>NC_137892.1:141072759-141704470 GCF_963455335.1 Martes martes | reverse complement strand
CCAATGCAGGGCTCTATCCCAGGACCCCGAGATCATGACCTGAGCTGAAAGTAGAGGCTTAACCCACTGACCCACCCAGGTGCCCCTCAGTACATGTTTTTAAATAGCATTTAATAAGCTCTTCCATTTTCAGAGATGCAGAACTTTGACTTCCTGATATGACTTCCAAATATGTCCTTTATCCACCCATTCCTTAAAATTCTTCTGACTTTCTCTCATACTTAAAAGTCCCTTTACCTTAGTTTTGCCCATGATGAATAATGCCATGAGATTGATCACTATGAAGCAACAGTGTCATCACGCCATGCTTCTACACCAAAAAGCAATCAACACTATATCCCTTGCCTACAGGATAAATTAATTAATTCAATGTAAAAAAACATCTACTGAGTGTTTCCTGTGTGCCAAAATATTCCTAAAACCTCATGAACTGGAACTCATAGCACTCTGAATTTGGTTGTGACCAACATTTTCATCATTATCTCTAAACTCTGACCTTCTTGGATCTTATACTCTAGCTAAGTTTTTCTTCTTGGCTCCTTTACACTTATCTTGTGCCTTCCCATGTCCCACATTTTTCACATTAATGTTGCTCTCTTCTTTATAGCCTAACCTAATTTTTAAGATATGATGAAACTTCTCCTCTTTTATGAAAATTTCACAAGCTATTCTGAATACGGTCAGTTTACTTCCTATTGTATTCGATTGTCTTTTAATTACAGGCTACCTTCCAGTATATTTCATTTTATTGTATCAATTTTTATTATGTAAGTCAGTATTATATGGTGAGAAGAACAGGTCTTTTGTATTGGTCATATTTGTGTTCAAACTTCCAGTAAGTTACAGACTAGCCATGTGATTTTGGTTAAATTAATTTCTAAATGGATTTCCTTATCTGTAAAGTGAAATTAGTTAATAACTATTTCCTAGTGTGATGGGTAAGAATCCAGTGAAATAGCATTGGTACTTATTAACTCTGATTTTGCTACAATCCCACATTTTTTATATGTTTATCTTTACCACCTAGCTTGCAAGCCCTTAAGAACCAGAGAGTTTTATTATATTTTATTTCATATACTATTATAAAAAGCAGAATTATAGGAAACATTTATTTAATAATAGGCTGTTTATTTCATTTTCCTATAATACACTTATGGGAAAGAGTAAACCAAAGAAACAAGAACATGTTAGAAAGATAATATCCTATTATTAAATAATTTAAGCTAAATTTTATGTGTATGTGCATGTACGCATGTATTTTGTATATATGTTTATTTAAGTTTATAGATAGTATATATATAAATGTACATGTATGCTTGTATATATAGGTTTACATAAACAAAAATATACTCTCAAATATCTGTATATACACATACACAAAAATAAGCCAGATAAGAAACTGATTATCTGGGGCACCTGGGTGGCTCAGTGGGTTAAGCCTCTCCCTTCGGCTCAGGTCATGATCTCAGGGTCCTGGGATCGAGCCCCGCTTCAGGCTCTCTGCTCATCAGGGAGTCTGCTTCCCCCCCTCTCTCTCTCTGCCAGCCTCTCTGCCTGCTTGTGATCCCTCTCTGTGTCAAATAAATAAACAAAATTAAAAAAAAGAAAAAGAAAAAGAAACTGATTATCTTGGGTTGAAGTATTTCTGGACAGCACAGTTCTGTTGGATTTGCATTTGGAAGTAATAATGCTCCTCCTCAGAGGGTACTATATCAACATTTTAAGGCGGATTTCAATACTTCAATTTGAAGAGAGCTCAAAACATGTATTTTGAACTGATCAGTTTCAATTATATTAAAGGGAAATCAATAACTCAGTAAAATACACAAAAATCATTTGTAAGATTATACTAATTGAAAGCACATATCTCTAAAAATTTGCTTTTAAGGAGCATTTCTGGATTTAGGGGGAATTTTAAATTTAATCTTACATTGCATTATTGATCAACTTGATTAAAAGAGCACTCCCATTTTTCCACATTCTATTTTTTACATTAAAATCCAAGCACAAAGTGCTTTAGCATTGCCCTTCATTTGTTCTTCCCAGTTGGAATGCATGGCTAATCTCTCCAGGGAATGTTCTTGCTATTTATTATTGATTTTATAGCTCAAAAACCTAAGTGGGCAGCAAATGGGCTGGATTTCAGATTAGGAAATAATCACTTAGAAGAAGAAACCAGCTGGACACTTGTGATAAATTGCTATTTTCTGTCTGAATTTTATACCTAGTGATAGGTAGTTTACAGAATTAAGCTCCATATGGACAAAATGGCGCTGAGGGGACTGCACCATAACCTGTGCATACTTACAGATGCCTCATTCACTCTTTGGGGACGCATTTTAGGAGAAACATGTCATAATCAGGGATTTAGGAATAATGAAAGATTTGGCTTTCATCTGTTTTTCATGGATTTACCAGAGCTGAGATAAAGAAAACAAACACACACAAATGTTAGCTGTGATAGCATTAAAGCCCACTAAACAAATGTTCCCTGAACATGATCACGCACACAGAGACACACATGCACGTACACACATAAACACACAAAACTCTCACACAACCAGCACCAGCAGCACTATAATTTCTAGTACAGAAATAGTCCCAGTGCTTTACAATAATGGAGAAACAAAAGATCGGTTATAAAAGAGTACTAACGAATTCTCCAATTGTTTTCTTTGTTTTACATTATCTAATCTAAACTAACCTTATGCAGACTTCTTAAGTGCTGATCTATGAGAAATCTTCCAATTTATAATAATGATTTTGGGTTAAAAAAAAAGATTTTGGGTTATACATGAGAATTCTTTAAAACATTATTATCAATAGTATTATCAATATATTATCAATAATATTCAGGAATATTGTCAGGAAGCTGAAATCACTAAATAGTTGAAACTGATAAAATTTAAGGCAGGGAATTGGTTATACATATGATGGAATTACTGAATGACCAGGTGGATGAGAGGAAGCAACACTGAGATTAGCAAAAGCGCAAAGCCACTTCTACCACAGCCTAGAGAGATAACAGGAAGGAGTGGTGATATTATCTGGGCTCAGGGCCTTGGATTACCAGGACATTGGGGCCAAGGTGGACCCATGGAGAATATAAACTTATTGCGGAAGAAACTAAAGCAGAGCAAATGAGAGAGATAATCCTTTCCAGGGCCCTCCAGTTGTCAACTGATAACTTTCATTGGATAAACCAGGCCAAGAGAGAGCTAACAAAGGGGAAACACTTCCTGTTGGGGCAATTCCCCTTTGATTTTCCTTTCTGGGAGGAGGAAAAAAAACAAAACAAAACAAACAAGCAAAAACAAACAAACTAGACTTGATCTGAGGGAAAACAGGCCCAGGACCAAAACAAATACATATCATTTTTATATAATAATTTGTCAAACTTTGAATTATTTAAAACTCAATAGACTATCTCGAAACTCCAGATTCATTAAAAATTTCATTGCCATACTACAAAAAATAGAAACAGAAGAATTTTGAAATTAAAGAAAAACTGCACCACTGAGAATTTCAGACATTTCTCAAGCTCATTTTAATTATAGTTTATCAAGCAAAGATGATGACTCACTAAATTATTTGGATAAATGCAACAATTACATACTATCCATACACTTATCAATGTATCTTAGTGTTTATGTGATGAACTTTTCCTAAAATCAACATCCTTAAATATGGGAATATAGTAGTGGATTTTTCAAATGTGTTTTGTACAATTTAACAATTTAGTAAATGAAGCATTAATATACTTGATTTGAGAAGAAGTACCAGCTGTATAACCTGTTCTTTAACTTTTATTATCACTTACATAGGAAATAACTGACTAATCATGTCAAGGGCATCATATTCATATTCATAGACTGAATTTTTCCAACTCTTCACAGAATGTGTTACACTAACTGTAAGTTAAAAGGGTCAAAGTACAATTTAATATTTTTTAAAATAAAAAGAAAAGGGTATTTTTAGTAATAACACTAATTAAAAATTACACTTAAATCCATGGAAATATGATCAATAAAAATAAGCTTGTGGCGTTTTTCTCAATTTATTGACATTATTCACTGGTGTGTCAGTAAAGGCCTGTTTCTTTAGAAAAAAATTTCCTTGAAAACAGTCTTAAAACTTCAAGAAGAATATTTTGAAGTAGAAACCAGAATTTCTTACATATTTCTGATACAGTCATCTCCATCATATAATGAACTTTGCCTTTGCTATATGATGGCAAAGGATATCATACACAGTGATAGATCAAAATTACATCACAAACTGCCAAGATTTAGCACCTAAATCAGTCTTACCTCATTTGATATGTATCCTCATCCTTTCAGACTGCCAGGTTAACCTTGAAAACCCTGAATTCCTGGCCCCATCTTGGAATACCCTAAAAGACAAAAAAGCAAGACAGACCACTATGATAAACCAACTGAAACCAAGAAAGATAAACTTTTTTAAAATGATAAAACCACAAAGACTGACCCCAGTCAAATGCCAGTATAAATATGACTCTTAACTAGACTAATTATCTATGAAATATTTTAGAGGGATACACTTGATTTTTTCAGGTTACTTATTAAAGAAAAACATGGAATGCATAGATTTAGTGGGGAGTGACTGGCTCTGACCATGCTTTCTGAGTTGGTGGAGATGGACTTCCCCAAAGGAAGAAGCAATTCCCTATGTCTTAGGATTGCCATGGGTCTAATCTGACAGTGTGACCCTTTGTATTGTTTCACCATCCTTTAAAGACCCATTATGAAGTAATGAACGTAAGTTTGGAAGATGAGGAAAGTCTCAAATAAACTGCCAACATTAAAACTGTTTATCACATGACCTCAATAATCTTATTCCTCACACCAAAATAAAGTATAAGCCAGTTCGCTTTGAATGACTCCTATCCCTACCCTACTGAAAATCATCTCCAAAATATGTTGAAGTTTGGAGAAAAATGAACATCCTGCACTATTCCTGAGACTAGAGATAGGAAAATTCTAGCACAAAACATCAAATTATTCACATGCAGTCATTTCACACTCATGTAAAATAAAATGCAACAATGCAATTAGAATTCTAAGTCAGATGGAACCCAGACCCTTGGAGCTTCTCTCCATTAAAGGATTATTACCAACCCTGGAATGGAACCTCCTGCAAGAAACTTAGTGAATCCTGAGTTTCTCACCTGTGCATCTTAAAAACACCCTTTTCTATCAGGAAAGTATCCATTCATATTCATAATTATTAAGAAATGTTTTAAGTTTCTGTTTTAGAAGCGAGCACAAATTTAGAGTAATCTGTTATCTCTTCATTATTGCCAGCTTGTGAAAAATAAACAGAAATTAGAGTTCCAATATCATTTTATAATCAGCAAACTGTGAATATTCTGTTTTTAAAATAGTTTACAATATTAAGGAAAGATTAATCAAAACAATATCAATAAAAATGGCTATAATCCTTCAATGTGAAAGAATATAATAAAAAAGGAAATGGAAATCTCAAAATTAGACATTATTTAATACTTTCATCTCTCAAGTGTAAGAAATTCTAAATAGAAACATCTTTCTCAAGAGATGCCTACTTTGGCCAATGAACCAGAACAAATGTGGTTAATGGAGGAGGAGAAAGAGGAAGACACAAAGAATAAATAGCTAAGAAATGTCTTGATCTCTTTCTTGTTTTTTGTTTTTTAGTCAGAATTTTTAAAAGAATCGATTGATCTTTAAATTAATAAAAACAACATAAAGACACAAAATAAACAGAGTAATAAAATCCCTCCATAATATGAAAAAGATAAAAGAGGGCATGGTGACTTTCAATCCATAATGAGAACATATAATAAATGGTAAGTTTTGGTAAGATCACACATTGCCCTAAACAGGTCTATTTGATGTGCATAACCCATACTAATTTTATTTTTTTTTAAGATTTTATTTATTTATTTGACAGACAGAGATCACAAGTAGACAAAGAAGCAGGCAGAGAGGGGAGGAAGCAGGCTCCCTGCTGAGCAGAGAGCCTGATGCGGGGCTCGATCCCAGGACCCTGGGATCATGACCTGAGCCGAAGGCAGAGGCTTTAACCCACTGAGCCACCCAGGCGCCCCAACCCATACTAATTTTAAACACATGCCTTCCCAAACTTTGATGTCCAGATACACACATATCTGATCTTCAGCAAAATATACAAAAAGTAATAATCTATATGTAATTTCAGATCGATAAACAACACCTATTCACAGATATCACTCACAAATACCCAACTGATGTATTTCGTTTCTGCTTGTTATAATTAGAGGAACACAATACATACTCATATATATGTGCATATGTGCAATCTATTCCTATGCACCCACATACACACACACACACACACACACAAACACTTTCAGAAGATCCAAATGATTCCTGAGAGTACATGAATTAGCAACTGTAAGAAACATAACTGACACAACAGATTACCCGATACTCTACTCTGAAGCAGAGCTGGGCAACCATACTTCAGTGGAATAGGCTCAGAATCAGCAACTGGTAGATTTCTGCCTCTCGAGCTCCGTGATTAATGGGACTGAGCCACCAATTCCTAGCTCCACGTTTCTCAGTTGTGATTTTCAAGTGAGAGGATTTGAGGAGTCCAGCTTGAGACCCAATCATTCATTTATACACTCATTCAGAAGAATTGAGCATCTACCATGTACTAAGTACTAAGTACTATGAATTGTGTATACTGAGGTTCAAGCCAGCCGGCAGGCATGTCATGGCCATGAGGGTGGCTGAGCAGGGCCACACAGCAGAAACAGGTCTGTCTAGGGCCTACTCCTGGGGAGCAGAAAAGATATGCTCTGCTGATGATATCTGAATAGGTGTCTACAACATGGATATGATGACTTGCTGGGGTAAGCAGAGGTTGGTTAATGGGGAAGTACTAAAAGACTAGAGTTGATAGTGTGTGGTTAATTAGCTGGACAAAGGAAAGAATTTGAGGAGACAAGGGAGTGAGTTGCCTTCCAAATGATCTTAAGAAGCCACTTCATGGTTAGATATTGGAATTCAGTGTCTTAATATTTTTTCATGCATCTATGAGTTGCTATTGGCAAATGAATTCAGGGACAATAAATTCAAATTCATTTTCCTGAAGGATTTGAAGTTGGAAAGAAAAGGTAAGCCTCCTCTTTCATGTTCTTGCGGATTATGAAATTTCACTAATAAAACTCTAAAAAAATATTGTTACCATAAATTGTTGTCTTTAATGTTGTGTAATTTAAATTTACTTCTCTTCTCCCTCATACTGGTTGTTCCAAGTCAAGAAAACCTTGTAGTTGAGGAGGCAATTATTTAATCTCACTTTACCATATAAAATACTCTCTATTAGATTAGAGAGTTAGTAATCATTTTATGTCTTGACAAAGCACCAGTTACTAATTTTCTAAGTCTTTTTGAGCAAAGCTTTATCTGTAAAATAGCATGTCATATAGCTTTTTACCTTATTTTCACTCCATAATAGAGGGATCTTAGTACAATTAAAGGGATATTACATTTTACTAAGGAGAACTGAACCAATTATTAATTAATAGAAATAGCAAGTAATTTAAAAACTTCTCTATACCTTCCCTTGGCCCAACAGCATTACATTAGCAGAATTACAAACCACACAATTGGACTTTTTCAATTAAATAAATCTAAGGCACTATGAGTTATGCATAATAAAGTAACAATTTAAGGTCACAGTCAGTGCACATAAAATCAAACAGTGACTCATTTTTTCTCAAGAAAGACAATTTGGAAGATAGTGATCATAAGGTTGTGGAGTTTGAAATACTAAAAGAGGTGTGAGAAAGATTAAAAAAATATAGACTTCAAATTTATAATTTTAGAAAGTTCATAACATTGATAGAAAAAAATTACAGCATTTTATTTCCTTAAAGGAATAGTTTCTCTCTGAGAGATGTTCCAAAGAGGAAAAGAGGAAACAATCAAAACTATGCAGGAAGTAACTGTTATGAATTAATTTATTTCATAAGTAACAATTATGTTCTCTGAATCAGCGACAAGGTGGGAAAAAATATACAGATGGTCTCAGAATTTCCAATAAGATAGAAGGCACAATACTGCAAGAATTCAGTGGGCTAAGAGGGAGGAGAAAGAAAGTAGGGGACTTCAAGGAAAAACACTGAACCTCCTACTTGGAAGGAGAGGGTGGGCTTCAAAGGCTTTTTGAAGTTGAGACCTGAGGATGAGTTAGCCTTGGGAAGAAAGTGGGTGGGGTCGGGGGGTTAGGGACCAGAGTTTTCCAGCCAAAGGAACCATCATAGGCCAAAGTTCAGGAGATCAAGAAGGCAAAAGATTTGTTTGAAGACACGGAGAAAAATTCAGTAGGACTGAAACCTAATCACACATTAAGCAACTTACTCCCCACAGAGTTGTAAATAATTGTGTGATTGCATACAGAGAACTAAAACGATGCAATTTCCAAAGTAATCTCTGGAAAGATCACTTGGAAGGAGATAGGATGGGATGGGAAAGAAGGAATGGTTGGAGGTCTTCTCACTAAGTTGAATGAAAAATGACAAAAGCACAATGGGACTGTAGGAGTGGGGAGGAAAGATAGACTAATACAAGAGATATTGAGAAAGCACATGGAGAGTATTTTGAGTTTTATTTCATATGGATAGTTAATGAAAGGTAAGGGTAAAAAAAGTAAGTGCTACCCAACTATTGCTTAAGCAACCCAATGGTGTTTGGTGCTCTTTGTTAGCAAAGGAGTGCTGGATGAAAAGAAGGTGTACATATTGTCATATACTCCCTAAAAATATGAGGAGAAAAAGAAGCAAGCAGGTTCATAAACTTCAATTTTGAATTTTTCTAAGAGCTGAATAATTGAACACTCACATTTGTGCAAGATGTCATAAAAATAATATGAATAAAAGAATAATGTCAGAGGTGTCACTGCGCAAAATAAAACACAAAAAGGAAATGAAAATAATTGTGTAAGTGAACTGAAAAATATGAGACTAACAAAGGAAAATATAGATCAGTTAGCTAATTTGGAACGTGAATAAAGGAAATTTGAGTTTTGGAATATCGATTTGGTTATTAGTTAATGTTATGCAAATCTTACAAAAATCTTGCAAAAGAAAACCCAAGAATGAATTTCAAATTAGGTTTAAACAACTTCACCATGTTAGAGGTTTTAAAAATCACCTATATTGTATACTGTGAAGCCCACTTCAGGAACATTTATACTTAAGAATATTTATTCTTTAAAAAAAAGAATATTTATTCTTTTGAGATATTAGGTGATAAAACAAAACAAAACAAAATTGGAAAGAGTAACGCTTTGTTAAAATGGAGATATATATCCAGTGAGACACAATTCTCCCCCTCAGGAACCTAATGAAAAATGTTTTCACATATTAAAGAAGGCTACACATATTTGTCAAAAATAAATCATGTCAAGCATAGTGTCTTTCTTTGATCTTTTAGGTAGGAAAATGCAGTATATGTTATATGGAAATTATTCTGGCTTTGAACATTCACACTTGGCAAACAAGGATTTGGGAAAGGAGAAGACTGATAGCTCTCTGGCATATAAAGAATGTCAGAGAAGAAATTGGAAAATTAGACAGGAGTCTGTATTAAATATAAAAAAGAGTGAAAGAAAAGATTATTCTTTCTGTCATGATGGCCAAAATTGACAAGTAAACAAGAAACTATGAGTTATGATAAAGGGAAGTCAAGGCCATATGGAACCATATGGAAAAAGCAGCTAACATTATGTATCAGGGAAATCTTCCCAGAGAAAGAAAGCCTTAATGTGAGATTTGCAGGATGAATAGAACTTAACCAATGGAGGGAAAAAAATACATCCCGGGCAAAGGAAACTGAACTGAGCAAGTGTCCAGTAAAAACAAGTGTCCAGTAAAAACTCTACATACCCTGCAGTGTAGACAGGAAAAGGGTAATGGAAAGAGATGTAAACAACTGAGATGAACACATTCTCCATTTTTTTTAAAAGATTTTATTTATTTATTTGACAGAGAGAGAGAGATCACAAGTAGGTGGAGAGGCAGGCAGAGAGAGAGAGGAGGAAGCAGGCTCCCCGCTGAGCAGAGAGCCCGACGTGGGGCTCGATCCCAGGACCCTGGGATCATGACCTGAGCCGAAGGCAGAAGCTTAACCCACTGAGCCACCCAGGCGCCCCACATTCTCCATTTTTATCAGAACATACACTTCCTCTTGGTTGTTTTACAGACATTAATATTTTGGGTATAACAGCCTGGTTTATCTAATGTACCAGTGAATCAATGCTTCATTGTGTGCTTTCTTAAAACAACAACAAAGTACTTCCAAATATCTTTCACAATCTTATGCCTCACTTATAGCCAATTTACTACTGGCGTAGTAAATAATTTACTAATTATTAGACAGTTAACATATTGAATATTCATATTGAGTAAATGAGACAAGAAGCTTAAAAAGTTATTTCTGTAACTTCTTAGCCAATTAGAGTATGTCTAGGTTCAGTCCTTTATCATTCTCATTGCTTTGTAGATTTCTTTTCCTAAACATGAAAGGTCTATTGTAAAATCTCGTAACAATAGTCCTAAAACTCCTCTAAAACAGTTTTGTTTCTTCTTTAGTTTCACTCACACGTTTCAATACTAATCACCTGTGGAAGAAAAGAAAAAAGGAAGGATGGGAAGGGAGGGGAGAGGAGAGGAGTGGAGCGGAGCGGAGAAAAGGGGAAAAGGAAGGGAAAGGAAAGGAAAGGAAATGGAAAAGGGAAGAGAAAGGGAGGGAGGACAGGCAGACAGGCTTTTTTTTTTAAGATTTTATTTATTTATTTGACAGACAAAGATCGCAAGTAGGCAGAGAAGCAGGCAGAGTGGGAGAGGAGGAAGCAGGCTCCCTGCTGAGCAGAGAGCCCAATGCGGGGCTCAATCCCAGGACCCAGGGATCATGACCTGAGCCGAAGGCAGAGGCTTTAATCCACTGAGCCACCCAGGTGCCCCCAGACAGGCTTTTTTAGCTAAAAATCTGTTCTGTTCCTGGCAACAATACCTAACCATTATCAGCTTAAACCAAGAAGACTCTATTTGTTTCATGCATGTGGACATTTTCACTACATTCATGGCAGGAAGAAAGTGCAAAGGACAGTATCAGCTTCATTTTTCCTCTTTAACAACGAATAAATATTTCCAGAATCCTCCTAGAAGAGTTCCATTTATGTTGTAACGGCTAAAAATATGTTACATGATAGCACTTAGATACAAGGGAAGCTGGGAAAATAATTACAGCTTTTCTAGATATGTTAAACAAGAGGAAAGATGTTGAAAATGACTATTGGGCCCTACTACTGATTTTGAAGACTCTATGGAAAAGAATCAGAAATTTGAAATAAATGAGTATTTCTGAACTTACACAAAGTGGATACCTGTATCCTCATCCCTTTTTTGGAAAAGTCTTTTAATCTCTCTGACCTTTAGTATATTCTTGGAAAAGGAGAAGTTATATATATAATGTAACACAGCTTGTATTATAAAGATCAAATGTGATAGTTTATGTAAAAACACTATATGAGCTAAAGAGGACTATCAAATATTTATTATTATGTTGGAGCTATGATAGGCTAGATTTGTGAATATGAATAACCAAGTAATAAACAGTATGAATGATTTTGATTCACATTTCCTTCTATGGCTGATCTGAAGATAAAAGAGTGAAATGGATGGCTAGCTACACCATTCAACCCAACTTAATGAAACCAACCATGACTGATAATATTACTTTTAACTACTTTTTCAACTTATTTCAGTCACCACATCCAATCCCTAAGACCAAGAACAAAATCAAAAGAGTTTTAAACCATGTCTTTCTACAGAAAAATTGAAGCATCAATAAATATTTATTCAGAGAAATAAAAAATCCATTAATAATCTTCTGACTTTTGAAAGCCTATCTTACGAAAAAAGGGGCTTGAGGGGGTTTTCTATGTGGCTTTAAACATTTCAGAAGAGAAATAATACATAAATGAGTTTAATTTCAAATATAAAAAAAAGATATTATAGTCAATGTAGCTAATGAAACTGTCCAGTTTTTGTACTTAACAGAAGGAATCTGTTCATTTACCCCCTCTAAATCTAGGCAAGCCCTGTGACTGGACCTACAGTCCAGTCATACAGAATATGGCAGAGTTGTCCCATGTAACATCTGAGGGTAGATCATAGTAGCCTTATTGCTTCTAGTTGGGTTTCCTGCAGTGCTTGCTTTTGAGATAGTCCCTCTTATAGCCCAGCCACTGTGCTGTGAGAAGCTCAAACTGTCTGGTGAGGCAAATGCAGACACTCTAGTTGAGAGTCTCAGCTGAGCTCCCAGGCAACATCCAGCTTCAGTTCCCAGCCTTGGTGCATGCCTTCTCACACATCAACTCGGGCAAATATTCAGATATTTCCGGGTTCCCACTCACGCATGTGAGGAACCCAAGTGACAATCACACATGGGAACTCAGTCAATGTGAGAAAAATGAAAGACAATGATGCAGTCATGCAACAAGAGATAACCAGAATAGTCAAAGATGAATACATGTAGAAAAGGCTGTTTCATAAGGCACCAATTTTGTAATGCGTACTGAGTGCTTACTGTAGGCCAGATACTGTTCTAAAGTACTTAATACACAAGATGGCATTGGGTCTTCACCTAATCATCTCAGGTAGATGCAATTATTATCTCCACATTACAGATGGAAAAACAGAGATGCGTGGAACTTAAGTAAAATGCTCACCTAGCTAGTAAACCCTTAACATGCATTAAATGAGGCCTCCTTCAATCGCATTAATGATAAGAACAGGTAAGAAGGTGCCTTGACTGTACAAAGAGCTAAGTGTTAGATTCTCATTTCCAGCTTGCATGCCACAAGGAGGAGGAAGGGAAGAAGAGATGGAGAGAGAAGGAGTAGAAAGAAGGTAAGTCATGTATGTGTTTTTATGTCACAATTAGTATGTAGTTATGTTAAGAGTAGTTTAAAGTGGCCCTTTATTCGTTACTTTATTCAAGAAAACTTTGGTGAGCTTTTAATAAGTACTAGTCACTATTTAGACTCAGGAGATGGTAAAGGCAGAAAAAACAACAAAAACAAACAAACCAACCAACCCAGTGCCCATGCCCTCAAAGAGCTCACAATCTCAAGTATGAGGTTTCCTATTAGGGAATGTAACTGGAAAGACTAGAGAACCACATGGAGACGCTATTGAAGGCAGATTCAAGAATTAGAAGAGTTGCGATAGAAGCTGTTAAAGCGCTTCTCAGTCCCCCAAATTTATGATTGTACTTTGCAGAGGATGCATATCCACTTTTAATGGTCGATAATGTAGGTCACATAGATACAGGTCTCTTTACCGGGGGAAAAAAAAAATGGTGGTGGCGTCTTTGAATCCCAGGGAGCTTCCTGCGAATTGAACCAAAAGTACTAGTTTGTAGGGTGTTTCACCACCCGATTGCTCTTTCCTCCCCAGACGAGGCTGACCTCAGAACCGAATGACATATTTCTTCTTCGTCTCAGCACTGCCACATGAGTCCCTAATGACACCACAGCTAAAGAACAAGGAGACTCAAATAATGTCTATTTTTGGAGGAAACTCAGGCTTTATCACTTTGTTGAAGGTGACATGGAAAAGTAGGGCAGGACTAATCACAGGTAAGATTGGATTTAAAAAAAAAAAAAAAAACCTTTTCATAAAACAGAGAATGTTATAACAGAAATGAGTCATAGAATTTGTAGGCAAGGGTAAGAAATCATTACTAACAGAACCAAATCTTCAATAAGAGCAGTGAGAGATCTTTCTACAATGAAATGAGATATTTTTAAGAAATAGCTTTGAGCCATTTTAGTTCTTTTTAAAGTAATTTCTAAACCCTCCCCACCCACTCAATGGATAAAATACTGTATTTTAGCTCGTCTGAAGTGTACGAATTGTTTCATAGGCAAAACACTGCTTTCCATGATCTAAAGTTAATTTCATTTGAAGGGGCTTCCCTAATAACTCAGGAAGTTTTTTTTGTTTTTTTGTTTTTGTTTTTGTTTTTTAACACCAACTTCCGTTTCTCAAGACCCTTTGATTCAAGTAAAAGTGGGTTTAAAAAGCCAAGTTTCAGAAAGCAAATTCTACCATGAATGCTGCCGACAGAGGACTGAGCTCCCCAAGGAGCCGAGACAATCCTTGTCAATGCTCTGAGGTAAAATTTCTTTTACTTAATCTGTATTTTTTTTTTTATCATTTTTGGTGAACCTGATTCTCATTCCATTCCACATCCTTTGAGGCATTTTTATTCAGAGGGCCCTTACTGACTTCATTAAGAGGAACTGTGAAGTGCAGCTCCACTTGGCCCTGAAAGCTTCTACTGCCTTAAGAAGCACGGCAGCACGCCGTAGGCAGTTAATGTAGCATCCGTAAGCACAATGCTTTGACAGCCACTATAGTTAGAGAAATATTTTTATCTCCCTTGATTTTTTCCCCTTAACTGTGTCTGATGAATCTTCTCCAATTTACAAAAATAAACGACTTTATTACTTTGTCACATTTTTGAACTTTTTCCACGTGTAGGTAGTATTGGCATGCCGTATGTACTAGGTAGGCATTTTTTTTTTTTCTCTCTCTCTCTTCTCTGTTGCAGACTGCCTCAGTGAATTAGTCAGCTGGTACCCTGTGTTTGAGGGAAGCTGAAGAAACAGCAGAGAAAAATCCAAGCCCAGGCTTGATCCTTACCCTCCAAAAATAAAGACACAGTCCCTGAGACCTATGTCAATGTGAATTCTGAACTAACAGGATAAGAGAGCATCTACTTATGCTTGGGAATGCTTAGAGAACACCTTGCTGGATCCTCTGCTCTGCTCTGGAGAATTCCAAACACCTCAAATGACTCCCATCATGCAGAGACCACAATAAAGATGACTCAGACATGATCCAAGGCAGTCAGATGCCCCAAATGTCAGGCTACAGTGGATAAGAATCTACCAGAGTTGGATCTTCCTGGGCACATTATAGACAGGACCTCATTTCTAGGTCTGCCTTGGATTCCTGTCATTCCTTAAGGAGTATCTTAGTAGTAAAATTTCTCTTTAAGATGTTTCTTTCCCCACTTTGCAGCTAGTTAGGGGCCAGTCTACTGATATCCACAATATGGCAGTGATTTAGTATGGTGATAAGAGAGAAGTAAGTACTGGGCTATGAAAGCAGAGTGATTATCATCCAGGCTATTAATACCTGGCGTTTTCTTACATACTTTATGTGTATTCACTCATTTATGCTTGCAAAAAGCATATGATCAGGCATTCTCAGGCTCCACGGGTCATGCACACAGATGTACCCATTCACACAGATGTGCACATACACAGAAGAGTCTTGGGAAGAATAAATTCTTGCCCAACATTTTAGACATATTAATTGCATAGTGAGCATTTAATTTAAACCTAGCAGACTTTTAAGCCCTTTGTTTCCTCGGATTTTGTCCTATTTTTACTACTTCCTAAATGTTAGATTTTTCTGAAGGTAACTCAGAAAGGTAACATCTAACTTATCCATCCACAAAATGAAGATAAAATATATTTGCCTATCAGTGGGTTAAAGCCTCTGCCTTTGGCTCAGGTCATGATCCCAAGGTCCTGAAAAGAAAGACCAAAAGCAGAGGTCATTCACAGAAAAAAAAAAAAAAATGTGCACAGAATAGACATATTACACAGAAGATATGTATTTAAGGATTTGTACTTTCATTAGTTCAAAGACCCATTGTTTTCGTTCAGTCAGTGAGTCTTGAGTTGGACAAGCCTCCACTGGCTCCAGACTCCTTGTTGCTGCCAGTGGAGCCAGAAAGATGAAAACACAGTCCCTCCACGTAAGAAGGTGCTGATTCTGAGAAACAGACATTCACAGTACAATGCAGAAACCACTGTAACACAATTGGGAACTCATGGAAAAGAAACTTCAATCTGTCTGGAACTTAAACCTAATGCTTTCTGGAAAGGTTTGGGGGAGGAGATGCATGAGCTGAGAAGAGAAGGAGCAGGAGTTTGCCAGGTAACATGGAGGAAAGGTCCTGCTGGCATCAACATGAGTAAGTCATGGTAGAATCCAGGAGCTCCAAGTAATCCATCTGTCAGTAGAGCTCAATACTCATCCCTCAAGGAATGGTCATTAATTGAAAGTGCAACATCCAAAAAGCCATGTGCCCCATGCAAATTTGGGCTGGCTTTCCTATGTAACCAAATGCCTCAAATTGGGTGGAGAGTAGCGATACTTGGTACTCAGCCCACTGGAAGGAATCTAGGCATTCATCTGAACTGGGCTTTTAGTGGCATTACTACTGGGAAAAGACTCCAATCTTTACCTGGCAAGAAGAAGTAAAGAGATAAGAGAATCAAGGGCAAAATTACTCTCTTTCAGGGAAGTGAAATAGCAGAGGAAATGTAATCAAAAGCCTGTAGAAGGCACTGGTTCTACTAGACTGTGCCAGACCCATCCCACGCATCCATGGTACAGGCTAGATGCCCAAGTCCTGACTTAGCTAGCTGGCTGCCCTGGGTCATCTGTTTTGCTGCCTTGAAAAGCAAGGGATACAGTATTTGAAGCAGAGACAAACCAGAAAGTCCTGGGCTTTAGATTCAGACACAGATGCAAATCCCAATGTGCCCAGCTTCTCTGTGTGCCCTTGAGCACATTACTACCATCATTTGAGCCTCAGTGTTCTCATCTATAAAGCAAACTGCAGAGTCTGTATCACAGGGATGTTGGGAGCAGCGAAAAGAGAGGGAAAAGAACTTTGTAAACTGAAATGCACGGCATATTAACATAAAAAACATTATTGAAATTTGACTACACTTGATATATAGGTATTATAATTTGCATTACCTTAAATGAGAAAAACAGTATATCTACAAAAGACTTATTTTGAGAATTTGATACAGAGGAAATTGACTACAGATATACAGAATGTTTATACAACATTTATGGTTTACATGATTTTTTTGAATGTGAACATCTCTTCTGAAGGATTAGAATCAATTCAGTTACATTGTAGTACTTCACTGCAAAGTTAGCTCTTCCATTTCCTAACTTTAGTTATGTCTACTGATTTAGTTTTCAGCAGTTGTAATGCTTTCTATTTGCTAACTTAGCTTTTTTAATATAACTGGAATGTCTAAGATCAAATCGATATATTCATAACAGTGTCTTCATGCTGTTTTATAATATCAGAAATGACAAGAAAAACTTATAGTTAAAAAAAATGATTTTTAAGAGTTAGATTTAGACCTTTAAATTTTCCTATTATTGGTTTGATGCTTCTGAATGGAATATGGCAATGATGATATTTAAAAATCATTCCCCCCCAATTTAAAAATTTAAAAAATAAAAATCATTCCAAGTTTATGTATCTCCTCAACACAGGCCAGCCTTAGGCAAATCTAACCATAGCAGATGTCTGCTTAAGTGCCTTTAAAGGGTCCCCATTGTCTTCATGATCAAATCCAATATCCTTGACTTGGAAATCAAAGTCTTGGCCATAATCAGTCCCTTATTGCCTTTCGACTCATCCCCCCCACTAAACAGCTAACACCCAGAACTCCCAGCCAGAAGTTCCAGAAGTGGCATTCTCCATTCTTCCTCCCTGAAATTACTTTGGTTGCTCTCTCTCCTATAAAGTCATCCTTTTCATCACTTATTTCGTGTATCTGGAAAATGCCTTCCATGAATAAACCTCCAAGAATGCAGTCAATGCAGGAAACGTGTGTTGGAGAGGATGTGGAGAAAGGGGAACCCTCTTACACTGTTGGTGGGAATGCAAGTTGGTGCAGCCAATTTGGAGAACAGTGTGGAGATTCCTTAAGATATTAAAAATAGAAAAAGAAAAAAAAGAAAAAAAAAAGAAATTAAAAATAGAGCTTCCCTACGACCCGGCAATTACACTACTGGGTATTTACCTCAAAGATACAGATGTAGTGAAAAGAAGGGCCATCTGTACCCCCAATGTTCATAGCAGCAATGGCCACAGTCGCCAAACTGTGGAAAGACCCAAGATGCCCTTCAACAGACGAATGGATAAGGAAGATGTGGTCCATATACACTATGGAGTATTATGCCTCCATCAGAAAGGATGAATACCCAACTTTCGTATCAACATGGATGGGACTGGAAGAGATTATGCTGAGTGAAATAAGTCAAGCAGAGAGAGTCAATTATCATATGGTTTCACTTATTTGTGGAGCATAACAAATAACACAGAGGACATGGGGAGAGGGAGAGCAGAAGGGAGTTGAGGGAAACTGGAAGGTGAGATGAACCATGAGAGACTATGGACTCTGAAAAACAATCTGAGGGTTTTGAACAGGTGGGGAGTGGAAGGTTGGGGGAGCCAGGTGGTGGGTATTATGGAGGGCACGTATTGCATGGAGCACTGGGTGTGGTGCATAAACAATGAATTCTGTTACACTGAAATTAAAAAAAAAAAAAAAAGAATGCAGTCAATGGTATCAACCCACTCAGTCTCTTTTCTTGCTCTCATTCAACTCAACCTGCCTCAGTGTAACTTTTTTCTGGCAAACTCTCTTCCTAGAGCAGCAAGATTACCACAGCCGGTACCAGTCCTACCTGCTTTATCATCATGCCTCTCCTGAAAACTCAGGGCAAATCCCAAGGAAAACTCCGAATGGCCCATGTTAGCTTAGGTGCACACTCCAGAATCAATCTTCTGGCCATGGGAAGAGAGAACCTTCATTCTTGTACCTGCCTCAGTACATACCCACACCCATTGTGGTAGGAAGGAAAACATCAATACCACCCAAAATCTATAAAAGACTGTCAAACAAAGGAAGAGTGGCTCTGGTGCTCCAAAAGAACGTACACTGACACACACACAAAAATCACATGTAAGTCATATATACTCACACACAAACACACATACACGTAAAGACAAATAATCACTTCTTTTCTGAGTTCTATCATGCATCTATCCCAAAGAATTAAGTACTCTCTATTTACTGTACAAGTATCTCTCAAATTTTAGTTTTTATTTTTGTTTTTGTTTCTTTTCTTTCTGTCTGCTTATGGGACAAAGGGACCAACATTTAAAAAATAGTTTAGGGGCACCCGAGTGCCTCAGTCAGTTGAGTGTCTGACTCTTGGGCTCAGCAGGGAGTCTACTTGAGATCTGCTCCCCACTCCCACCCCTCCCCTGCTCTATCTCTCTCTCTCTCTCTCTCTCTCTCTCTCAAATAAATAAATCAGTCTTTAAAAAAAAAATAAAATAATAAAAATAGTTTAATATCTAAAAATTAGAAATCCAAGTGTCATGATAGTAGATAGCTACAATTCAGAGGAACTTTAAAATAAGGCATTTTTTTGAAAGTAATAGTTTCACAGTATGAAAATGAGTGATTCTAGCATGAAAGTTAATAAAATCAAAGTTACAACACACAGCAAGCACAGGTCATAAGTATTCCTAAAAGGAAACTTCAGTACTGGAGAAGGAAAGGCAGGAGAAGGAGAAGAGGGGGAGAAGAAAGAAGGGGAAAAAGGCAGAAAGAGGTGGGAAACAATATGGGCAATTACAATAAAGAAAAGGAAATTTTTGAGGACTGGGTTTTTTTTCTCTCCTCATACCACATACCAAACCTAAAATCTTGTGGTGCAATATTCATGGCTGTTTAAGATATCTCAGAGACCAAGGTTATCTGAATCTGTTTCTGGGGACTGGATATAAGGAAAAGTAAATCCTTCCCCATGTACAAAGATTAATTACATAATTTATTTAGCATGGTTTTCTAAGGCAGCAGGTTTTCACTGGCATGCAAATGGAAATCTTTTTTTTTCTTTTTTTTTTTTTTTGCATGAATCACCCTGAAAGTACTCAATGCAACTTAAAATTCTTGTTTGTAATTCATATGAATCTTATGAAAAATGCTTCTGACTTAGAGAACTGTTTCCTAAGGGCTACCATATGACCAGAGTGTGGAGCAGATGTTATCAAGCAGATGAAGACAACCTTTTAAAGCTTAGAAGAGCAGGCCATGATAGCTGAGGTAGCAAGCCCTTTTGGATTTCTATAAGTAAGTACTAGGAAAGGAAAATGCTTTCTGCTAAGTGGTCCACTAGGCTTTTTAGTTAGGTGAGCATTTATACTCCTAGGTCACAGTCTCTGGAAATAAATAAGTTAAAATCCCTGATTCAGCTAGGAAGATGCAAAAGTGATACACTTATAATTTAGAGAAAACAATCAGAAGCCAGGACTCGGATTCGATTGGAACTCAATCTTTATTGATCTGTATGTAAACTATATGCTGAGCGTGGTCAGCCAAGCTGTGTCTGTAAGGATCTCTTCAAATATAGCTTGTTACGCTTTACTCTGGGAGGCTATGTGGCGAGTCTGTAACAGTGTAATCACACTGCAAAGGCTTTGACTGCTGAATATATTTAAGACACTTGTGGAAAATGCCTCTAAGAGGAGCTCCCTAACCTTGCCAAAGATTTCCTTAGCTGATGCTGTCCATTGTCCTGATTTATAGGTGCTGCCTTGGTATTTTTCATTTGTAGCTATGAAGTTTGAGCATCTCTACGCTCAACAGTTATAATGTGGAACACATCTTGAAATGTGGGCCATGAGAGCATTTTTTTGTCCATGAGGTAAATTACTCATTTTAAATCAAATCGAAAGAGAATAAAAACATAAATGTCAACAGTATATTCTCCAACTTCTATTTACTTTCTGTTCGAATTTGAGTCCTCTACACTCCCTGATATCTTCCTATTCTTTTTCACTCAAAGCACCAAAATAGATCTGAACTTCAGCCCTGCCGTATGTTCTCTTCTGTTCTGGGATATAAAAATCATGTGACATCAATGTTGCCACCAACCACTGAACTTCTCCATTTGAAATCCATGTTGCATCTCAAAGGACACAAGATTACAACCACGAATGGCATTAATCCTGCCTTCCCTTCTGCAGCTTTACTACCACAGTCCCATGACGCATCAAAAACCAAGATTTAGCATAGGCAACTTCAGTCCTTCCTTCCCCTATGACCCATTTCATCTTCCTTTCAGGTGTTCAACTGCCACCCCTTGGTCTTTTTACTTCCAAGATTTTATTTAAATTCGAGTTAGTTAACATATAATGTAGTACTGGTTTCAGGAGTAGAATTTAGTAATTTATCATTTATATACAACACCCAGTGCTCATCACAACAGGTGCTGTCCTTAACACCCATCACCCATTTAACCCATCCCTCCACCCACTTCCCCTTCAGCAACCCTCAGTTTGTTCTCTGCAGTTAAGAGTCTCTTATGGTTTGCCTCCTTCTTGGTTTTTATTTTACCTTCCCTTCCCTACGTTCATCTGTTTTGCTTCTCAAATTTCACATATGAGTGAAATAATGTGGTATTTGTCTTTCTCTGAATTATTTCACTCAGCATAATACACTCTAGTTCCATCCACATTGTTGCAAATGGCAATATTCCATTCTTTTTGATGGGGGAGTTATATTTCACTGTATTATATACATACATATGTGTGTGTGTATGTGTGTGTGTGTGTGTGTATATATATATATATATATATATATATATATATATATATATCACTTCTTTTTTTTAAGGATCTTATTTATTTATTTGAGAGAGAGAGAGAGCGCATACAGAGAGGAGAAGAGAAAAGAGCAAAGGGAGAGGGGGAAGCAGGCTCCTCGCTGAGAAGGGAGCCTGACACAGGGCTAGATCCCAGGACCCCTGGATCAGGGCCTTAGCCAAAGGCAGACGCTTAACCCACTGAGCCACCCAGGTGTCCAATACCACTTCTTCTTTATCCATTCATCAATTGATGGACATGTGGGTTCTCTCCATAATTTTACTATTGTTAATAGTGCTATTATAAACATTAGGGTGCATGTGTCCCTTCGAGTCAGCACTTTTGTATCCTTTAGATAAATACATAATTGTGCAATTACTAGGTTGTAGGATAGTTCTATTTTTCACTTTTTAAAAATATTTTATTTATTTACTTGAGAGAGAGAGAGAGAACACAAGCAGGGGGAGCAGCAAAGGGAGAAGGAGAGGTAGGCTTCCCACTGAGCAAAGAGTCCAAAGCAGGGCTCAATCCTAGGATCCAGGGATCATGACTTCAGCCAAAGGCATATCTTAACCAACTGAGCCACTCAGATGCCCCACTACTTATAAATTTTTCAGGAACATCCATTCTGTTTTCCAGATGGTTACGAGTCTGTACTCCCACCAACAGTTTAAGAGTGTTCCCCTTTTTCCACATCCTCACCAACATCTATTATTTCCTGTGTTATTAATTTTAGACATTCTGACAGGTGTGAGGTGGTATCCACTGTGGTTTTGATTTGTATGTCCCCAGTGAGGAGTGACGTTGAGCATTTTTTCACGTGTGTATTTGCCATTTGTATGTCTTCTTTGGAGAAATATCTCTTCATGAGTTCTGCCCATTTCTTAACTAGATTACTTATTTTGGGGGTGTTGAGTTTAATAAGTATTTTATAGCTTTTTGGATACTAAACCCTTACCTGATTTGCTATTTGCAAATATCTTCTCCCACTCCATAGGTTGTCTTTAGTTTTGTGGTTTTATTTTTAATATTTTATTTATTTATTTGACAGAGATCACAAGTAGGCAGAGAGGCAGGCAGAGAGAAGAGGGAAGCAGTCTCCCTGCTGAGCAGAGAAGCTAATTCGGGGCTGGATCCCAGGACCCTGGGATCATGACCTGAGCCGAAGGCAGAGGCTTAACCCACTGAGCCACCCAGATGCCCCTTGTCTTTTAGTTTTTTTGATTCCGTCATTGTGCAGTTTTTTTTTTTTTTAAGATTTTGTTTATTTACTTGAGAGACAGAATGAGAGAGAGAGAGAGACAGCATGAGCAGAGGGAAGGGCAGGGGGAGAACCAGACTTCCCATTGAGCAGGGAGCCCATACACGGGGCTTGAACCCAGGACCCTGGGATCACTGACCAGAGCCGAAGGCAGATACTTAACTGACTGAGCCACCCAGGTGGCTCTGTGCAGAAAGAAGCTTTTTATCTTGATGGAGTCCCAATAGCTCATTTTTGCTTTTGTTTCTTTTTTTTTTTTAAAGAAACGTATTTCTTTTCTTTTTTTTTTAAGATTTTATTTATTTGTCAGAGAGAGAGAGGGAGAGAGAGAGAGCGTGAGCACAGGCAGAGGCAGAGGGAGAAGCAGGCTCCCCGCCAAGCAAGGAGCCCGATGTGGGACTCGATCCCAGGACGCTGGGATCATGACCTGAGCCGAAGGCAGCTGCTTAACCAACTGAGCCACCCAGGCGTCCCTTGCTTTTGTTTCCATTGCCTTGAGAGACATGTCTAGTAAGAAGTTGTTGCAGCCAAGATCAAAGAGGATACTGCTTGTGTTCTCCTCTACTAGGATTTTGATGGTTTCCCGTCTTACATTTAGGTTTTTCATCAATTTTGAATTTATTTTTGTGTACACTATAAGAAAGTGGTCCAGTTTCATTTTTCTGCACATCACTGTCCAGTTTTCCCAACACTATTGTTGAAGTGACTGTCTTTTTTCCATTGGAAATTCTTTCCTGCTTGGCCGAAAATTAGTTGACCATAGAGTTGAGGGTCCATTTCTGTGTTCTCTCTTCTGCTCCACCGATCTATGTGTCTGTTTTTGTGCCAGTACCATACTTCTTGATGATTACAGCTTTGAAATACAGCTTGAAATCCAGAATCGTGAAGCCACCAGCTTTGCTTTTCTTTTTCAACATTACTTTGGTCATTCAGGGTCTTTCTGTTGGGTGTTGAACTCATTTTCGCTTGGATTCTATCTTAGTAATACTTATTCTCACAAGAGCATACTTTGGTTGAAAGAGATTTTAACCACCAAAAAGTTGGTCTGTAGGTCATACAGGAAATTGGGCCTGATCTTTTCTGATCTTTAAGAATCACACTGCTTGCCCTATTGTTTGAGATTCTCTAAGGTTCAAAAATCAAAGAAAAAAGGTAAACTTACACAATTTAAGCCTAGCACAGACATTTTTCTACTTGGTTCCCGTATCTGTGTAAAATTGTCCTTAACTCACCAGCCAAAGTACCGTGTACATGTTCAGGGTTTCAAATGGGATTATCAGCACAATATTAAACAATGCACTTGCGTTGTCAAAGACACACAGCTGCCAAATCTGCAATTACTTTATTATATAACCAGAATTTGTTCTTGGCTCTCTGAATTTTACAGGGGAAAAAAAATGGAAAAACTATGTTATATTATTAGGAGTATATGTCCCACCATAGCAAAGTGGAAATTGCTATTAATAATTTTCCATATACCCTTTAGAGAGAGAATAGTTTTTCTTTATGGAAGAACCTTGTAAGTCACTTGATATAGAATATAAGACCCTGAGAATATGGGTGCCAGTAGGAGAAGCTACAACAAAGGTGAAGGCTGAACAACCTCCTTGGGACAAAGAAAAGAATTTGAGTCTCTCTCCTGTAGAAGGGGGAAAACATGGGGGCGAGGGGGAAGCAGAGAGAAGGAAGTCAACAAGAGGGCAAGAAAGAGGCTGAGACAGAGAAATACTTTGATGGGGAGGGTCCCTAGAAACTCCTGGGAACTAAAGAGACCAAAAGAATATTTTTAAGGTGCTGGGGTTCAATTTGAAGTTATTTCCATTCTAAATATACTTTATATCTTCCCAACACCTCTCCAACTCTACAATTTTTCCAGATACCTTTTTGTGAGGGGTGCATAATGGGAAAATATGGGCAAATGTCTGCTTCCTGTCTGCAGAAATGCCAGTAAAATGAGTGCATCTGGGTGGCACAGTTGGTTAAGCATCTAGCTCTTAATTTCAGCTCAGGTCATGATCTCAGGGTCATGAGATCAAGCCCCACTCAGGCTCCAGTCTGGGGGAGATTCTTTTTCTCCCTCTGTCCCTCCCCCTGCATGCATGCTTGCTCTGTCTCTCTGTCTCTCTCTCTCTCTCTCTCAAATAAATAAATAAATAAATTTTTAAAAAGTAAGTGCATACAGGAAAAGAAGGGAATGAAAGGTAAAAGGACCTGAAAAGCATGGGCACCACACTCCCCTCAACTTGTAAAAGCCACTGCCTTGGCTTCCATTAGGCATGAACAGATGTCCAAACAAGTTTCAAGAGGTCAGGAATTCCCAGTTCCCATCTAGATTATCTCGCTCCTAGCCGGAAACTTCTATCCATCTGTTAGTTTCAAGAAAACAAAGCTAATAAATAACAACAACAACAACACAACACTGTGGTGTCTTGCCTGGCTGGGAAAGGCATCTGCTTGCTTCCACTGCTACTTTTTATGATGAGTTTAACAGAGGCTAAATAAGGAACGGCCTGAAAAAAAGTCACAACAGCTTTATGAACCTGTAAAAATTAATCCCAAAAGATATAATACGTGCATAAGCAGCCAGGCCTTTTTGTTTTTAAAGGTGTATTTATTTGTTTGAGAGAAAGCATGAACAGGAGGGGCAGAAGAAAAGGGAGAGAGAGAATCGTAAGCAGATTCTGTGCTGAGCGTGGAGCCTGATGTGCAGCTCCATTTCACGATCCTGAGATCAAGCCCAGAGCCAAAACCAAGAGTCAGAGGCTTAACCAACTGTACAACACAGGTACCCCAGCAGCCAGGCCTTTCTAAGCAATTGAGATTAGACTAAGAAAACAATCAATTATTAAGTCAATCATTTTTGTCACCATCAGCTATGTCACACTCAGTCTAGATATACATCAGAAAACATTTTATCAAGTACAGAATCAAACAGAGAATCAAGGAAAAACTGAGGAGAATTTTTTTTTTTTGGTCAAAAATACATAGTTTAGTTAATATTCTTTGAGTTAATTTAAAAATTAACTACTTGAGGATTTATGATCTCTAGCAACGATGACATAGTTAATGCAGGCAGAGAAAAGCTGCTCCTCAGTCACTCCATAAAATGGGAAAATTAGAGATGCAAAGCACTGACTCACTAGTAAGGGATTCAAGGTACAGAAAAAAGAGAAAACATACCCACCCCCCTGACACACTTACTCCATTCTTTCTAACGCAGAGGAGTTATAAGGCTTCTTAGACAAGGGCTATAAAATACTGAGAGCTCCCCAGAGGAGGGAGTAGCCTAGGAACAAGGTTTTATTAATTGCAGGGTTTATTAAGCATGAATCAATTCTCTGTGCCCCTCATATAACTTAGGCCTACTATTCATTTATAGGAATTTTAGGTCCAGAATAATTTTTATAAGCCTCTATCTTTCAGGACAGTTGGAGACTGGGATGAGGAGTAGTTCTCTGTATTTTTTTCTATGAATGAATATTTTATACTTCATAATATCTTTTCCTTCACAGTGAATTTTTTTCTACTTTTGTTTTCCTTAGCCTTTTTTAATCTGTTAAGTTTCAAGAAAGGAAAACAAGCCCAGGTGGTTTTCCACTTTCAAGAATTATGTTCTGTTCATATTTGCATCCCCAATGCCTAGCACAGTAACAAAGTATATAATAGATGTTTAATAAACATTTTCTGAGTGAATGCCTAAATTATCCACTGGGCCCATATGCTGGCTGTTGTTTTTCTCCCAGATCTAATTTAAATCCTCCTCCATTGAGCTCTGTGTCTTGGAAATAAAGCTGACTAATAAGAAATATATCAATAGGGTCCCTTGTCTGGTGGCTTATTTATGACTTTGGTCAATGGAAAAACACCAGAGAAGACCAAAGGGTGGGGAGAGCCTGGGTATGTATTTTCCACGGTCTGACCCTGATGGGTTACCATCAAAGACCACAGTTTCCTGTCAGGTGACCCTCTTCATTTCTCTGAGTTCCAGGAACCACTTCCTCCTGTATTCTTTCAAGCTGTAGGGTGAATATGACTCCAAACTGCTGCTATCCTCAGGAGACTTCAGATTACCTTATTGATATCCCTCCATCTTCTCCATGTCTTCAGCAGCAGTCCCTTTATTAAACCCTCCTCAATTATCGAATTAATTGTGGTATCTATTTCCTGCTGGGACCCTGACTAATACAGACTTATGTTTTATAAAATACTATCAGTCTGGTGGTGGGTATTATGGAGGGCATGTGTTGCATGGAGAACTGGGTGTGGTGTATAAACAATGAATTTTGGAACACTGAAAAAAAATTAAATAAAATAAAAAATTTTTAAAAAGTAAAAAAAAAAAAATACTATCAAAGTTCAAACAGTTATTAAATGAAAACTTCAACTTTGGAACATTTTTTTAAAAAATTATAGCTGAGTCTACTGATCATCTGCATACCAGGCTCTGGGTTTTATTTTGTTTTGTTTTGTTTTTAATTGAAAACAGAATCAGTTTTCATTTCTTCTCCTGAGTAAATGTTTAGCCAGCTTCATTAAGCTAGTTATGAAGTGGAAACTTTGCTCTGATAAAGGTGCTCAGAGGTGTTTCATAGCTAGTAGCTACAATAGCCATGAAAATATCTTTCTATTTAAAATATGCATTAAATGATACTTCTGCGAAATTTTGGATTAAAGTAAGAAGTATAAGGGAGAGGAAAGATGGCAGAGGAGTAGTGGACTGAAATGACACCAGGGCACAGGAGTTCAGCTAGATAGTTATCAAACCATTCTGAACACCTACAAACTCAACAGGAGACAGAAGAGAAGGAGAGCAGAAATTCTAGGAACAGAAAATAGACTACTTTCTGAAAGGTAGGACAGGCGGAGAAGTGAATCTGAAGTGACAGGAAGATAGACCACAGGGGGAGGGGCCAGATCCCGGCAACTGGCAGAGCAGTGAAGCACAAAATCAGAACTTTTAGAAGTCTGCTCCACTGAGAGATATTGCTCCAGAGGCTAAGTGGGGGTAGAGCCCTAACAGGGACAGTGTGGTCTCAGGACCCTCGGGGTCACTGAAAGATCGGGGATGTCTGAGTTTGGCAGAGCTCCCAGGTATTGGAGTGGGAAAGCTGACTACAGAGACTGAGCTGAGGAGTGAGCTCTCAGCTCGGGGTTACCTTAAACCATCATCTGCGGCACAGTCAGACCACTATTCTTTGAGCAGGGACCCCACAAGTGGCAGATCCAGGGAGACTCACCTTCCTCCTCTGGAGGCAGGAATCTGCTGGGTTTGGAGACTCAAAAGGGGTATGTACAATAGAGACAGAAATGGTAGGTCACAGGCAGGGTAAGCCCAGAGCCTGGCCGGAAACCAGGGAGATGGGAGGGATTGACTGCTTTTCTCTGTGGGCACTCTGAGGACAGGGGCCTCGAGCTCTCGGCTCCTCTGGGTCACAGATTGGGAGGCCACCATTTTCATTCCTGTCCTCCAGAGCTCTACAGAAAGCGTTCAGGGAACAAACACTCCTGAGAGCAAACTCTAGCAGATTTCTAAGCCTGGCCCCTGGCAAGAGCGGTGCAATTCTGCCTCGGCAAAGACATTTGAGAATCACTACAACAGGCCCCCACCCCAGAAGATCAGCAAGAACGTCCAGCTGAGACCAAGCTCATTGATCAAAGAGAACAGCAGAACTCCAGAGCTAGGGGGAAACAATGCATGCAATTCATGGATTTCTCCCTATGCTCCTTTAGTCTTACAAAGTTAAATATTTTTAATTTTATTTTTTTCTTATTCTAATTTTTGTAACTTTTTCTCTTTCCTTTTTTAATGTTTTTTAACTAGTTTATCTTAACAATATCTTCCTTAAAAAATCTTTTTAAACCTTCATTATTATAGTCACATTTTATCCTTCATTGTATTTAACCTTATTTTTTGTATATATATAAGGTTTTATTTTAGAAAAATTAGGGATACAATTTCTTCGAATAGATCAAAATATACCCTAAATCTAGCACAGGGCTTTAGTCTAGTCTCTAGCCTGAGCACATCCTCTCCCTTTTCTTTTTTTTTCTTCTTCTTTCTTTTTCCAAAAAACTTATGTTACCAATTCTTTTTTAGAATTTTTTAAATTTTCATCTTTACAGTCATATTCCATCCCTTCTTCGTGTTTACCCTTATTTTTGTATATATATAAGTTCTTCTTTCTTTAAAATTTTGGGAGGTAGTTTCTTTTAACAGACCAAAATACAAAAAAAAATGAAGGGGTGGCTGTTTTAATTAACAGTCATATATATATATATATATATATATATATATATATATATATATATATTTTATCTCCTTTCTTCTCCCCCCAGTTTGCGGTGTCTTCTGATTTGGTTAGTGTACATTTTTTTGAGGCCTTTGCCACACTTTTAGTATTTTATTGTCTCATTCATATATTCTTATCTGGATAAAATGACAAGGTGGAAAAACTTGCCACAAAAAAAAAAAAAAAAAAAAAAAGAACAAGAGGCAGTACCGATGGCTAGGGACCTAATCAATACAAACATGGGTATTATGTCAGATTTAGAGTTGAGAATGACCATTCTCAAGGTACTAACTGGGCTCAAAAAAGGCATGGAGGACATTAGGGAAACCTTGTCTGGAGAAACAAAATCCCTTTCTGGAGAAATAAAAGAACTAAGATCCAATCAAGCTGAAATCAAAAAAGCTATTAATGAGATGCAATCAAGAATGGAGGCTCTTACTGCAAGGATAAATGAGGCAGAAGAGAGGATTAGTGATATAGAAGATCAAATGATGGGGAGTAAAGAAGCTGAGCTAAAGAGAGACAAAAAACTACTGGACCACGAGGGGAGAATTCGAGAGATAAGTGATACCATAAGAAGAAACAATATTAGGATAATTGGGATTCCAGAAGAAAAGGGGGGTGGGGCAGAAGGTATACTGGAGCAAATTATAGTAGAGAATTTCCCTAATATGGCAAAGGGAACAAGCATAAAAATCAAGGAGGCACAGGGAACACCCATCAAAATTAATAAAAATAGGTCCAAACTCTCTCATCTAATAGTAAAACTTACTAGTCTTAGTGACAAGGAGAAAACCCAGAAAGCACTTCAGGACAAGAAGTCTGCAACATAAAATGGTAGAAATATTAGATTGGCAGCAGACTTATCCACAGAGACTTGGCAGGCCAGAAAGAACCAGCATGATATATTCAGAGCAGTAAATGAGAAAAAAATGCAGCCAAGAAGACTATATCCAACAAGGCTGTCATTGAAAATACAAGGAGAGATAAAAAGCTTCCAGAATAAACAATAATTAAAGAATTTTCATACACCAAACCAGCCCTACAGGAAATATTGAAAGGGGTCCTCTAAGCAAAGAGAGAGCCTAAAAGTAGTAGACTACAAAGGAACAGAGACAATATACAGTAACAGTTACTTAACAGGTAACAAGATCTCACAATTTTAAATATCTATGTCCCCAACTATATAAACCAATTAATAACAAAATCAAAGAAATGCATCAACAATAATACAATAATAGTAGGGGACTTTAACACCACCTTCACTGAAATGGACAGCTCATCCAAGCAAAAGATCAACAAGGAAATAAAGGCTTTCAAGGGCAAAAGGACCAGATGGACATCACAAATATATTTAGAACACTCCATCCAAAAGCAACAGAATACACATTCTCTCTAGTTCACATGGAAAATCCTCCAGAATAGATCACATCCTGGGTCACAAATCAAGTCTCAACTGGTAACAAAAGACTGGGATCATTCCCTGCATATTTTCAGACCACAATGCTCTGAAGCTAGAACTCAATCACAAGAGGAAAGTTGGAAAGAACTCAAATACATGGAGGTAAAAGAGCACCCTACTAAAGAATGAATGGGTCAACCAGGAAATTAAAGAAGAATTGAAAAAGTTCATGGAAACAAATGAAAATGAGAACACAGCCATTCAAAATCTGTGGGACATAGCAAAGGTGCTCCTGAGAGGAAAGTATATAGCCATACATGTCTTTCTCAAGAAACAAGAAAGGTCTGAAGTACACAATCTAACCCTACTAAAGGAGCTGGAGAAAGAAGAGCAAAGAAAGCCTAAACTCAGCAGGAGAACAGAAATCATAAAGATCAGAGCAGAAATCAATGACATAGAAACCAAAAGAACAGCTGAACAAATCAATGAAACTAGGAGTTGGTTCTTTGGTAGTATTAATAAGATTAATAAACTTAATCTTAATCTGGCCAGACTTATCAAAAAGAGAGAGAGAGAGAGAGAGGATCCAAATTAATAAATTTATAAATGAAAGAGGAGAGATCATAACCAACACCAAAGAAATACAAATAATTATAAGAACATATTCTGAGCAACTATATACCAGCAAATTTTACAATCTGGAAGAAATGGATACATTCTTACAGATATATAAACTATCAAGTGTGAACCAGGAAGAAATAGAAAACCTGAACAGACCCACAACCAGTAAGGAGATTGAAGCAATCATCAAAAATCTCCCACAAAACAAAAGCCCAGGGCCAGGCGGCTTCCCCAGGGGAATTCTACCAAACATTTAAAGAAGAATTAACACCTATTGTCCTGAAACTGTTCCAAAAAATAGAAATGGAAGGAAAACTGCCAAACTCATTTTATGAGGCCAGTATTACTTTGATCCCAAAACCAAAGACCCCATCAAAAAGAATTACAGACCAATATCCTTGTTGAACACAAATGCAAAAATTCTAATCAAAATACTAGCCAATAGGATCCAACAGTACATTGAAAGGGTTATTCACCACAACCAAGTGGGATTTATTCCTGGGCTAAGATTGTTTCAACATCCACAAATCAATCAGTATGATATAATACATTAATAAAAGAAAGAACAAGAAACATATGAATCTCTCAATAGATGCTGAAAAAGCATTTGACAAAGTACAGCATCCTTTCTTGATCAAAAATCTTCAAAGTGTAGGGAGAGTGGATACATTCCTCAATATCATCAAAGCCATCTATGAAAAACTCACAGTGAATATCATCCTCAATGGGGAACAACTGAGAGCTTTTCCCCTAAGATCAGGAACACAGCAGGGATATCCACTATCACCACTGCTTTTCAACATAGTACTAGAAGTCCTAGCCTCAGCAATCAGACAACAAAAAGAAATTAAAGCATCTGAATCAGCAAAGAAGAAGTCAATCTCTCATTCTTTGCAGATGATATGATACTTTATGTGGAAAACTCAAAAGATTCCACTCCAAAAATGCTAGAACTCATACTGGAATTCAGGAAAGTGTCAGCATATAAAATAAATGCACAGAAATCAGTTGCATTTCTACACACCAACAACAAGACAGAAGAAAGAGAAATTAAGGAGTCAATCCCATTTACAGTTGCACCCAAAACCATAAGATAACTAGGAATAAACCTAACCAAAGAGGCAAAGAATCTATACTCAGAAAACTATAACGTACTCATGAAAGAAATTGAGAAAGACACAAAGAAAAGGAAAAATGTTCCATCTTCATGGACTGGAAGAAAAAATATTAGGAAAATGTCTATGCTACCTAAAGCAATCTACACATTTAATGCAATCCCTATCAAAATACCATCAATTTTTTTTCAAAGAAATGAAACAAATTATCCTAAAATTTATATGGAACCAGAAAAGACCCCGAATAGCTATAGGAATGTTGAAAAAGAAAGCCAAAGTTGGTGGCATCACCATTCCAGACTTCAAGCTCTATTACAAAGTTGTTATCATCAAGACAGTATTGTACTGGCACAAAAACAGACACACAGATCAATGGAACAGAACAGAGAGCCCAGAAATAGACCCTCAACTTATGTTCAACTAATCTTCGACAAAGACGGAAAGAATGTCCAATGGAAAAAAAAGACAGTCTTTTCAACAAATGGTGTTGGGAAAATTGGACAGCTACAAGCAGAAAAATGAAACTCGACCATTTCCTTACACCACACACAAAAATAGACTCAAAATGGATGAAGGACCTCAATGTGAGAAAGGAATCCGTCAAATTCCTTGAGGAGAACACAGGCAGCAACCTCTTCGACCTCAGCTGCAGCAAATTCTTCCTAGAAACATCACCAAAGCCAAGGAAAGGAAGGGCAAAAATGAGCTATTGGGACGTCATCAAGATCAAAAGCTTTTGCACAGCAAAGGAAGTAATCAACAAAACCAAAAGACAACTGACAGAATTGGAGAAGATATTTGCAAATGACATATCAGATAAAGAGCTAGTATCCAAAATCTATAAAGAACTTACCAAACTCAACAGCCAAAGAACAAATAATCCAATCAAAAAATGGGCAGAGGACAATAGACATTTCTACAAAGAAGACATCCAGATGGCCAACAGACACATGAAACAGTTTTCAGCAGCCATCAAAAGAAGTTAAATCTTGCCATTTGCAACGACGTGCTAGAACTAGAGGGTACTATGCTGAGCTAAATAAGTCAATCAGAGAAAGACAATTATCATATGATCTCCCTGATATGAGGAATTGGAGAGGCAGAGTAGGGTGTTTGGGGGGTAGGGAAGGAAAAAATGAAAAAAGATGGGATCGGAAGGGAGACAAACAATAAAAGATTCTTAAAATCATGAAACAAACTGAAGGTTGCTGGGGGGAAGGGGTGTGGAGAGGGTGGTGGGTTATGGACATTGGGGAGGGTATGTGCTATGGTGAGTGCTGTGAAGTGTGTAAGCCTGATGATTCACAGACCTGTACCCCTGGGGCAAAAAACACATTATATGTTAATAAGATTAATTAACTTTAAAAAAAGTAAGAAGTATAAGAAAAAAGAAATTATATGAAATATATGGTTAAGGAGATTTATTTAGATCATTTTACTTTACAACAAAATTTTACTAACTCCCAATTTATATTGCAAATAAGGAAATTAAATTAAAACATAGAGCTCTAGATTTCCTTCAGTCACCATGACCTATATTTTATTACACATGATTGAATCCATGTGATAATGTTTGTATTTTAAGTATCTATAACACAATAAAACATACATGTGATAAAGAGAATAACATTTTTCCTAAGTACCCAATGTCCTGAATTTTTCTTTTAAGTAATTCATTACTTGAATGGAATTTATTCTGTAAGGCATATCTTCAGTATACATGTATTTTAGTGTAAGACACTAAATTAAAATCCATATGGCTCCTATATTAGAGAAAATTTATTATCTTTTAAAATCTTTTCCAAGATCTCTAATTTTTTAAAAAATACATCAGAATAAAAAGAATAATCATGTTTTTCCATTCACTTCGATTCTAGTTTTCCCAACTCAAATACAAAAATAAAGAATGAGTAATGGGGGGAAATACAAGAAAGAAAAAAACTAGGGGAACAAAACTGCCAAAGTATTATTTCCCTCCTTTCCTCCTTGGATATCAACATTGGTATTCTCAATGCCAATTGGAAGCTTTTAAAATGGAGGATTATAGCTGGATTGGATTAAGTTCAAAACACCCTTTAGCATCACACTCTGTTTTTTATGTGGATGAAAGAGCAGATTCCTCTTCCTGGATCGTCATTGTTTCCCACTTGCTCTTGAGTTTTGGCAGAGTGAGAAATGGAGGTGGTAAGCATTGTGGTACTCAGGGCATCATCAATGATAAAATGGCTCCTTAACTCAGTTTTCCTTTCTTTTTCTTTGTTTTCTGAGCTCCTCTCTTTTCTACTTGCCTTTGCACACTGGCCTGTGAACTTCCTGTTCTCACTAAATCTCTAAGCCCGGATAGAAATATTTATTAGGGTGACTTGAGAACATCCCCCTGAAAGCAAAAAACACTAGTATCTCATACAAGTGCCTACTATCATTAAAACACTCACTACCTGACTCTCTGGCACTTTTTTTGGTGACAATCACTTAGCACTTCATAAATATTCTAAGTTCTATTTCTTTTGCTTGAAATATCTTTCATATAGTTGCCAACTGAGTTTCCTAAGAGCCCAATTTTATGTCAGTCAACAAAGTGGTTCTCCATTGTTCATTGTTTCTAAACTTAACTCTTCTGTATACATCTTCTCAAAGCTATTTGATGTGCTGTTTTTTTGTTTTTTTTTTTAATGCTCAAGTAAAAGCCCTATTACTTCCTAGCCAATACTTCTGCTCTAGTTATACCACACCCAAGAATACTAATTCCTTATGTCAACCAAAGCTGTATCTGTCCCTGCTTGTACTGGTCTACTTTTTCTATTGGTTTATATCTGTGTTCTTTTTATTTTTTTCTGTTTCTTTTAGGAATCTTTCAGGACATAGCGGATGTTTGAGGAGGATGACAAAGCAAATGTGTGGTGTGTTATCATGCACTAGATTCTTAAAGCCATTGGCTTCAATAGCAGTGTCTCAGAACATCTAAAGAATCACACAAAACCCTTGTGCTTAAATAAGAATTTAAAAGTCTCCAAATTGATAACTTATTTTTAATTTTATTGCATTTTGGCCAGATAAGGTTGTCCACAAACTACCAATTTTTTAGTATTCTATAAAGCATCCTTTGTGGAATATGGGGTTAAATTTTATAAACGTTCCACATATGTCTAAAAACTATGAGTTTGCTCTGTTTATTGGGAGAAGCTACACACACACACACACACACACACACACACAAATGTAATGAAGAGCATTCTTGTGTTGTTCAAATCCTCTATATATTCTCAACATTTTTGCCTACTTAATCCATAAATTTCTATTAGAATTTCCAACAAGTGTAGATTTTTCATTATCCTTTTATATCTGTCAGATTCTATGTAAGTATTTTGAGGTTATGCTGAAATTGGATTATCTTCTGGGTTTATTATCATATTTGTCAGCGAATCTCATCTTGCCAAATGAGAAGCTTGGTATAGGACTACGACTGCAGGACTGTGTCATAAACTCCAGACACACTGCATTAGAAACATGCTTGAGAACTATTAGTATGGCTGATAGTTGGCAATATATTGGAGATAAATATGTGTCATTTGATGGTAGAACAATGTCTAATTCATTTCTGTGTCCATACTGCCCAGCTTACTCCCTGGAACATAGGGTTGTCAATAAATGATTGTTGGAGGTAGCAGAATTTTTTCTCAAAATATAACAATAATAAAGCAAAGTCAAGACAGTGGTGATAAACTTGGCCAATCCACTGTCTAAATTCTTTTTCCAAATTAAACTTTATAAAAGAGGATTTCTTAAACCTTTTTTGTGAGTGACAAGACCTAGATCAAATAATCAAGAAAACTTATGACTTAACTGTGGGCAAATCAGAAAGAGAAGGAAGAGAATATAAAAAATATTAAATGGGAAAAATAATATTGAATATGTTCTGTATTATAGCACCACTCGGGTATTTTATATCATTTATCTCAACTAATATCTTTTCTTGGTAATTTTTTAATTGTTTAAATTTTTTTATTAACATACAATGTATTATTAACCCCAGGGGTACATACCCTGTGGGTACACACCCAGGTACAAACCTGTGAATCACCAGGTTTACACACTTCACAGCACTCACCATAGTACATACCTTCCCCAATGTCCATAACCCAACTCAACTAATATCTTAATAGTCTTATGGTAAATATAAATATCTCCATTTTACAGAGAAGAAAAAAGACCAGAGTGCCTAAATAATTTGCTCAATTTCAAGTAACTGGTCAGAAGTGAAAACAAAAATCAAAAATATGTCAATGTTCTGCAGCCAAAGACCACAAAGAATATATCTCTAGTTGGGGGAAGGTTTGGTTTAATACTTAATGCATTGGGAATCACAGGGTATCTCAAAAAAGATGTTAGAAAGAATCTACAGTAGCGGCACCAGGGTGGCTTCATAGGTTAAGCATCTGCCTCCGACTCAGGTTGTGATCTCTGGGGTGGGGTGTGGAGGGGTGTCCTGGGGTTGAGCTCCGTGTCTGGCTCCCTGCTGGCCAAGTAGTCTGTTTCTCCCTCACCCTCTACCCCTTGTGCACCCCCAACTCCCACCCCATTCCTGTTCTCTATTTCTCTGTGAAATAAAAAAATAAAATCTTTAAAGAGATTTAAAGAGAGATCCTATCCTAGGATTTTGTTGTGATTAGGTGATTTGGGGGACGATCTAGAGAGGCTGCAGTTCACTCAACATTATACGCTGTCAGACAGCAGGGGAACATCTGTGACTGGGTATCTCAATAAAACTTAATGGAAAAGAAGGTGAGACTAGAAGGAAGATAAAGCTGTATATAACCCATTAAAAAAAAATAGCAGTCACACATTTTGGATGAATAAGGGGGTGTTTGATATTTTGTGGGTGGCATCGTGACTCTGTTTCTGTGTTTAGACAGAATTATGAAGTGGCTTTGCTTTTTCTCGTTTTATCATGATCTCAGAGTAACCCCATCTGAGGTTGGTATTCTGCAAGACTGTTTATGTCTAGTTGGAGAATAATATGACCTGGCTGAATGCCAGGCAGGCTTCTGAATGTCAGGGGTTGCTCCTTTTTTCTTTCCCAGTCAGAGCTCAGAAGATCACATTTCTTCCAACCACACCATTTAATTAAAATGGGGGGGGGGGAGTTGAAGAATGATTTTTGCTTGTCTCTTTTCAACCATTCTATCAACCCATTGGATAGTAACATAATGAATTAAAATCAGACTAAAACGTTCTACTGTTCCTGAAAGGGAAAAATATATTCTGAGCAAAACTTCTTAAGAGTTCTATCAGGAACATAGAAATCTAAACTAAAAGGAGATATTTATAAATTGCTTTTACTGTGAAAGACACTGCCATTTGCCACAGAACAAAAGGAATCTTGTAAAACAATGTAGGAGTTACATTTGACAAAAGCTGTCTCCTTAGGTGCTGAACTTTTCTGCCTTCTCTCCTTTTTAAATTCTAGAACACACACTAAAAGAATAAAAGTTGACTTGGATGGCTGTAAAATTAAATAGTTCAAAGGATGAGGGTGAAAAGCGATGATTTGTTCCTCCTTCTGATGGAAAACAGCCTTCGTGCTTCATTAATGCACAGACAGCTGTCACTTATCCCTGATGGAAGCCAGAGGACACAATCCTTGAAACAATACATCTAGTTAAATACAGAGAGATAAATCTTGAGGATACAATTTAGTGAAAAACAAGTTACTGCACAAAATATCACATGAAATATCTATCAAGTTATCCGGCAAGCTTTGATGAAATCTTCAGGAATGTATTCTGTTCTAAACTAGTCAATCAATTAATAGCATTTATAGACAATACTGGTGGATGTTTGAAGAAAATAATTGTAATGGTATTTATAGAGTGATTCTGTGTTCTATCAAATCCTGGTTCTGCTACCTATTAGCTGTGTGAAGTGATCAAATAACCTTTCTGAAACTCAATTTCTTTTTAGATAATAAAAATACCTGCTTAGCCATCCCCCCAGGGCTTACTGAAGATCAAATAAGAAAATGTATATAGAAGTACTTTGTAAACTGCAAAGCACCACACATGTAAATTATCATTATCTAAGATACAGGATACCCAGTATGTGCCAAAAGTAATGTGTATTAATTCATTCACAAATAAGGGCTTATTTTATACTTTTAGGTTTTTTTCTTCAGTATGATCGTATATCTTTAACTCAATATGTTCAGTATTGGATCATCTTTACTGACTATGAGTTCACATGCCAAGAATATGAACCTTAAATAATACTGTGAAAATTTAAACACATCATCATCTACTTCCTAATACAAATGAGCATAATAAAGGTGAGCATCTTAAATTTTAAAAATTAATAGGGTTGATGAAAGATACCATTTATTTCATACTTTGAACGTTGTATATTTTGGATGATTGAACTGGGTTTCCAAGAGCCCAGTATATATCTTCAGAGAGAGATTAAAATGATAAAACCATGGTACAGCTAACTGTACTTTGTTTCCTTTGCAAAATTTTCCCTGGACACTGAGGATCAGCAGCAAATCAATTCCACTGCACTTAGATGCTAAGGAAGATATATAAGTATATAATAAAAACTTGACTTTTCACATCTTATTATTTCTCATTAAATTATAACACTATTGCCTATACTTTAATTTTTAGTATTTCTGAAGACAAAAGAGACACATCAGTGAAAGAAAAATAATTAGATCTTGGGATGCCTGTGGTAAGTGTACACACACTTGTGAATATTGAGAGGTTTTTGTCATAGCACGTCTCTAGTTTTAGCAACCTACCCTGGTACCCATTTTAAGGTATGGATGATCTCTGTTATGGCAAAAACTTTTAACAGTAATGTATTAGGATAAGTTAGGCACAGACTTTCATCTGTTCCTTTTACAACTCAGTTCCTTTTATCAAAGGCAGAGCCGAATTTAGACTGGAATAGGTATTTAGAAAACAATTTCACATAGAAAGATGTTTACAAACTTATTTGGGGGATGTTCTCTGGATCTACTTAATAAAGTAGATACCTGGGGCGCCTGGGTGGCTCAGTGGGTTAAGCCTCTGCCTTCGGCTCAGCTCATGATCTCGGGGTCCTGGGATCGAGCCCCGCGTCGGGCTCTCTGCTCAGCAGGGAGCCTGCTTCCCCCTCTCTCTCTGTCTGCCTCTCTGCCTACTTGTGATCTCTCTCTCTCTGTGTCAAATAAATAACTAAAATCTTAAAAAAAAATAAAGTAGATACCTGACTTTAATTAACTACGGACCCTGCTGACAATTTTCTTTGCCATGAAACTGTTAAGACTTTTAGTAACAGATTCCCCAGATTTTTCTGATAGGAACTCTTTAAGACAGTGTTTCCATTTCTGAAATTAACACCTTCATTTTGTATATAATTCCCCATTTTCTTGAGTTACCTAAATAATTGAAGTCAAGATTACTTAATTAATCCAAGTATTGTATTAGCTATCATTAAACTACTCTCCTATTTGAGCTAAGAAAATAAAGCTGTTGAGTCAACCTACAGGTGTAACCTTGTTCTTTTCTCTCTGATTTATGTAACAGCTGTGCCTTTCGGTTCAACTCCACACAGTTCAAAGGCGAGTCTTCTACAGAGTCCGCTCTTGCTGGAGGCCATTACCTAATTGGCTACCCTCTCGTCCAGATCCATCGATTCTCAGACAGGTTCTTCACAGGTGAAACAAGTGAAGGCATGTCACTATTAACAGAAAGACTTGGGCAAATATTATTGAGGTTGTGATCAAAAGATAAAGAAATATGCACACTGTGTTCTCTGATGTTATCCTCTGACAGACTAGAGAAGACAGGCACGATGCAAGTGATTTCAGATGATGTCTAGTGTTGGATTTGCTGCCACTGTTACTGCTATTGGGGATAACAGCAGTGGCTGTGGCGCTGCCATGAAGCATCTTACCCTAAGTCATATACCCTAAGTCATCTTACCCTAAGTCATATACCAGTAAATGTTTGTTTATCCAACAAATATTATTTGGGCCAGAATCTGAGATTACTCCCTGCAACATAACACAAAGACTATCACTAGACCTCCCAACAGCTACCCTAAAACTAATGCACGATAACCAGCTGACAGATTGAATGTGAAGCAAAGTACATTATTTATTGTGTAGCCTAGCTATTGACAGATGACTAATGAGGTAAGGTAGTATCTGGAGGCCGCTGAAGGATATCGCCCCATAATATCCTCATTTTGAATCATATCCTTATCCTGATTATGTGAATTTACATGTATGTGAAATTAGTTATCACTGACTTAACTTGATGATTGTGATCTCAGATGGCATTTATTAGTAGCATAAATAAAGTGATGGATGATGCAATTTTCTGACTATTAGACAGTAATTATTGGGTGCTAAAGTAATTGTGGGAATTAAAAAGGAGTACACTCTAGTTTTAAAATCTGGGCATATGTGTAACAAAATACGATCAACAATTCAAAACAAAATATAAGCCCAAACAAGCATTATGGAAAATGAAAACTGTAGGAGCTGGGAGAAGGATAGGTGAGTAGAGATGCAGGTGGTCAAAAAATTTTCAGAGGGTAGAAGAAATAAACATTAAACATTAAAGAACACTAGAGTTACAATAAAAGAGAGAATCTGTATCTTCAATCTTTGCTTTCAAGTCAACACTAGCAGGATGAAATTATTCTAGACAGGATACCTAAAATTTAAAGTAAATGATACTAAGTAAAATTAAGTGCCCCACAGTGAGTCTGTGAAGCCCAATAGCAGTCAGCTGGGTCTTACCACTTACCTACAACTAGTCAATTATGCTTTTTTCTGTAAAAACACACATATTCATTCAATGATTCAAAAATAAGTTAAGTAACAAATATTGAATGTCAAACGCTACGGTTAAGAACCAGCATGCCATGGTTAGTAAAATATATGACCCTGCCTTCATAGATATTTTTCAACACAATGAGGAAAGCATGTAATAATAACAATCAAAAAATAAATAATAAATAGATTACTGAAAACATGTGGAAGTGCGAGAAAAGAAATGAGCAAGCTTTCATGATAATACCAATAATCAATAGGGGCGCCTATATAGCTCATTTGGTTGAGCAACCTACTCTTGATTTCAGCTCAGGTCATGATCTCGGGTCCTGGGATTGAGCCCTGCGTGGGTCTCCAAGCTCAGCAGGAGTCTGTGGGGTATTCTTTCCCTCTTCCTCTCTCTGTGCCCCTCCCTATACTCAGGCTCTCTCTCTCTCTCAAATAAATAAATGAATCTTCAAAATAATAATATTCAACAAGTAAATAAGAAATAAATTACACATATTTGTGCTAGAAAAGAAATGAGCGGGTTTTTGTGATAAAAAGAAGCAGATTTGGAAGTGGGAGCAGTACTTCCTAAGACATAATGGATAGACCCGTCTTAGAAAGAGCTATTTACTCAAGATGCGATAGATGAGAAGGAGATAACTTTGAAAAAGAGAGAACCATTGCCTACACAATGGTCTTAAATGGGGGACCGTGCAAAGGCCCTTCAGGAGGTATTGGTCTTGCAAAGGCCTGAAGTGATATAGATATTGATGTATTTATAGAACAGAAATGAAGCCAGTATAGTTGAAAGAGGGAAAGAGCAGGAGGTGAGGGTGTTGAGATTAGCAGGGTCTTTCAGTTTCAGTAACTGTAGGTCTAAGAACCATTGGCAGTGCTTTGAATAATGGAAAGTGGCAACAGAAGATGTATGTCATAAAATGATTGTTTTAGTTCATGGAAAGAAAGAATGCAAGTCAGAGGCTGCCACCGTCACCTAAGCAAAAGGAGGTGAGAGCTGGGATAATATCTTACAAGGTATGTATGAAAAACAAAGTCAATGGGGCTGGCACCTGGATTTGTGGGGTAAAAAAGAGAAAGGAAGCAAAGACTGAACAAACGAGAGGGCAGTGGTGCCATTTGCTGAATATTTAGGAAATATTGAGGAATATTTAGGAAAGATTCAATTTGGGAGAAATCAAGAGTTAACTTACACAATTATGTAAGTCAGGTCATCATGTATGTTAAACTTGTACAGTACTATATGCCAATTATATCTTAATAAACCTGAAAGAAGAAGAAAGAGAGTTAGCTTTTGGCCATATAAGTTTGGCAGGCCTATGACACATGTAAAGAGTCAATAAGAACTGCCTAAGGGGTGCCTGGGTGGCTCAGTGGGTTAAAGCCTCTGCCTTCGGCTCAGGTCATGATCCCGGGGTCCTGGGATCGAGCCCTGCGTCGGGCTCTCTGCTCAGCGGGGAGCCTGCTTCCTCCTCTCTCTCTGCCTGCCTCTCTGTCTACTTGTGATCTCTGTTAAAAAAAAAAAAAAAAAAAAAAAAGAACTGCCTAAGCTTAGAAGAGGACATATAATTGGATTTTTTTTAAAGTTTATTAGTTTATTTATTGAAGAAAGAAAAAGAGAGAAAGAAAGAGAGAGAGCAGGGAGGGGGCAGAGGGTGGGAGAGCAAATGAGAATCTCAAGCAGACCTTGTGCTGAACATGGAGCCCATTGCGGGGCTGGATCTCCCAACCCTGAGACCGTGATCTGAGCCAAAATCAAGAGACAGACAGACAGACTCAATGGATTGAGCCACCCTGGCACCCCTAGAATTTTTTTGTGACGTAGATAGTACTGACATTTTAGGAACTAGATGAAATCTTGTGGGTGGAGAGTTTAGAAAGAAAATAAAAGAAGATGAAGACCTGGAACAAATCCATGAAAAAACAGACTAATTTGTAGATGTATTGTGAAAAAGAAGTAGCCAATAATTATAACTAAGATAAAGTGGCCAAGCAGGTAAGAGGAAAACTAGGAAAATACGGGGTCTTAAAATCAAGAAAGAGAAGTGTTTCAAGGTGAGGAAGTGGTCAACCAAGTCAAATATTTGGAACAATTAATTTCTCAAGTGAAGGGAATGTTCTGGTGAACACACAGTTTCAGGCAGGTGCTTGAGTGCAGGCACTGAGAAGATGAATGACTGAATTCACCCATGGCTGGTACTTAATAGCAAAACTAAGAAAGCTGTAAGGTCGTTGGGATATGTGTCAAGAGAGTGATAGAGTATAGACCATGGACTGAAGAATGGAAGTAAAAATGTGAATAGTGAGAAGATAATGCAAAGTGAGTGATTATAATAATGTATCTTGGAATATAAGCTGTGCGAAAAAAGAAGAGAAAATGAGGTATGATTTACAGAATAATGAGAAACTTGTAGGATCACTGGATATGAGATCAGGATATTATTGAGAAACTGTTGTAGTAAGATTATTGAGAAAGGAATATGGCAGAGAGAAGATGATGATCGTCTAGTGTGATGTTTGCACTTGAAATTTTGGAGGTCAGGATTGAGGATGTAGAGATGAGTGGCTAAAACAAAATGAACAAAATGGTCATGAGAGAAGCAGAAGTCCTGAATTTGGAAGCTTGGGTTTAGTGTGGTGATACATAGGAATTTAGAAGCCAACAAAAATGATGACAGCTGAAGCAGAAAGAGGTGATCCAGAGCCTAAGCTCTTCAAGAAATAATGGGAATTTCTACAATGTTTGGAGGAGAAATCAGTGAATAATGATGGCAGAAACCTCAACTGTACAGGATTTTTGTAAGAAAAAGAAGAAATGAGAGCTAAAAAGACATATCTGCCATCTCATAGCTGTAAGGTTATGTGAGATATGAGAGAAAAAATACAACCTCCACTAGAGATGGATATTGGGGAAGCACATTCCTCCAGGGACGGCCTACTTTCTTTTAGAGCTAGGATACAAAGAAACTTCTGAGACAAGGCTAAAGTTCTAGGAGACTTTCCTGATTATAGAAAGAGACAGCCAAATATTACAAATGATTTAGCTATGCATTGCTAATTACAAATACATTTAAGAAAAGATAAAATTGAGACTTATTTTTTAAAAAATTAACACTTGAAGCAAATGATGTGTTTATATTTAATAACTGAATTATCTAATCCTACATACATAAAGTTTAGCTCTTCTTTTCACACTTAAGAAAACTTTGCTGTCTTCTTATCTATTTCACTTCTAAATTTGAAAAACCTGAATAAATACTGAAAAATTTCTGATTGGTACTTTTTTAATAAAGATTTTATTTTATTTATTTGACAAAGAGAGTGAGCAAGAGAGGGAACAAGAGTCAGCAAGCAGGGGGAGTAGGAGAGGGAGAAGCAGGCTTCCTGCTGAGCAGGGAGCCCTATGTGGGGCTCGTTCCCAGGACCCTGGGATAATGACCCAAGCTGAAGGCAGACGCCTAACAACTGAGCCACCTGGGCGTCCCTGATCGGTACTTTTTAAGAAATTACTTGAAAATTAGATATTAAAATCTTTTAGAAAAAAAATTTTAAAAGCTTTTAGATCTGTTCATTTACTCAGAAAATGAATTCAAAGATACATCAATAGTCTATTACATTCTAGGCACTTTTTGAGATGCCTGAAAGATATAAGTAAATTAAACAGCAAATACCCTTATGTTCATGGTGCTGACATTGTACTGAGGAGAAACAATGTAATACCATAACCATAAACAAATAAATTATAGATTTCTGTATTAACATACAATATATTACATATTATATGTTAAAAGAGGATGAGTTCTTTGGAAAAATAAAAAGGAAAGCAAGCAGTGGGTATCCAGATTACTGGGATAAGAGGGTACAGCTCAGTGGTAGGGCATTTGACTGCAGATTACTGGGGTAAAGGACTGCAAATTTAAAGTCGGTACTCAGAGTAGGCTTCAATGAAGAGGTAAAATTTAAGCAAAACCCAAAGACAAAATGAGAACATAAGAGATATAAGAGTGAAGAAGTTCAACTAGAGGAAAGAGCCAGGAAAGAGGAAGGGAGTGGGGCTAATGTGCTGAGGGGTGGGGGGCAGAGTGAAAGGGCAGAGGGAGGGAAGGTCAACAGATAATGCAACAAGACTGGTAACAGGAACCACAAAACACTGGGTCCTCCAGACCCTTTTTAAAAAAACTTGTATTTATTTACTTTATAATTTTTTATTATGCTATATTAATCACCATACAGTACTTCATTAGTTTTTGATGATTCATTGCATATAACACCCAGTGCTCCGTGCAATACATGCCCTCCTTAATACCCACCACTGGGCTCACCCCACCCCACCTCCCTCCCCTCTGAAATCCTCAGTTTGATTCCTAGAGTCCAGAGTCTCTCATGGTTCATCTCCTCCTCTAATTTCTCCCCTTCATTTTCCCTTTCCTTCTCCTAATGTTCTCCATGTTATTCCTTATGTTCCAAAATAAGTGAAGCCATATGATAAATGTCTTTCTCTGTTTGACTTACATCACTTTGCATAATCTCCTCAGTTCCATCCGTGTTGAGGCAAATGATGAGTATTTATTCTTTCCAATGGCTGAGTAATATCCCATTGTATATATGGACCACATCTTTATTCATCCATTTAAAAGGCATCTCGGCTCCTTCCACAGTTCGGCTATTGTGGACACTGCTGCTATGAACATCGGGGTGCATATGGCCCTTCTTTTCACTACATCTGTATCTCTGGAGTAAATACCCAGTAGTGCAATTGCTGGGTCATAGGGTAGCTCTATTTTTAGCTTTTTCAGGAACCTCCACACTGTTTTCCAAAGTGGCTGTACCAACTTGCATTCCCACCAAGAGTGTAAGAGGGTTCCCCTTTCTCCACAACCTCTCCAACATTTATTGTTTCTTGTCTTGTCAATTTTTGGCATTCTAATTGTTGTAAGGTGGCATCTCAATGTGGTTTTGATTTGAATTTCCCTGATGGCTAAGGATTTTGAACATTTTTTTCATGTGTCTAGCCATTTGTATGTCTTCTTTGGAGAACTGTCTGTTCATGTCTTCTGCCCATTTTTTGACTTGATTATTTGTTTTTTGGATGTTCAGTTGGAAAAGTTCTTTATATATTTTGGATACCAGCCCTTTATCTATAGTGTCATTTGCAAATATCTTCTCCCATTCTGTGGATTGTCTCTTTGTTTTGTTGACTGTTTCTTTTGCTGTGCAGAAGTCTTGATGAAGTCCCCAAAAGTTCATTTTCACTTTTGTTTTCCTTGCCTTTGGAGATGTGTATTGAAAGAAGTTGCTGTGGTCGATGTCGAAAATGTTGCTACCTATGTTCTTCTCTAGGATTTCGATGGATTCCTGTTTCACATTGAGGTCTTTCATCCATTTAGAGTTTATCTTTGTGTACGGTGTAAGAGAATGGTCAAGTTTCAGTCTTCTGTATATAGCTGCCTAAATTTCCCAGCACCATTTATTGTAGAAAGAGAAATCAGAGAAGCAATTCCATTTACCATAGCACCAAAAACTTTAATAATACCTTGGAATAAAACTAACCAAAGAGGTAAAGGGTCTATAATCTAGAAAGTACAGAACACTTATGAAGGAAATTGAAGAAGACACAAAAAGATGGAAAAACATTCCATGCTTATGGATTAGAAGAATAAACAGTGTTAAAATGTCTATGCTTCCCAGAGCAATCTATACTTTAAACACCATCCCAATCAAAATACCAATGGCATTTTTCAAAGTGCTGGAACAAACAATCCTAAAATTTGCATGGAATGACAAAAGACCCTGAATCGCCAAGGAAATATTGAAAAAGAAAAACAAAGCTGGGGGCATCATGTTGCCTGATTTCAAACTATATTACAAAACTGAGATCACCAAGACAGCATGGTACTGGCACAAAAACAGACACATAGATCAATGGAACAGAATAGAAAGCCCAGATATGGACCCACAACTCTGTGGTCAGTGAATCATCATCAAAACAGGAAAAAAATATCCAATAGAAAAAAAGACAGTCCATACAGACCCTTATAAGGACTTGGGATTTTACTCTGAATAGAATGGAAGGTTTTAAGGTCACAAGTGAAATGATCTGGCTGGGTGTTTTGTTGAAATTAGATTACGGAGAGTCAGGTAAAACCAGTAGGCAATAGTAGTGAGTCAATGGGGACGTAACGATGGTTTTAGTGAAGATAGAGGTATCAAATGAGGTGAGAAATGCTCAGATTCTGCACTTATTTGGAAGGGACTGGCAAGATTTTCCCAATGGACTGATATTCAGAAAAGGAGTAAAGGATGATTCCATAGTTTTTCACCTTGGCAATGAAAAGAATGGAGATGCCATCAAGTACAGATGGAAAAGGTTTTGGTACGAAGAAGATCAGGCATTTTGTATTATACATGTTGAATCTGAGGTATATATAAGACATCCAAGTGTAGACAATTTGCTTTTACTCAAAAAAATGTTTTTGATTGAACCTGTACTAAAATTAATCACACAAAATACAGAGACAAGGGTTAAAGAAGTCATATTCTTTTTTAATGCATAAGTCAATAAAAAGTCAGCTGGTCAGATTTGACCTGCAGGCTGCAGTCTGCTGGTCCCTGCTTTAATGGAAATTTAAGAAAAAAAAAAACTGAACTCCAGACGAGATTATGTAATTTCATTTTCCTAGATTATGGCTGTATAATCCTAATGATACCCCAAATTATCTCAAGTGGTACACATACATGGCATACAAATATTATTTATTTATGATTATCTATCAATTCATTGGTTATATCATTCAAAAAGACTTATTTAACAACAATCTGATATTTGATAATCTCCCTTTATAATATACACAAAAACTCCTTACCTTCAAACATGTTTTCAAGCTAGAAATATAGCTAGGTTCTAATAATATTATTAAGTTTTTATCGAAGCTCTTTGCCAGGTTTCCAGTATCAGTAATTCTTCCCAGTATTAATAGTGATATGATATATCTACTTTAAATCAATTTAAGTAAATATTGTGAATAATTTAATAAAACTATACAGTGTAGTGCAGGTAGTGTTCTAACATAGTAAATACCTTAAAACTATTTAGTGAAGCACTACTGTAATGCAACGTTTTCATATAAAAGGGGAAAAAGTGTCAGATTGGTTGGTTGGTCTTTTGTTCCCACAGCTAGCAAATGACAAAACTAAAATTAGAGCCCTTGAATCTCACCCAAGTGCTTTATCCACATCACCAAAATGGCCTGGTTTCCTCGTGCTAGAAGGGAATTGTGCAATTATTTATTAGGTGCTTGCCTAGAAAAACCATTATGTTAACCTCAAACTGCCATTCCCTTATTAGGACATAAACAGAAAAGACAATAGAAAAGGCAATGATTTCTTTTCTTCATGGATGTATAGTGTGTCCACAGGTACACGTGCCACAAATCTAATAAACCTGAAGTTTCCAGATCTCTCACTTTCCAAGGCCCCCGCAGTAGTCGCATGGTCATATGTCTTGTAAGATTTATGAAAACAGAACATTTAACCTTACGTAAGTCCTCCAAAACCATTTAAGCTTTGGGCTCTGCAAAACCCAGATCTGCCCCTACGTGTATCCAATCCTATGCCAATTTCATTCCAGTTTCGAAGAAAACACTATCTTAACAGCCAAACAACAAACTTGCTCTTCCAACTTCTTTTTGGATTGTTTTGGAAAGTTTAAAAAGACTGTGATCCCTAAAAGATATCATGCTCTCCTTAGGCAAAGCATTAACTCAGCGCAACAGTTACTCACTCTGGGTCTGGAATCTCTTCTCCCAGGTATCCGAGAGTCTACCTGTCTTGCTCCTTCACTTCATGTCACCCTCTGCTCAAACATCATTTCATGGAGAATATACTCTAAACACCATTTCTAAAGTAGCATTCTCCAACCCTGTCCCCTTACACGATTTTAGTTTCTATCATTGCATTTATGACCACAGACATATTTCATATTATTTTTTACATGTGTATTGTTTGCTCCCAATGGAAACTCCCCTGCTCCTAATGGAAACTCCATCATGAGAGGGATCTCCATCTACTTTATTACTGTAACACTGATGTCTAAAATAGTGCCTTTTATACTGTGAACAACTGATACAAATTGCAGAGTGAATAAATATTTACAGAGCACCTATTCTGTGTCGGGACTACGCTACGCTCTGGGGATTCAGTAGTGCATGAGGCAGATAACTTCTTTTCTTATGTTTATCACTGGTGCAGCCAGCCTCCACCCAATCAGGTCACCCCATATTTGGTGGCCCTCACAGGGAACCAGTGCTGTACCAGTCCAGGACTCTCCCCAAATTCTCCAGGAATTTCTCGGAACTTTCCCTCCGTGAGGGAAACTCTAATACTCCTTGGGGAACTGAAGAGCTCTGGCTGAGGTTACTCCTTGAGGATCTGAAGCCCCAGTGGGAATCCACCAGACTTCCCTTACCCAAAAGAGTGAGGGATTTCCCCCTCTTGCCCTTTGAAGGGATTCTTCCCTCCCTCTTCCTTCTCTATTCATCCCTTCATCAGTCTAACCCTAGTACTCCCAGACAACTGAAGATATCTGGGCAGGGCAGCCTGGATGACTGTTCATGGCTGTGAGGGCAAAGAACCCCTTTCATTTCCTTGCCCACTCTGCCCCCGCTGAGGCCTCTCTTCCCAACATTCAGTGCAGTTGGCAGTAGCAGCTCATCCTGGGTGAATCCACAAACGTTAAGGACTTGGTTGGGACCCTTTCCTGTTGCTGGCTGAGTCTCAGCTACCTTGTTTCTTTAAGCCACCCCCACCCCCGTCGCCCTTTTTCCTTTGTTCTTGGGGATCCAACTGCCATCTTGAGCTACAGGCAAAATATGTTCCTATGTGTCTGAGTAAATCCATCAATTCCATATACAATGGTGATTCAACAGGATTCCATCCCATACATCAGAGGGTCCCCCCACTAAATGTCATGGGCCTGGCCACCAAGGAATTCACTCAAATTGCTACGCAGAATTGTGATATAATACCACGCTCTCCTCTATAACTGCATAGGACCCCTGATGGACCGACAAGTTTAAGTAGGGACAGACGCTCCCTCCAGGCCACCCCCATCTAGCATGAAAGCAGCTAAGGCCACTCCGCCCAAATGCCAATGATTTGTTACCCTTTATCTGTCCGGGAGGAATGGAGAGGCCGTTTTTAGGCAACAGGCTTGAGCAATGGACACCTGAGTAAGGTAAAAGGGACCACCGTGACCACCAGACTGAATGCAAACAGGCTTATTAAGCAATCCACCTCAAAGTATCCATAGGCCCTAGCTGACCAATGGGCTACTTACAACCAGGCACAGGTACCGACAAAGGAAAATTCCATAAGTTCTCATATTTCCTCACTATCCCCCTAACTATAGCTTCTCCCCACTGCCTCCTGGAAAACACTCTCCTTTGCTGTCCTGCCTGCTGCTCCCTTTCAGTGAATTCAGTAAGTTCCTTCGGAGATTTTTTTCTCCAAGGAGGGGGAGAGGATAGTCAGATTAGCTGTCAGATCAGTTAATACAACAAATAAAGGGTTAGATTAGTTGAACTTGAATTTATCTACTAACTCTATAATTAATTACTTTATTCTTTCATTACATAAATATTTATTAAGAACCTACTTAATGTCAGACACTGAAAAGCTAAAACTCATATTATTGTTTCAGTGAATAAAGAGTATCCTAATTGGGCTCATCTCTTGTTCTCTTGCTGTATTTCAGTTCACAGACAACTGCCAGCTAATCTTTACACACATTGGTACTCAAAATATCCAATAATTCCCCTGCCCAAAATGAAATCCAAACCCCTTTCCTGCCATTTAAAGTCCTGCTATCCCTGGCCCTCACATTACCTGTGGTACTAGTCAGCTCTACTCTACACTGTGACTCTCTGTTTATTTCTCAGAAATACACAGACAGGAATGTGCCTCCACATTTTTGTTTTAAACCTTCCTCAGCCTGGGCTTCTCCTAGGCTTTTCTGGTTGTATAGAAGTGTGCCTCAGTCTGGGGGCTCATTCCTTCCTAATGCCTGAACTAAAAATGGATAATCACTTCATATGATGTGGAAGTTGGAATCTCTCCTTGTAAAATGAGAATCTCCAAGATCACAACCTTCCTGTGCCCTTTGACATGATGACCCAGTAGCAGAGAGTTTCCACCTCAGGACTTTTATCTGAACTCCCCTTCCTTGCTAATACTGAAGTTCTGTTTTGAGCTCTGGCTCTGGATGCCCTGCCTGGCTCTTAGCCGTCATCCAAGGCAGACTGGGCTCATGGGCCCGAGCTGCTGGGTTTTGACTCCATCTAAGGGGGGCAGATATAAGCCTGTGTAGTGGGGCCTTTAAGGCCAGAGTTGAACTGGGCAAAGCTTCTACCTGGAATGAATAAATGTAAGTCATAACAAATACAGTAGCAAGGGAAAAGAAGGAAGCCATGCTGATGATAAATGGAGCAAAAAACTGTCAACAAAACGGAGGCCTCCAGGAAGTACTTATGTACCAGGATGTGATCCAAGAGGTCGTCATGTGGGGACATAGAGCAAGAGAAAACAAGACCCTTGCCATTGTAGGGACTGGGGTACCCACCTTGACTGTTGGTAAGAGCCACCTTCACAGCTCCTTGGTAACTCAGCAGAGGGTATGGGGTGAACAACTGCCAGAGGTCTTCTTCCAAAATACATTGATCATCCAAAAACAAAAACTGACATTTGTGATCAATGAAATCACGACGTCATGGAAAACCAGGTTACCTTTCCCTGTAGATACCGATACTCAACTCCACATGTGTCCATGTTCACCCCCACGTCACATCCCTTAACCACCTGAGTTTCACTGGTGGTGATTCCACGCGGAGGGGAATCCTGTTTCTAGGCCAGTGTGTGCAGCTTCCCTCCCAGCATCCTCCCTCCCCTTCCTTACATGTCTGCTGCTTGAAAACACATTTGCCTCGGGACTACGCCTAGGACATGTTCCACCCTATCCACCTGCATGCCTTTCTGTATCTTTCTGCTTCTCTTCCGCTTTTGATACATAACTCAAATTTTGTCTCTTCATGTATCGTGTGTCGTTGGAACCATCTCAAAGGGCCAAACACATCTCTCCACCTACTAAAAGCTATCATCTTACTATAAAACATTTATTGAGCACTTTAGTTTATTTATTTAACATGTACATAGAACTCTGTGGCAGGCACTAAGGAGCTTCTTGGAGTTATGGTTTATGTAATGTAGTTTTTTGTTGCCAGGGCTTTGTGTACACTATACAACTGTCTATCTCCACAGGCACATGCTCTTTATATACCTGCTTTATACATATATGACATTAAGAAATGTTTATTGTCTATGGTGACATTGAAAATAGTAGGAGGACACCTGGGTTGCCCAGTCAGTTAAGCGTCCAACTCTTGACTTTGGCTCAGGTCACGATCTCAGGGTCATGAGATCAAGCCCCGCAACAGGTTCTGCACTGGGCAAGGAGTCTGCTTAAGATTCTGTCTCTCTCCCTCTGCCCCTCCTCCCCTAAAAAAATAGTATCAATGAAATTAAAGATAGTTTAGATATTACCAATGGACTAATTACCTTTTATCACTGTCTGCAATCAAAAGTAAGATATACATGAATAATTCCACTAACCTACTTATTTTTCCTTGAAACATCCAAATGATTTGCACAAGTCCCCTTCTATTTGTATGGGATCTTATAAATCAATTTACTAACACTTTGAGATGACTTACCCATGAAAAGTGCTCTAGAGAATAAAATTCCGTATCTTTCCCACTTGACAGATAAACTTATAAATAAACCATAATTCCTTCTAAAGGACAAAAGTCCTATCTTTGATCACCCCACAAATTATGGGATATGTATTTTACTTCCACTGTCAGTTACCACTCTTATGATTTCTAGAAGCTCTCCCATTCCTCTTGAAAGCATGGTGATTCTAAAGCAAATGGTGAAAAAGGGAAAAATGGAAAATAACTTGACAATGAAGGGTAAAATCTCTCCTAGCAAAGTGCCAAAGAATAGATTAGCAGCTTTTCTTCTTGAAAATTGTAAGATGAAATTATAAGCAATAGGCAATTTTCAGGTTGTCAAATATCCATAATCACTATGATTTCTGAATTTAATACAATGTAGCTGTGATTATTGTTGCTTTTCTGCCTGCAAACATTATACATTTTTGCTTAAACATACATTTTACATTTATGAAAACCCACTAAAAATGATGCAGTCAAATTTCAAAATTAGGGTTTTTTTTAACTTCTAATATGTGGTTTCCATTCCATTCAAGAAGGCTATTATAAGGCTATTATAAGGATTTTTTCCCTATTACCAATGCTGAAATATTTAAACATCTGAAAGAAATACGCAAATGTTTCCATGTAAAAAGAAACCGCATTCTTTGGAAAACATGAATTATATAAACTATAATTAGAGCTTCAAATTGAAAGTGTTTAAACTAAGATTACAAATTGCTATGTTAAAAAGATACTGAGACATTCAGGGGGAAAAAAAATTAAATGCCGACTAACTAAATTAATTCTCCCACATCCCAAGCTGTTCTATCTCCTTCATGGCTTCCCTTCTGCCATCACTGATGATACCTAAACATGGGTTCTACTACAATGAATTCAGGCGTGATTTGCTTGCTTCTCCTGCCATCAGAGTTGGCAGTTTCTACTTAAAAGTATAAATTTCTATTAATAGTCTGCAACTAAACATGGTCTATGGAGGAGAGCAAACTTACATAGGTAAAAATGCAAATTGAATCCTACAATTTCAAGCTAAATTGGAAATAACTTAATTTTTAATAACATGAGTTTTTTTGCATCTTTAAGACTGCACAATGGAAATCTAAAAATTAATTGAACAACATATCAAGGCACCACAAAGCAAAATATGGGAGAGTTGGACAAGAACCAGTGAGTGTTGACCTGAATGAGAATAAAGAAGCACTAGATTAAAAGTTGTTCTTGTTTTAATAGCTATTTTATGAAATTTAAAAGGATGACTCCAAATCACACACACTGATTTTTTTTTCAGATGTCATGACCCTTGTAACCAGAGGTAGTTCTTTGCCCTTTATAATTCTAACTTCTTATAAGAAAAGGATTCATAGATTGCTTTATACTCTCCTCAGTATTTACTACAGAGGTTCAGCCATAGTAGACACCCAGTTAGAAAGGCTCACTCCCTGATACTACTTGTTAAAGGGAAATAACAAGAGTTCTTCCATTTCTAAATCTTTTTTTTTTTTTTTAATTTGACAGAGAGATAGATCACAAGCAGGCAGAAAGGGAGGCAGAGAGAGAGGGGGAAGCAGGCTCCCTGCTGAGCAGAGAGCCCGATGTGGGGCTTGATCCCAGGACCCTGAGATCATGACCTGAGCTGAAGGCAGGGGCTTAACCCACTGAGCTACCCAGGCACCCCGAGTTCTTCCATTTCTAAATCACCCTGTCATGTTTCCTACTAACATAATCCTGGGTGCTGTAAAATGCCAGGAAAAAGACTGTGGAAAGAAGCTGGCTGACCTCTTACAGAGTAATGAAATTTGCATTGTATCTGATGAGATGAAATAAGAAAAACTCATTAAGCCCAACACTTCTTGCAAGTATTACCTCTGTGAAGGTAGACACATATACTCTAGCACACTAGATACCCTGATAGTTTGTAATGCTGATATTTGTGTAAGAGTACTTTTCCTCCACCATTGTAGCACAGATGTGTAAGACTTTCCTGTGAAGTATTACTACCTCAAATCAAAGTTAAATAGCACCAGTCAAGAATTAATTTTCCAGGTTCAGCAAATGTCCATAATGTTTACTGTCACTCTGAAATTGTATTTACCATTCAGAAGTGTTAGCAATGGAATCTGGCATACAGAGCACTGCACCAAAATGTAACACAATTTTACAAAAATCCAGTAATTAAATCAGATTTATTTAAAGTATACATACAGAAAAGGTTATAATGATTACAGAAAAATCTTAATCCATTTGTATTACTAATTAGTTTCAGGTAGCATTCCAGAAATCTGTTGAGGTGCACTATGTTAATAAAATTTTTTTTAGTCTCTGTTTAAAAACACTAGAACTCTTACATATTAAAAATAATGGTCTACATGAAATTTATTTCAGGACAGAGAGGGGAAATATATGGAGAGATGCTTCTTTCATATCATCATCAATTGATCTCCAAAATTCATTTTTTTACTTAAATCTCTATGGGTTAGAAGACAATCTGAACTCTTTTCTCACTTTCCCTCCAAGGTGTGCAGAAACTCACAGTCTTGATAGTACTTCATTGAATCTGTTTGTTCCCTTTAGCTAAATAGTCATTATGCCTATTTTGGTGAACACTGACAGAATCGCTACAATCTAGTGTACATGATTTGGTAAGCTGACACACAGCTATCCTCCTACCCTAGTGAACGGGCTTTCAAGAACCATCTTTTTTTTCTTTATAATATGTATGTTCTTGAGGCAATGACTTTTTAAATTTGTTTTCTAAGCTTTCTCCCAAGCCTTAATCTTATCATATCTAAGAAAAGGGATGAGACTGTCTTTTTTCACCCGAGGCTTTCTCAGTAAATACCCAGAAATTTATGATTCTATAATCAATCAATGGGGGCTCGACTGTATAGTGTCAAAACCTAATAAAATAATGGTGTCCAAATTTATACAGTGTTTGATAGTTTGCAAAGCATCTTTACAAACTTTATTTGATCATCACAAAAGCCTTTGAGGTGGGCAGGGCAGATACGATCACCATATTATAAATGAGTAGAGTAAAATCACTAAGTTAGCTTAGCTGATGCAATAGCAGAGTTGGAACTAGAAGTTCTCAAATCCCTGCCTCTAATCCTCTCTTCCCTAACACACATAACTCCTGTTGGATGTGGAGAACTATATATCTCTCGTGTCTTACTTTTATATGTTTATACATTCTAGCGCCGAGAATAAGGATTCTCAGTGTTACTCAAATGAATTGGTAAATAAAGATTTTATGTCTTCTGAAGCTAGTGATATATAAGGAATGAAAACCAATTCATCCTTCCCCAATATAATTAATGTTTCAAACAGCAAAACTAATGAGAATATTTATTTTCTAACTATAAATATTTAGTATAAGGTCTTGTTCTCTTAAGTTTCGGTTTTGCATTTACTTTCCATACGATAAATCTATGTTATAAAAACTTCACATTACCAAGAAAATACATCCATTGAGTAATTTCAGTGAAGGAAGATTTCCATACAACATTTTAGCTTTGGATACTTTAAATATTTAAACATTATCCACAACTATATTACATATGTTATTAATTCCTGATACCTTATCATGAATGTGGGTATTTAAAAAATCATACTTGCACAGAAATATTATAGAAAAATTGTAAATTGAACACAAATCAGAAATCACTCATGGAGCCATGTACATCTTTTTCATACAAAGAGTAGTCCAGGGGTCATGCATAATGCAGTAATGCACCAGCTAACAACAGACCCATGGAAATCATTCCAGCCAGAGCTGAACAAGACTCAAAAACATTCCTCTGGTGAAAAAAGCCATCTTTTCCATCATTTGCAGCCATCTTATTAGTCCAGACAGGCATTGTCTGAAGCCAAGTGTTCATATTTAAATGTAAGACCAAGAAGCAAACAGTTACCAAAAAAAAAAAAAAAAAAAAAAAAAAAAAATCAAGTTTAATTTGGCTCTCTCTCCCCTAACTCAATGGGAGTTTATCAGGCCAAAAGGATGGAGAGGTGCACAATTATCCAGTGAATTGGTCTTCATCAGGAGAATCAATCTGGATAATTGAGGCTTTGTGATTCACTTCCACTTGAACTGTCCTGAGCTCATTCAATATAATATGTAATTATGCAACTCACTGTTTTAACTCCTAGTCAGGAATTCATTGCTAAATGTGCAATAGGGGTGTGGGATTATATTAATATAAGATGATTATAGAGATACTGAAAGTTAACTTCTTTGTGATCTTTTTTTTTTTTTCTTTCCAAGCTTATGGTTTCACACTGTGTCTTGTCTGTCTCTATATTAAGGAAGAAACTCAAATGTTAATCAAGGACTTAAAATTGAATCAAACCATTCTCCCTACCAAGTATATCCAGCTTGATTTTATACTGCTTTGATGCATCTAATTAGTCATATTTCAAATATAGAAATGAAAAGATATTTTAATTCAATAGACATCATAGACCCTCAAAAACTGAGTATAGAAATGATTTATTGACCTTGTATATATATGTGGCTTTTATCACATTTACTTGGCATGTTCTTAAAAATTTCCCCCAAAATAGCCTAGCATTTTTCCTCAGGAAAAGAAGCAGCAAAGCAAAAGAGGAATAAAAGTCTGTCTATTCATTTGGAATGAGTCAGAAGTCAACACTCCACAATAAAGACTACTTTATGTTATTTCTCACTGGAACAGAAGAAGTGTTCAGAAGATATTCCAAAGAGATCCATCTCTGCAGGTTTCATGAAAACACTATAAATTTTATTATTTCTTCAGGCTTTCTTCTATATATAAGTATTAAATATCTCAAAACTTGGACTTGAACCATTTAATTATTAAGGTCAGAAAATATTAGCTTTTATTATTATTGTTATTAGAATAAATTCTTTGAGGGCGTAATAAAAACTTTTAGAAGAATTTTAATTAATATAATTGAATCAATTACTTGTTTATAATTCATTTTCTTGTTATGGTTCAATAAACTTTGAACACATGATATGCATTAGGCCCACTCATTAGTGTTCTGGATATAAAAATGAGTAAATGTGGTCCTTCAACTCAAGGAACGAAAACACACACACACACACACACACACACACACACACCCCTTTCAATACCGTACAACATTAGTTCGTTTGCATAAGATATAATCAGAAGACATATGAGGGGCAATCACCCAGCCTGAGCTAAGTCTAGGGAGAAACTACACAGTTTACAAAGCTTCCTAGGAATAGATAAAGCTTGAGGCTTGTCCTGAATCACAGGTCAATATTCTCCAATAAACATAAATGCAGAGTTGGCACTTGTATGCAACTGAAAATGAATGCCTTCAATTTTGCACCCCGGCCACCTTCTTTGTCTTACCCTGCTACAGAGGCTCAGAAAGAAGAAGACACTTTACATCACCATGTGGGTCTTCTGCTTAGAGTAGATTTCACAGGAATTATAGAGTTTGGCTAATTCCCAAATGACTTGTTTTATGGGTGATATATTAGCTAAATTCATTGGAAAATAGAGATACATAATGCTGGATTTCTTTTTGTTCCATTAGTAGTCTTAAAAGTATATATATATGCCACGGGTCCTATTCCCAATCAGGTCTATGGAGACCCACTCATTCACCGGATTTTTAGGAAAAGGGACTTGCATATGTTGTTTGCTAGTCTCATAGATGGAACTTCCAAATCTCAAGACTGGTAATTCCCAGAGAAATCACAGAACTGACCATTCAAACCACAACATTTTTGAGAACAAAAGAAAGCACTATTGATAATTGTGCTGCAACAACAGGCATAACCCAGGACTGTCACAGGCAAACCAGGATGCATGGCTACCCTAGTCATTAAAGGAGTCTCTTAAATTTGAGAATTATGAGAAACTAAGCAGCATTTTTAAAAATGAAGAAAACCTCCTCCTCAAATTTACCGCTCCAGGACATCTAAAACAAAGAGGAGATTTCCTTTTGCCTTGCCCTCAAAGTCAAGGGCTCATAGTTAAATCTACAGCCAAGGAACAAACAGCCACCAAAATGAAATTAAATAAAATAAAATAGAGTTCAATTTGGCTCTCCCTCCCCTACCTCAATGCAGGTTTATCAGAGCCAAAGGGATGGATAAGTGCACAATTACTGGTTTTTCTTTTGCTTTGGCCTCAAACAGCATGGAATCTCAGTAGTGTCGGTCCATGTACTGTTTTCCCAAATAAGAAAGTCATGACCACAGAGATGGATGCATTGTGATTGTCCCTACCAAACTGCTCATGCGAATCAACAAAAGGCAGTCAAGGGAAATTAACCCCACAGGCACAGACATACCTGGGTAGGTCACATAAAACCATGCTGTGGAGGGCTGCTTTTGCTCAAACTGTTGGAGAATATTGACTCTGAGCTATTCACTTACTTCACAAAAATATTTCTTTCATTTGTCACTCTAACCCATCTCAGTTGGGTCATTTTTTTAAAAGATGTTCAAGTTGAGAAGAAAGTCTTGTTGCTTATATAAGAAAGAAAAGGGAGGGGAGAGAAAAACAAATCTAAAACAAAAATGAATTATTTGAATTATCTCTTCCTTTTCTTCCTTCAGTATATTGAGATATTTAAAGGGCAAAATGGGGTCAAAGATGAGTACAGTGTAAACAAAAGAAACAATTTAGAATGTACTTTTGGAGTACTTCTTACCACTCGCCTCTTTTTTACCCATTGACTACCTCTTTGATATCTGTCTTCAGTCTTTAATCGCTCCCTCTTGACTGTTAACGAGGCAACTCCAACTGACACAGAGAGTTCTAATATTGACTGCGTTATTTTCTTCCTTTTTTTCCAGAACATGGAAGTGATGAACCCAAAGTTCCTCGTAAGTCACTGGGATTTCTCTACTGCCTTCCAAGAAACTGCTAGAGCTGGTTTTACCCGGTGGTTGAGTTACTGCCCCAGGAAACCACATTTCATTATAGTCACTCAGCATTAATTCAGAACCTGAGATTTTTCCCATACTGGGGAATTAAGAATTAATTAGGTATATTTTGTGTCATCAAAGAAGTTTAATATAATCATTTCAGGGACTAAAATATCAAGATCAGGAGCTCCTATTTTCTGGACTTTCACTGTGACAAAGCATGAAAATCCCATCAGATAATCATTAGCTAGATATGAAAATAGGAGTCTGATAGTTCTCAACATTGCTCTAGGGAGACAGTCCACCGAGACCAGATTATGGAACCATAGTCACCATTTTGCTGTGCCAAATATCATTGGTTACCATCATTTTGCCATGTGAAAAACATCTCTGTTTATAAATTTTCATGTGAGTTGTCTCTCAGCTAAAATATCTATGCTATTTATAACAAAGTACCTCATTAGGTGATTATTTGGAAGGCACCTAGTAAAAAATGTTTCCTCCTCAAAATCCATTATGGAAAGTAACGCCAGAACTGAAGTTTGCAAATTCAGTTTTGCTTAATTAATAATTTTTGCCTTTATTTCCTGTTAGTTTATAGTAACGTTATTTAAAAATAAGGAAATTCAGGCAAGATGGTGGAGGAGTAGCAGACTGAAATGACATCAGATCCCAGGAGTTCAGCTAGATAGGTATCAAACCATTCCTAACACCTACAAACTCAACAGGAGATAGAAGAGAAGAAGAGCAGAAACTCTAGGAACAGAAAATGGACCACTTTCTGAAAGGTAGCATGTGCGGAGAAGTGAACCCAAAGTAACCAGAACACAGACCATTGGGAAGAGGGGCTGGCTCCCAGCAAGCAGCAGAGCAGTGGAGCACAAAATCGGGTCTTATAGAAGTCTGCTCTACAGAGGGACATCACTCCAGAGCTAAGCAGGGGTTGAGCCCTTGGGGGGACAGTGTGGCCTCAGGACCCACAGGGTCACAAAAAGATTGGGGATATCTGAGTGTGGCAGAGCTTCCAGGTGTCGGAGCAGGGAAGCCGACTAGAGAGACAGGGCTAAAGAGCTTTCACATTGGAGTTACCTTAAACTGTGATCCAAGGCACACTCGGGTCTCTGGGGTGCACTGAGGAGTGGGCCCCTGAGCTCTTGGCTCCTCCAGGCCAGAGATTAGGAGGCTGCCATTTTCATTCCCATCCTGCATAAGTGGTATGGAAAGTATTCAGGGAATAAAAGCTCCAAAAGCGAACCTGAGCAGATTACTTAGGTCCCTTGCAAGGGTGGTGCAATTCTGTCTCAGGCAAAGACATTTGAGACTCACTGCAACAGGCCCCTGCCCCAGAAGATCAGCAAGAACATCCAGCCAAGGCCAAGCTCAAGGATCAAGCAGAACACTGGAACTCCAGAGCTAAGGGAAAGCAACGCATAGAATGCATGTTTTTTCCCCATGATCCTTTAATCTAGCAAAGTTAATTTTTTTTAATTTTATTTTTTCCTTATTCTGTTTTTTTAACTTTTCCTCTTTCCTCTTTTAATGTTCTTTAACTAGTTTATCTTAACAATACTTTTCAAAAAAAATAAAAAATAAAACCTTTTTAAACCTTCATTATTATACTCATATTTTATTCCTTCATTGTACTTAACCTTATTTTTTGTATACACATAGGTCTTCTTTTTTTTTTTCCTAAAAAATTTTGGGATACAATTTCTTCTAATAGATTGAAATATACCCTAAATTTAGCACAGGGCTTTGTTCTGCTCTCCAGCCTGAGCACATTCTCACCTTTTTTTTTTTTTCTTTTTCCAACCAACTTAATTTATCAATTTCTTTTTTAGAATTTTTTTTTTACATTTTCATCTTTATAGTCATGTTCAATCTCTTCATCATGTTTGCCCTTATTTTTGTACATATATAAGTTTTTCTTTCTTTAAAATTTTGGGAGGTAGTTTCTTCTAAGAGACCAAAATACACCAAAAATAAAGTGGGTGGCTTTCCTCGGTTCTATTCACCAGTCCAATACATAGATAGATAGACAGATAGATAGATAATTTATTTTTTTTTTCTCCTTTCTTCTCCCCCCAGTTTTGGGTCTCTTCTGATTTGGTTAGCATACATTTGGCGGTGGGGGGGGGGGCAAAAAAAAAAAGAACAAGAGGAAGTACCAATGACTAGGGACCAAATCAATATGGACATTGGTAATATGTCAGAAGTAGAGTTCAGAATGACGATTCTCAAGTTGGTAGATAGGCTCAAAAAAGGCATGGAAGAGATTAGAGAAACCCTTTCTGGAGAAATAAAAGAACTAAAATCTAACCTAGTTGAAATCAAAAAAGATATTATTGAGGTGCAATCAAAAATGGAGGCTCTTGGGGCACCTGGGAGGCTCAGTGGGTCAAAGTTTCTGCATTTGGCTCGGATCATGGTCCAGGGTCCTGGGATCAAGCCCCACGTTGGGCTCGCTGCTCAGCGGGGAGCCTGCTTCCCCCTCACTCTCTCTATCTACCTCTCTGCCTACTTGTGATCTCTGTCTGTCAAATAAATAAATAAAATCTTTAATTCTTTTTTAATAGAGGCTTTTACTATTAGGATAAATAAGGCAGAAGGGAGAATTAGTGATATAGAAGACCAAATGATGGAGAATAAAGAAGCTGAGCAAAAGAGAGACAAATAACTACTGGACCATGAGGGGAGAATTCGAGAGATAAGTGATACCGTAAGACAAAACAATATTAGAATGATTGGGATTCCGGAAGAAGAAGAAAGAGAGAGAGGGGCAGAAGGTATATTGCAGCGAATTATCGTATAGAATTTCCCTAATATGGCAAAGGAAACAAGCATCAAAATCCAGGAGGCACAGAGAACTCCCCTCAAAATCAACAAAAATAGGTGCACACTCTCTCATCTAATAGTAAAACTTACTAGACTTAGTGACAAAGAGTAAATCCCGAAAGCAGCTCAGGACAAGAAGTCTGTAACATACAATTGTAGAAATACTAGACTTGCAACAGACTTACCTATAGAGATCTGGCAGACCAGAATGAACTGGCATGATACATTTAGAGCACTAAATGAGAAAAATATGCAGCCAAGAAGACGATATCCATCAAGGCTGTCATTGAAAATACAAGGAGAGATAAAAAGCTTCCAGGACAAAAAAAAAAAAAAAACTAAAAGAATTTGCAAACACCAACCAGTCCCACAGGAAATATTGAAAGGGGTCCTCTAAGTAAAGAGACAGCCTAAAAGTAGTAGACTAGAAAGGAACAGAGACAATATACAGTAATAGTCACCTTACAGGCAATACAATGGCACTAAATTCATATTTTCAATGGTTACCCTGAATGTAAATGGACTAAATGGCCCAATCAAAAGACACAGGGAATTGGGATGGATAAAAAAAAAATAAAACCCATCAATATGCTGTCTACAAGAAACTCATTAGACCCAAGGAATCCCTCAGATTTAAAGTGAGAGGGTGGAAAACAATTTAGCATGCTAATGGAGATCAAAAGAAAGCTGGGGTGGCTATCCTTATATTAGGTAAATTAGATTTTAAGCCAAAGACTATAATAAGAGATGAGGAAGGACACTATATCATACTCAAAGGGTCTTTCCAACAAGAAGATCTAACAATTTTAAATATCTATGCCCCTAACATGGGAGCAGCCAACTATATAAACCAATTAATAACAAAATCAAAGAAACACATTGACAATAATACAATAATAATAGGGGACTCACACCCCCTCACTGAAATGGACAGATCAATCAAAAGATCAACAAGGAAATAAAGGCCTTAAATGGCACACTGGACCAGATGGACATCACAGATATATTCAAAACATTCCAAAGCAACAGAATACACATTCTTCTCTAGTGCACATAGAACATTCTCCAGAATAGATCACATCCTGGGTCCAAATCAGGTCTCAACTGGCACCAAAAGATTGGGATCATTCCCTGCATATTTTCAGACCATAATGCTCTGAAGCTAGAACTCAATCACAAGAGGAAATTTGGAAAGAACTCAAATACATGGAGGTAAAAGAGCATCCTACTAAAGAATGAAAGGGTCAACCAGGAAATTAAAGAATAATTGAAAAAATTCATGGACAAATGATAATGAAAACACAACTCTTCAGTCTGTGGGACACAGCAGCAAAGGTGGTCCTGAGAGGAAAGTATATAGCCACACAAGCCTTTCCCAAGAAACAAAAAAAGGTCTCAAGTACACAACCTAACCCTATACCTAAAGAAAGAATAGCAAGGAAAGCCTAAACTCAGTGCAAGAAGAGAAATCATAAAGATCAGAGCAGAAATCAATGACATAGAAACCAAAAGAACAGTAGAACAAATCAACAAAACTAGGAGCTGGTTCTTTGAAAGAATTAATAAGATTGATAAACCCCTGGCCAGACTTATCAAAAGGAAAAGAGAAAGGATCCAAATAAATAAAATCATGAATGAAAGAGGAGAGATCACCACCAACACCTAAGAAATACAAACAATTGTAAGAACACATTATGAGGGGTGCCTGGGTGGCTCAATGGGTTAAGCCTCTACCTTTGGCTCAGGTCTTGGTCTCAGGTTCCTAGAATTGAGCCCCTCACCAGGCTCTCTGCTCTGCAGGGAGCCTGCTTCCCCTTCTCTCTCTGCCTCCCTCTCTGCCTACTTGTGATCTCTCTCTCTGTGCCAAATATATAAATAAAATCTTTTTAAAAAGAAAGAGCATATTATGAGCTACTATACGCCAGCAAATTTGACAATCTGGAAGAAATGGATGCATTCCTAGAGACCTATAAACTACCAAAACTGAATCAGGAAGAAATAGAAAACCTGAACAGACCCATAACCAGTAAGGAGATTGAAGCAGTCATCAAAAATCTTCCAACACACAAGAGTCCAGGGCCAGATGGCTTCCCAGTGGAATTCTACCAAACATTTAAAGAAGAATTAATACCTATTCTCCTGAAACTGTTTCAAAAAATAGAAATGGAAGGAAAACTGCCAAACTCATTTTATGAGGCCAGCGTTACCTTGATCCCAAAACTAGACAAAGACCCCATCAAAAAGGAGAATTACAGACCAATATCCTTGATGAACACAGATGTGAAAATTGTCACCAAAATACTAGCCAATAAGATCCAACAGTCCATTAAAAGAAGACATCCAGATGGCCAACAGACACATGAAACAGTGCTCAACATCACTCGGCATCAAGGAAATATAAATCAAAACCACAATGAGATACCACCCCACGCCAGTCAGAATGGCCAAAATTAACAAGTCAGGAAATGACAGATGTTGGAGAGGATGCGGAGAAAGGGGAACCCTCCTACACTGTTGGTGGAAATACAAGCTGGTGTAGCCACTTTGGAAAACAGCATGGAGGCTCCTCAAAAAGTTAAAAATAGAGCTACCCTACAACCCAGCAATCACACTACTGGGTATTTACCCTAAAGATACAAATGTAGTGATCTGAAGGGCCATGTGCACCCAAATGTTTATAGCAGCAAGGTCCACAATAGCCAAGCTATGGAAAGAACCTGGGTGTCCATCAACAGATGAATGGATAAAGAAGAGGTGGTATATATATACAATGGAATACTATGCAATCATCAAAAGAAATGAAATCTTGTCATTTGCAATGATGTGGATGGAACTAGAGGGTATTATGCTGAGAGAAATAAGTCAAAATCAGAGAAAGACCATTATCATATGATCTCTCTGATATGAGGAATTGGAGAGGCAGAGTTGGGGATTTGGGGGGTAGGGAAGGAAAAAAATGAAACAAGATGGGATCAGGAGGGAGACAAACCATAAGAGACTCTTAATCTTATCAAAGAAAGTCTGGGTTCCTGGAGGGAGGGTGTGTGTGGAGAGGGTGGTGGGTTATGGATATTGGAGAGTTGTATGTGCTACGGTGAGTGCCGCGAAATGTGTAAGCCCGATGATTCACAGACCTGTACCCCTGGGGCAAAAAATACATTATATGTCAATAAAAATAATTAATAAAAAAAGAAAGAAGTGGTATGTTAGCATGGCTTAAAAATGAAAATAATATAAAAACATAGTAAGAAGATCCCCTGCCACCTTGTCCCCTCACCCAATCCCCATCCTTTCAAATAAATATAGCAACTAGTGTCCTTAGTTTTATATTTATCCTTCTAGCACTGCTATATTTTTATGCTAGGAATGCAAACATATATCCTCCATTATTTACCCTTTTTTTAATCTAAATCATAACAGAACAAACAACTTTCCTTGCTTCTGAGGTTTATTAATTCTATAATTATTTTCTCTTTAAATCTATGAATTGCTGATTTTTGTATTTCTCTATTCTCTCTTTTTAATTTTCCTCAGATTACTTTGCTATCCCCTTCCTTACTTTTTGAGTTGAAGACTGTGACAGAGAGTATAAAATGTTCCCCAAATGCTGCTTCCTCTTTTTCTGAGTACCTAGTTCAATTCTATACACTTTCCAGGCTCCCATGCAGGTAGGAATGCCCAATGGTGGGACTTCAAGCCAGAATATGAAAGTACATGGGATCTTCCTCTGGGTTAGGCACTGAAGAAGAGTTTGCATTTTCTGTGCAGTCCTTCTCTATTTGCTGGCTCCTGTCCTGTGATCATGGAGCTCGATGAGATGAAAGAACCACAAAATTAAAGGAATCAGGGTGTCTGAATTACTGCATTTAGGAGAGTCCTTGATGACCAGCAACATATGCCTTGGTCTAGTACACAAGGAAGAAATAAACTTTGTAGTTATTTAATTCATTTTACATTTTGTGTATGTTACTATAGTAACGTATAGTATGTTTAGTTTTTCTGATATTTAGAAAGTATAGTTTTGATGGAGTGTTTATCATTGTAATTATTTACAACTTGTGCATACATACCCAAGTGCTCTATTTTTGCACACAGTATTTGTATTATGGACAATGAAGAAATTAGCATTTTTTCTTTTTTCTCTTCTATCAGGTAATTTTCAATAGTACAATGTATTTTCCTTTAGCTATTACGTATGCTTTATTCTTCTCGTATCTCGTTTTCTAGAAACAGAAAAAGCCCATTTTTTGCATATTAATGTGTCTAAAGTTGAAATGCACCTTACAATCAAGGATAAGTTACAACTATAATTGGAGGTGTATTTTTTCTTACTCAGTGGTAGATCTCAAAATAGAGCATTTCACAATTAAGAATGCCTTAGATATGATTTGAACTATATGAGATTTCTGATATTCAATTGTTTGGGGATTATAAAATGCTAATTCCATATAGTTCAACCTAATACACTTTCCAGCTTTCAATAAAAGTTTGACTCTCAGTTATTACAAATGAAGCCATTATCAAACACAGTTTCCCCACTGTCTTCACCCTTCCTCTCCCAATGCTTCTAAGTGAAATCATTCTTCCTCTGTGATAACAAATGAGATTTAGATTCTATACCATCCTTCTCATCCCTACATTTATTATAATCTTTGTTCTAGAGCCAAATATATTCAGTGATCACTTCCAGTCTTTTTGCTGAAATTGCCCCAGATGACTCTCGACTGACCAGCCAGACAATTCTGCCGCTATTCCCTCCTCTTTTGTCCCAGACAGAACCCTGCTTCCTGCAAGCATTGCTTCTCTCTGCATAGGACCACCTCTCTCCTTTGGGACAGACTAAGCCCAGAAAGACTTCTGCCTCCAGCCCTGCTCACCCTAGGTTCAGTAACATTGATAAAACAGAGGATAAAGTTTTCCCTACTTCAGGAAGTTTATATCTTCTTCCATTTTCTGAAACCTGCTTTCCCTGGTCCTCTCCCCATCCCAGGGAGTTAGGGATGGGGTGCATAGCTTCTTCCCTTTCATTCCTCCTTTATGATTCCCAGCATATCTCAGGTGCTTGTGGCAGTTCCTCTGTATATCCTGGAGTATGTGTGTTATTTCTGTCTCCTGGTTTAATTGAAGATGAAATTTGCAGGGCTGTTGTCTTTGTTTTCCATTCTTATTGCTCTGTTTACGATTTGCAGGAGAACGGTGAAAATGCTGACTTTTGCAGCCACATTTGCACAAGAAGCCAACTTTATTTATTTCAGAGCAGTTCTCTATCTGCAGATGTGATGATCCAAATGTAAAAGAAAGCTTTATGATTTAGAAGTATTGAATCCGCTTGACCATAATAAATGTAGTTTGAAACAGCAATTCACTTCAAATCAATTTAAAATCTTCATATGCTAAAAGACAATTCTATGGGATATGCACACATATAACTCAATGCAACATTTGGAAATAAAAATTGTTGGTTATTTCCCTTGGACTTACTTAGTGCTTATGTAAGCAAATCCAAGATGCTCTTACTTAAAAAAAAAAAAAAAAGAGCATAAAAAAGGCACGTGTATTTCCTCAAATGTTCAATAAGTCTCTAAATTGAAATGTCATCCTAGCTCCTGAAAAAGAGGGTGCATGCACACCTGCTTTTACTGATTTCTTTCTTTAATCCATCATTTAACACCTGAAACAATACACTTGCAGTTGATGTAAAGGACATTATCTGTACGTTTGCTTTCTTCAATTGCTAATACTCAACTTGAGGATTCTGAGAAAGAATATACTCACTTTGCCATTAAATATGGATCAATATCATTCAAGATTAAGAGCATATCAGTCAATATAGAAATTAAAATCCTCAAAAACTCTCCACAGCATTAATCTTTCCATCATTTAATATATTCCTGGGAAATGATCCATGAACAGTTAAATCAAAATAAAATACACATATTTGAGAGATCCTGATTGCAAAAATTAGTTTTATACAATTCTATATCCAAAGGATGATTCTGCCGTAGAATGTGGAAATATTGGCTCATTCTTCAAGCCCATGATCTAAACTATTAAAATATTCCTTGTTGTTATGTTTTCATAATGTACTGCCATTACTGAAGCATGTGATATTTATACTGGTAATACATTGTAGATACTAAGAGAAAGTCCCTGCACTCTCAAAAACAGATTAAAATAGATACACCGGTGTATGGCTTTTCTCCTCAGAAGGCAGTTTTTGTTGCCTTTGGCAGAATAATGCAGCTACTTAACTAAAGGATAGTTATCATTTCAAGAGAGCATAACCTTCAGGAGGAGTACATAAAGATTAGTGAGGAAAGAAGGCTCACCTGAACACTAAGGAGAATTTGTAAAATTAATTCACAGATGATAAAAGTCATATTCAAACTGACTGCATATTCTATTTCTGCTTCTAGCCCAGAGATGGCTAAGAAGTGATTTGCATGATACCAATTCCCATTTTCTTGGTCCCTGGCAGACATTCTAATTGATGACAGTAGTCTTCCTATGTTCAAATGCAGCCTCAAAACTTTCTCATCATGGCATTGCAAGTAACCACCTCCAAGCAATCAGATCTGAGCGCACTTGGAACCTCTTCACCAGTCCCATCTAGTATAGCACTACCTGCATTTTTCTCAAACTTCCCAAGTCACACCCTCCTATCTTTTGTAAAACATACTATATAGAACCACCTAAGACTTATTTAGTCTAAGAACTTTAAAATAAATGATGAAACTTGGAAACTCTAGCCCTTGAGCTCCGAAGTCTGGAAGACTCTGAAGTAGTCACTAGAACTACTGTCAGATACAAGATAGACTGTAGAGCTGTTGTCTTAGAGTTTTCCAAGAATTCCAGTAAGGTCTGAGACCTTAAAAGGGAGAAAGACAGGGAAGGAAGCAACTCTGTTTAAGTCACACCTATCAGTTTCATCCCTGGGGTATGTATGGACTACAGTAGCCAGGGTCTATCCCTACTGCAGTGGCTCAGTGACTTAAAGAATACTTCCAGAGAGAATTGACATGTCAAGACAATAGTTCAGTGTGGAAAGTGTGCACTGGTAATGAAGTGGCTCAGTATACTTGGATTCAACCCCTTCTGCTACTATGTGTGAGTTTTAGTAATTTAAAACTTTCCTTACTTTGAGTCTTCTCATCTATATACGGGTCATCAAATCTTCCTTAGACCCCTTCTGTAAGGATTAAATGAAATAATAAATGTCAAAATATCTGGTGAATAGCAGACCCTCAATACATCTTAGTTTTCTCTCTTACTTTCATCTTGGTCCCAAAGTCAGGAGGAGTCACAACTTTCCATTATGTTTCCACCCAAGAATTTAAAATCTAGTTCTCTTTAAAATTGTGACCAAATAACATAATAATGACAAATAATAATACTTAGTGCCTACTGAGCATTTACTATGTGCCAGGAGGGGGAAAACATATATTTAATGTTCACAATAACCCCAAAGCTGAGTGAAGCATTATCTTAATTTTACAGATAAAGACAAAAAGGAGACAGAAAAGAGAAAAAAATGTCCCATGATATTAGGACTTACAAGCAGCAAAGTCATCATTTGAATCCAGAAAATCTGTCTCTTCAACTTTAACCATTACAATCCTTAATCACTACCCATAGCCAGTTCCACTCCTTACTTCTTCGACTAAAAAGTTTTCATTCATTGTTTTTATACATGTCCTGATTTTATTTGGAAGAATAATTAATGATGTGAAAATCTGTACTCCCTGTAAAGGAAAAGATTCCCCCTGTGACTAAGACTATTGCTGTTACTTATACCATTAGAATATAACCAAGGCCAACAGGAAGATCTGCCCCAGAATTTATTACCAGAGAACAGGGTCATTCTGCTTCCAGAACCAAGGCAAGCATTGTGGAAGGCCAACTAGTTTGAGCTGAACCTCAGAACAAATTTTGCTTTATATCTCATGGCTAAAAACATTTATTTGAAACGGAAAAGGGGATATAGTTGATTATAAAAATATGTCCTGTATTTGGATCAAAGATTGATCAACCTCATGCTTACAAAAAAAAATAAATTCTTTGTCATAGTTCAGTGGCTTGTAGATTTTGTGTTTCTGCTTTCTCTCCAATTATAGCTAGTGAAAGACAAAGACAAAACTTTCCCTGTCTAAGAGTCATTGAAAATAAAATATCACAATCACACGAGCCTTTTTTCTATCCTTCTTTCTTTACAATACTAATGAGAGTATGGTTCTCACAAAGCCCAAAGAGTTGGGTTCTCACTGTATTTTATTCTTACTGAAAATAAAAGAAATGTAAAAATAAGTTCTATGAATGTTTTAAGACTTCTTCCATAAATCTGGAAAAGGATTTTTATTGAATTCTACCCATGCTTCTGTATTTGCAATACTCAAATTATAGTGAGACTCTTTCATAATCATATTTTTCCTTTTCCTGAAATAAAGGGCCTGAACTTTGGTTGCTTGTCTATGGATTTTGTTTTAAAACTAGTTAACAGCTTGCAAATAGGACAGCACTGAAAAAAGGGAAAGAAAAAAAAGGCATGTTTCTCTGTTACTTTACAAACAATATGACACAGCTGAGTTTACCAGGAACAGGTTCTACTACATTTAATATTCTGAATGTAAATTTGAGCATTGCAATAACTACATATTGTCACTCCCATTTCAGGCAATATTTGTACCTTACCCAGCCTCTCCAGCATGAAAGATCTCATGGTCTACTGTACCTGAACCTATTGTTCATTTGTTTTTCATTTTTCTTGAAAGGCAAAAATTGGTGAATATCACAGTGCATTCCGATGTTGAGACACCTGTTATATTCTGATGTTTTGACATGAACAATCTGTAGAAATCTATTTTTTTTCATTGCACAGGGAATAAATCAGCCCTTTCAGAAAATTATTGTTCTAGTTGTTCTAACCCCTTCATCGCCAGCTCACTTTATACAGTAGTTAATTCCTCTTAATAATTCTCCTCAGGCTTTCACTGCTGCTTTTGATATTGTTACTGCTGCTGCTCCAACACTATAAATATAATCAATAGCTGAATGGACCAAAAATTAAATCTTTTAATGGATTTCTGGTTGAGTTCATTTAGGTTACTGGGTTTCCACTCCTGCTGGCAGCCAGAGAGATTTTGCATCTCTATTGTCATAACAAAACATGTTTCCACTTGGCTGCTATCCTACATCAAGGCATGTCACACCAGGAGCCAGTTCAGCTGTGTTTTCTAGAATTATACAAAGAAGTCTGATATTAGCTATGGTCAAAGATACTCCCCAAAATGCTGGTAAGGACATATTGTTTTCTTCCTCCAGACAGAGATAGTCTAAGAAACCATCCTTCACTTTCAGGCCTATACATTGTCTCCTTTGATGTAACCCTTACAGAAAGAATATATACGTATAAAGCAGAGGAATGATAAAGACTTGCGCCCCTGATCCAGTACTGCGTAACCCCGAACATTGCACAGAGACATCTGATGATACACTCTGCACTTAAGACTAGCCTGAATAGAAATAAGTCAGATAATATTACTAGTCACATACATAGGCAAATTTGAACTGAAGGCTCATAACTACTTTTTATTTGGTCATTAAGTTGCATGTTTTCAAAGGAAACTTCATGCTCATGAAAGGGCAGTTTCACTCCCTTATTCCTCAGACTGTTCTTTGTAAGCAATTTGACCTAAACAGAAAGGAGTCAATTAAACGGTAACTTTTAACCTCTAGAGTTGGCCTCTGACCTATATGCTAAGATACCTCACAAGGGTTCCACTGTCATCTTGTGAAAACCTTCTTTCATAAAGCACAGAGGAAATAAAATAGGCATGCATGTGCCCCCCCCCCCACCCCCGCTGAGCCCTGGCTGCCTAACAGACAATCCACAGCCTTGAACCCTGCCTCAGGACCCCTCACTAAATGTTCTTGTCAGCACCTGACTTGACCTGTGACCTCTGCCTCTGACAACAGGGTGACCGGCAGGTTCTTCCTCTCATACTGTCCAGAGATTAAGACTTTCCACCCTCCCAGATATAGGTGAAAAAGACAAGAAGGACTCAGAATAGCCCTGTCAGAAAGAAAAGGTTTCTCATTAAATAAATCAACAGTTCTCAATCAGAGGTGTTTTTGCTCCTCCCCAATTACTCTCTCCCTAGAAGACATTTGGCAATATCTGGAGTTGTCATGACTAGAGTAGGGATGTCACTGGTATCTAATGGCATATGAGTTAGTGATGTTGATAAACATCCTACAGTGCACAGAACAGCACACAATTAAGATTTACCCAGCCAATATGTCAATAGTGCCAGGGTTGAGAAAAACTTGCAGTAAAGCTTGCCTAGTTACATGTAATCATCTGTGCCAGGTACTAGAAAGTTTAGGATTAACCTTGGACAAAACTGTGGAGCTGTCCCACGTTAATGTTTTTAGCAACTGCAGGGTCATGTGGTAAACTCATTCCACAGATACCCAACCAATTGTTCTGAACTTCTTCCACAATAACCCAAGAAATAACATATTTTATCCTATGGCTCATTTTCTCCAGACTCATTTTTCTAATCCTGGAGACAGCTAATTTGTAAGTAATTCTATTTTGTAAGTACATTTATATCATTGCATTAAACTGTGTTTATAAGATTGTGAAATTTTGATGGAGAAAGACTAAAGACAAGGTAGTATAGATATATTTTCAGATGTTTAATACTCAGTTTAATTTACACACACATATCCACATCTTTCTACACAAATAATCCATGCTTATCGTAAGCTTGTAAGGGTATCAAATTCTGACTATAAGGGGAAAAAAATAAGATATTTCTCTTTCTATTGGTTTAAATAAAATATACTCCCAATGTTGCTATTTTTTAATTTCTTAATGGAAATTCCAACAACTCTTCTTAGGCCTTCTAACCTACTAAACAATCTTGATAAATTGTTAGTGACCAAGAGAGCTGTTACATATTTGCTCTCAAATGAAAGTATATTTCATTAGCTGATTTCAGATAGAGACAACCTGAACCAAGAAAAATAAAGACCACTCTCTGAATATATATTCTGCACGTTTTTCCTTGACAATCTCTTCCACACTTAGCCTTCAGTGCCACCCAAATTCTTCCAACTTCCAAATGTAAACCGTCTGGCCAGGTCATTTCCCTGACCTCCAAAACAATCAACATATTGTCAACTCAACCTCACCTTCAATCGAAAGCTAAATGCATGGTCTCTGTACTCTGTTCCTGCCTATCCAAAAGGAAAAAAGATATTATCCATTCGGCATGTCTTACAGTTGCTCCTATCTCAATAAATTAATTATCCATTTATTTGGTTGTATAAACCAAACACCTAGAAACAGTCCTTGGGATTTCCCTCATCTCCTCTCTCCAAATAACAAATCTTTGTCACCAAATTCTATAAATTGTCCTTTCAAGATCAATCTGTTTCATATTCCACCCCTTCTCATTGTCTCACATGACACTACCCAAGCACCATCATCTCTCTTGACTATGCTGGTTTCCCTAGCCCACTCCAGCTTCCCAGGGCTCTTAGAGAAAGGCCACAATCCTGTCTACCTCTCCAACCTTGCCAGGTGCCACACTTCCTCACTTTTTGGGCACCAATAACTCAGGTTGGGCTTTTTCCTTCTTGAACTGACCATGCTATCTCCTACCATATGGACATTGTATGTGATGCTGCTTCTCTTGATGCTTGCTCTTCTCTACCCAACCCTTTAACTTGTGATTCATATCCATGATTCACACTCAACTAAAATGTCCTTTTTTATGGAAGGTTTCCATGTCTCTTGCCCATCACTCACCCCTAATACCTGCAAATTAGCTTAGGTTACTAATAACATGTTCTTAAAACAACTTCTGCTCTTTTCATATCATTTTATTACAAAAGATAAATTACTATTTGACTGAAGCTTGGTTTCTCACAGTAGATGCCAAACTCGGCACGTTCTAGTTGCACGGTACATATCAATAATGATTTGTTGAAAAATACAAATGTATGTAATATAGGTGTAACACACATATATCACAAAGTTAAATATTTTTGAGAAAAAATATAAATGTAAGCTCAAAAACTCCATTCATTCTTTTTCTCCCTAAAGATTCCACTTTAATTTTCATGTTACATAGCTGACTAGCAACATTTATTCATGGGATATTATAACTCAGGGGTTCAAAAATCAGAATACATAGGCTGTGGGTATTAACAAACAATTTTAGAATTATATTAAGAACTTTTGTGTAATGTGCATTTTCCTGTAAACAGAGTTCAAAGTTTTCATCAGATTGATACAAGAAAGGTTAAAACAAAAGTTAGTAGTGCTTAACTTTTTAATATTTACTGTTGAACATTTTAACATTTACTGTTGCAAGAGTACTAAATGTAGCTAATGATGTTAATAATAGATATTGTCTCTTTAAAATATGTTCCTGGCATTATTTAAAAAATATAAACAGTTTATTAAAAAAGGACACCACAAATTAGCAGAATAAGATGGTCTGTTAAGCAACTGATGTAAAGTAAATAACATATTATGTGTATTGTGTGTGTGTGTGTGTATCATAAAAAGTCAAAAGTAAATCTTAACTATATCTCAAAATCAACTCAGGTGAATTATAAATCTAAATTTAAAAGATAGCAAAATTCTATATGCTAAACATAGAAGAATATCTTCAAAACTTTGAGATAATCAAAAAATTTTAAATACAACATTAAAATGTATTAAACAAAAATAGAAATATTGATAAATCAGACTACATTGAAAGTAAGTACTTTCTTTTACCAAAAGAGAATATCAAGAGAGTGAGAAATATGTATAATACAATTAGCTCACAAAGGATTTATATGCAGAATATACAAAGAACTTCTAAAATGTGAACAAGGAAAAGAAAGAAACCCCCATTAGAAAAATGAACAAAAGACTTGGGGAAGCACTTCACAAAAGAGGATATCCAAATGATCAATGAACACATGCAAAGATACTCAACCTCATTAGCCATCAGAGAAATGTTCAGAAAATCGTAATGACATTTCACAACCACAAGAAAAAATAGAGAAAGGCCACAAATATATGCAAGTTAATTAACATGCCACTAAACAATGAATAGGTCGACTAGGAAATTTAAAAAAAGAAATTAAAATGTACATGAAACAAATGAAAATGAAAACACAATGGTCCAAAATCTTTGGGATGCAGCAAAAGCAACTCTAAGAGGGAAGTTTATAGCAACACAGGCCTACTTCAAGAAGCAAGAAAAATCTCAAATAAACAAGCTAACCTTAAACCTACAGGAGCAAGAAAAAGAACAACAAACAAAACCTAAAATCAACAGAGAGAAGGAAATAATAAAGATTAGAGTATAAATAAATAACATAGAAATCAAAAACAAAACAAAACAACAACAACAAAAAAAAACAGATCAGTGATACCCTGGAGATGGCTCTTTGAAAAACTCAGTAAAATTGATGGACCTCCAACCAGACTTAACAAGAAGAAAAGAGAAAGGACTCAAAAAACGAAATTACAATGAGAGAGGAGAAATAACAACCAATATCACAGAAATATAATTATAAAAGAATATTATGAAAAACTGTATGCCAATAAATTGAACAAACTAGAAGAAATGGATAAAGTCCTAGAAACATATAACCTACAAAACTGAAACAAGAAGAAATAGAAAATTTGAACAGACTGACTACCAGCAAAGAAATTCACCCAGTAATCAAAAAACTCCCATCAGAAAAAAGTTCAGGACCAAAGGGCTTCACAGGTGAATTCTACCAAACATTTAAAGAAGAGTTAATACCTATCCTTCTCAAACTATTCCAAGAAATAGAAAAGGAAGGAAAATTCATCCTATGAGGACAGCATTACCTTGATACCAAAGCCAGATGAAGACACTGCAAAAACAAGAGAACTACAAGCCAATATCTCTGATGAACATAGATATAAAAATCCTCAACAAAATACTAGCAAACCAATTCCAACAATACATTAAAAAGAATCATTCACCATGATCAAATGGGCTTTATTCTTGGGTTGAAAGGCTGGTTCAATATTCACAAATCAACCAATGTGATAAATCACTTCAGTAAGAAAGAACCATATGATCATTTTAATAAACACAGAAAAAGCATTTGATTGCAACATCCATTAATGATAAAATCTTCAACAAAGTAGATTTAGAGGGAACAGACCTCAACACAATAAAGGCCATATATGAAAACCTCATGGCTAATTTCATCCTTAATGAGGAAAAACTGAGAGATCTTCCCCTAAATTCAGGAAAAAGACAGAGGTACCCACTCTCACCACTTTTAAAGATTTATTTATTTATTTATGAGCGAGAAAGAGAGAGCAAGGGGGAGGGACAATCAGAGGGGGACAGAGAATCTCAGACTCCTCACAGAGCATGGAGCTTGACATAGGGCTTGATCTCATGATTCTGAGGTTGCAACATACCTAGGAATAAATCTAACAAATGAGGTGAAAGACTTGTATTCTGAAAAATATAAAATACTGGTGAAAGAAATTGAAGATGACATAAAGAAATGGAAAGATATTCTATGCTCATGGATTAGAAGAACTAATATTGTTAAAATGTCTATATTATGTCCCAAACTCTACACATTTAATGCAATCCCTATCAAAATACTACCAACATTTTTCACAGAGCTAGAACAAACAATCTCAACATTTGTATGGAGCCACAGAAGACCGTGAATAGCCAAAGGAATCTTGAAAAAGAAGAGGAAAGCTGGAGGCATCACAATTCTGGACTTCAAGTTATATTGCAAAGCTGTATTAATCAAAACAGTATGGTACTGGCCCAAAACAGACACACCTAGAGCAACAAAACAGAACAGAAAGCCCTGAAATGAACCTATGATTATATGACTAATTAATCTTTGACAAATCAGGAAAGAATATCCAATGGGAAAAAGACTGTCTCTTCAATAAATGGTGTTAGAAAAATTAGACAGCAACATGCAAAAGAATGAAACTAGACCACTTTCTGATACCATACACAATAATAAATTCATAATGGATTAAAATCCTAAAAGTGAGACCTGGAACCATAAAAATCCTAGGTGAGAACACAGGAAATAACTTCTTTGACATCAGCCATAGCAACTTCTTTATAGATATGTCTCCTGACCCAAGGGAAACAAAAGCAAAAATAAACTACTGGGACAATATCAAAATAAAAAGCTTCTGCATAGGGATGGAAACAAATCAATAAAACTAAAGACAACCTAGATATTTGCAAATGATATATTGTATAAAGGGTTAGTATCCAAAATATATAATAACTGACAAAACTCGACACCCATAAAGCAAACAATTCAGTTAAAAAATGGGGGGTAGACATAAACAGACATTTTCCAAAGAAGACATACAGATGGTCAAAAGATACATGGAAAGATGCTTAACATAAATTATCATCAAGGAAATGCAAATCAAAACTTCACTGAGGTGTCACCTCATACCTGTCATAATGGCTAAAATCAACAACAGAAGAAACAACAGGTGTTGGCAAGGATATGGAGAAAGGGAAACCCTCTTGCACTATTGGTGGGAATGCAAATTGGTGCAGTCACTGACTCTGGAAAATAGTACGGAGTTTCCTCAAAAAGTGAAAAATAGAACTACCTTACCATGCAGTAATCTCACTACTGGGTATTTATCCAAAGAATACAAAAACCCTAATTCAAAGAGATATATACACCCCCATGCTTATAGCATTATTTTTTGTTATAGCCAAGATATGGAAGTAGCCCAAGTGTCCACTGACTGATGAGTGGAAAAGAAAATGAGGTGTATATATACAATGGAATAGTATTCAGCCATAAAAAAGGAATGAAATCTTGCCATTTGCAACAACAGGGATGGAGCTAGAGAATATACTGCAAGTGAAATAAGTCAGTCACAGAAAGACAAATACCATATGATTTCACTCAGATGTGAAATTTAAGAAACAAAACAAATGAGCAAGTGGGGGCGGGGAGAGAAAGTGAGACAAAGCAAGAAATAGACTCTTAACTATAGAGAATAAACTGATAGTTAACAGAGGGGAGGTAGGTAAGGGGATGGGTGAATTAGACAATGGGGATTAAGGATTGTCTGTGTCACAATGAGCACTGGGTGTTATATGGAAGTGTTGAATCACTGCATTGTACAGCTAAAACTAATATAATACTGTATGTTAACTAACTAGAATTAAAATAAAAACTTTTAAAAAATAAAATAAAACATAAGATGAAATAAAAGCACAATGACATTTCAGTATAGTTCCACTTGAATGGACAAAATTAAAAACACTTATGATACTGAGTATTGGTGAAGAACTCCCAACTTAAATACCATTGTGCTCTTCAACATTGCTGATAGAAGTTCAAATTAGTATAATGACTTTGAAAATCTCTTTGGCAAAGTTTTCTAAATTGTATCCTATGAGACAACGTTTCTATTCCTGGTATATACCCAGAAAAGAGTACTTACAAGCCCTAAACAAGCCCTAAAAACATGAACATGGATGCTTGTAGCATCATTGTTCATCGTAACCAAAAACTGAAAGAAACTTCCCATCAACAATAGATAAATTATGGTATTTCTATAAAATTTCTGAAATAATCTCTAATGAATAAAATATCTATAAAATGGAAACATATACATTCAACAATATGGAATCTCATGAAGGAAATATTGACTAAAAGAATCCAGGCACAAAACAACCACATAGTGTATGATTCCACAAAAATAGAGAAAACTTATCTATGATTTCAGAATTCAGGCTGTGTTCACCCAATGAGGGGCAGGGAGAATGACTGGGAAGGGGGAAGAGAGGTGAGATTGCAATGCTTGTAATATTCTACTTATTAATCCGGATGGTAGTTTGGTGGATGCATTCACTTAGAGAAACTTCACCAATGGGTATATTTAATACTTGTGAACTTCTCTTTATGTTTATATTTACAGGAATAAATTTAGTTTTTACAAGTGAGCATACTTAGGTGAAAATATCTGTATTAGTGGAATAAATATGTGGTATGGTCTTATATGGGGCTGTTACTTGAACCACAAAAAATGGCTGTCAATTATTTACCACTATAGAAAGTATCTGAATCAGAAAACGCTTTCTCTTGTCCTAGATACAGAGATCTAAAACCAGAGCATCTGTCTAAAAAAACAAAAAACAAAAAACAAAAAAAAAAAAAAAAACAGGAAAATCTTCAGGAAATGGACTTTCTTCACTTGATTTATTTCAGTTGCTCCATATACAAGTTTATCATTGGATAATCAGTGACTTTAAAAAAGTGCTTAATTATATTTTTTCAGTTTAAGAAGGAATAATTATCTCCAACAGAAGCTGAGAACTAATCATCTAATGAAAATATACACGCATATATAGGAGAATTATAAAACTAAACATAAGTCATATAAATTTATGTAGAAGTATGTAAACTAATGTCCTTATTGTATGGACAGAAACATTAAGGTATCTCCACTATAACTAGGTAGATATCAAGAGCTTCTTGAGTCACAGGTTCTCTCTAACTGGGATGCTTAGAGAACTTGCCTCTCTTTTCTCATCTCTGTCCTGGTGTTGCATCTGTCACTAAGAGAAAGTGAAAAATATATACAAGTCACTACCATTAAGACTGGGAAGTGGATATGAATTCTCAGCTGCTAGAATTTCATTCACTGATTCATTCAGAAAAACACTGATTAAACACCCATCATGTGCCAGGCACTGAGTTAGCTGCATGACCCCGTCTTCCAAAAGCTTGCATTCTAGCAACCAAAAAGACGGAAAATAGAGACAAAGAGAGCAACCAAGGAAATAAAATAAATACATGGTGTTAAAAGTCCTATAATAGACATGAATAAAAAAATGAAATATGGAAATATTTTGAAAAGAGCTAGTTTCAGCTGAGGTATGCAAAACCTCTTTGAGACAGATGATGTTTAAAAGTGAGAGCTGAAGAATAGGAAGAGACGGAAGTGAGTCCTGGGCAACACGACAGCGCCTGATACTAACAACGAAGTCTTATAGAACGCTTGGGATTTTCTGGGTGCTCTTCTAAATACTTTACATCCAATTTTCAGGACAACTCTCTGACACGGACACTATTATTTTCCTCATTTTCCGTATGGATGAGGAAATGACTGTAATCACAGAGAGCTTAAGTGATTTGCCCAAAGCTACTCAGCTGGCAAGTGGTATGATCAGAAGGCAAATCCTGGCTGCAAAGTACGGGCTTATAAGCATCACACTATATTCCCTCTATGGCAAAGAGACCATGATACTGGAAAGCAGCTGAAGTGTTTTAAGAAATCCTGATGATCTGTAGAGGGGGAATAGAGTCAAAACCTAAAACTAGACAAATAAATTGAGACCAGATTTTGGATGAGCTTACAAACTAGGCAACAAATGTGGACTTTTTCTAAGTATACTGGGGCATCGTTGAGGGATTTTATTTATGTATTTTTAATTCCAATGTAGTTAACGTACAGTGTTATATTAGTTTCGGGTGTCCCATATAGTGATTCAGCAGCTCCATATATTACTCAGTGCTCATTAAGATAAATATGCTTTTAATCCCCTTCACCTGTTTCATGCATTTCCCCCCACCCAACTCACTGGGAGATTCTAAATGCTATGTCATAGTTTTACAACTAATGCCTTAAAAATCTCATTCTTCATTCTGCTGTGTGGAGAACAGATTTAAAGGGGAAAGGGAAGGAAAAGAGGGCAAGTGGGGAAAATGGCCCCCACTTGATGACTATGGCCCCAACAAGATGGAAACAGATGGAAAATGGAAAGAAGAAGATGATTTCAAGGTATATTGTAAAAGTAGAATTCACAGGAGTTGCTGACAAGTTAAAAGAATAGGAGGACAGAGGAGTCCATAATGACTTATAGGAATCTGGTTTGAATAAGAGGGTAAATAGTTTCCATTCATTGGGGTAGACAGATAAGGAAAATTATATTTATTACTTACCATGTTCTGGGGATTGGAGTGGATATTGGGATCCAAAGGCACAGAGGTGAACAAAAAGGAAACCTCGCTCAAAAGAGCTAACCGTTTGGAGGGGGAAAAAAATCCATTATGAGAAATTTAATTTCATATTAGAATATAACGTAAAACTGGGTGCAGCAAATGACAAGCTAAAAAATGTGTTATGGCATGCTTTTAATTTGATATTTGGACCCATCCCTTGATACTTTTAAAGCAGTTGTCAGTCATCTGAACTAAGACCATTTCTATGGCTATTTTGAACAATGAGGTAAATTATGCTAACAGTGTGCCCACTGTATTCTAAATAATTACAGTCTTTTGGACAGAGGTATTGCTCTATACATAATTATGGGATTTTAGAACATGCATTTTCTTGATAGCTAAAAATACTTGCACACAAATCTGTATCTTTGCATACCCTGATTTACTTAAACTTCTAGAACAAAGAAAGATGAAAGCACATCAATAAATGAAAAAAATTTTAATTCTATTAAGTAGAAAATAGACATTTTATTGCATGGAATAGGTATTTTTTAAAGTATTATCCAAATACCCATCATTTGTATAAACTACAACATCTTATAAATTATCTTTACAGTTTTTCAAATATGCCTGTATTTACATTCTAAATAACAATCCTAATGAATTATGTTTCTTTTTAGAAAAGTACATCTGTTCTAAGGCATTAACAGTCATAACTAAATTCTTAATCTATTACAAACATATTTCTTTCAACACTGATTTAAAATGACACCCCCTCACCTTCAGAACAATCAAGTAGCAAGCTTTAGCTACCCAGGCAGTAAGACAGTAAAACAGAGAGGCTGGGTATTTCTACAAAGAAAAATAATAGAGCAATTTCTGAAAGTGTAAGACAACTGTAAGCAACAGGAAAACAGAAAAACAAATTGGATTATATCCACACAGTGGAATAGTAATCAGCAATAAAAAGAAGCAAACTACCAATAGAGACCATATTTCTACTGTTATACGGATGAATCTCAAGAACACTGGGAGAGTACATATGGTGTGATTCCATTTTTATAAAGTTCTAAGTCAGGTAAAGCAAATCAGTGATGATAGAAACAAATGGTTGCACCTTACTGTAGGATTAATAGAAATGTCATGAGAAAACTTCTCGAAATGGTGTAACATTCTCTACCTTTTATACAAGTATATACAATTATCAAAACTCAACAAATTGGAACACTACAAATCTACACATTTCATTGTGTATAAATTATTCTTAGTTTTTTAAAGCAATCAAAAGTTACCTTTTTAGTAACCTAAAAAAAGAATGTTTGGGACAGATTGATAAAAGGCAAAGTGGTATATTTATTAAAATTCCTCTTTAGAATTTGTAAATAACTTTAACTTCTGAAATTTTCTTGTGTATTATTATTCTCCTTTTAAAATTAAAAAGAACAAGAATTACTGGATATCCAACAAATATCACATCATGTTTTAGCCTTTCTAATGGCTAGAGTTATTTCATTTCTATTGGCTGGAGATAGTTAATACTCTTTTTCAGAGAGATTAACTAACACTTTGATATTTCTTCTAAGGAAGCAAGATTCCTTCATTTGGAAAAAAAAAAAAAAAATCCTGCATCAACAATTTTGGAAATAATGAAAGCCGCTGTTTCTCATTCTGACTTTTTCAATTCTTTTCATGGAACACTTAACTCAATTAAAGTTGTTGACATGCCACAGTCCAATTTTTAATGTCATGATGCAGAGACTGACCTCTTTTTACTCCAGAGTATTCTTTTATTAATCATGTTTATATGGTGCATGTTGGCTCAACTCGGAATGACAGGTCCCTCGTCATGATTGGCTGTTAATTAAGTGATTTTACCAGAAACATCCCCTCAATCTGGCAGGACATGGAACACTGAAACATACACTAAGATTTAATGTTTTGAAATTCAGATGTGCTACGCTCATTAAAAATTAAGTAACAGTGAGCCTTCTTATTAAGTTATTACCCATTGGATATGGGATTAATATAAAAGGGATGAAGGCAGCTGCGTGCCGTCTTCTGAAAAGGGTCCTGCCTGAATGGAGAGTTCCAGAACAACATTCTTTCCCATGGAAGTACCTCTCGAATTAGAGGCAGAAGGCCATCGGTAAGTAGTACCCTGATAAAATTGCCAGTTCAATTTCACTTAAAATATCGTCAAAGAATTTGCACAAGTGTTTTATTTAAAAAGAGAGAGAGATATGCATACAGTGTGGTATATCCAGGAGGGTTATTATAATTTTTTCATCTACAAAGACATTAGCACACCATGAATGCAGATTGACCTTTTGCCCCATACCAATTTGCTCTTCTTCTCACCAGGACAGCAAGTCAATTGCACAAGTCCCCTGATGAGAAGAGCAGCCTTTAGTAAGCCTGATATATGCTGTTTAAGTTATAGGTTGTAGAGCTCAGAGAAAAAGCTGGAAAATGGAGTTGGAGCTATATAAGAGATAAAAAGAAGGATCACTGTCATAGCCCAATTGACTTTGTAAATAATGCTGGACTCCCTGGAGGGATTTATTTTTATCACTAAATTTACATTTTAAAAATACCTAGAATTTGCTTGCTTGTGAAGCTTTAACCTGAAACATAAATCCTACCCAATTATAACATGTGAAAAAGTGGTTGTTAGCTAAACAGTAGATCTCATTACACAGAACATAGTACTTTATCTTTGTATTACTATCATTGTTTTTCCCAACTGTGTTTGATTTAAAACTTGCTTTATTTTTTTAAGGCAAAGACCTAGTCTCCATGATATAAGTACTCATTATTTCTACATAATACTGCTGATGTGTGTGAAAATAAAAAGAAATCCATGGGAGGCAACCAAAGAAAGTAAACCTGTAAACCAAATATGTTTCTATCACCTCTCTGAACTGGCTCAAAAAACAAAACAACTCATCTTATCCTTTATTTCAGGTCTAGTTTATTAGCCTGTTGTCATGCTGATATAATGTATTATGTTACAGATTATTATTTGTGCATGGAACAGCGGTTTCACTGATTATAGAGCAAATCTCATTTTGGGGGTTGGGTCAAGATCAATGTCATGATACAGAAAAAATCACTTTTTCGGATTATTTGAAGGACTGTCCAAAAATACTACAAGGATACTATAAGAAAAGAAACTTAAGGGTACACCAACTATCTTCCAGGAATGAATTTAAGTATGAGAAGAAAATAAATTTATTTCACAGGAGAAGAAACTCTTAGTAAATGCCACCCACAGAGGAAATCTATTCTGTTCCAAGGACCATGTATGAAAATATATAGAGAGAGAGAAGTTTTAGTCTTTACCTTTGAGAAATTCTGATGCTAGTTAGAAAGATACAGTATGCACCTTTAAACATTAGGAAAACCTGGAGAGATATTTAGGGTGGGAGAAACTGTATGGTAAAAAGCATAACTACATGTCTTTATTAGAAAAATACAGACTGAGGAAAAGATGGCTGGCTGTCTCTTCTTGGGGATATCAGAGAAGTGATAATTGTGATTTGAACCTTCAAGAAAAATAGAATTTCAATTAGGACCCAGAGAAAGCAAAATACTCAGAAAGAAGAGCAAAAATGAGGGAATGAGCATGCATTATGAAAGTTCTTTCTAAATGCTAAAAGTTTACTTAAAGTTGAAAGTTTACGAGGATTGAACTCAGTGGCGATAGCGAAGGAGAGCAGCGTGAGTTAAGAAGAGACAGTCGAGAAGCAGCAGTTGCTATATTTGAGTGGATAAAGTAGGACCAGTCACATGAGGAAAGACAGACAAATTTGATCATAAATCTTCATAAAACATTAGAAAGCTTTTGTAGATCTTAAGTAGGAAGGAAAATTGTAAGAGCAGTGCTTTACTCATGTTCACCCATCAACTGTGTGCAAGGTGGACTGTAGCAAGAATGCGCTGGAGGCAAGGATACTGGTTATAAAGCTATTGTAGCATTTGTTTGACACCATAAGAACCTGGAATGAGTCAGTTCACCCGGTTTGGTCTAGGCACTGCACTAAGCTCTGGGAGTGGAAGCATGGCAGTATCGAGGACTTTACTGAATAATGAACACAACTCTCCTGCAACTTCACAAGTGCAATGAGAATGTTGTGGATATGCTGCTGTGGAGGTAAGAGAAGAGGCATTTAGCCCACCCTAAGTGAGAAAAAGGAAGGTCTCTTGAGTAGGTTATACTTGAACTTAAGTCATGAAGGTTGAGGGAGAATTACAATGGCTGGAGGGAGGAATCAGTCTGGAGGAGGAGGACCATAATATAATACAAAGAACAAAAGCAGTCTTTTGGGTCATCGTATGGGATTTGGTATTGATTTTATAGATGAAAAAATACCATTCTAATTTTAAGAGTATTACGGTCAGATTTGCCTTTTAGAAGTTTCCATCTAAGGCATAAATTAGGACAAGGTGAGGCTAGAAAGAAGAAACCTAGTTGGGATACTGTTAGCATAATCCTGATATGAAAGAGCATTAACTTGTGCAGAATAACAGTGATGAAAAACTATGGAAAGACTCGAAATGAGATCAAATGGAAAGAATTGTGGGGTTTATAAGAAAAGTAAAGAAGGGAACATCTAAGATGATTGCTGACTTTTTGTCTCTGTCAGCTGGCTCAGTGGGTGGTATGTCTGATATTACTCAAAAGATTGATTCAAAGGGGAGAAGGACAGCGGATTCAGTCTTAAACATGTCTCATCTGAGGTACCTACACAACTTAAATGGATAGACAGAGCAGGCTGTAATAAATCTGAACATCAGTGGAGTGGTCAAGACAAGATCTATACATTTGGGAATCATTAGCATTTAAGCAATTATAAAATGATGAGTGAGAATGAGATTTCGAAGAAAAGGAATGTTGCCTGAAGAGAGCAGAGGGAAGAAGGCAACAGAACAGTTAATAGATAGAGGAAAAGAAATGCGAAAAAAGGCACAGAAGAAACCAGCAAAACTGTAAGATGAAAACTGATCAGAAGTGATAAAATAGAAGTCAGAGGAGTAGAGAACCACCAGAAGACCAGCAAAGAGAAACCTTGTGCACAAGATACAAAAGAAAGTAGTGACTGATGTGATTCGAGGTGATCTTGAAAAATTTAATTGTCATTCCTCACAAGGACCTGAGTCCAGGGAGCTGGGACAAATATGCTAACACTGATAGAAAAAGCATTTGAGGTAGATGAGCCTAAGAGACGTTTTATGGGTGTGAGTTTTTTGCCAGTCCTCATTTTCTAGCCTGCCAATCGATGTGAGTCTACAAAATACTATATAGTTTGCGATTCAATTGCATTAAAACTCAACTCCATCCCTATGTTCAAGGACTGTTAGGCTCAATCAAGGAGCTCTTAACACTTGGTAGACTTCACAAATCAGAAGGAACAAGACAATTTCCACGAAGGACTGTGATTCTTATAGTTGTTTCCTTTCCTCACTTTATAATGGTACCATTAGTTAGACTTCCAGACACTACATAAAGTGAAACCATTCACTCAGACTGACATTTATACAGGCTAATCAAATGGCTGTGAGGTATAGCAAATAACTAACGATAGTACCTGAAACTAGTGGGGAAGAAAATCATAAAATACACTCACAGTGTATGCTAAAAAACCAACAAGTAAGGTTTTTCTCAACAATGAGAGATACGGAGAAAGGTAATTATGCAGTCAATTCAACACCTACTGAAGTGCATGTGCCAAAACCCCTTCTGTCTTGCCACCACATGTGAGACATTCTACAGCAAAAGTGAGCTTAAATCAGTGACAAGTTCAACACATGTCCTTCCTCCGTTCCCGCTGCTCGGTGAAAGCCAATTGGCCACACTTTCTCACATTTTGCAAAGTTGAAGGGATGAGGGTATCTTTGAAAGAGTCATCTTCAAGGGGAACCTGGAAGACAGCAGTGTGTAATACCACTGACGATGCTTTTTCCCCCAGGATCACCCTTCTCTTCAGCGTGCTTCAAATGAAAGGCAGAGACAGGTTGATACAGGAACCTGCTAGTAGCCTCACACAGTGAAATAAGTTATTTTGAGGATATCTTTAGGGCATCGAACTTTGACTTTTTTTTTTAAATTGTGGCTATATCTATAGATTCATAAAACCAAACAGATTAAGAAACACTGAAGAATACCAAGAGGAATATCCTCAAATTAAGTGTGAAATCTCCTATGTGGAACCATGTTTCTTAAAACAAGAGAATGAAACAACTTTATTTGGATCTTCTCCTTTTTTTGTTTATTTTTTTAAGTTTTTAATTAAAGTCTAGTTAGTTAACATACAGTATAGCATCAGTTTCAGGTGTACAATACAGTGATTCAGCACTTCCATACATCACCAGGTGCTCATCACGACCAGCGCCCTCCTTAATCCCCATCGCCTATTTCACCCATCCCACCCACCTCCCCTCTTGGAACCATCAGTTTGTTCTCTACAGTTAAAGAGTCTGTTTCTTGATTTGCCTCCCTTTCTCTTCTGTCTTTCCCCTTGCTCATTTGTTCTGGATCTACTCTATTTCTCCCATGCCCAGCAATCAGTAAAGCCAAACACAAGAAGTGTTAAGTAAACTACACAAACCACTTTATTCTGTAGAGTTCATAGGTTCCAGATGTTCAGTCACTTGAATATAATACTTTGCGCCTCAATAGCATCTTTAGGTCAAGGGTCTTGGAATATTTACAAACATGAATTACCCCTCCAAAACTCTGTGACTCTGCCCATGTTGTTGACCGGCAATCTTTGGAGAGATTTAGCAGAACTGTGCCCTACTGCACTGCAAGTCACTTGTGGATGCAGAAATAAATCCCAAGACCTTCTGCTGCCTGTGCTCTGCTCAGAACATGATTTGACATCTCTGCCCTCATTTTGAAACACTGGTTCTTCAAATATTAGGAGACAATATAACCTCAGAGATAGAAAATATGTGAAAGTGAAATACTGAAGCTGAAGACCAAAAAAAAAAATACTGCAACTATTTATGGATGCCCAAAATACTACTTCAGTGTTCACTCATTCTCAGATCCAAAGTCTGAGCATTTTTTCCCAATTTATGTGGGAAACTCACTTGTTATTGCTCTCTTTTTCTGTCTCTATATCTCTCTTACATTTTGAGTTTTTTAATAAAAGAGAAATTAAAAAAAAAAACCTCTAATGATCCCCTAGGATACTTCTTTTCCAGAAACACAGTGAAGAAACTTCAAGAAAATAAAATGGCACCTAGGTGAAAATTAAATGACATGAAGTCTAGGAGCCAAATCTTGCACCCTCTCTCTCACAAAGAGTTTTTATTTTATTTTTTTTTTAATTTTTAAACCCTCACAATTTACAACTTATGTAATATTAATGCTAAAAATTCTAGCTATCAATGTCCTGTTTTATAGCAGATTGGAAGTGCAAATTTGACAGAAAGAAGATAGGTCACTAGTGGCAGGCAAACAAATTATGAGCAAACATTTTTTCAGAAAATACAAGAAAGTCAAGCTCTTTTCCAGATGTTTTGCTAACAAGTATTTTCTTTAAAAAAAAAAACTGTATCAGTTATCTGTTATTGCATAATAAATTATCCCAAAACTTAGCAGCTTAAAACCAGCACACACCTATTTCTTATAGTTTCTATGAATAGGAAATCCAGACTGCAGTTCAGCAGGTCCTCTGTTTAAAGGTTGCTCAGAAGGCTGCAGTCACAATTCAACTGAGTAAGGTCTGCTTTCAAGCTGACTTAATGGTTATTGGGAGGATCTAGTATTTCTCAGTTGGCCGAACTGAGAGGTTCAGTTCCTCAGTTATTGGACTGAGACTGTCTTCAGTTTCTTGCCATGTAGACTTCTCTGTATTAGGGTTCTCCAGAAAAACAGAACACACAGGATTTATATAAAAACAGAGTTTTAGTTTAAGGAATTGGCTTATGCCATTGTGGAGACTGGCCAACCCAAAATCTGCAGGGCAGACTAGGCAGAATGGAGATCCTAAGAAGAGTTGAGGTTTTAGCTCCACTCTGAAGACTTCCAGTAGAACTTCCTTTTCCACAGGGGACCTCAGTCTTTTGTCTTAAGGCCTTCAAATGATTGGTGAGGGCCCACCCACATTATCTACTTTACTTAATCTGCTTTACTCAAAGACTACTGATTTAAATGTTAATCACATCCAAAAAAAAAAAAAAATACCTTCAGAGCAATATCTAGACTGATGTTAAGCCTAACAACTAAGAACCCCAGCCTAGCCAAGTTGACACATAAAATTAACCACAATTTCCAACATAACAGTTTCCTTCACCAAACCCTGAAAACCAAGTCAATAAAGAATCTGCTGGAAAATTGGGACTAAGAGTTTTCATGATCTAATTGCAGAAATTTTGCCATATTCTTCTGGTTAGAAGCAGTCACTAGGTCCAACCCATGCTCAAAGGGAAGAGAATATATAAACCTATGAATACCAGGAGACAGGTATAATAGAAGGCTATCTCAGAAGACTGCCTACCACATTAGCCCAATTCAAAAATCCTTATTTATAAAATTTGTGTTAATTGCTTTTATTTTACTTAAAAATCAATGTCTACTTAAGATTTAGGAAACAAAGAAAGCTAACAAAATTCCACAATTTACAGAAAATGCTTGTAATACTCCTTAATACTTTTTAGGGAGGTGGGACTGTACTATAAAACATAATATTAACCACAGACTTTATCATAATTGAATACTAGTTCAACCTGATCTTTAAATATAATCTGCTATAGGCAAAAGTCCTTGGCATATTTCACACAAAGGCACGTTAACAATGAAATACTAGAAGGAAAATAAAAATTGAAAGGACATGTGGTCTAGTAGTTTCAAGCCTTTTTTTACTGTGGTAAAACACCCATAAGGTCATATTTGTCATTTTAACTATTTGTAAGTATAAAATTCAATGGCATTAAATATATTTACGATGCTGTGCAACTTTCACTAATATTTATACCCACAACTTTTTCATGATCCCCAACAAAACCTTTATACCCATTAAACAAAAACTCTCCCTATCCACTTCCCCCTAGATCCAGGTAAACTCTATTCTACTTCCTGTCACTATGAATTTGACCACTCTAGGTACCTCATATAAGTGGAATCACACAATATTTCTCCCTGTTAGTCTGACATTTCACTAAACATATGTTTTCAAGTCAAATCATATTGTATCCATATAAAAATTTCATTCATTTTTTATGACTGAATAATATTCCCTCATATATGTATGCCACATTTTGTTTTTCCATTCATTTGTTGATAGAAATGTGGATTGTTTCCACCTTTTTGCTATTCTAAAGAATGTCACTATGAAATGGGTATACAAATCTCTGTTTGCATCCCTGTTTTCCAATGTTTTATTTATATATATATATGTAAAAATAGAATTGCTGGGTCTTAGAAAAATACTATGTTTACCCTTCTGAGAAACTACCAAACTTTTCGAATTTCAATAAACGAGGAAATAAACACACACACACACACACACACACACACACAAACACACACATTAGAATCAGCATAGGGTTGTTTCTAATTTTGCCAAGAAGACATTAAAAATGTATAAATAAAGATTTTCTCCTCTATTACATGTAAAACAAAATGCTGCTACCAAAAAGGCAGGAAAAACATCTCAGAATAAAGAATCAGAGTTTAAAATTTCTCTTTATTGTTCTTTTACATATGTATTTCAAATTTTACTATTTTCTATTCTTTGGTTTTGTTTTAGATTACTGATAATCTTCTTGGGGCCAGGCATTAGGCTATGAAGTGACATTTCTAAACCCCCCGATCTAACTGAACAAAACTTATGTTTTAGATTAGAAGCAAAGGCCAGGAGACACTAACACATTTCTCAGAGATTACAAGGCTACTTAGAGACACGGAACCAGGACTGTAACTGTTGCAGGCTCAACTGGATTCATCATTGCCTCATGTCAACCAAATAGCCGGAGACTCAGAGTGAGAATAATCAAAATAGTAGTGGTGGCAGCAGCAGTAGCAATAGTAGTATACCCAGCGGCTGCCATAAGTGATCAAATTTAAAGTTAGAGTCTAGAAATGTCCTGTATTTAATATTCTGAAATTTAGTACTTTTCTTCAAAAGTTTACCAAAATACTAAATTTCTGCTCAGTCTTCCTCTTGTTTCTTTCACATGGTAAGTCCCTTCCACCAACACTCTGAGCACAACCTCCAGTCACCTGGCCAGAAGGTGCTGTAATGGCACCCCTCTGCCACCGTGCTCCTGTCACAGTCCTTTGTAAACCCACAGCCCTGTGCTGATCAAACTGTGGGTAATTCCAGGCTTTTAAAGTCACCGGCTTTTTCACACGTTTTGATTTGCTCTAATAATTATTGGACCAGAAACCTCCTCAAAATACCAAAGGTGCTCAAAGTGTAAAATAATTTATTCCCACACTTTTTCAGAAGATGTATTGTTTTCCCGGTTAAAATTACACAGTTGTGATTAGAATATTCCTCAGCTCCTTATCTTTTTTTTTTTTTTTTAAATCACAGACAAGTCTCATTTATTTTAAGGAAATAAACATGCTTTATTTACTTATAAAGCATGTTCTTTATAAAGTATGTTCTTTGACCAATGTAATTATAATAGAAATAAGAGAAAAATTTCTGGGAAATCCATATATTTGAAAAGTAAACAATCACAATCTATGGGTTAAAGAAGAAATTAAAAGAGAAATCAGAAAGTATTTTAGATGAATGAAAATGATAACAAAATATATTAAAATTTGTGGGATGCTGTTAAAATAGTAAATATGTACACTGGAAAAGAAGTATTAAATCAATGAAGTGAGTTTCCACCTTAAAAAACCAGATGAAGAACAGAAAATGTAATCCAAAGCAAGTAGAAGAAAATATATGGATTAGAGAGGGTAGCAATGAAACCAAAAAGAGAAAATTTTAGATTTTAAATGTTTTCCTCTTAAGTCATAAATAGAAGTGTTAATAACTGTGAAATTATAGTTAAAATCTGCAAGTGCCCACACGAAGCTACAACTAAAATCACCCAGAAAGTTTTCCAAATCAGGTATTCCAAGAATACATGCCAGATATCCTGAGTAGGAACCTGATTATGATAAAAAAAAATCTCAAAATATTTTGATATACAAAAAGATTTGGGAATCAATAGTCTAACAAAAGTGACCCAAAAAAGGTAAATACAGAAGTCTGCATGAAATGACAGATGTAATTTATTATTAAATTGCTTCTCTTGGCTGGAAATACAATAAAATATCCCCCTGCAATTTCTAGTAGATACATAAAATGGATTAAATTGGTTAATGAATTTATCTGATATGCCACCTTTGCAAAGTTTCCCATTGAGTGATTGATGGCTCAGCAGAACTGAATTCCTGAGGGGAAAATAGTGACTTACACATGCATCAGAAAATGAGACCTTTGGTTAACTGTTTAAAGTCATTTATCAAACATATTTTATATCATGCAGAGCACTTAACCAGAATACAGATATGTATAAAAGCATAACAAGTGCTCCCGAGAAAGGGTAGAACATTGGCAACTAAGGACACTAGAGATCCAGCTCAGGATCTCATGAGACTTTGGGGAGGCAACTGTCCATTGGTCTTTCATATTTCTGCATGTCTTCATGCAGAGGCATTGCTAGCTTTTGTTCTTGACTGTTTTTTTCAAGGATGTTTTTATAGCAAAGAGCCCTGGATGATGAAGGATCTCCATCTGGTGCAAAAGGCAACTTAGTTCCTGACCAGAATAAGAAAGATAGTACTTCTCCCCAGGGCAAAAATTGGACAACTTGGCTCGTTCCACTTTATAATATTAGGATTTCTTTAAACTCAGGATTCCTCGGCTGTGATACACACCCACTGAGTTCAAAGCATCCCCACACATCACCCCCTCAGGACTGACAGACAAGAGAACTAATGCAAACTGAAGGCCACCTGCTCTTCTGTGAGTTGTCAAGTTCCTTGTCTCTAACCCAAAATTCTGCATCTTCTGCCAGCATCCATGAAGTTATGGCAGGCCAACTTTTTAACTCGCAATTAAAGTCTCTAACTCTTCACCATTCTTGACAGATTCTTACATTTCTAAGTTCTGAGTTCTATCTGATTTCATCTCTCTATGCACTTCTTGCCATTTCTGGTTTTTGTTGCCACCTTCCAAAAAAGAATTATTAATCCACCTCTACTTTAACACCAGCGCTTTTCCTACACAGTGTGAGAACAGAAACTTCAAATGGAATGACTGAATCACTGCACCAGTTTTTGCCTGAACACAAGCATATTCCATGGACTCTGCACCACTAACTCTATGAGAATCTCTCATGCTGTCCTTACCCACGTGAAAACAAGATGGTTGGTTTTTCTGGCTCTCTATGTGACATCTGTGGTTCTGCTGAACGTAGAGAGCCAACAGTGCTTCATGTGGTTCTACAGAAATTCTCTGTCCCCAGAGAGTGGTCATTTTAAACGTAAAAGCTCTGACCAGCACTTTACACTGGCAGCAGAAGTGTAAAGGGCATTAGGTAGCTAAGAACTAGGCTGAAGTATTTCGAGCTTAAAATAGCTCCACATGGAGCTAATCGTCATGGCAGCTTTGCTTCACAAGAGATGAAATCCATGACCAGTGTTTCCCCTTTAATCTCCCCATCATCTCTCTGAAAAGTAAAGGAGCAAATAACATTATTTTCATGCTATAGAGACTGATTGACAAAGTAGGAAAGTAATCTACCTGCTGTTACATTAATCACTGGCTAAGCTGAAGTTTTCTGCAATTGACTTCTTTTTCCAATAGTTTGAAACCTACTCATTTTAATGCTAAAGAAAAAAAGAATATATATAGTTTCCCAATCTTTAGCCTAGAGACAAGACTTGCAAAAACTGACAGGTGGGAGTTCTACATGCCATAGAAAAATAAAGGCTGTTTTCTCTTCACATGTCAATAGGGCAAATTGTTTTTAAGGCTGCAAGTGGAAAATCCATAAAGAATAGATTGGTCAAAAGTTAATTTTTATTCCTTGGGGGCATCATTTAATTAACAGAACAATTCACCATTCAATCAAACAAATATTTGCAAAGTGTCTGGGATGAGCCCGGCACTGTTAGATGCTGCGAATTCAGTGGTGGATAAGACACTTGGTGATAACAACCTGGGCTGCCTGGTAGAGGTGAAGAAGTTTGCTGCAGGAATTAGCCAAGTAAGTGATGGATGAGCAAACCATCACCTATAGGAAGGCACAGTAGCTTTCAAAATTTATAACCCCAAAAATCTAAATAGATGATGATGTTAGTTTGGAAATGATGGAGAAATTCGTCTTCACTGTTTAGCTTCCAAAGATAGTCTCATATATTTAAAGTCACACATACTTAGCTTATCAAGCTAGAGTCTTGAATGTGTATAATACATACTTACAAACCAATTCTGATGTATTTACAATACCAGTGACAGGAGTATTAACAAATATGTTTTATTTTTTTTAAGACAGGTTATCTTATGTTGATAATTAGAAAATGTCAAAGTTACTCATTATACCCTATACTACACACATTTAATAGGCCTAGTGGATAAAAATGTAGATAGAAATGTTATTTTGACAGACTCTTAACATGCTTTATATAGAGGATTGTATAAAAATTGTGTTGGATTTGTCAATACATGAATCAATCCTATATAGCTCCAGGAAGGTACCACACCAACATGTCAAATTATTGTTATTAAATATAAGAATTAGGATTAAAACTGGATATAATTTATGCATACAGATTATCTTGTGAAGGGAAAAATGATTTCAACTCCATTCTAAAATATTTTGCTTGAACTAACAAAACAAAACAAAACAAAAACTGCCATGGTCTATCTAAGATTTACTGTCATCAAATAATCACTATTCAGAAATAAATAAATCCTTGATTCAGGGAGAATCTATGACTATAGCTTATTTCTGGAAATAACTGTGAGGAAGGTGAAATTTGAAAGCTGACTTCCCACCTACCTTCTCTTTGTCCATCTCTGGAACTAAAAATTCAAAGGAATGCCCTCCCCACCCCACCATCAAATACTGTGCCAAGACACGCAGGCATGCCACCCAGACAGTACTCTTCATTCTGAACATACCCTTCCTCAGCCTTACTCACATAGCACTTGTTCTTCCCACGGAGTATGAATCAGACCTCATTGCTTTGTCCTGACATAAGATAAGGAAGTAAGTCTTCAAACTCTGGCACAACTCATTCAGCGGCTAAACGCTGCCCCAAGGGATATCAACTTACAGGCATGTCTACCTCCAAACTTGCTATGGACTAAAATATGTTCCCCTAAAATCCATATTCTTACTGAAACCCACCCCTAACTTGAAGGCTTTTGGAGGTAAGGCCTTTAGGAGATCATTAGGTTTGGATGAAACCATATGGAACCTTCACAATGGGATTAATATTCTTAGAAGAAACCAGAGAGCTTACCCTCCTCCACCTCTACTTTATACTCTGTGAAGACACAGAGAGAAGGCAGACACCTGCAAGGAAAAAAAAAAAAAAAAGTTCTCACCAGAAAGCAATCATGGTAAAAAGCTTGAACTTCTAGCCTCCAGAACTTTGAGAAAATAAATTCCTGTTGTTTAAGCCACCCGGTTTATGGTACTGTGTTACGGCAGCCTGAGCTAAGAAAGTGCTACACACCAGCAAAGTGGTGCCAGTAACCAAGGGAGTTGCACCTACAGGCCATAAGAAGCAAAAGACTCAGAATTTGAGGGGTATACAAGAGAGATCCAAGGGGGCCTGAGCAGAACTCCAACTGAATCCTCCTGCTAGAATTAGGAAGCAAGAGGAATTAAAGTAGGAAGCAAATGATTCTGAGTGATTATCCAGAACACCTTGCTTATATTTGTCTTTCAATGCAGGAAGAAGGAGGAGTAGCCACTACCTTTATTTTAAAGAAATAGTGGGACATGGATCCCACTAGTTAAAATGATACTGAATATCTAAAATATAATGTAATATAGTGATTTCATAGTTCACAGAGTTGTAGCAGACTCTTCGGGGTATGGGCATTAACCTCAGTATCAAGATTTTTAAAACTCAGTCATATCAATACTTAGTACAATTGGGCTAGTGTATGTGTGTGTGTGTGTATATATATATATATATATATGAAGCACTCCTCTCATTTAATATATACTGGCTAAAATGTATATATATACATATATTATATATACTATAATAATAGTATTACACACACACACACACACACACACACATATGTAAATAAAACTCTCCTCTTGTTTAATAAAGGGTGGAAACAGATTAAATAATCCACACTTGGCATCTAGATTTGCTTTCATGAAGAACATAAAGATGACGCTGTGCTGAATATAGTCCATTTTCCTCTCCAAAATCAATTTATACTCTTCTTCACTCTGTTCTGGCCTCAAAGGCTGACCCATATGAAGGTCATCAACAGGCCCCTTTGCCCTTTCTCTTCCAGCTGTTTTTAGCCATTAGGAGGCACACGTTGGCAATCTAAGGGCAGAGGAGTGTAAGCTAGGATAGTTTTCCCTCTGGCTCTCTTTCTGCCAGGTGTTTCTGAGTTCCGAGCAACCCCGTAGTGAAGGGTACCATTCATCTAAGGCATCTCTCCCTATACAGTGTCTCATTTGGGTTTAGAATTAAGGATGGTAAGGACACTTGTTTGTCACTCTTCTCAGGGTACTTCAATCTCTTGTTGGTTTCTTTAAACTATACTGACAGCTCTGGCAAATTATCTCAAAATATCAAGTATATCTGTATGTACCATCTGACTGATAACTAATGTGACTATGAATTACTTTGCCAAGAATCCAAAGACAGGAGTTTCATGGAGTAGACTTATTTGCAACATATCACTGATATGCAGTGATAATAATCCTAGAATAATAATAATATAATATATAATATTATATATATTATCATATATAATAATATAATAATCCTAGACAAAAATAGAAGCAAAATCACTATCTTCCATTTTTATTAGATTGATATTCTATATGTTAATATTCCTAATAACTAGAGTTAAACACTATTCCAAAATCATTTCTGTTAGGAAAACATTTCTGAGGATCACTGGACAATGATGGCCATCACCAAAGAATGATGATCTCCAAATTTCCCACACCTATTATTTTTATTTACAAAATACACATCTATGCTGCCCAACCTCATATTTATGCGCCTTTATCTCTTCAATAACATTCAAATTCACTGAATGGTAGAGAACTTACTGGATTGGCATCAGGATCCAAGGTCAAAATAATTTTTGAAATACAGGTTTAAGCAAATTTGTATAACTTTTACTACTACTGGACTTCTCAGAGCCCACACTGCTTTGTGCTGGGCATTGTGAATTTCCAAAAGGAGCTACGTTGCTATGCAGTGCTTTCCCCACATATCCGACCACAGAACTTTTCATTGTTTTCATACAATACCTATTAACATCTCTCTGGCAAAACGAGGATTTGGCAGAACTCTGCTGAGACATAGCACACTAGTGAGTAATGGTTCTCAGTGTACACATCTCAGCCACCCCCTGGGATGTCAGCAGTTTGAGGGCGGAGACTGCCTCTCTGCTCTCACCCTACCCCCCGCAGCTCCTTCTGGATGAAGGAAGTCCCCTTGTGATTCTCCGTCACAGCCTCCACTTACTCATTCTTAACACTCATCACCTTCCACGGTATTATTCATATGTATCTATTTCTCCTGTCCCACATCCCCTTGCTAGTCTTATGCAAACATCAAGCAGGAAGAAACTTCATCTGTCCTGTACTCTGCTGTACAGTGCCTGGCATTTAGTAAATATTCAAAAGACTGAATGACTCATACAGAAGACATGGTCAATATTTTGTCAGTTTGGTATAATTCAACACATGTGTATACATAGGCTGACTCACACCAGCCACCAGACAGCCTACTAGTCCTGGGGTGGGATCGCTCTGCTTAACGTACGGGAGGTTGCACAATCATATTGATGAAGTTTTGCTTTTTGGTTTTCATTATATTTACAAACATAAATATTTTAATTATGCATTACACCCACTATGCTGTATATGTTACCTTCAGACAAAGCAGATTAATGAACATACCTATAAACTGAATACAACCACGGCTACTGTTTCCTCTGTAACCTGTATTGTAGTATTTACTGTTCATGCATGCCTCACATACATTGGTGACAAGGTTGATTAAAAGAAGCTAGATCAAAAGAGAGCCTAGGAGCAGAAAAAATATTATATTAATACTAGTTTTTCTTCTTAATAGGCCTCCACTGAGTAATTCTTTGTAAAGACATTCACAGCAACAATTGGTTATGTTGGATGATGTAGCAGAAATGAAGGAAGTTAAGTCTGTAAGATATACAGTAAAGCATGCACATTGCAATATTTCACAGCAAATGACAGTCTTGGCGGCAAGTAGATACTGATTCAATCGAGCAATGTAGTAGGTCTCATATATTACCCACCAGCTAACGAACCCAAACGAAACAAACAAACCTGCCTGAAAACATGGATTTTAAAATGCAGCCCTGTTACTAAACCCAATTAATCTAATGAAGGCTTCTACTGGTATACTCAAAACAGAGGAGACTGGCCAGTAGATTGCCCATTCAAAGAGAAATATGGGGGCACCTGGGTGGCTCAGTGGGTTAAAGCATCTGCCTTCAGCTCAGGTCATGATCCCAGGGTCCTGGAATCAAGCCCCACATCAGGCTCTCTGTTCAGCAGGGAGCCTGCCTTCTCCTCTCTTTCTCTCTGCCTGCCTCTCTGCCTACTTGTGATCTCTGTCTAATAAATAAATAAAATCTTTAAAAAAAAAGAGAGAGAAATATGAATATGAGTCAGTGCTAATCTGATATAAAGGTAGGTTTATATATTTCACTTATGACACCATAAAATATATTTCACTCTAAGGGACTGATACATATATGAAAGAAGCTTTTGAGAGAGGTTTTTTTTTTTTTTTAACTCTATCATGTATCCTTCCTCTTTTTCCTCAGTTTCTCAACTCTTGAAAATGGGATATTTAATGTTTAATTCTATGAAAACAAACTGCACGGAAGTATACTTAGAAACCCAAGACATTGTTTCTACATAAGTACTTCAGTGAAAATTATCAATGTTACTATGACAGGCATCTCACATAGGTAATGAAATTCTAAGAGAGTAAGTATCTCCACTGACCCGGTTAGTATTTTTTTAGTAGTTTTACTAATTGGGTGGTAATTCTAGGAACTTTTCAATCAGCAGGTAGCTGAAAGACTCTGAACAGAACAGTGGTGAGCGGCTCCTCACAGAATACCGTCAACAAACCAAGGTGGGAATCTAGAAGCTCACAGCATCAACTGCCCTTGAGGGGCAGCTGCTCCAAGTTTTGGGGGCTTGAATTTTCTGGTCTCATAAAGCTGCCCAGGCACAGTCCTTAAGAATGTTTACACCATGTGTCCACTTAAAACTGAAGGAGACCACTATTGGCCAGGATTCTTGGCAGGTGTCCCATAGCTGTAATCAATGCTTCCAGAGAAAGGTGAGACTGGGAAAGTGGTGCTGAGGAAGGGAACACCTCATTCTGTGGGCCACAGAATTAATCAATCAATAGAGGAGCATATACAAAAGAGGAATGTAATAGTTTCTTTCCCCACAGTTTCCACTTAATTGATTTTTGCTACATTGAAGAAATAAGGCAGGCTTAATGTATATCCTCTGCCTGGACTTACCCAATCATGCTTTGGACCCTCTGGACTTTTTTTTCTCTAAATTAGTTTGTCAAAGATAGGTCTACTTAGTGCTAACCCTATGCCCCAAAGGCCATATCTTTCCCACACCACTAACGTAGACCTCCAACATAATTACACGTTTCTTAGACTTAAAAATCAAGATCATCACTAAATGTGTACGATTAAACAGGTGTCACTTATGAAAAAATGTAACTTGTGAAAAATAAGATGTCATTACAAATTTTCAAAAACATTCTCACTAAAATGTGAGTGCACACATCATAAAATGTTATAGATGAGTAAGCTCTTGGAAAAATGTTTGTGTTATACAGGAACTATTTTCATATCTTAATCAATAACTCAACAGCCCACGTGAATATCACCATGGCTGATGTAGATTTTGTGAATTCTGGTGGAAAGAGAAATTCTGTGTGTCAGATGAGATCATGTGTCCCCATCCATTTAAAATCCAATTTAATGAGGCTGTCTTCCACATGCACAGTTACTATCTGAATTACCTGTACAAGGTTATATATTCTGAATAAATTTTGACATTTAAAAATGGATTTCTTGATTACTTTAAGACATTTCAAAATAAAATAAATGTTTTGTAGCCTGCTCCCTTTTCATATCACTGAAACAAATGTGATTATTTTGTAAGGAGAGAAAAAAGTGGGTCAAGTAGCGATAGGCATCAGTAGTACATAAAAAAGGATTTTAGATGCCCTGATTTTTGACAGACTGTACTTACCATCTAGGATTTGGTTATTCTTGACCTCAAATATTTTCTCTACAGACACTTACAGGCAATGAATTTGAAAGGGCATTGTCCCCAGTGGAGATTCTCTCCCAAGAGCAATATTTTAAAGATCCATAGATGGCTTTGTAAATGCCATATTAAGAGTTTAGCTTATAGGGAATAGGGAATACAGTAATTTACAAGCCACTGACATCATCTCACCATTTTTCTACAATTAAATATGATCCAAAGCCTCATAGAAACCAATAATAATTTGTTGCTTCAATGTAAAAAAAATCTGTAATATAGTCATTTGCTAGAATCAATATATTCTGAGGAATTATGGCTAATTTTATTAACAATCTGAAAACATTTTAGCACTATACAAATATAAATAATAAAAACAAACATGACATTTATGATATAGACCTACAATTTCACAACCTCTGTGCCAGACTACTATCATTTGTTAATGTAATATATGCATGCCAAAAAAATTACTAAGAAACTAAATGCCAATATAAGCACAGTACACTTCCTTCACTCTACAGTTGACAGCCCGTTTACCTAGATTTGGGTATTAATGGAATAGATTTCACTTTCTTCAAAACAAGGGGGTTGTATTTTTCTGCCAAGTAAATGAGTCCCTTAAACTTAGTTAAATTTTTGTAGTTTCACTGGAAACTTCAAAGAAGGCAGAAAAGCAAGTTTGTGTTGATACAAGAGCTGTTCCTGCTCAGCATCAAGAGAAGAAAGAACAGGAAAATCTTGGCAGAAAAAGTCTCCACACAGTTAAAACTTCACTGTTGCCCTTCTTGCCACAACCTTCCAACACACAGACCCTTTTATTACCTCTCTTACCATCTGTAGACATTTATGTTATAACAAGTGCATAGTCTATTCTTTGGTCTTTCTTGCCTAATGATTGTTTCTAAGGGCCCCATAGGCATTCTTGGGCTCCCAGGATAACCTTTAAGATTAAAGAACTTACTGAATGTGAACAGAAGGATCCTCGGTGTTCAGAAATGTTGACTAAAAAGCAAGAGGACCCTCACCTTTGCTTTTAGCAATAATAATACCTAATATTCAGAGTTTCTTCTGGTCTGGTATGCTAAAATTCTCTTTGAAACCTCACAGTGATTTAAGAGGTAGTAATTGCATATGCATTCATTTATTCCTCCAACTGAATGAAGTCAAGTATCCCTGACTCAGCAGTTTCATGCTAGGCACAGCGTATACTATGATAACCAAAAGATATATGATCATTGCCTTTACAGGGCTCATAGAGTACAAGAGTTTCACATATAAAGCAGCAGAGTTGTGACTTTAACCTTACATCCTCTCAACCACGAAGATGTACGGCCTTAACCATTTATCCCATTAGGGAACATACAAAGACTTTCACATCCTTTTCTAGTTAAATAACTGATCAGATGTTGAGACTTCAAGTCAAACATGCTCATTCAAAACCCTCCACAGGGCGGGTATGAATTTTGTTCCTCTTGGTAACCTTGGGGAAAGCACTCATTCTTGCAGAGCCCCAATTTCCCAATTCTAAAATGACCTTGTATGATTAGCTGATCTTTGAGCCCCTTCCAGCTGTAGAATTTTAGATTTCCTGATGGAAATTGGTTCTACATAACAGATGGGCCCAGCAAGATTTTTAGCTTAAGCAACCTATGAAATATGGCCTGTCCATTTACAGCTAAGAATATAGATAAAGCAGAATAGTTTACCAGGGTAATGGGGTCAGTGAAAAAAGGAACTCATTCTATGACACAATTTTCTTTTATAGTGCAATTCTGCCCTTAATACTGGGCATGTACTTTTATGACAATGGCCTTCTACCTTCTCAGGTGATCAGAATCCTCTGCTTATTTAAAATAATGGAAAGAGAGGAAAAATTAGGAGAGTGGTAGAGGGTGTAAAGAAAACAGAGGTGGGCCAAGGGACCCATTTACTGAACTATACAATAAACAGAGGAATGTGGGACTAAAGAGGATAGATAAAGGGAGAGGTAGGAACTGAAGAAGGTGTCACCAACATAAAAATGTTCTTCCTTAATTCTTCATATTACGTAGGATTTCTGGGCTGAAGGGCATGTGGAATATTAGTCAGTGTAATGGAAAATGCACAGACTTTGAATTCAGATAAGATTAGGTTTAGGACCAAGCTATTTAAACTTGAAGTTGTGTTTTAATTTAACCAAGCTTCCATATTCTTATCTAGAAAATGGAAATAATAATATACATTTAAAGTTTAAATATACAACTTATAAAAAGATGATGACATTCAGAGGCATTCACAAATTAGATTCCTAGCTTCCTTTAACTTAGAAAACTGCAAATTAGTGAGATTAAGTCATCTTCCTCAAATTCCACAGCTAGTTAGTGATAAAGTCAACCCACTGGAACAAAAAGAGTCTCTTCCCTTCCTCCACCCTGCTCCCCTTCTTCACTTCTTCTTCCCTCTCATCGAGAACCCAGAATGTCAAAGGTACTAATCTAAACATTGTACTGATAGATTTTCTTTTCTTCAAGATTTTTTTAAATTTTATTATTTATTTGACACAGAGAGAGAGAGATCACAAGTAGGCAGAGAGACAGGCAGAGAGAGAGGGGGGAAGCAGGCTCCCCGTTGAGCAGAGAGCTCGATGCGGGGCTCGATCCCAGGACCCCTAGATTGTGCCCTGAGCAGAAGGCAGAGGCTTAACCCACTGAGCCACCCAGGTGCCCCTGATACAGATTTTCTAAATAACGGCAAGATTCAGAACTTTATGCACTACTATGGCTCTCTCACATACTCACATTTTTTGTCCCTTACATCTGTGTTCTTCATGCGAGCTGAGAAAAGACATGTAGGATCAAACAACATATAATCCAATTCACATGGTGTTGGCACTGCCATTTTTTGGGAGATGCTTTATGACATTACTAGACGTCAAATGCTTTAATATAACATCCTTATAAGCTTGTCTACATTCATGAGTATCAGGCTTTCTCTTGTGCAATAACTCCATGATGCAGAGAGTATATTCTTATAGCACAGTGCTTAGAAACCTCAGCCAAACACAAACCTACCATGGGACAGAGCAAATATGTTCATAAAGCTAACCTTTACCAAAAGACATTTTTCTGCACATGAATTTACTACTGCAGCTCCTCTACACCACAGCCCTATACCCTCCAACAAATAAACATAAGAGCTACAAGAAATGAATGCCATTAACTTCCAACTTCCAAACTAACAGACATACTTACATCTACCTTTTTCTTATTACCATGAAATTAATGTTGTATCTGGATATAATGTGCATCCTTCCGCCCACGACCTAGTCTTAAACTTTTGTTGTCTTATGAACCTGGCTTGGCCATTTAGAGGCTCCTTCTCCAGCACAGTCAACTTCCACTATTTTGAAATATCCTCCCTTCCAGCACGTCTCACCAGGTCATCACAGTCTGTAATTGCTGTGGCCGTTCTTTGTAATGTTAGTAATAATAACAGTAGCATATGATAACTTCCAAACCTCTCTTTCTGACCCTAATCTTTCTCTTAAGCATGAGTTTGGAACTTGGTTTCCACATCCACCTTAAATTAATCCAGTTCAGAAGTTCATTCATCTTCTCCCCCTCAACATTTCCATTCTCTTCCTGTTATGCTGCTTAGCTCAGTGAACAGTATCCAGTCCACCCCTTTGCACAAGAGACAAACCAAATTGCTCTTTAACCTTTTTTGTTGTTTTCCACATCCAGTTAATCAAATTCTGTTGCCTGTATTTCCTACATGCACTGGGAATTTATTTCTTTCTATCACCCTTCTACTTCACTGCATGATCATCCATTACCATGATATATTCAGCAGTCCCTTTTAAACTCTGTGCCTTCAGTCCTGTCCCTTCTCAAAAATAAATTTGACTATGTCACTCCCCTACTTAAAATCCAAACCACATAATATGTTCAACTCCAAACTCCATAAACTTCCCATCTCCTTGTAACATCCTAGGCTCAAATCCAAACTACATAATATGCCCATCTCCCCGTAACTTCTTAGGCTGCTATCTCCTTCTCATTCTTATAATCTTAGGTTAGATGTCACTTTCTGAAATCTGAGTGGGACTGTCTTGCAGAGGCACCCATAGCATCCCAGGCGCTATGTTTGTTCTGTGTCATGGCACATAACACGGTAACTGTCAGGTTACTTGTCTACAGCGCTTATGAGAAAGCAAGATCCAGCAGGATGGAGCTGGTCTATCTCATTTCCTGCCATATTTGCCATTTATCCCTGGAACAATAAGCTCATACCACAAAAATTCCTGCTGTATTGCCCCTTCTCCCAGAGAATCAATTTTGATTTTACTGAAACTGCCAAGCGAATCACCCTAATCATACTTTCCCCGGACTTGCTGCTTCCTTTGCCAACACTGTACTCCCTTTATCCATGTCTGGGGCCCCCTGCCATTCTGAACTCACTCTTAAACACAAATATTGGCACACAGTGATACGACACTGAGCTGGAGAGAAACACACAGGCACTAAGTCTCCTTTGAACTTCCTCTAATTCTTCTTTCCCCTAACTTTGGCATTTTTTAGTCCTTAGAGAAACTCTCCTATTTCATCCAGATATACTTATAATGGATTATTTCTCTAGACTTCAATGACCTCTTCTTCATGAGGGATCCTATGCTCATACATCAAGCTTGATTTTTTTTTCTGTGTTCTAGGTCTGCATCTCCATCCGTTTGTTGAATATGTTCATTTGGATTTCACCACCACTTCAAACTCAAAAAAAAAAGTCTCAAATAAACTCACATTTTTCTATCCAAAATAACACTCTGTACTAAGATTTTCTGACTCCCTGTCTTTTATATGTAACAAGTCAAGATGTTCTTTCTCAGCTTTCTTTAATGTTTCTTACTTTTTGTTTCCCCACCTGGGAAATTCCCCTCTCTAGACGTGTAGTTTACATTTGTCATATGCCATTATTTTTGTCTTTTCAGTACCTAAGAATACATGTATTAGTTTGCTAGGGATGCCATAACAGAGCTGCACAGACTGTGTGGCTTAAACAACAGAATTTTATTTTTGCACACCCTAGATCAAGATGTCATCAGGGTTGGTTTCTTTTGAGGTTTCTTTCCTAACATTGTAGATGGACATGTTTTCCTTGTGTCTTCACATGGTCTTCTCTCCCTGCTCAACTGTATCCCGATCTCCTTCTTTTACAAGGACACCAGTCAAACAGGTTTAGGGCCTATCCCCAATGATGTCATTTAAACTTAATCGCCTCTTTATTTAAAGTTTCTTTCTTCAAATATTGTCACATTCTAAGGTACTAGGGGTCAGTACTTCAACATATGAATTTTGAGGAGACACAATTTAGTCCCTAACAGCACTTTTCTTGTAGTTAGGGAATTTCCTACATTATGAATCTTTTCCTACTGCCACTGAAGCCAGATTTCCAGGTTCTCTTATATGTGACTTGAGCTCATGGATAAGCCAGTGATGCAAAGAATGAGGGACTTGGGGCAATCCAATCTCAGGAGAACAAGGTAGGTACATCTCATTTCCAGAAGCAGCAATATCAAGATTCCAACTTTATGTCTCATGTACAGCCAGGTATCAGCAGTGTCTCTGCTAGAAAGGGTCTAGGGTATAATTTGGGGCATAGAGGCTGGACAGAAAGTCTCTACAGTTAAGGTTTTTAAACTTCTTGGAGAATCTATGAGTTACCTTATATCCTTCCTAAATTTCTTTCATCTAAATTGAGTCTGTATTTATTGTTTGTTTCAGTTAAGGACTTCAGCCGATACTGTGAATTAGAGAGTGACTTACATGAAACTTTATCCCGATTGAGGTATAATTACAAATAACGTCAATCAGAACCTATCAATTACTAATATTCACCTCACAAAACTATCTTCCTCTTTACTGCTTTCATCAATTCTAGAAAAGGCAACTATACGCACCCTAATTTGGGCCTTACCAAATGAATCTTTCATCCAGTCTTTCTGACTCAACCTCACACATTATTTAAAAAAAAAAAAATCCTGCATATATTCATCAGGTGCATTTGTTTCAAAATTGATCCAAAATTTCAAAACTTGCCAAATCTATCTAGTGCCTATCAGATAAAGTTTGAATGCCTTTTGTGTGCCATTTATGTCTTCTACACTTTAACGTAACTGTACTCTATCTTCCAACATAAATCTTCTCTTTCTTCAAAATAAATTAATTAAATGGAGCAATCAAAATTTATTCAACACCATGACATTTTGAAGACGTTGTTAATAAACACTGTTTCTGACTATACACATAACTGTGGGTTTATAACCCCAACTTATATGAAGAATCTGAGATTTTAAAAAAATTAATTAAATTGCCTAAGGTCACACAAATAATAAATGATGGACTTGCTTTTGAAACCAAATATTTCTAGCCTTTTCTCTCACTGTGTGTGTTTCTCATACATTTTCTAGTCTTTATGTTTTTGCTCATACTGGGCTATGGCCTAGAGTACTCAACCAATCTCTCTTTTGCCCACCCAAATCTTATTCATTCTTCAGAGCCCAGTCCAAGACCTTCTATCTCAATGAAGTTTCTTTGAAGTCTCCACCTGATTTTTTTTTTCTCTTTGGAACTATTATGGTATTCATTATCTGTACCCCTTTTTTGATGTTTTAACATATATCCTTTCATATTAATCATTTCATATGCATTGCTATCTTCCTGCTCATGAAAGTCAAATCTTACAGGTGTAAGACTGACATTCTTTTGCATGTCACCAAGCACTTTTTGTGGTTTTATGCACAGAAGGAGTGTTACTACACAAATTGAAATAGTCCACATTCTTAGGCCACATAAAGACATGTTTTACATTAATTTTGATCTTCAGATGAAAATATGTTTCAAATGCTTTGAGTGACTCAGCATATCCTTGATATTAAGTTCTCTGGAAAAGGGAGGAAATTCTCCCTTTTTTTCATTTTTCATTGTTTTCATTTCTCCCATTTTTATCATTTACTTTTAATTTGTAGGGACAATATATTCTCAAAGTACTTTTGGTAATTCCAAAAGAGTGGGCAACAAATCCTAATTCCATTGATAAACTAGGTAATTTTGGGTTAACTGAAAAAAAGCAGCCTGTAATCAAGCAAGGAAGGCAAATGTACCACCGTTTACAGCAGATCATTTTCAAACTTTTTTGGAAAGCAAAATGGATCTTCATAATGCCTCTGCATCATAACCCATTGAAAGCAATGAACCTGCACAGGAATTTGAGGTGGATTTTTTAAATGGCATTTAAGGCCAAACAAATAGGGGTTTAAATTCATTATAAATATTTTATGCTTCATGCTAATCTGCAGAATACAACCATATAGAACAAGTCCTTCAACTTCTGTAATTAGACAGTACACATCAGAAGACATCAGAAATAAGATGTACAGAGATGCATTCGTACATGACTATATCAAATTTGCTTTTTAAATTTAAATGACCATATTAAATGATCCAACTACTATTTTCATTTGTGTAGAATTCCAAGCTCTATTTTATCCTTTGTGTGGGCATAAACTATGAAAGAATGACTATGGTGACTATAACTGTATGTTTTTATCCTCAGTAATCTGAGCATCTTCTCCATCACTGAGATAAAATTCTAAATTTTAGTTTTTTAACTATCAGCAAAAATTAAAAATTATTTTAAATCTCTATATAAAGCTGCTGAAACTAAACATCTTAGCTGCACTAAAGTTAACTTTCTACTTTAACTGTACATCACAGCACCCCTTAGAAAGAGGGTCAACCAATTCATTCCAGCTGCCCCAGTGATTGTAGGACTGTTGCCTAGAAATGGAGGCTGGGAAATTTCAATAGATTTTCTCCTTTATTTCTAATGTAGTCCATGTCTACTTAAATATTTGTCTGGTGTCCTTCTGTGTCTAATTGATGTGAGTAGATTGTCTATGAGAGAATCAAGTCATATATTCTGGAGAGTTTCTGGCCTACAACCAACCATGGTGTAATAGGATGATGATGGAAAAGCAAAAATGGCTAAATTAATTATGCCCCAATTAGGTTATTCTACGATATAGATCTAACCACAATTAGAGCCTAGGAATTCAGAAGGAATCATATAGTAATTTAAATACTCTTAGAATAATGATCACTCAATTTACATTTTTAGGGCTTATGCTGTGTCACAGGATTGGACTAATAAAAGTTAATAAAGTTGTAAAAACATGTACAAACTACCAAGTGAGGTAATTTGGAAATCCTCCTCAAAGTCTGTGTTGGAGCCAAGTCAGAATTCTGTCACATCTCTAGCAGTCCTTTTTGGTTTTTTCAGATTCTTGTTTTATTTCTCTTATCTTATTTATCATATATTATCCACCATTCTTTTTCTTCAAACTGGAATTATAAAATCCAGAATCCAAAAAGGAGCAAAAAAAAAAAAAAAAAAAGAGAGAGAGAGAAAAGATGAGAGAGATAAGGTTTGAAGACATGTATGGAATGTTTAAGTCTTCTGTGCACCAGGCGCATCTTAAAGGTCCAGAATTACATGTAGTAATTTTACATGTTAGAAAGACTAGGCCCCACAGCTATTCCCTTATGCAAAAAAAATCCATTGACGGTCATTGTCCGCCAATCACTGTTCTAGGCACTGAGAATTTGGTGCTGTAGCCATAAACACCTGACGAGAGGTTATAGCCCAGGAGAGAAAGCATTCAATAAACAAAATATTTTACAAATTGCCAATTAATAATATTTATGCTAAGTGATTCTTCAAAGGATAAAGAAAAAGCTTTACATAGCTATAGACTGATTATATATAGGTAGGTAGGGAGACACTATTTTACAAGCAGGTAATATTTAAGATGACATCAATCTGACAAATAATTATAATTTGGTTTAGCAAGATGAATGTATTTGCACTTAAGGTCAGTTTATTGTTTTGTTTTATTTTAAACACTGGAGGACCTTGAATACATCTAAAAGCTGTTTTAAAAGATGGAGTAAGCATAAGCAATTAAAGATAAGAAAAAGAGAAGGGCTAGTGGGTGGTTTAAGTTTCCTGTGCAAAGTGGAGGGACTAACCTTAGGTAGAAGAGATAGTACCTCTGCTAGTTTGCCAAATAGTTTAGAATTTGAACTTCATTACAGCATTTTGCTTCATATGTTATTACTTGATAGGATTTTAAAATTATCTTAAACCATCATCTTTCATGCTTTACATACAAGAATCATACATATGTGAATCCATCTATCAATACCTATGGATATCTATGATGATGCAAAAGTTTAAATATATTCTTCTTCAGATTATTCTTTCACACCAAATACACTGGCAAAAGTTTACAAAAGTATCAATTTTTTATGTGTATTAAGTATCCCATTCAGTTGCATCTGCTAATATTTATAAGTTTTAGTCTTGACTATGGCCGTCTATTATCTGCATGAGCTGCAACTTCTCTAATTTCCACATGTCAAGATTATCTCCCTGTTTTAAACCTTAACTGAGGTATAACAGATATATTTTTAAAATGCACAAATTTAGGGGCACCTGGGGGTCTCAGTTGGTTGCATGCCCGGTTCTTGGCTGAAGTCATGATCTCAGAGGATGTGAGATCAAGTCCTGCATCAGGCTCTGCACTCAGTGAGGAATCTGCTTGGAGATTCTCTCCCTCTGCCCCTCCCTCCACTCCCTCTCTCTCTCTCAAACAAATAAATAAATCTTTTTAAAAATACACACATTGGGGCACCTGGGTGGCTCAGTGGGTTAAAGCCGCTGCCTTTGGCTCAGGTCATGATCCCAGGGTCCTGGGATCGAGCCCCGCATCTGGCTCTCTGCTCAGCAGGGAGCCTGCTTCCCCCTCTCTCTTCCTGACTCTCTGCCTATTTGTGATCTCTGTCCGTCAAGTAAATAAATAAAATCTTTAAAAAAAAAAAAACACACACACATTTAGGGGCACCTGGGTGGCTCAGTGGGTTAAAGCCTCTGCCTTCGGCTCAGGTCGTGATCCTGGGGTCCTCGGATCGAGCCCCGAGTCGGGCTCTCTGCTCAGCGGGGAGCCTGCTTCCCTTTCTCTCTCTCTGCCTGCCTCTCTGCCTACTTGTGATCTCTGTCTGTCAAATAAATAAATAAAATCTTTAAAAAATAAATAAATAAAATAAATAAAAATGCACACACTTAATGCATACATCTTTATGAGTTTGGACATACATTGGGACATCCATAATACTATCACCCTAACCAAGGTTCTACACATATATGTCACCTCCAAAAATTTCCTTCTGTGCTTCTGTAGGTTTTGTTTTGTTGTGTTGTCTTATTTTGTTTTTAAGAACACTTAACATGTGTTCTCATGAGATCTATCCTTTTAACATATTTTAAAGCGCCCAGTACAATATCTACTTTTTTAGGACTCTCCTTAGAGCACTTTTTTTGTTCTCTTTATTGACATTTACACAGTAATGTTTCATTCATATTACACACAGAGTTAATCCAACCAAAGTAAATCAAACTTCTTTCCTTAATACCATTCCAAGAAACACCTTTTAATGCATAGCCCGAGACCCATTTTTTCCATAAAGCCTAGGTACTGCAGCTTATGCTGGAGTCCCTTCTTGTGAGTTTCTTTAACACTTCATATTCTGTTCAGAAAACTAAATTTGACTATGAACTATCTTATGTGGTTCACTATTTCTGTCATGCAAGCAAATGTCATCTCTAGAATAATTTAATTTGTTCTTTCTTTTCTTTTATAGCTTTGATTTTTTCCCCCAAATGCCTAGCACAATCTGGGACACAAAACAGACATTAAAGAGATACATTTTGTTTCAACTTTATGATATTCCACGGATGCTAATGGACTAGTCAAAATAAAATCCTGGATGTTATCACTGCTGTCTCAATATTAAATGAGATTTGTGAGTGAAGTTAATAAAACTCTTAAGGAAATAAGGGCGCCTTTGCTGTGGGGCCAAGTTTCTAAGTTTCACAATCATACTGAGGTTGACCCTCACTGGGAAGGTCTTTAGGTTGTCTGCATGTGATTTGAAGTCACATTTAATGCCACTGCGAATGCATCCTCCTCAAGCATAGACTGGATTTATAGATTTGTTTTCATCTTTTATCAGAGCATTGTTTTATATCACACTGCTGAAATGGCAGAATGGTAATGGTTTTCTCTTCTGTATAGTTAATGGAAAATTTTTACTGCTTTTAGATTCCTTATATAACTACATTTTATTTAGGCCTAAGTCCATTTGACTGTCCCTAGTCTGAAAAATGATCTGCAATCTTTGGTGAGTCCTTGTGTGGGAGCATTTCTAGATGACTGACTCAGGGTCTTTACAATGGTTCCCATAGCATATTAAGTCATAAGAGGTTTGCCAAGAGATTTGAAGTACAGCAGAACAAGAGTTGCTATTGTTCTTTGTTGCATCCTTATCTAAGGTAACGAATACATATATAATCAATCTGAATTTACTGCACAATGTATTTCACCTGATTTTAATAAAAAAAATTGATCAGTAGAATATAATCATGTCTAATACAGCCCGCCACAAATTCAGGAGCTCCCCTTAGAAAGTCAATGTTATTCCTATGACAACCGAAGATACTGCTCAGTAATACTTCCACGTGAAGTGTTTTTACGAAATGGATTAAGATCATATCATCGTCACTGACAAACCTATATTCCCAAACCTATAACATTATTAGCTTACATTAACTAAAGAATCTGAGATAGTCGTGTTCTCATAGTAATTACAGCCTGCTCATGGAATAAGGCCCTTGAAACCTTTTTTGTATTAGTCCTTCTGCTAAACAAAACATTACCCAAATGAGGAAAAGGCTTACTGTGAAGACAGCACAGCTAGTAGCGTCACCTACTAGGATTCTGAATAACAGAGTAAAAGGTATTGTGGCACCACAATTTGAGTCCCTGCCTTCCTTTTCAAAAATGATAGCGAGTGCTCCTTGGTGTTTACCCAAAGGAGTTGAAAACCCATGTCCACGCAAAACTCTGCACGCAGTGTTTATAGCAGCTTTATTTGTGTTTTCCAAAATTTGAAAGCAACTGAGATGCCTTTTGGAAACTGAATAGGTAAATAAACTGTGGTTCATCCCGACAATGGCATATTATTCAACACTAAAAGGAAGTGAGCTATATGACAGTTCATGAAAATACATGGAGGAAGCTTAAAAGCATGTCACTAAGTGAAAAAGTCAATCAGCCAAGACTGCACACTGTATGATTCCAAATGTATGATATTCTAGAAAAGGCAAAATCATGAAGACAATAAAAAAATGAGTGGTTGCCAGGGGTGAGTAGGGAGAGGTATGAATAGGTGGAGCACAGAGGATTTTTAGGGCAATGGAAATACTCCGTATGGTTCTATAATGGTAGATACATGTCATTATACAGTTGTCCAAATCCACAGAATGTACAACACCAAGAATGAACCCTCAGGTAAACTATGGACTTTGGAATGATAATGATGTGTCAACGTAGGTTCATCAGCTGCAACAAACGCACTGCTCCAGTGGGAGTGTTCACATGGGAAGCCATGCAAATGTGGGGATAGGGAATATTTGAGAAATCTCTGTGTCTTCTTCCTCTCAATTTCGATGTGAACCTAAAACTGCTCTAAAAAGTGAAAAAGTGAAATAAAGTAAAAGTGTTTCTAAAATCCTAAACCTTTTCTCTCTCTATTATATGTGTCGATAAGCTTGCACAAACATGACTCAATTTCTACCTGGTCTTCTTAAAACTCTAAGCAGGAAAACTTTTGTTAATCTTCCATAACCCTTCACAAAGGACTTAATAAAAAAAAATAAATAATAGTAAGAATTTTCAGAGAGGGAAACATATCATTTTCAAACAGATTTTATTGGAGCTCATGAACACCAATAACAAAAAAAAAGATGCTTTTTATAGAGTCTTAGTGTATAAAAATTGAAAATTATTTTTGTTTTTTCTTGTATGAAGCATGAAGACAAGATCAACTTCTAAACCAATTATAAGAGATAATTGTTAGGATCAGCAATAAAAATGTATATTAAAATATACATAAAAATGTATATTCTTTGATATTCCTTAAGTTCATGAAATGTCAGTAGTAGAAAATTCAGTGAAAAAAAAAGAGTACCCATCCTAAGCCAACAAAAAGAAATATTCTAGTAAACATAGCCAGAACGATGTATCTTATCCTGGTCAGCAGCAAAAATGTGTTTACTAAGAACAATTACACTTTATTGCTTGCAAGTAACTATTCTAGCATAATGTTAGTGCTTCAAAAAAAATTAACAAAGATTCTATAGCTCACAACCACGATATTACAAAATATTTTCTCAAACAACTTCCTGATGAAGCTCTTCTTAAAGAAGGAAAATGTAAAAGAATGTCCTATGTGGCATTTTGGTTTCCTCAATTAGTAATGGCCAGTATCACCTCCAAAATAATTTTGGAGCCAGTGTTTTTATAGTGGTAGGTCTATCCTTGTATGTGTGTACTCCTGTTGACGTTTAGTCTCTGGTATAAATGGGAACAGTGAAATGACAGTCCTTGACACTCTGTTTCATTAACCTTGTAGAGTGCTGTGCCATGCCATGCTCAGATGGACTGTTTAAAAACTGCTGTTTGATGATGTTGATGATGATGATAATGATGATGATGATGACAATGACCACTGGTAGGTTAGTTGGGGACCTTCTGCTGTCCCCTAAATATGATTTCCTCCAGTTGGTCAATAATTTGCCTTGCCCTACTAATGGTAAAGGGCAATTAAAGTCTATACTGAAGATTCTAATACCTTTTTAAAATTTTAGTCATTACGAAGCTGGTAAGTTAGATTGTAACTAAGGTTAGAGATGCTCACATAGGCTAGTATTTGCCAAAAACGGGGGTAGGGGAGGGCATTTGTATTTAGGAAAATATTTTTTAGAAAATAGAGATAGCATTTTTGTTATAACAGAACACTTTTAAAAATATAAAATACAAAGAGCAAAAATGCATCTTCACTCCTCCTCAAGACCACTCCTCAGTGACTTCTCTCTCCAGATGTTTTTGCCATAAACAGGGTAATAGTATCAGCATTCTTGCAAACATTTTCTGTACACTTTAATCATGTATGGTGGCTTGTGTAAACCCTAGTTTGTAGTCACATATTAGATTCCATTTGAAGGAGGTGCAGAGAGTCTCGAGCTATCATGTTCTTCTTGTTTTTAAATGTTTTGAGTTATCTCTAGGTACAAAAAGGCACACTAGAGGGACTGACTCTCACATCCTCCCTCTAATCCCTCATCCTACCAAAGACCCTACTGACTCACAGCACCAGTCCTGCTGCTGAGACCTGAAACTAAGGAATGAGCTTTCGTGGTTATCAAATACCTCCTCTTGTCAGTTTGCAATGTTTTTATCAATAAGACTCTTGCTGCTGGAGCATTCAGTCAAGGTAGTCTGACTCTCAGCAAGAAGGAACAGCAGCCTATAGGGAGCAATTGAGCCATTCATAAAATGCCCAGGCTGCAGCTGAAGGGCCACCTGCTGTTCCGCAGCCCCAGGGAGGCTCAATCCACTGCTAGTTCTGAAATAATTTAGAGGCCAGACTGGAGCAAGGGCACATTAGCACTTGGCTTGTCAGCTGATAGAAATAATTAAAATAAGACTATTAAAGCATTGGGAAAGTCCTTTTTCTTCCTCATAAAGTTGTGTTTTATTAGCATAGGCTGGTTCTGAAACATATGTATGTAAAACTGTCTTTTTTTCCCCTCTGTCTTTATTAGAGATTCCATTTCTTTTACAAGTACAAACCTGAAAGATGGGAGTTTTGTTCTTTACAACTTGTATTGGGGTCTTTGCTATTTCATCATCCTTATTTAAAAGGAAATATTGGTTGAATTCTTCCAGTCCATCACCAGATTGCTAAGTGTTTAACACTCAATAAATGGCATTAAGAAGTGACATGACCAAAAAAGCCCAACTCTGAGCATTTACACCTGAAATGGACTGATTTGAGTTCCATGACTCACTGGAGGATCAGGAGAGCTCAGACAGTTTGATATTTGACTTAAGGGTTAGCCATAGGTCGGACAGAGAAAAGGAAACATACTAATGAGTACCACGTCGTGATGTGACGCAGAGTTTTTTCCATTATAATCAGGAGCAAAAATGTGTGATTTTATTTCTGACATCTTGGAAAACAGGAAGATAATATATGATTATTCCACAAAATAAAATCAATGTTCCACTGAAAGGAGCTGAGGACTGATCATGCATTTTTATTGTAGGTGGGTAATGAAGACCATTTAATAAACACAGAAGATAAAGATTTAAAGTAGTAATGAATACAAGATTGAACAAAGGGTTAAAAATAATTCTCCAATTTTAGAACCTGACAAGAAACTGAGATATTCAGAATTATAACCACCAAAATCTAGAGAACACTACTTCTACCTAGATGATTCCCTCTAGTTTGAATGAACTAATTTTAGGAAAACAGCAAAAAAAAAAAAAAAAAGTAAATATTGAGAGAAAAACAATACAAAGTGATTATCAATAAAATTATCCCAAAATCTTGATTTGAGCTATTAACTTTATAAAGGCAAGTCCATAAAGTGATTCATTATTAATAAACCTTAGAGTATTAGAATAAAATTGAGAGGGTAGAGACCAACTATTCTGGCTCACACCTGAAGCACTAGAAAACACTGGCTAAGCCTCATACGAATTTGAGCCTCACTCACAAATTGCCTAACATGTGCTGGGCACTATGCTGGAGACCAAGAAGATACATGATAAGAATGCAACCCCTATTCTTCAGGATTGACAGTGTTAAGGTGAAACGGTCCTGTAGGTTAATGATTACCAAAATCTGTTAAGTGATATAATAGAGGTATGCATGAAATAAAGTTCTTCGGTCTTTCTGAAAATATTAAAAAATGACTAAGCACTCAAAATTTCAGCCAAATCTTGAAGGTTGAGTTGGAATTCACCTAATGAACAAAAGCTAAAAAGGGGAAAGGGAAGAGAGGCTTTCTAAAAAGTGGACCCAGCAGGTGCAAAGACACAATACCAAGTGAAAAAAATTAAAAAGCACCATGAATTTTGGAAACTCTACATGGGTCTTAAATGTCAAATGCAGAATTTTTATCTTAGCTATAGCCAGAAAAAATAGGCAGATCTTGAGCAATCTGCCTGTCATCACAAGGTGTTTAGACTTAATGTTATATACAGTGAAGACCCAGGTCAGGTTTCAGTGAGAAAGTATAGGACTAGAGTTACATTTTAGAGATCAACCCCTTCGTATGAATGGCTAAATGGAAGTTCAAAATTTGGAGTTTGTTTTAAGAGACTCCTCTGAAATTCCTGACTGTGCGCAAAGTATAGTTTATGATAAAATCTCCTTCGGGACTGGTTTCCCATAGAAATGAAACAATGAAATTACCTCCTCAAGATGGAGGAGGTCTTACAAATCATTTGCCCTATCTCAACTCTTCTATTACTAATTTATTCTTACTAACTTATTCTTCAATTAGTTCTCAAATATTTACTGAGCATCTACAATATGCCAGACAAACCCTCTGCTTTAATGAAACATATAACCTACATTACCCACACAATAATAAAATAATGAAAATAAATTTATATTTATAATAGAAATACTGGCACTGGTAATAACATGACTCTATGAGCATGCTACACAGGAGCCCCCAAAAGATGGTAGGCTTGAAAAGGTCTATTTGAGAAAGTGATTACGAATTAAGACAGAAAGGATGACTACAAGATGTTTAGATAAAATGTGAAGAAGAGAAACAATGTGCAATGTCAATGAAGTAGAAAAGATCTTAGTATATTCTAGAAAAGAAAGAAGCTGACACGTTTGGGGATGGGTGAGTAAGCAAGATGGTGTCAAGGAAGACATTGGGGGGTTTGGTGTCTGTGGTCAAGGAAACAATAGCAGGGTGAAGAAATACAGTCCAGGATAATCTGTTGTTATAAGTTCAAAGCTAAACCCAGGTCTCCTCGTGATTTCTAGTCCATGTTCTTTCCTTTAGAACCTAAAAACAAAAAGATGTGAAATATATACACATAATTTTCCTATAATTCAGTGTCTTTTCATGTTATCTACTTTGGAAAAAAAAAAATCTTGCTTCTAAGTATCCCACATTACATTTTTTGGTACTTTTTTCTCTTAGGAAATGGATTACACAATCTGATGGTGACCTGTAATAAGGACTCCATCTACTCTGGCTGGCCATATCATATCTCAGAACTTTCTAGTAAGAATTCAAATAAAGAAGCATTGAAGACTATGATCTAAATATTAGAGGCTCATCAAGACTATAAGCAGGAAAATAAAAACACAATATGAGTGACTAATAAGTTATTCATGAATTCAAACTATCTAGAATAATTAAAATACCCACTTTCAGCTAATAAGCCATTAACTGCAATTTTACTATTTTTTAATGATCTGATTCACAGTGTTGCAGGAAGTTTCACTTAATATATGTATATGATTATGTAGATCAATGTTTACATTTTTGCGTTCTTATAGACATGCAGTGGAAATAAAATGCATAAATAAAGTGGTCCCTGGTTACCAGAAAGTGTTTATATGTACGAACAATATATGGATTGTAATAACAAAGAAGGTTTAGGGGGGGATGAATAGGCCAAATGATCCTGATTCCCAATGTTCTCCATTATTTGTGCTTGTGGTAGAATTAATATCCCAAATACCTTTTTCTTTATAATGAATTTTCCAAGCTTCTTTTCAAATAAGTATAGTATGGTATAAATGGTAAGTTTCCATTATGTTGAGAGAAACGTGTGATTTTTGTTCAGACATTTTTTTACTGAAGTAACTCAGAGAAGGAATTTATTTTTCACCACTTCAAGCTTGTCATTTATTTAGTCCTCAGTGGGGAATAGTGTCTTTGCTTTGGTGGAACTGAGCAATTTGTAGAGGAAAGGATAAAGTCCCTATAGTAAGTTCTGAGGCCAATCTTTTATAGATCTCTGGCACATGCAATGATTGATTACCTCTAAAGATAAATACACTCAGTTTGTAATCCTTATGTCTAAGTTAACTTAATTTTTATATCTGTCATTACCTTTTTCTGAAATGATGTTAATTCTATTATTGAAGAAGATAAATTCTGATGGCAAGCACTGTACACTATCCAGTACTGATAGCGTCTACAAATTTCTTTGTATTTGTTAACTTTGGATTTGGTGCATTTAATGAAAAGTAAATTAAATTTAAGTGCTTTGATTGCATTTTGTATCTGTGGTCATGAATGTTGCATACTCTATATACCTGAGAATAGAACAGAAATATTCTAATGGTGAACTTTTGAGATATATTCTCTACTCAACAAGTATTTGGAGCCTAAATATTTACCTTAAATCATTCTTCTCCTATTTGGTGTAAGGAATGGGGTGAAAGAAAGAGAGAGAGAGATTGAGAGAGAGAGAGAGAGAGAGAGGAAGGAAGGAAGGAAGGAAAGATATATTTAGCACCACTGTAGATATATACAGATAGATAGTTAATACCTGTATTTTATACATGATGAGATACTATACAGCAAGATAAACAATATTCTAAGTATGGGATACTTGTGTCTAACACATGAATTCAAAACTGGCTCTATCACTTATCAGTTGTCTTAAGGCTGTTGTTTATACACTCTAGGTCTCGATTGACCTATTTTGTAGGGTATGTAGATTTCATGAAGTACTGTACACATAAATGCCAAGATTGATATAAATCCTTTCTCATCTCTCCTTACTTTCCTAGGAAATGAAGAAAGAAGAAAACAAGAGAATGTAATAAAAAGTAAGAAAGATATAAGGCTGTAGATCAGAAGGACAGAAAAGAAAGTCAAAGGAAGAGATAGGAATTTAAAAGGAAGGAGAAGCAAAAGAGTTGCACTGTGTGGTAAGTTGTGGAATACCACCACAATTTTCTTAGGAAAATTTTCCCAAAATCTGTTTGGATTTCTCCAAATCCATGAACTGCCTACCCCAGCCACACTGAGAGTAGTTAGACATGGATGTACCCGCAGTACGGTAACAAGTAGAACTATTTTAATCAGAATTTTGGGACCATTCACATGGATATTTCATTAAAGAAACTGTTGTTTCTGGTTTCCAGTAACAGATTTATTAATTTACTAATGGGTTTTATTGAACATGATAACCATTAAAATCCTCAGAGCTTTTAGCCATCTTTTTTTCCCAGAAATTCAAATGATATCCTGAACTCAGGAGAGTAGATTAAGCTCAGTGGTGTAAGGAGAAAGGAAAACATATTTCTTGGATCTATATAGTTTGAGACTCTTAAATCAATATCTAAGAATCTTCTAAACCTAGTCTGTATGTAAGCAATCAATCCACAAGCTCTTAAAAATAAAAAGTAAGCCACTATGTGATTCTGGGATGAAAAATCACTTCAGACAATTTTAATCTCTCACAATAAGGGAGGGTATCCCATTTTTCACTACTGGGAATCAGAGCCATCAATATTTTTCTCTAAGGGACAAGTTAACAGACAAAAAATTATCTTTAATTCAAATTTAGGAAATAATTGATGTAAGGAAGCTTGATTTCAATCTGATCACCCCATGGGCAGGATTAAAATATCCATTTGCTTCAAATCAGTAGTCATCCAAATACTAATTATCCAGGTACAGTCTCTTTCCACTACCCTTTGCTAGAACTCCATCCTTCCACTTCTTTCTGTACTTTAAGTTTTTAAAAAGCCTGTTTATAGAGTGAGGTAATAGGGTTTGGCTTTTTTTTTTTTTTTAAAGAATCCCATCACTAATGAGTTAGTGACAATTAAAGTAATAATATTTGATACCAGAAAACAACAAAAACATAAATTCAGCCTTTAAATTAGAAGAAAGTACTCACTTATAATATAGTCATTCAGATATCCAAATATGCATATATTATCATTATATTATTAAAATTAAATTCTTCTAGAGAATTTCCACATATTGAAATTACCTCTGCAGCTTGTTTAATGATACCCATTTGATAAACATTGGCCTAATGTATTATTCCACATAGATGTACTACATTGTAAGAAGAAATTTTTTAAATGGAAAAGATTTTAAGATTCAAAGAAGCTCGTCTCAAAGGTTGAATTACAGACAGATGGTGAGAAAAATATTTGAGGCCTATAAGGCTTTCCCAAAACTTTTTGAATCTCATCCTAGAGGCAGCCATTAACTATTTTCTTCCCAAAAAACATGGTCTGAGAACAGGTGACTCCAAATGTAAGAGTTCTTAGACAAAATTCCTGAAGCAAAATATAAATATAGTGTCCCATTATTAACACCTCACTAAATCTTAATTATCATTTCCAAAAATGTAACCTCTCACATATCTCTGTTCAAAGGCATATATTTCATTTTCTTTTGAAAATAAATTTGGTATCTATGGCTTTGTGATGTACAGAGGGATTTCCCATCTAACTCAAAATTCATTTCCAAATAAGAGAAATAAGACTACTACCTGACAGTTTAACTAAAAGAAAAAAAAAATGAACACCATGTGGGTTAAAATACGTATGTGTAAAGCCACCCTAAGTTCTATAATATAATCTCCCTGGAATCAGCAAATTTGAGTTATGAGTCAATCAGAAGGTGAACTGTCAGAAACCCAACCAAGTATGAGACAAAGATGAAAAGATGGATGGTTGAATGGATGGATGAATGGCTGGAGAGATAGATGATAGACAGATAGATTAAAAATACCATTGACAGTGTCCACCCAAATTTCACTGCCTAAGGACTTGACTCTATTCATCACTTCATCATGTATGTATTTCAGATATGAATGCTCTATGCTAGTTTACCAGATGCCATCAACACTCACTGAATTACTATTTCTTTCTATTCTAATGACGCAATAATCACCAGCAATTTTGTGATTATAACATGGCTTTTTAAGACACCTATCTGCAAAGAATGAAAGTATTAGCCACAGGATGAAAGGGCTCAGGATTTTGGCCAGGTTACATATTGTGAATGAAATCAACTGATATTTTGGTTTTAAACATCAAAATTTAAAAAATAGAGCTACCCTATGACCCTGCAATTGCACTACTGAATATTTACCTCAAAGATACTGATGAAGTGAAAAGAAGGGCCATCTGTACCCCAATGTTCATAGCAGCAATGGCCACAGTCACCAAACTGTGGAAAGAGCCAAAAGAAGATATGGTCCATATATACTATGGAGTATTGTGCCTCCATCAGAAAGGATGAATACCCAACTTTTGTATCAACATGGACGGGACTGGAGGAGATTATGCTGAGTGAAATAAGTCAAGCAGAGAGAGTCAATTATCATATGGTTTCACTTACTTGTGGAGCATAAGGAATAACATGGAGGGCATTGGGAGAAGGAGAGAAGTGAGTTGGGAGAAATCGGAGAGCGAGACAAACCATGAGAGATGGTGGACTCTGAGAAACAAACTGAGGATTTCGGAGGGGTGGGGGTGGGAGGTTGTGTGAGCCTGGTGGTGGGTATTAAGGAGGGCACATATTGTGTGGAGCACTGGATGTGGTGCATAAACAATGAATCTTGGAATACTGAAAAAATTTTAAATTAAATTTTTAAAAAAGATTTAAAAAAAACATCAAAATGTAAGGATTTAGTTAATGTAGAAACAGTCACTCTTATTACTCCTGAAAACCAAGTTTCTAATCTACAAAACTGAGAGTTAGATTAAGGAGTAAGTAAATTCATCAGGGCAGACGCACACCGAGGTCTCCTCTAGACAGCCTGCTGACATTCTGATCCTGGCATACTTCCTTAAAATTCTGATTTGTACAGGCTAAAGGTGAGAGGACTGGGAGGAAAAGAGTACAGTCCAAGTAGTCTGAAACTAGGAGTAATGTCAACAAGGGGGAGGAAGGGAACTGAAGAAGGAAGATTCTAAGGCAAGGTTTGATACAGTGGAAAGAAAACAGACTGTGAGTAATTTTGATTGCCCAGTTGTTCTGAGCCCAATCTCTTAGCTACAAAGTAAGAATAATAATGTCTAATTTGGGGGGGAGGAGATGGATAGAGGGAGGGAATTAAATAAAATAGTAGCTGTTAATCTCAGAGCCTGAGGTAGGTGTTTAATACATAATTTGCTTTTTCCTCTTATCATAATTTTATTTATGTGTATTCATATTAGAGTAGCCTTACCCAGTTCTATAGAAAATTTGAAAACAGGGATCTCTAGCTTCAATGTAGTCCTTTCCTGTGGGAGTACTAGTTTTTGTCATATTTTCCTTATACCATAAATGGAAGACAGCAAAATGGTAACAGAAATTTGTTTTCAGGTATTGGACCCCTCCTTTCATTATTAGTGAGTGTTTCATAGACTCAAAGGATCTCTGAAATCTTATTTTCCAACCTGTCACTCAGCTCGATCATCAGGCTTAATCCAGTGATAGTATAGTTGGTTTACCGTTTTACAAGTCATTTAAAACACTCAGCTGGGACCGAGCACTGTTTAACCCCAGACCATGAATGGCTCCTATGAAATCCAAGCATTTCAGAAAGGACGCATCAACCCAGAGATCCCACTCTTAAAGCAAACCCCTACAGAGCACTTACCCAGTTTTCCCAAAGATTCCCCAAAATACAAACATTGCTAGAGATACTAAAATGCTTTTGTCCTTCTTCTAATCTTTGGTTTCATTAGCCTTTTCCTTGGGGGAGGGGGGTGGTAATACTTTAATTCTATATCACTTAATTTTGAACATCTGTTTGCAGTTTCAGCTATATTTATGATAGATCATTTTACTGATATTACATCTTGTTTCTATTACACTGTAACAATTTCACATATAAGGGAAGTGGCATAACAGGTCATAATTTATCAAGAAAAAGAGTAAAAGAAATGTCAAATAAGAGCAGTAAGTGTATGACGAACTCTACTGCATAGAGCACAAGTAACTGGAGGAAATCCGTTTTAAAGTTATAATTTAAGTCACAGTCTAGTGACTCTAGCCAGACAAAATTTTAATACAGGTTGCGGCAATAGTGAATACAAATTCAAAAGAGGACTAGCTCCTAAAATGCCTACAAAGAACTGTAAGTCAAGCCTTAAAGGAATTTCTATGTTAAGGCCCCAGTTATAAAACCATGCCACATCCTCACATAGCAGGGTGAACCCTCTCATGCGGCTTAGTTGGGGAAAGAGCTGTTTTATTCCATAACAACAATTAGCATTATGGACTGCCTACTATATGCCTAGGCCTCTTCTAAGCTCTTCTAAAACATCAACTCATGTTTTACATAATTGCCCAATGAGGCAGGTACTATTATTTTCCCCGATTTACCATTTTTGTAGATACCAAAGTACAGAATATCAAGGGCCATGGCCAAATATACTCAGCTCAGAAACTGCAAAGCTGAAACTTAAATCCAAGCAATTTGACTCTAGAGCTAAATTCCTAACCAAGTTACTTTAATGCTTTTCTTTTAAATCTCCCATCCAAGTACTAACCAGGCCCGACCCTTTTAAATCTAAGCATTCTTCTTATCATGCTATATATGTGTTTTAGACTTGAGGGAAGACATGCTTTCTGTAAAACCGCATGGTAAAAATAACATTGGCTCTGGGGAAAAGCAGGGTTGAAGCCAATCATTGAAACAGTACTATATCCAGAATATCAAAACCAATGCCAGTCTTAATAAAAACACAAATATATCTAAAATATCCTGTCACTGGCATTAAGTATCACAGTTAGCTCTTTGCAACATGAACTCTGGCACTTACACATTTTCCTTGGAGATGTACTTCTCTTAGAGGGCATTTGTTTTAATAGAGACATGGTCCTCAAAATCAAAAATCTTATCCAGACTAGCCAGTTGTGTTAATCCATTGTTTTAATTAGGAAGGAAATGTCAGCACCATGCCCTTCACATGCACTTGCATTTCACTATAGCTTAACATAGTGGAGGGCAAGCCTGTTTGCACTAAAACAAGGCACTTTTGTAGAGTTTCAGATTTTTTCATGAGGACTTTACACATTGCTCTAGCACTTAATTATGAGAAAGCTTAGCCCAATCACTTTAAAAAGATTAACACCATGAGAAAAATTATGTATAAATCAACACCTCTTTCACATTATACCAACATCACACCCCTATTTACCCACCACACAAAAAATAATCAATGTTAAAGAAACAGATCATACAAGAATAGACAGATTGTGTCGAGTTGTGATTAATTCATTATTCTACATGCAGAAATGGTCAGAGTCCTAGAACAGAGTCAAATTTACTCATAATTAAACTACCCTGCTCATAATATCCTTCTTTTATTTTTCAACAAATATTTATTGAGCATTGACCACTATGAGGCATTGTACTACTAAGGGACTAGGGATATAGTTGGGCACAAAAATGAACCTGAACACTCCCATCATAGAGACGAGAACCTCAGTTTTTTCAGAAGATATGTACAAATCCTACTGTGACTTGAAGTTACTGTGATTTGACAGGGAAGTGTGAATTTTGGGTTATTGTACTACGGATGGACTAAGTTTTCATATTCTGGGTTTTGCTCCCAGTCAATGACAAACCTCCCACATCACACATCTACATATACTAAAAACACAGAAAAGAGATGAGATCAATCTACATATGCATTCTTCAACCTACTAGGGTTTTGGTTTTTTTATTATTATGGTGAAAGACCTCATCCATCTAACATAATATATAAACACGATGCTCTGAGTGACTTAATTGTCCTAGAAACTGAAACACATTCCAAATCTGAAAATCTTATTGTGAACAAAGAATCCTCCTGATATGGTAATATACTGTTCCAATCACTTAAATAAAATGCAGTGCCTAAAATGTAACTCCACTTTGATCAAACTGAGGAATCTAAGTCCATCAGTGCCATCCCCAACCTCCAGCCTCTGCAAGCTGATTTCAGAGACTGTGAATGCTCACAATAAGAGCGTATGGCATAATGGTCACTTGGGCAGGTGAACTTACGAACTGGACCAGTTCAGGTCCTTTAACACATTGACACCAAGATGGCATCAGACATGTTCAAGAGGTTTAGTGGGTCAAGTTGCCTATGAAGGGCAGAAGAGGCGGGAGCAGAAATAGATGGGAAGAGCTTTCAATTAGTGATACAGGTCTGACACTTGTGAAAGGAAATACAGAAGGAAGGATTGAGCGTGAAGAGCCTCACACCACAGCATGGGACTGAGACCATCTCAACCAGGCCAAAGGGAGTCCTTTTGCCTATTAGAAGAGCTCAGAATTGGAGAGGAAGACCCCACTCTAGCACCTCTGCCAGGCTCAACCATTGACTGGTATAAGCCTGGAGAAACAATGGCCCCTATGTGCAGGCTGTGAGTCATCCACCCTCCCCACAGCAGGCCCTTTTGAGCAGTGCTCCTTCATTTCCACCAGGTCAACTAAATTTCTGGAAGAGCTGAAGACATTCCTAGGGCTTAATGAGAACAAACAAGGGGGAGAGGTGGGTCACCCATCACTTGGAAAAGTATATCTAATACCATTTTTGGAAGGTAGCATGAACTGGCCTGGTTTCAGTAGCTCTGTCCATTAACAGAGGCAGTGTAGCCAGCTCTCCTGTGGGTCCAAAGGCAAGGAAACCATCTTGTGAGGGAAACAGGTGATACCACCACTAGTTCCAACCAGTTCTTTTGGAAGGTGTCACTGTTCTCAAAATGTCAACTACAACATAATGCTCATTCATCAATCAGACTAAAGTCATTTATTGTCACCAATTGCATTCTTACATTTTTAGCACAAAGAAAATAAAGAAAGCTACTGAAATCAACTCTGAATAATACCAATATTTAAAAAATGAATGGCAGGCATCTCACCTTATTTTCTTTACTCATGATAGTTCCTAATACGATCCTTCTACCTCCACATCACCCTTCATGACATCATTGTATATGCTATCAGATTTTTATGGATAAAACAGAACTTGTCATCTCCGATATCTGCCCAGAGTCAAACTTACTATCATACAATTTCAAATAATTATTTCACAAATAACCCACTCTCTCAAGCTAGAAAATCTTGTGTAGATTTCTGTTCTACTATCAGCCTTCATAACTGTTTACTCACCAAAGTCATCTGAGCAATGTATAATATATACCTGGGAAACTGCCTAACACAATGCCTGGCACACAGAGAATACTCAATACATCTCAGCTGATTTTAAATAAAAGAGATATATGTCACTTTCAGATAAGTATATTAATAATACAGTTTTTTTAATAAAACGTTTTTCTAATTCAGTCAATCATAGGGCTTATAGTTACAGAGTTGGTGCCGGATCACTAGGAACTTCCTTTGACATTATAGATTAGACCGTAAGCCAAGATGGACTATAAAATAACTTAGGAACTTTATACCACTGAAGTTCACTGACTCTATGATGCAAAGTCTAATAAAATTCACTCTATCCAGTTATTACACGAAACCCCCCTAACTCTTGGCAACCTTTAGAACTTTTGTATGTATTGTATCTTCAAAGAAATCATCAGGGAAGGCAAACTGGAAAGTTATGGCAGTGCTCTAGAGAATCCAATTACTGGAGTATGTTAGAATTAAAGATTCAAGTGTCCCATGAATTAAATAATATGATTCAAACCTTCATCAACATCCTACAAATGGCTGTCCCAAACTTTCTTCTCATTTTCAGGAAATATATGTTTTCATGATTAGCTCTATTTCAGAAGCCTGTTCCTACTGAATTGTGTCACTGTAAATGTAAAATTAAGTCCTTTCCTTGACTTACACATACACACACACACACATACACATGCAAACACACACACACACACACACACACACACACACAACCAAAACATCACAAACATACTGTGGTAAGTGACTTCTGAGTTGGCGCACAATGACTATACTGTAGCCCCCTTAAATGTGGTCTGAACCTAGTGACTTGCTTGTGACTGACCAAATACTGAAAAAGTAATGGCATCTGACTTCTGCTGGTACGTAACAAAAGGCTGTGATTTTCATCTTTGTAGCAGATTCTCTCTATTGCCTTCTGGACTACATACACTGATGAAGCAAACTGCCATACCGGAGAGAACCACATGGCAAAGAACTGAGGGTGCCGTTTGTCTAAGAACCACTAAGGAACTGATGTCTTCAGTCCAATACTTGGACGACCCCAGTCCAGCCTTCAGATGAGACTCCAACCCTGGCCAATACCTTGACAGCAGTCTTGTGATAGATCCTTAAATAAAAGACCCAGATAAACCATTCTCAGATTTCTGAGCCATAGAAACTGAGATAATCAATGTGTATGATTTTAAGATGCTGATTTTTGTGGTAATTTTTATGCAAAAGTAGATGACTGACATACCTAAAACAGAAACTCCAACACACATTAGGCTTTGTGTTTAGCATACTTTTCTGGTAACTAGGGAAAGCTAAATAAGGGGACATCAGACAAAAATTGCAAATTGAGTTTTAGAAAATGAGTGTTATCCTCAGTCCCTCAAAAGGCCACATGAGGGCTTTGTTTTTATGTTGTTGTTGTTGTTGTTTTTATTCATCTGTCTAGCACCTATTCTTGCTTTCCATTTCTCTTCTTTGTCTCTTCATTCTCAGATGTAATTTTAGCTCTTTCCATCTACTACTACTAGCTTCTTTTGAAGTTTTTTTTTTTTTTTAATATACAAGCTAATTAGAAGCTCTTCTACAAATGGGCATCACAAAAACAGAATCCACCTTCTCTACTGTTCATTTATTCATTCAACAATCATCCATTAAATCCCTAGTAACTGCCAAGGCAGTATTCTCTAAACTGGGCATACAGTGATAAGGTTAAAAGACTTGGTCAATGCTCACATTGAGCTCATGGTCAGGTTTCTGGTAACAAACATTAAACAGTGCTTGGAAGTGCTGAGATTTCTTTTTTTTAATCCTAGAGAATTATTATCTTTTAAAATGGGATTTTGGTTGAGATTCAAAGAGTGTCAAGGAATCAGGAAGGGACACCTAAAACAGAAGCTCTACAGGGGAAACATTATGAATAGATGCTCTGAGGTAGGTCAGAGGTTGGGGTATTCTAAGAAATAAAGGTGGACGGTTGGCTTAAGCAACAGTGAGAAAGAGCAAGTGCTTTAATACCATAGAGAGATACCACCTCACACCAGTCAGAAAGGCTAAAATTAACCAGTCAGGAAATGACAGATGTTGGTGAGGATGCGAAGAAAGGGGAGCTCTCATATGCTGTTGGTGGCAATGCAAAATGGTGCAACGACTCTGCAAAATAGTATGGAGGTTACTCAAAAAGTTGAAAATAGAACTACCCTATGACCCAGGATTCTCACTACTGGGTATTTCCCCTAAAGATTCACATGTAGTGGAGAAAGGTAAGATGGCAGAGGAGTAGCAGACTGATATGACATCAGGTCCCAGGAATTCAGCTAGAGAGTTATCAAACTGTTCCAAACACCTACAAACTCAACAGGAGATAGAAGAGAAGAAGAGCAGCAATTCTAGGAACAGAAAATCAATGACTTTCTGGATGGTAGGACATGTGGAGAACTGAATCTGAAGCAATGAGAAGATACCCCGCAGGTGGAGGGAACAGCTTCCGGCAAGCAGTGGAGCAGCGGAGCACAAATTCAGAACGTTTAGAAGTTTGCTCCACTGAGGGGCATAGCTCCAGAGGCTAAGTGGGGGTAGAGCCCTTGCAGAGACAATGTGGTCTCAGGTCCTATGGGGTCCCATAAAGATCAGGGGTGTCTGAGTGTGGCAGAACTCCCAGGTATCGGAGTGGGGAAAACGACTACAGAGACAGAGCCAAGGACTAAGCTTTCAGTTCGGGTTTACCTTAAACCGTGACCCAAGGCACAGTCGGGCAACTGCTCTTTAAGCAGGGAACCCACAGTGGAAGATCCGGGGAAACTCACCTTCCTCCTCTGGGAGGAGCAGCACAGCAGGAATCTGCTGGGTTTGGAGACTCCAAATGGGGCTGTGCACCAGAGATAGAAACGCTTGGTCACAGGCCAGGTGAGCACAGAATGCAACTAGAGATCAGGAAGGCAGGAATGATTGACTGCTTATCTCTGAGGGCACACAGAGGAGTGGGGCCCCGAACTCTCGGCTCCTCTGGGCCAGAGACTGGGAGGCCACCATTTTCATTCCCATTCTCGAGAGCTCTACAGAAAGCATTTGGGGAAAAACATTTAAGACTCACAGCAACAGGCCCCTACACCAGGAGATCAGCAAGAACATCCAGCCAAGACCAAGCTCACTGATCAAGGAGAAAATTGGAACTCCAGAGCTAGAGGAAAGCAACACATAGAATTCATGGCATTTTCCCCATGATCCTTTAGGCTTGCAAAGTTAATTTTTTTTAATATTATTTTTCTTATTCTATTTTTTTAACTTCTCCTCCTTCCTCCTTTAACCTTTTTTAACTAGTTTATCTTAACAATACCTTTTTTAAAACAAATCTTTTAAAACCTTCATTGTTATAGTCATATTATATCCCTTCATTGTATTTAAACTTATTTTTTTATATACATATAAGGGTTTTTTTTTTTTTTTCCTAAAAAATTTTGGGATACAATTCCTTCTGATCAAAATATGCCCTAAATCTAGCACATAGCTTTGTTCTAGTCTCCAGCCTGAGCACATTCTCTCCTCCTATTTTTTTATTTTTTCCAACAAATATATCAATTCCTTTTTTAGGATTTTTTTAAAATTTTCATTTTCACAGTCATATTCCATCACTTCATCATGTTTACACTTATTTGTGTGTGTGTGTGTGTGTGTGTGTGTATATATACATACATGTATATATGTGTGTGTGTGTGTATATATATACATACATATACACACACACACACATATATATACACACCAATTACACAAAAATCAAGTGGGAGGCTCTGTTCTATTCACCAATCTAATATATATATATTTTTTTAATTTCTTTTTTCTCCCTTTCTTCTCCCCCCAGTTTTGAGTCTATTCTAATTTGGCTAGTATACATTCTTCGGGGGTCTTTGCCACACTTTAGGTATTTTATTCTCTTGGTCATATACTCTTATCTGGATAAAATGACAAGGCAGAAAAACTCACCACAAAAACAAAACAAAACAAGAGGCAGTACCAATGGCTAGGGACCTAATCAATACAGACAATGGTAATATGTCACAGCTAGATTCAGAATAATGACTCTCAAGGTGCTACCTGGGCTCAAAAAGGCATGGAAGAGATTAGAGAAACCCTCTCTGGAGAAAAAAAAATCCCTTTCCAGAGAAATAAAATAACTAAAATCTAACCAAGTTGAAATAAAAAAAGCTATTAATGAGGTGGAATCAAAAATGGAGGCTCTTACTGTTAGGATAAATAAGGCAGAAGAGAAAATTAGTGATACAGAAGATTAAATGACAGAGAATAAAGAAGCTGAGCAAAAGAGAGACAAAAAACTACTGGACCACGAGGGGAGAATTCAAGAGATAAGTGATACCATAAGACGAAACTACATTAGAATATTTGGGATTCCAGAAGAAGATGAAAGAGAGAGGGGAGCAGAAGGTATATTGGAGAGAATTATTGTAGAGAATTTCCCTAACATGGCAAAAGGAACAAGAATCAAAATCCAGAAGGCACAGGGAACCCCCCTCAAAATTAATAAAAATAGGTCCACACCCTCTCATCTAATAGTAAAACCTCCAAGTCTCAGTGACAAGGAGAAAATCCTGAAAGCAGCTCAGGACAAGAAGTCTGCAACATACAATGGTAGAAATATTAGATTGTCAGCAGACCTAGCCACAGAGATCTGGCAGGCTAGAAAGAACTGGCATGATATATTCAGAGCACTAAATGAGAAAAACATGTAGCCAAGAAGACTATATCCAACAAGGCTGTCATTGAAAAGAGGAGAGATAAAATGCTTCCAGAACAAACAAAAACTAAAAGAATATGCAAAAACCAAACCAGCCCTACAGGAAATATTGAAAGGGGTTCTCTAAGCAAAGAGAGAACCTAAAAAGTAGTAGACCGTCCAGAGACAAAATACAGTAATAGTCACCTTACAGGCAATACAATGTCACTAAATTCATATCTTTCAATGGTTACACTGAATGTAAATGGGCTAAATGCCCCAATCAAAAGACACAGGGTAACAAAATGAATTATAAAAATAAAACCTATCAATATGTTGTCTACAAGAAACTCATTTTAGACCCAATGACACCTCCAGATTTAAAGCGAGGGGGTGGAAAACAATTTACCATGCTAATGGACATCAGAAGAAAGCTGGAGTAGAAATCCTTATATCAGGTAAATTAGATTTTAAGCCAAAGACTATAATAAGAGATGAGGAAGGACACTATATCATACCTAAAGGGTCTGTCCAACAAGAAAATCTAACAATTTTAAATATCTATGCCCCTAACATAGGAGCAGCCAATTATATAAACCAATTAATAACAAAATCAAGGGAACACACTGTCAATAATACAATAACAGTAGGGGACCGTAACACCCCCCTCACTGAAATGGACAGATCATCCAAGCAAGAGATCAACAAGGAAATAAAGGCCTTAAATGACACACTGAACCAGAATTAATAAGATTGATAAACTCCTGGCAGACTTATCAAAAAGAAAAGAGAAAGGACCCAAATTAATAAAATCATGAATGAAAGAGGAGAGATCAAACCAACACCAAAGAAACACAAACAATAAGAGAACATATATGAGCAATACGTCAGCAAATCTGACTATGTGGAAGAAATGGATGCATTCCTAGAGACATATAAACTACCAAACCTGAGACAGGAAGAAATAGAAAACCTGAACAGACCCACAGCCAGTAAGGAGATTGAAGCAGTCATCAAAAATCTCCCACAAAACAAGAGCCCAGGGCCAGATGGCTTCCCAGGAGAATTCTACCAAACATTTAAAGAAGAATTAATACCTATTCTCCTGAAACTGTTCCAAAAAAATAGAAATGGAAGGGAAACTGCCAAACTCATTTTATGAGGCCAGCATTACTTTGATCCCAAAACCAAAGACCCCACTAAAAAGGAGAATTACAGACCAATGTCCTTGATGAACACAGATGCAAAAATTCTCACCAAAATACTAGCCAATAGGATCCAACAGTACATTAAAAGGATTATTCACCATGACCATGTGGGATTTATTCCTGGGCTGCAAGGTTGCTTCAACATTAGCAAATGAATCAATGTGTTACAATACAATAATAAAAGGAAGAACAAGAACCCTATGATACTCTCAATAGATGCTGAAAAAGCATTTGACAAAGTACAGCATCCTTTCTTGATCAAAACTCTTCAAAGTATAGGGATAGAGGGTACATACGTCAATATCATCAAAACCATCTATGAAAAACTCACGGTGAATATCATTCTCAATGCGGTAAAACTGAGAGCTTTTCCCCTAAGGTCAGGAACACAGCAGGGATGTCCACTATCACCACTGCTTTTCAACATAGTACTAGAAGTCCTAGCCTCAGGAATCAGACAACAAAAAGAAATAAAAGGCATCTGAAACAGCAAAGAAGGAGTCAAATTCTCGCTTTTTGCAGATGATATGATACTTATGTGGAAAACCCAATAGACTCCACTCCAAATCTGCTAGAACTCATACAGGAATTCAGTAGTGTCAGGATATACAAACAATGCACAGAAATCAGTTGCATTTCTATACACCAACAACAAAACAGAAGAAAGAGAAATTAAGGAGTCAATCTCATTTACGTTGCACCCAAAACCATAAGATGTCTAGGAATAAACCTAACCAAAAATGCAAAGAATTTGTACTCAGAAAACTATAACATACTCATGAAAGAAATTGAGGAAGACACAAAGAAATGGAAAAATGTTCCATGCTCATGGATTGGAAGATAAAAATATTGTGAAAATGTCTGTGCTACCTAAAGCAATCTACTCATTTAATGAAATCCCTATCAAAATACCATCAATGTTTTTCAAAGAAATAGAACAAATAATCCTAAAATTTATATGGAACCAGAAAAGACCTCGAATAGCCAAAGGAATGTTGAGAAAGAAAAGCCAAAGTTGGTGGCATCACCATTCCAGACTTCAAGGTCTATTATAAAGATGTCATCATCAAGACAGTATGGTACTGGCACAAAAACAGACACATAGATCAATGGAACAGAATAGAGAGCCCAGAAATAGACCCTCAACTCTATGGTCAACTAATCTTCAACAAAGAAGGAAAGAACGTCCAGTGGAAAAAAGGCAGTCTCCTCAACAAACGGTGTTGGGGAAAAGGGACAGCCATATACAGAAGAATGAAACTGGACCATTTCCTTACACCACACACAAAAACAGACTCAAAATGGATGAAGGACCTCAATGTGTGACAGGAATCCATCAAAATTCTTGAGGAGAACACAGGTAGCAACCTCTTCGACCTCAGCCACAGCAACTTCTTCCTGGAAACATCGCCAGAGGCAAGGGAAGCAAGGGCAAAAATGAGCTATTGAGACTTAATCAAGATCAAAAGCTTTTCCATAGCAAAGGAAACCGTCAACAAAACCAAAAGACAACTGACAGAATGGGAGAAGATATTCACAAATTACATATCAGATAACGGGCTAGTATCCAAAATCTATACAGAACTCATCAAACTCAACACCCAAAGAACAAATAATCCAATCAAGAAATGGGCAGAGGACATGAACAGACATTTCTGCAAAGAAGACATCTAGGTGGCCAACAGACACATGATAAAGTGCTCCACATCACTCAGCATCAGGGAAATACAAATCAAAATCATAATGAGATACCACCTCACACCAGTCAGAATGGCCAAAATTAACAAGTCAGGAAATGACAGATGTTGGAGAGGATGCAGAGAAAGGGGAACCCTCCTACACTGTTGGTGGGAAGGCAAGCTGGTGCAGCCACTCTGGAAAACAGCATGGAAGTTCCTCAGAAAGTTTAAATAGAGCTTCCCTACAACCCAGCAATCGCACTACTGGATATTTACCCTAAAGATACAAATGTAGTGATCCGAAGAGCCTTTGCACCCAAATGTTTATAGCAGCAAGGTCCACAATAGCCAAACTGTGGAAAAAACCTAGATGTCCATCAACAGATGAATGAATAAATAAGATGTGATATATATATATAGATAGATAGATAGATATCTATCTATCTATCTATATATATATATAATGGAATACTATGCAGCCATCAAAAGACATGAAATCTTGCCATCTGCAACGATGTGGATGGAACTAGAGAGTACTATGCTGAGCAAAATAAGTCAAAATCAGAGAAAGACAATTATCATATGATCTTCCTGATATGAGGAATTGGAGAGGTAGAGTGGGGAGCTGGGGGAGTAGGGAAGGAAAAAATGAAACAAGATGGGATCAGGAGGAAAACAAACCATAAGAGACTCTTAATCTCACAAAACAAACTGAGGGCTGCTGGGGGGAGTAGGGGTAAGGAGAGGGTGGTTGCGTTATAGACGTTGGAGAGGGTATGTGATATGGTGAGTGCTGTGAAATGTGTAAGCCCTATAATTCACAGACCTGTACCCCTGGGGCAAATAATATATTATATGTTAATAAAAATAATTTAAAAAAGAGAAAAAAGATTCAAATGTAGTGCTCCAAATGGGTACCACGCACCCAAATGTTTATAGCAGCAATGTCCACAATAGCCAAACTATGGAAAAAGCCTAGATGTCCATCAACAGATGAATGGATAAAGAAGATGTGGTATACACACACACACACACACACACACACACACACAATGGAATACTATGCAGCCATCAAAAAAAAACGAAATCTTGCCGTTTGCAATGACGTGGATGGAACTAGAGGGTATTATGCTAAGCGAAGTAAGTCAATTAGAGAAAGATAATTATCGTATGATCTCTCTGATATGAAGAATTTGAAAGGCAGGGCAGGGGTTGTGGGGAGTAGTGAAGGAAAAAATGAAACAAAATGGGATTGGGAGGGAGACAAACTATAAGTGACTCTTAATCTCAGGAAACAAACTGAGGGTTGCTTGGGTGTGGGGTGTGGGATAGGGTGGCTAGGTTACGGACATTGGGGAGGGTATGTACTATGGTGAGTGTTGTGAATTGTCTAAGACTGATGATTCACAGACCTGTCCCCCTGGGGCAAATAATACATTATATGTTAATAAAAATTTAAAATTGAAATTAAAATTAAAATTAAAATTAAAAAATATATAGTTTTATTGGTTCCCCCTCCCCCCACCAAAATGAGATACTTGTCATGAATTTCAAGTATCATGGAGGGAAATGAGAAGTAAATACACAATTCCCCCAAAATAAAAAATAGATAAATAAAATAAAATAAAACGAAACTGGAAAAGTAAGCAAAATTCAACATAGCCAAGCTTCTACAACTGAAGGTAAGGAGATTTCATATGTTTCTATGTACAGTGGGAAGCCACTGAAGGACTTAAGGGAAGAAAGGCAATATTTGATTTACCTTTTTTTAAAGAATCACTCCATCTACTGTGTGAAGAATGGATTGGAAGAGATGTAATAAGCAAGTACATGGACCGGTTAAAGGACAACTAAAATAGATAAAAGAGAGAATTTTATGTGATAGGTAAGAGACTAGAAGGAGAATTGGGAAAAGATAGACAAGTTCTAAGATGCCAGTGGGATCAACTAGTTTGGTGGGGGAGACTAAGGAATCAAAGATAACTCCCAGATTTCCAAACAATCCAGAAGGCAGCTGTGATTATATATAGCAAATGCTTTGATAGATTGGGACATGGAGCTCTTTCAGAGAAAAGAAGTTCCCACTGGCACCCCATGTTGCTATTTGGTCTTTTTTCAAACTTTTTCTTGAAAATACTTGATTTTTTATTGCGTCAAACACTGCAGTGCTACATCATTGCTGTTCTTTATTCCTATGTTACATAAATAGACAGTCAACAATTTTGGCTTTAATTATTTACATTATATCTTGTTGCTCTCTCATGTGCAGTGAAGCAATATGACATAATTTGTCAAGAAAAGAGAATCACAGAAAGGGTCAAGTACCACAGATGTTCCAAAGAGAGCTTCTGCCCAGCACATCGCAAAGCTGTTATTTGGCACTTTTTATGTGCTAAGCGGTTGACTAACATCACTGCTGAATCTTCAAAAAACTTCTTTCAGGGCAGGTACATTTGACATTTATAGGAAAGCAGAGATTAAATGACAAATGTCCAAAGAGAGGGAGGAATCAACCTCAAAGCTAGAGAAAGCCCTCCGAGTATTTTAATCTTAATTACATGTTCGGCATTTTTTACGAAGAAACTTAATATGACTAATCGATGCCTGTGAAGTGGTTGAAGTTCAGAGAGGGGTTTGGAGAGAATGGGCTAGAAGGATGCTGTGGGAGGAAACTTATCTCTATTTAGTGGTAATTGTTCACCAGGCCCTGTACTGTGCAACCTCATTTCTTATTAGCCAACTGTAAGATCTTTCAGGAAAAAGTAGAATAGAGCTGAACCAGCTTGACAAAACAGATGATATTCTGCTTATTAATCAAGAGGAAAAGGAAGAAATAGTCTACTGACAGAGCAGTATTGATGCTTTGAAAGTAGGGCTATGAAGAAATTTCATTGTTGCAAAAAAAAAAAAAAAAAGGAGTATAAAGGAACATGTACAAGTATGTAGGAAATCTGACATCAGAATTCATCCAGGCTGAAATACAAAGAAAAGCCTACTTTCCCTCCTGCATCCTGAGTGTATTGTTATCCTAACTTCGGTGAGTTAGTGTTTATTAAAAACTCCCACTTATTAAAAATGCTTGTTTCATTGTGCTATGCCCAGAGACTATTCTGCCAGGTCAAGACTCGAGACTCTGGGTTTACAGAAAGCTTGGGGGGATTTCCATATAGAAAGAGTGCCAGATTGCTTTTCACCTTTTTGCTGGGTACACGGCCCAAGGACTGCAGCTGCCCGCCTAGGTGATGCCTGCCCTCCCTCCTTCCTTCTGTCAGCCTTATCCTTGGTGCATGCATCTGGGTAGACTGGTTCCAAGCCTCATGCACAATCACTTAAAAAGAATCGTCCATGTTACTTCCCTTGTGAAATATCTCTTGAGTTCCTCCAAGCTAAATGAGTTCCTTCGTGCCTCCAACGTGCTCTAATACTTTTATTATAGCATTTGTCAAATTATATTAAAATTATCTTCTTAATGTGAGTCATTCCCCTATCAAAATGTGAGCAACCTGAATGCGGCTTGTTCATTTTTGTATCTCTAGCAACTGACACACCTCTTGACACAAAGTAGGTACTGAATGAAATGCTTTTGCACAAAAGAATGAAAGTACAAAAGGATGATAAAATTATAGCACCTCAGGTCACATGGGCACCTAGCCAATGAGCAGCTATGTGGCTTAGCCAGATGAAAGGATATATCCTTTATGGCTGCTTGGGCTGCCATAACAAAATACCACAGACTGGGTACTTACACAACAGACATTTATTCCTCACAGTCTGGAGACTGAAATCCTAAAGTCAAAGTGCCTGGAAGGGAAGTTTCATTCTGAGTCCTCTGCTCTTGACGTTGGCTGCTACCAGCATCCAGTGTGCTCACATGACCTCTTCTTTGTAGTGTTCAGAGTAAGAGAGAGAGAGAGAGAGAGAGAGAGAAAGTTCTCTGGTATCTCTTCTGATAAGGGAGCTAATCTCATCATGAGGACCCCACCCTCATGATCTCATCTAACCCTAATTACCTCCCAAAGACCCATTTCCAAATACCATCATATTGAGATTTAGGGCTCCAACATATGAATTTTAGGAACGCACAACATTCAGTCCAAAACAAATGGTAATAAATGGTCTGAGACTCGCCTTCTAGCTCAAGCTTCTTCTCTTAGTATTAAACCTCTTGGACTCGCAGATTCTGCAGCTGTAAAATGAGGAGGAACTTTCCCATCACAGTTATTGTTGAGGAAATATCCTGAAAGTGCTCTAAAAATGGTAAATCATTATACACAGTGTAGTTACTATAAGGTACTCTTTAATTTGGAGGCTGCTGCAGTCTGTAAAGAACTAAATTGCTGGCAGTCCCACACAGAAACTCAGCAGGACTGGTGATCGCTCAAGCCTGCATTTTCTCTTTGGCTGCTTAGAAATTTTTGCCATGCTGTAATTTTTATTAATTTATTTGAATAATTTGATAAACATAATTTAATCTGTTCAAATAATTGTCATTAGCTTTGTTTGTAGGCAAACTCTTTAATGAGAATGCTGAGGGACATTCTGTGCATTGCATTAGCTTTTATTTGTACTTTTGGCAATCACAACACATGGTTTGTTCCTTCTTGCAGGGCTTAAACTGAGCTAAAACCCCATCCATCACTTCATTGGTATGCCAAAATCCACACTCTTTCTGCTTTCTGGAAGGAAACTGATACCATAGTATCAGTCTCAGCTTTATGCTGTAGAGCAGATGACAAAAAGGACATAGAACCCTGGAGGGTGACAGACAGAGGAGGGAAAAGGATTGGCTTCTCATCACCCTGCGTTAGCTTATTGGCCAGGTAAGGAACTTGTCCTCTTGGAAAACAGTGAAGACGGAAAGGAGGAGATAGCAAGTCATTAAGTTGCAAGGAGGTCTCCTATGGCAGCCATGACGATTGGATGTGCTGATGAGTGGAGGGGGCAAGAGAAAAAATGAGAAGACCTGAGGTGATTACAGGAAGGGACACTGTCAGAACTTCTCAGTTATTCATGACTGATAAGGTGTAGCTGCCCACTTCCTTGAAATGTCCGGGACTTTTCCTCTTGCTTTCTCATGGTACAAGCTGATACTCTTTTCCTCTGACCACTCTCTGTTGTAAGTTGTACACAGAGGAAGAGAAATGATATGCTGGGGAGAAGTTACACAAAATATCTCCAATTTTATCGTCTCCACACACAGTATATCCTGTCAATCTTGCTCTGAGATTGTTCATTCGAGATAGAACATTTTGAGCTCAAGTGACAGAGGGAAAGCCAGTACAATGAGCACGCCTGCATCTCAAAAATAAAAACAATGATGACCACAGACCCACAGGCCTGGCCACATGAAAATGCCACATACACAGATGGAAGCAAATGCCCCCTAAAGACTTCTTGTTAACTGCTTCATTTGCCGTTTCCTTTTTTATCCAAAGTTATCCCATGATCTATATTTTTGCCTGCTCTCAGACAAACAAAATGGCAGTGACAGGAATGGGGAAGACATGGAACAAAAGCTTTTTCAAAGCAAGATCCCAGTTAAAATGTTAAGGCGAAAGACATAATTATACATTCAGGACTTTTAACTATTTTCATAAGTTTCATGTCTACATGAAGCACTGGAAAAGCAAGATTTCCTAATTTGGGAAAAATCTATTCCAAATTTAACCTGCCCTTGCTTGGTATTCTACACCTGAGGGTTGGTTTTTTTTTTTTTTTTTTTAACAATTAAAAACTAGAAAGAAGTTGGCATTATTATCCTGATTAGAACTACTGCCATTTAAAAATAATATCATAATTTCGAGAGGTTGTGAGATTATTTCCAAGTCTATCTCCTTTCTTTTCTTCAGTCTCTAGTCTACATTTTCCTATCTGCCTATGTCTCAGAGCATTTATTTTCCAGAATGACTGAGAGCTGCAGTTAGTCACTGGAGTACTGCAATAGCCCCTCTATGAGTTGCTTCTCCTTGTCCTCATCTTGACTCTTCTTCTGGTCTCTGATCTTAGAGATAAATCCTCTTCTCTTCAGTTGTTATCCTGTTGAGTTCTGTTGGTTCTTACAATATTGAAATACAGAACATTGTATACCTCAGCTCTGTTTAAAAAAAAAAAAAAAAGTCATTCAGACACTTGTGATAGTATGGCAGACTTTACTCAGGGAGACTACCTGCCATCAGAAGTAAAGGACTACCACAAAGGGGTTTTGTGGCAGGGGGGAGATGTTGGGTGGAATGTCAAATACAAGAAAGAAGAAGGGGAAGTTATAGCCAAGGAGAAGAGTGGAAGAAGTCAGTAGATGAAAAATTAAGAGGGTAAGATGATTCTTTGCTAAACTAATCTAATGGGATTCTTCTGGCTGAAGGTAGGCCACAATAATTAGATACTACCTGGCAGGGGTTGGGGGCAGGGGCAAGGTGGAAGATGAGGAACCCAGTCAGTTATTGAGGGTGATCAGATGTCTCAAGTGGGGGTGATTCTGCTTAAACCAACTTGAGAGGATTCCTGCTAAAACTGGACTCTACAAGGATGGAGACAGAAGCTGAAGTTCCAGCCTAGCTGAGCAGAGGGCTCCAAGGAGCCTAACTAATGTTTGACCAAGGAGAGAATGTTTGTCAACTTCTAGGATTTAGAGCAGGTACTTAGTAAAACTACAGGCAGAGGAGCAAAGAAAAGCAGTTTCAATTTCCATACGCGTGTCTGACAAGAAAGACGTTTGTCACACCACCATGATGCAACAAGTTGACTCATGAAAGTGGCATTGGAAGCACACTGACAAGTATCCATGTGCTTTTGCTGACCGACTGCCACTTACGTAGGGGATACATTAGATCTGTGAGAGCTGGACACATCCTGACCACCGCCTGCACTATCAACTAAAGTAAGCGAAGTCGTGTTTTTACTATACTATTTATTTTCCATGATTTTCTTTATTCTTTAAATTACTCATCCAACAAAAGTAACTAAAGCATCTACTATGTGTCACACACATTTTTACAATTTAGAAAAAGAAATATTAATGGTCTACACTTTCAGGAAACTCACATAAACTGGTTAATCCAGTTCAGAGAAATTGTATGCATAGAAGTTATTTTGAAGACATCACGGAATTACCTTTAGAATCTTAGCACAGTGTCTTTTAATAGATATGGATAGGAATAGTTTTAATCGTGACAAATAAAAATGAGATCAGTAGTCTATTACCAGTATAGAAACAAGTTCATCTGTCTTTTGGAATCACATGACAAGTAAATACCTTCATTATTAAAACCCTACTCTTGAAGTAGGCATTAAGTTTTGTGGGTTTGTTTTTTTTTTTAATTTAACTTTATGCTTTTGAGAACTATAACCTCCATTCTCTAACACAAATGCTTCTTCATCTCTAAACCAGTCTTCTAACACTTCTCTAGGCAGACCATCTATATTCATTCTATGATCCACTTATGTATTTCTAGAGGACCCATGAAATGCCAGATTCTGTGTGGAAAGGCAGAATGAAAGTGTGGGCAGGGATTACATAAAAGGAAGAGTGAGGGATGAAATGGGTATTCCACACAGAGCGAAGAGTGTAGACAGACTCCCAGGAGTGAAATGCAGCACACCGTTCCTCTGAAGAACTGCAAGGGCCTCATTACAGGTAGCAGAGACTGTCAGGGAGTAAGGGTTGAATCCTAAGGGGAAGCAAAGGCCACATGATAGAGCATGTGGTACGTCATGCTAAAAACCAAGACAGCGATGGGAGGGCCGGAGATACAGGGAATTGTCTACCACAAATAGCCAAGGGAAAAAAGAAACTAATTAAATTGTGGAGATGAAGGGAAGGAAAAGGATTTGAGAAATGTTAAGGATACAGAAAAGATGTATCATGAGGAATGATCTGATGGCGGCGGGGGGGGGGGGGTTTGAGGGGGAGAAGGTGTTGGGAAGCAAGCAGGGAAAATGAAGAATGCAGCCGTGGTATCAGGCCTAGAGAAGAGAGGTGTGATAATGGTGCCATTGTCTGAGATACAATCCGTAAGAGGCACCACTGAGGGGAGGGGCACGGGTGGGTTGGAGGCTTCTATACCACATCGTGTGGACAGGGCCACCAGAAACATGAATATCGAGCTCAAAAGTGCATGCAAAACTGAATAAAAGAAATCCCGAATCAGACATTTAGGGTAGAAGGAGAATATGAAGCAAAGTTCCTTAAATACGATCTGAAATGTATACTGTTCAATTATTCAAAGTTACACTTTCCAGAGATTGATAAACCATGATCCACATATAATAACTGCAGTTTTAGTTGCTCACATCCATTCATTTGGGTTTAGATGCTGCACTCGGAACACTGAACAAGATGTAATCCTATTAAGTCTCTGCTCTCAAACTCAAGATGCACAGAAATGCCTTGGGAAATGCTACTTCTGGCACAGGAACAGGGCAGGCCTTCCCTCACTCTCCCATGAGATACAATTAGACTTTACAGAAACACTCCTAGAACCAGATTAGTTAGTGCCAGAGAATGAATATTTGTGTCCTTTCAAAAGTCGTATGTTGAAATTCAATCCCCAGGGAGCTCGTATTTGAGGTGGGGCTTTTGGGAGGTAATCAGGTCATGAGGGCGGGACTCAAATGTATGGGATTCCTGCACTTAGGAAAGAGACTCCAGAAAAGATCCCTCAACCTTTCTGCTCTGTGAGGACAGACCAATGTAGCCATTTAGGAACCAGGAAATGGCTCTCATCTGACACCAACCTACCGGCACTTGATTTTGGACTTTCCACCCTCTAGAACTGAGCAATATTCTGTCATTTATTATATTATATTCTATCATTTATCGTCTATATTTTGTTACAGCAGCTAGAAGAGGCTAAGGGGGTGAGGTTCAGATTTCTGCTTCACCACTTACTAGCTGGATATGATTGGAAAGTTTTTTAAATATTTCGTGTGGCCTTTTTTTTCCCCCCCCTCATAAGATTGTTTTTGATTTTATTTTGTGTTTCTCATAGGGCTGTTATGAAGATTAAAACAACTTGGGGGCACCTGGGTGGCTCAGTGGGTTAAGCCTCTGCCTTCGGCTCAGGTCATGATCCGAGGGTCCTGGGATTGAGCCCCACATCGAGTTCTCTGCTCGGCAGGGAGCCTGCTTCCTCCTCTCTCTGCCTGCCTCTCTGCCTACTTGTGATCTCTGTCTGTCAAATAAATAAATAAAGTCTTTAAAAAAAAAAAAAAAAACTTGGAATAGTCCCTGGCACATAGTAAATGAAATAAAAAGTGTCGGCCATTACTGGTGCTACCCAGGGGCCAACGAGCCAGAGAAATTACAGCCTTATTTGTCTGCTAATTGTTGTTTTTATCTGCTTTTTTACTTATGTGGGGACATGGAGAAAGACTGGTTATGCTGGCAAAAGTCAAAGATAAGTAGTAATCAAACAGGATTGTTGATCCTTCTGTGTTTCTATCTCCTGACACCTCATATGTCTAGCCTCAAGTTCCCTCTGTATACAACTGTGGACTCAGTGTGAGTTAATAGGAGACACTCAGAAATATCTGTTAAGTAAATGCAAGAATGAATGGCATGCTCAGAGAAGCAGGCATGAAGACCAGAAGGAGCACAGCATCTTCAGCTGGTCCAGGATACGAGACTAAAGGCAGAGTTGTAGAAATGGGGACTGGAAATTCCAGGGACAAATGCACTAAAAGAAATAAGGTTCAGGGGGAAAAAAAAAAAAAGGCAGATAAGTAGAGAGCAATATAGTAGAGTCTACATACTTGAGATAAGTGCTTACAGTTTAAGAAGCAAACTTAACCCCAAAGCATGTTTCATCTGTGACTTGGGAGGCAGAGAGAACGAGAGAGGGGAAAAAAAAATACCTCCTGAGAAGAGCACATGAAGAAGAAACTTAACACATATCCTTTGCTGACTTTGTATAATTGCCTGCCAGCAGGTGCCAGGCTAGTAGACTGTGAATCATAATTGAAACTGAAAAAATTAATTACAAAATTTTCAGCAATTTAATTTCTCTAATATTATACCATGAAACATGAAGCATTATGAAAGACTCCTGATAAGAGAATAAACGAGAAGAATAAATACTACATGATCAGGTGATTCATGCTGGAGTCAGGTTCTATAGCTATGCACTAAACATGGAGCCTCTCAACGTACCACTATTCTCGTAAAAATCAATACGATTGACTAATGTAAATTACTAATCATGAGGGTCACTTTTGAAAAAGGTGGACTCGCCTGCTCTGCAAGCCATGCTGATCCAAACACAGATGCACTCTGTCATTTCAAGCACGCCAGACTTACTGACTTCTTTCAACCCACACAGGAGCTGAGCACTTTGATGGTTTGGATGGTGCTCATCTTCTCTATTCGGTTTCTTCTTTGTTCTCTTCCACAAACAGTGGTGAACTATGATTCATTCTATTCCAAAAGGACCCCTTCGGTTACAGCACAGGTCCAGAATGCAAGTATGGCACTGGCTCTGGGAAATGAGCTTGCTGTGGTCTAGCATGAGCTAATGCTACCTATATCATTCAAAATGACTGGCTCACAGTCATGGATGTGGTGGCTCCAATTAACCTGTTCCATAAATACATTTTAGTGAAGTCAGACCAAAGAGATTAATGGATTTCAATTTGGAAATATTATTTGAAATTGACTGGCCCTGGGATAGATTAGAAATACTGCAATTGACCACAAGCACAGAGTCATGAACTAATTATTAAACTGGCAATGTAATAAACGAGAAACTATTCCTACTTTCCATTCCATCATCTATTGAAAGCCACAGCAGAAGCATAGCAAGCTATGTGTGTACTGGGGGGAAAAAAGAGGAGGCAACAATATCTCAATATACGTATTTTGTAGAAGATTTATACACATTACAACCCCATAGTGATTCCAAGGTGGAAATGACCTGGAAAGATTCTTCTTATTTATTTAGATTCTTCTTTGTTATCATGTTTTGAAAGTGCATTGAATAGGTATATTAGATATTTGTTTCATAAAGGACACTGAATATTCAAGAAGCGTGAAAACTGACCTTCAGTTTACTAATGTTCTGTTCATATAATCACGGAATGGCTATGATTAAACAATCTCATATGTGCAAAAATCAATACTTAGGAAACCTAACAACTGTCCTGGTGTGTGTGAGACAGTCTTAATGAACTATAGTAAATTAAATTGACCAAATATTTCAGCAGATTTAGTCACAGAGTTCAAAAATCAAGTAAATTCATACTTCATGGAGTCCAGGGATCACATAGAAAAGGTATTGGTTCTAATCATTTTATGCTAATGTATTAAAAGAGATTAACTTTACTTGCCTAACATTTCAATTCATCTGATCACAATGAGCCTGACCTCTACCATAGTTACATGAGATCTCCGTGTGCTGCCCTCAAAGGGGATTCCCTCTGTGATTTTCACTTGGTGACATTCTTAAATAAAAATTATTCTTATGTGATTTTTATTTGACTTCATAAACTCAATTTCTCCCCTCCCAGTCTTAATTATAGCACTGAACTCTGACAGAAAATTATTGTGAAGGTCATGGAATACCTGGGTTTGTCCGCCAACTCACGCTACCTGCGAGTAATTTACTTTGCTGTTTACTAATTCAGAACTGAAAAACTATATAAAGTTCTGAACCCATAAGCTACAGATGATATTAAAGTATAGAAGTGATTCACAGTGTGCCCCCCGCCCCCGTTGGAAATTTCAAGTTAGAAGGCTGAAGATCCCTAAAATTAAGAAATGTCCAAAGAAATTAAATCAGTCTGCATTGTATGTTCCCCTGAATTTATGCCATTTCTGATGTGATGTAGCTATTAATACAAGAAACTGAAGACACTTTGATAAAATCAAATCACTTCTGCTGTATAAAGCAATGGAAAAATCACAGTGAAAAGTCAAAGAAAAAAGCACTAGTACATGCCAATTGTAACAATCTGTTACAATCTGTTTATAATATTAACCATTTCTAGTTTTCAAGTTTATCTAAAGGTGTCATTCTAAACATTTTTTTTTTTCTGACATTTGTTTGATTCCCAGTATGGGGCACTTTCATATAGAATCACATCTACACTGCAGTGTAATGCTACTTGTTTTCATTGTCTCCAAGCCATTATCAAGAAAAAAAAAAAATTCACATCTCACCTTTATAAATACATCTAAAATAGTTCAAATAACAAATAGAAATATTAAATGCAAAACTCAAAAGAAAAAAATACACATCAATACAGCATTTTAAATTGTCTTTCTATTATGGGCTGAATGGTGTCCCTCCCAAAAAAGATACGTTGAATTCCCAACCCCCTTTGCCTCAGAATGCTACCTTTTTGGAAATGGGATCATAACAGAGGGAGGCAATTAGGGTGAGTCAAAATCCAATATGATTGGAACCTCATAAAAAGGGGGAATTTGGGCATAGAATCAGACATACACATGAGAGACAGTTATATATGAAAGGGCGTACAGAGAACACCACGTGAAAACAGGGACTGGAGTGATGCACCAAAGTGCCATGGAATGTCAAAGAGTGGCAACACAGCAACAGAAGCTAGCAAGAGGCAAGGAAGGACTCTCCTATGGGTTTCAGAGGGAGCATAGCTCTGCTAACACCTCAATTCCCGGCTTCTCATCTCCAGAACAACCAGACAATAAGCACCTCTTATTCTAACTTCCAGCTTATGGCACTTTTTGTTAAAGCAGCCCTAGGAAATGCACACACTTTCCATTATAAAGCTAGGGTCCTTAACACCACTTATTTCCTATAAAGAAGTTTTGTGCTTTCAGGGAATTACATTACACCATTTCTCTATAGTAAAATAGTGAGGTGGAGGCAGGGAGAAAAAGAGGCAGAAATATCACAACACCTAAAAATCATATGAAAACTGGGGCTCCGGGGTGGCACAGTTGGTTAAGCATCTGACTCTTGGTTTCAGATCAGGTCATGATCTCAAGATCATGGGAGAGAGCCCCACATCAGGTTCCACACCTAGCCCAGGGTCTACTTAAAACTCTCTTTCCCTCTACCCATCCCCACCACATGCACACGCTCTCTCTCTCTCTTCCCCTCTCTCCCAAATAAATTTTTAAAAAAATTAACAATCATGTGAAAACTATATATTAATTTTGTGTTTCAGTATAGTAACAGGATGCTTAGCATAAACACATGTTAAAACAAAGCTATCACATTTAAAAGCACAGATAGATCCAAATTCTAAAATATGATTACCAAGATGTGGTAAAGACTCTAAACCTTAAACTTTCACAAATTCAAGTTGCCAAGAGAGACGAAGACTTAGGTCACTCATAGGTAAAGTGATTTTTTTTATCCCTATTTGAATTTTATCATAGATATTTTTAAAAATAGGAAATCATAATAAATAGACATATATTCAAAAATGTTCTACAGAGGCCTAACAAAACTGCCTGCAGGAACTTTATCATTTTTAATAGCCCTCCACAAGTAATTTCACAGAGTAGAACTGCCTATTCTTTTCTATCAAAATAAATTTCACATGTTAGCATAACCCTCCTCCCACTTCCTTATAATTTTCATGTTTGTAATAATTATAAGGATGTTCAAGGAGGCTGCTTGCATGCCAAATGATCAAAACAAAGCTGGTGTGGAAACTATCATACAAGGATTTAATTCAGACTATCACAAGTCAAGGTCACGCTTGATCCCAGCTCCCGGAGGTGCTAACAGGCAACTTTCAATGGATTCAAATTATGGGCCAGATCATTAAATGAGCTGACTGACTCACTCATTCTTGCTATTAATAAAGAACTCATCTTGGAGATTTTCCGCACGGCTGTATGGATAACCTGAATTTATGTGGACCTCAGCAGTTCAAAGCCTGAATTCATTTTCTTGAAACAAGCAGAATCTGAAGTTTATTAGCATGGAAAAGAGTTCTCTTTTCATTAGATTATTCTGAAGTGCTGTCCATGACATAATATGCCACGCATGTAGAACCTTTAGAATAAAAATTGTGATTGCCACTCAATGGGGGAGTATTTCTAAGATGTGACAGATTTTATAACTGTGAAGAAGGAAATATCTGCCTGTCTGGGTCTCTTAGCCTTTCAAACATGCTCTTTAAATTAAAATTATAGCACATAGGAAACTTCATTACCTGTTTCACTTGCAGATAATTGTTTCTCCTCTTTGAATATGTGCCCTTTTCAGGATAAGTGTTCTGGATTAGACAGAGCTGAGCAAGTGGTAAATGGGATTCTTTTGCTTGCCTGTTGGATGTCCCAAGGCAATTACCTACAGTATTATAAATTAGGTACAAGAAACGTTGGCCTACATTTTAATTGTCTTAAGTAATTTTTTTTACTTATTTTTTAATGAATACAAAAGGGTTAAGTGATTTGAAGCTTCTCCTTGCCAATTTTTCTTTAAAAGGCAGTACAGTAATCAATGGCATGGAATGAAATGGAATCAAATGAAAATGCTAAGTTTAAAAGAAACAATCAAAGATTGGTTCATGGTCCTTAAAACTGTTTAAAATTTGAAAAATGACTCAAGGGTTCATGGTCTTTTTTGATACTCTCATTTACTCATTTTTTCTTCATTTACTCATTTTTAATCCATGTATTAAGCAATTATTCTTTTCAGTATTAGTCATATCTAAGTCAATGGGGTGCAAAGATAATCAGCTTCCATCCTCAAATAAGTTACTCTTTAATAGTACAAACAAATACAGATAAATAATTTAAATCCTTGTCATTAATGTTGTAAAGAACATATGGAAATGCACAGTGGTGGTACCAAAGAATGGCCCCAGCACTTCAGAGGCAAGATGGCAAGAGAAAAGCATCCAAAGAATAGGACATAGGTGGTTAGCACCTCAAATGATGAGTAAGGCTTCAACAAGTAGGCAAAAGTAAGGAGAGACATATCAGTAAAAATGAAACATCATGGCATACAAAATGAAACTTCAAAGAGCTTGACATGCTAGGAACATAGGTTGCAAGTAGTTCGTTGGGGGAAGAGAAAGATTATCAGGACAGGGGAAGTGGGTGAAGTCATGGAAAACAGATGCCGAAGAGAGTGGATCTCCTTTTGTTGCCAATATGATGGGTTTCATCAAAGGGTCTTATCAGGACCAACCTAATATTACTTCTGTTACTGAAAAATAACTAAGTTTATAGAGAGCCAAGAACTGAGCATTTCTCTATATCCCCTTCTTGCCTAAAATCCCATAAAATTACCAAAAATGTTATTTTATCTAAATAAATCTATAAGACAAAATACAAACAAAACCAAGTGGCACTATTGGGTCAGAAACATAGGAACAGAGATAGAAGGAAAAATATCAAGAGACCATTCTTTGAAGATAGATATATTAGTTTGCTAAGACTGCCACAACATAATACCACAGGGTGAGTGGGTTAAACAACAGAAATTTATTTTCTCACAGTTCTGGAGCCTGGAATGATCAAGATCAAGGTGTCAGCAGGTTTAGATCTCCTGAGATTTCTTTCCTTAGCTCACAGATGTCTGCCTTCTCTCTGTGTCCTAACATGACCTCTCCTCTGAGGGCATATTCCTGGTATCTCTTCCTCTCCATATAAGGACAATGGTCATAATGGATTAGGGCACACCCTTATGACCTTGTTTAATTTTAATCGCCCCTCTGAAAGGTCCTATCTCCAAATACAGTTACAATGTAAGATACTGGGATTTGGGATCTCAACATATGAACTTGAAGAACACAAGTCAGTCCATAACATAGAGTCGTACAAGGACTACTAAGCCCCACTAAGAGTCAGTGGGTGTAAAAAAATAGAGCTAGAGTTTGTCCGGAGGCCTGTACTTCCTTTCCTTTCTGCAATCAGTTTGCACAGTGAGCTACTAAGCAGCTGCAAAAAAGCTAATGGAGGAATAAAGGTGCTTAGATCAAAGAGGCCATGATATGAGGACTATTAACCCCAAGACTCCTAGGAAAGCCCCATTCCCAGAAATCAAGCTTATAATGACCAGAGAAATAGCAAAATACACATAGCTAAAGACTAAATTAATACACAAAGATAATGAATTCTTCCAGGAATCATTGCAAACAAACCTAGAGATGGAAGGTATGAAAGAACAATAATAATGTGTCATTGAAATTATATTCAGAAGGTTCAACATCTGTCTAACAGGAGTTCTAGAAAGAACCTGGGAAAACTATGGGAAGAAATGTCAGAGCAATAATTAAAAAAAAAAAAAATTCCCAGGAATAAAGACAAATGTAAGATTTACATTTAAAAGGGACTTCTGAGTCTGAAGAAAATGCAGATAAACAGATCCACAACCAGAAACGCCATGGTGACATTTTAGAATTCTAAGGATAAACATACATTTCTTAAAAGCTTCTGGATATGCTTTTATTAAGATCTTCTAGAGAAATAGAAAAAGAATAATCAGATTACATTAGATTTAGGGATACCAGATAAAATACAGGATGCTCTGTTACCGCATACATTTCAAATAAACAACAGATAGTTTTTTAGTATAAATAAGTCCCAAATTGCATATTGCATGGGACATAATTATAACTTAAAAAGTACTTGTTGTTTATCTGAAATTAACATTGAACTGGGTGCCCTACATATTTATTTGCCAAATCTGGTAACCTTAATTAGATTCCTCACCCATCAGGTAACACTGAATCAATACTGTCGATGTTCTAAATAAGGAAGCTCATGTCCAGTCAAATTATCATTAAGAAAGGCAAATCTTACAAAGATCCCCAAAAATAATAATGAAGAAATTTTTGTACCAGCTGAGTTACATAAAAATATTAGTAACTTTAGGAAAATAATCTTTTGAAACTAAAATCACAAAGTTACCAATGTGGGACCAGGTTTATGAAGAGTTTGGGCAGGAAGTAAGGGACAAAAGAGCATGCCAAGTTCTTGTCTTATTGATGGGGAGGGCATAAAAGATTACAAACATTGACAGAAAGTATAAAAATATACACAGTAAATAATAAAATTAACTTTTACAAAAACATTAATTAGATCGTAAGTGCTGTTCTCCCCCACATATGAGTCACACTGGCTACCGTATTGTTCCTTGAATGATCACACAACGTGCCACAGCAGGACCTAAGCTCTGCTCTTCTGTTGGCTTGGAATGTTCTCGCCAGATAAACTTTTCAACTCCTTCAGCTCTTCATAATGTATTACCTCTTCCATGGATCTTCCTGACCACCTTAAATAAAATGACAACACAACACCCACTGGCTCTCCCCATCTTCCCTTTCCCAAATTTAAATCTTTCCGTATCACTTATCATCAACCAGCAGAGTAGATAGTACATAATCTAAGCCCCATGGAGGCCAGCACATAGTAAGCACTGGATAAATACTTGTTTAGTTGAGTTGATGAAAATAACAATAATAATAATAATAATTATTATTATTATTGAGTTGATTAAATAAATCAGTAAAATTTAATGAACCACTAATGGAATACAGTGGTTAAGGATTGGAAGTGATGAGAGAAAAGGATGAGCCAAAAATAAATGGCTAGATAATTAGATATTTTGAGGAGAACCAGGTATTGGAAGAATAATAATACACTGTCTCCAGGTAAAGATTTCTAATACACAGATGGGAGATATAACTCTAATGAAAATGTGTTATGCTAGAAATTTAGATTTTGGTGTCAAATATAGGTGGACAAATAAAAATATATTTGGGGCAAGATCGCCAAGTAAGTACTTGTAGACTACAAAGAGATCCAAGGAGAGAAACCCTGGAACCAACAGTCTTTATCAGTTATGGTGAAGATAATCAAGGGTTATCAAGAAGGATCAGAGATTCAGAAGGACAATTAAAGATAATGGTGTTACAGTAGACATGAGAGTAAGATTTCTAGAAGGAAGGAATATTCACTGCCAAACGCTGCCACAAAATCAAGGAAAGAAATTAGAAATTAGAGTTGATTGTGAATATTAGATCATCAATAATTTTATTTAGTAATTTTAATGCAGTTGGGAAACTGCTTATAAAAATGGCTGACTCTCGGGGCGCCTGGGTGGCTCAGTGGGTTAAAGCCTCTGCCTTCGGCTCAGGTCATGATCCCGGGGTCCTGGGATCGAGCCCCGCATCGGGCTCTCTGCTCAGCGGGGAACCTGCTTCCTCCTCTCTCTCTCTGCCTGCCTCTCTGCCTACTTGTGATCTCTCTCTCTCTCTCTCTGTCAAATAAAATAAAATCTTTAAAAAAAAAAGAGAGAGACGCTAAGGAGGGGAATTGGATGGCTGGTCAAGGAAGGAAAAGAGACTTGTTCTTCATGGCATAATATTTAAAAAAAAAAAAAAGAAAGAAAAAATGGCTGACTCTCTGGCGATTCACAGACCTGTACCCCTGGGGATAAAAATACATTATATGTTTATTAAAATAAAAAAAAATGGCTGACTCTCTACCTCTTATTGTATCTGAGGCTATCCCCTCCTCCCATCAAGATAAGGAGTCTATTCTTTTACCTCCTGAATTTGGCTTGCCTTCTGACTTACGCTAGAAACAGAACTCTACCCATTCCAAGCCTACGCCTGAAGAGGCCTCCACTTCAACTCATTCTCTTGAAATCCTGCATACCAGACATGTCTGACTAGAGTTACATTCATGAGCCCAGCTAAGACTGGAAGAATCATTCAGATGTTCCATAGATTTGTGAACAACAATAAATGCTTATTATTTTAAGCTACTGAATTCTGGGGTGATTTGTTACACAGCAATAACTAACCGATACAAACAGTACAAGTAGCACAAGTTGCTGAAAAAGAATCAATGGACCAATGGGATATACATTTGTGAAATGAGAGACAGCAGCTGTAAAATACTCTGAAAATTTCTGTGAAGGAAAGAGGAAAACTAAAGTCAAAGAAAAGGTTTGTATTTAATTGATGAGTCTTGAACCCATGGAGAATGGAAGGTTTTTGATAAAAAGAAAAAGGGAAAGAGATGAATGATGAAGAAATGTCTAGGAGGAGAGGGGAAGGGATGATATCTAGAACATGAATCAGTTAGCCTTAAAAAGAATAAAGGGACTCTTCTTTTTCAGGGCTGGAGGAATGATAGTAAGGGCTTTAAGTGCAAACAGGTTTGTGGGTGAATGGGAGGGGTTAAGAGAGGTCACAGTTGACAGATTTTATTCGTTCTGTAAAAAAAGAGCCAAGTGGCAAGATCATTTTCTTCAAGGAAGAGCAGTGGTAGTATGGGAGCGGGGCGGGGGCGGGTGTGGGGGTAAGGATGGGGACACTTGCAACCGGGCTAAGGTGGCAACCTTGGCACTACTGACATTTCGAACCAAATAACATATTATTGTGAGAGGCTGTCCTAAACAATACAGAATTTTTAGCAGCATCCCTGGCCTTTAAAAACTCCATACCAGTAGCATTGGCTCCTGCCCAGTAGTGACAGCTAAAAATATCTCCAGACATTGCCAAGAGTGTCCTGAAGATAAAATCACCCCCAGTTGAGAACTGGCTTAAGGGAATGAGTGTGAGCTAGTGAAGGAAAACCTTGCAAATGTCTGGGGAGTCACAATCAGTTCCTACTTGATCAACTTAAACAGATTATGAATATATACTGCAACATTTTCAAAAAATGCCTATCAGATGTCACATGAAAATTCTCAAGCTTTAGTACTATCTCCACGGTCAACAATGATGTTCTTACTATATATTTTGCCCCATGTTCAAGAGCTGAACTATCAGTGTTTTAAAGAGAGAATTTTATAGCAAACACGTGGAATAAAATTCAATCTTCTCCAAAAATAAAATGTAGGGGTGTTTTTTTTTTCTATTTAACCTTCTCCCTTCATTTTACCTGTCAGTTCCCCAAATCTTTGTTCTTTATATGCAATAAAGAATCAAGCTTTTGTATCTCAGGCTTCTTATTAAGATTTTTTTTTTTTTTTTAAAGCTCAACCCCAAGAAAGTTCTCTAAAGCAGTACAATTTGGTGTGATTTGTTAGAGATATAACAGTGGCTTCTGGAGCCTTTTCCAACAGCTTGCATGCAAGGTGACAGGTCTGAATATTAAACAAGAGAAGGGGAGGTGATACTCACACACAATGCTGTAAATTATGCCTTCATTCATAAAACCATTTCACTTAGCTGTAATTACTCTGCTATCCATTCATGCAAGTGAGGCATCCAGGAAACAAACTTGATTGGTGAATAAATGCAAATTAAATGACAGGGACAGAGGTAGACGTATGAAAACTGAGAGGAGGTATTCAGTATACTAATTCCTGAGTCTGTATATACAACCATTTACAACTCCTGCCTTGGAATAAATTGTAGAGCAGTAAAAGCTACTGACTTCCTCTTCTGTTCTGATTTTGAAAGCCTGGGTGGCAGAAGGATGGGAGTTGGTTCCCAGCAGAATTTCAGAGCTCAATGGTATAACTGTCAAAATCTCTTTTAAAGGAAGGCGAGCTATCTGCATTATCTGTGTTAGGGAAAGTCTTTTCTTTGTTGATAGTGTCTATTTGAAGAATTGGCATTTAGCAAATATGTTAATTAAAGCTCCAGACTACAAGCTATAATGTTCGCCATGCATTTTGTGACAAGTTCTATTGTGTTTTTATGTTAATATTATTCTTCAATAGATTATATTGTTCCTCATTCAGTCAAATCAAAATATTGAATCTGAGCACAACATCTAAGTGAAAGAAAAGCAGGGCTTTTTCCTGCCTAACTTTTGTTTGATTCTGAGAAGGACAACTACCAAAAAAGCAAAAGTATTTATTTCATCTGAAGCAAGCATGATCTCTGGTTGAGTATCCTTTATTGAGAGAAAAGAAGGGGAAAAAAGAGAGAAGAGAGAAGAATAAAAGGAAAGAATAAAAGAAAAGGGGAAAACATGTACTTGTTTCATTATTCTGGGGAGGCAGGAAGAGGAATGGATCTCCTAGCTACATTCACAGTTTACAATAACACCCTGAATTGACATTCTAGTCAAGGAGTAAGTTCTATTTGTTATGTATATGTATGCATTTTTCATCTAGCATAACACAGACTCATACAACATAAGATTAAGATAAATTGAGGTCTTGTTCTTTCCTCCTTAATTTACTTCCTCATTCCATATACAAAGAACCTGCTTGAATATGAGAGATTTGACCTAAATTCCATTTTATCAAGAAGGTTGCCTAAAATTTACAATGTGAAAATAAAGGGGGGTACATTTGATTTCCCAAAGTTCAAACCTGGGAAATATTAGCATAAGCACTTTGATGATCGTGACAGTAAGTCTAGAGAATTAATCTCTAAAGCAATCAGAATTCAGATCTTCTACAGCTTTATAGATCAGAATGACCTATTTTAATTAATTATTCCAGATACAAAGAGACAGCTGCTTTACATAGAAGATTGGAGCTGTTATCTGCTTTCATGACTGTGTTACCTTGAGTAAATTGCTCTCAAACCCTGACATCATATGTGATTTTTTGAGTAATCTTTAAATTGGAGAAAAGCTATGTGGCCCTGCTGGGAGACCATATAGCAACCTGGATTAGCATCACACTTCTAGGTTTCAATTCTGGCTCCTCTGCTTAGTAGCTGTTTGATATTGGACAAGTTACTTGACCTCTTAATGGCTCAGTTTTTCAATTATAAAATGTGGACAATCATACTACCTTCATAAGTTATCCATAAGAATCCATTATTACTTAGATAGCTATTATTATTATTGTATATCTATTATTACTTTTAATAAAGTATGAGGACTTACAGCTATAGTTCACAAATTGAGACAAAAAGACATCACACTGTGGAAACTCAGCATTTTAATTCCTAAAGAAGCAATTATAATCCATCCCATCTTATATTGTTTACCTGTTTCATTCTAAGTGTTTCATTGGCAGGCTCAAGTCTATAAAGATTAAATGCAAAAATTAAGACAATAAACTATAATTAATACTTATTGATCATTTACCATGAGACTTGTACTGTTCAAAATGCTTTTTCAGATGCTACCTCATTGCACTTCCAAAATAAACCTATGGAATGGGTGCTGTTATTGTATGTCCATTTCACAGATAAGAAAACTGAGGAATTAATAACTTGTGTAAGCTCACACAATCAATAAGCTGCAGAGTAAGGGTTCCAGCCCAGGATGTAGGGACTTGCTGTCTTGCCTTTATTCAGTACCCTGGAGGCCAAAGTTCCCAGCTTAAGAAATATTACTTATTACTGCTGTTATTTATTAACCTTACTTTTATACTCAACCCATTTCACCTGTGGTAGAAACTTAAATATCTGTTGAATCTTAAGACTGATGGATGAATGATTACTGAATAAGTGTTGAATCAAATATGGAAGTACATTTTGCTTCTTCAAATATGAGAAGGGCTGGATAAAGAATCATTTTCACATACTCTAGATATTTTCATAGATATTCTAATCATTAGTTTTTATTTGCCCTCAAAGCCAAATTTGTAATATAGTTAATAATGGTGTAGTCTTCTTTTAGAGTGGCACCACTTTGCATATTAATTGACTGCCACTGTTCTAAAAGCCACCACTGGGAAAATATTTTTTCCCAAGCTTTGAGCATCAGAACTATTTTTAAAGACTGAACTAAGCCAACAGACTAATATTTCTAAATGAAAATTGGCATTTAGTAACTTCCCCAGATCATTTTTTTAAGTGTATTAGAAACTAAAATCCTTATCAAGTCACAAAATATGGTAAAAAAAAAAAATCTATGTCTAAGACTGTTGTCTTATCCAGCAGTTTCAGCCGTCATTAGCCAAACTGTCTTCATACTTTCAGAAGCTAAACCATGTCTAATGGTATCCTCACTAATACCAGAAAGACATTTCAGTAAATTCATTTTTTAAAGGATCATTGAGCGCCTTTGCTAGTTAAACTGGAAGCCCACAGTAATCAGGGAGAGACACCGCTTGCCTTCTCCTATGGCTTCTTCATTAGCAGTGGTAATGTGACAATAGTTAGTTCGTAACTAGTACGTTGTTAAGGCGATCCCTGGGGTGCCCTTATATCCTCTATTTAATTTTGGCTTCCGGTTTGGTCAGTTTATTTTGCAAGCCAATTGCCTCCCTGCCATTCCCAGCTCTCCAGAGTTTGCCTAACTTATGAAAATCAAGCTGTTTTCTTTCTGCTTCATGCATCAGTGCTAACAACAGCCAAATAGCTGAACACAGAATTCAGTCTTCAGTGCTTGGCAATGTGAGCATCTGAAAATATACAACTTTATTTTTAAAGTCAGAACTCAAGTCTCAGTTTAAAAAGTTAACAGAACAGGAGCACCTGGGTGGCTCAGTGGGTTAAAGCCTCTGCCTTCGGCTCAGGTCATGATTCCAGGGTCCTGGGATCGAGCCCCACATCGGGCTCTCTGCTCAGCGGGGAGCCTGCTTCCCGCCTCTCTCTGACTGTCTCTCTGCCTACTTGTGATCTCTGTCTGTTAAGTAGATTAAAAGAAAAAAACACCAGTAGGATATGCATGTCAAGCTTGACACCTTAATTCTATTAAAAAAAAAAAAAAAGTTAACAGAACAATCATACCCACTTCTATCACATACCAATGTATTTGGGTTTTAAACCGTGCATTTGACTTTGTTACTTTGTTACTAAATAATTATATCTATGACATTCTGAAACCCTTTGATGAAGGAATACGGTTTTCCTTCAGTACTTCACAATCCGTCTTATGTGTCCTTCTCTTTTTAATAAAAGATGTATTTATTTATTTGAGAGAGAGAGAGAAAGAGCAGGTGTACAAGTGTGGGGCGGGGCAGAACGAGAGGGAGAGCCTCTCAAGCAGACTCCGCACTGACAAGGGGCTCAATCTCATAATCCTGAGATCATGACCTGAGCCAAAATCAAGAGCCCAACACTCCGTCGACTGAGCCGCCCAGGCGCCCCATCTTACATGTCCTTTACACCCTCATATCCCCCACAGAGCACCGAAATTACTGCTTCATACACAGTGGGCACCTGATAAATACTCATGAAGTAACAGCAGCTAAACAACACAGTATGTGGCTCATACCACTTAACAAACATGTATACTGAGAAACGTGCCAATAACTGTGTCATTTTTAATGTTTAAAATTACCATTCCCAAACACCGGCACCAGACAGTCTTATTCTTACGGTTCTTGGGCAAATTAGTTCAGGTTTCCACTGATTTCATTTTCAGACTAGACACAACAGATTAATGGTACGACAATTCCTCCAGCAATTCCTTCCCCTTGACAATTTTCTGTATCTCCCTAAATCTAGGCATCTTCCATGTATCTCCTTCCAAGTAGGGTTGCTATAAAAAATGAAATGGAAAGAAGAGGTAAATCTTTTGAATAATTACAGAATAAAATGGAGTATTGTTTTTATCCTTGACTGGTCCAAATTAGTTGTATATATTGATTTATAGCATTGATAACCAATACAAACTCTATTTTCTTTCTGCCCAGGGAACAAGTACTGGGAAATAAAACAGTCTAATCCCTGCACCACTGCAACTGATGTTAAAATTTTGGAACAAGTTTTCTGCCTAAAACTTTTGAATGATTATAAAATTATTCAAAGGGAAATCAAAATCCCTATCCAGAGAGTGCAGTGATTTTCCAATATGCTACTATCAAAATGAAAAGAAGTAAATGTTATTTTGGCATTTGTTTTCTTAAAGTTTTATAATGCTACTCTCTCCACTTAGAACATTAAATGGTTTCAGACTTTACCTAGGAGACTATGGAAGCCACAGACTCTTCTGTATTTTTTAAGCAATTTAATTTCCTCCTGTCCTGATTCTATTACAGTAACATAAATTATAGCCAAAATTTAATAAAGTGGACAGTTAAGTGGATTTAATCTATTCTCTTCAGAAAAAAATAAGATTAACCAGATAAGATGCAGATTTGAAAAATATTTTAACTGATAAGGTAAATGAGAAATCAAAAACATCCCTGAAACTATGCAGTCAGGTAATTAAGGGAAATAATTTTAAGATTAAAATAAAGGGTAACAAGCAATATAGTACTGATTTCTTTCTTTATAAAATAATTAACCTTTGGAAAGGCTTTCTGTCAATGCAGTCTTTGTCAGTTAAGAGTCAGACACATTCCTGAAAAGCAAATAATAGAAAGCAAATCTTGGTTGCATTCAGTCTCTAAGAAAGTACAACTTCCCAACTTTTTCTTCCTATTTTTGAAATCTGCAATTTCTCTTTTTGGATTATTATTTGGATTATTAGAGATTCATGCAACATATTAAAATCATTGAAATAAACATTAAACACCCCAGAGAATTTACAGCAGTGTTAATATATAGACAGTAAGAATCTCCATTATAAAACTGTCTGAGAGTAGATTTTAAGTATGGAGAATTAAAAAACAAAAAAACAAAACCCTGTATGGTTCTTGAGAAACTTGTTCAATCCAATCCTTCCTCAACCTAGTCTAACAGAAATTGAAACTGATTTGTCTCTGGTTGTTAAATCAATAGACTCGCATATTTTTTGGAAAAGAGTAAATATCCAATAGATAGCTGATGAATAAAATAGTAGAAAGAATAGAATAGAGTGTATTATACAATAAAAATTCACCTTTCTGGAATTAACCCGGAACGAATTAATTATTCCAAAGTATCCAACCTTTTTTTCCTATTTAGGATAAAATTCCTGGGGCGCCTGGGTGGCTCAGTCATTTAAGCATCTTTGGTTTTAAGCAACTTTGGCTCAGGTCGTGATCCAAGTTCCTGGAATGGAGTCCCACATTAGGCTCCCTGCTCAGTGAGGAGCCTGCTTCTCCCTAACCCTCTGCCTGCCGCTCCCCCTGTTTGGGCTCTCTCCGTCTGTCCCTCTGTCAAATAAATAAATAAAACCTTAAAAAAAAAAAAAGATAAAATTCCTTTTCATTAATGAATGTGTTAATTTTTTTTGCTTACTGAGGTTAAGATTAACTTGAAATTCAAACTAAAATATCATCACTTTTCAGGAAAAACAATGGGCCAATTTTGAACACCACTATTATTGATAAGAAAGCCAATATTATTATCCATAATAGTGCATCTCTTTTATGGAAAGGAAAGTGATGAGCCTACAATGCTAAAAAGTATTTGGCCTTAGAATCCCAAATACACTTCTTCATCCATTAAAGGAGAATAGAGAAGATGTGGGGACTGTGGGAATGATACTTTCAGTAGGAAGGGACTTCCAGATTCAGTGATTACATGTCATTTATCAATATCAAGACAGCATTCAAGGTTCTTGATAACCAATGAAACTGCCTTCCAAGAGGTCACAAGTTGTGGAGACAGGGACATTTAAAACTCTGGGTAATTCACTGAGTAATCCTTCGAGTACTGGTGAGCCCTTAAACTTTAGTATCATGAAACAATAGTAAAAATACAGCTGAATGATTCCATTTTAAATGAGTTGCCAACTGCTCCATGGGAAAAGAAACTAGGAAAAGATTTCTCTAGTGTTAAACATTTGAAGTTCCATGTAGTGAATCTATTCAACTTGAATAAAAAATAATGAAAACGGTTAAAAAATGCAAGTCATTGAGCAAGTCATTTTAGTTCTGGAGAAAGTTAGGAAATTAATATACTTACTAATATATCTAAAATCAAACTGAATATGTATACTTATTCTTTCATTGGTTGGTCATATGTAAACTAAAATAATCTCATCTCTCCATGATGAAATTCTCTATTTTCTCATTTCATAGTTATCTCATATTGACTGCGAGGGGGAGCAGAACTCATGACCCCAAAATATGCCATTTGGCATGTGGATTATGTTAAGCTGAAGGGACCTGAGGCCCAACAGACTCAGAAAAAAAAAAAAATTTTTTTTAACCTCTCCCTTAACTCCCTTAAGAACTTAAACAGGAAGCCTGTATCAGGAAGATAGCAATTATGAGAGATAACTCTTTACATCATAAGGCTTCTCTGCATGGCAAGGCCAACATTCGTTTTCCAAACATCTGCTCTTCCATCATCCTGTGAATTGTCCTCCTCCCTTTGATGTTTCAGACCCCTACCCTCTTCTCACCTCAGGATGGTACACACACCTCAACTGTCTCAGTGTCAGGGAGCCTTCTATCTTTGGGGTTCCTATATGTACAAAATTAATTTTTTCTCCTGTTAGTCGGTCTTCTATCAACTTAATTATTAGACCACCCAAACAAATTAGGGGAAAAGAGAAAAAGTTTTCTTCCACTACAAGTAAAATAAACTTGATGAACAGAAAAGGTCCTGGAAAATATGTTTTCCAAACAATTCTAATAAAATTTAAAGTTTTAATCACCATTTAAATTTCCTAAAACATGGCATTTATAGTGAACCAAATTTTAGGAATACAAAAAAAAAATAGTAACTATCTACGTTGGATTTCGTGCCTTCCAAAGAACGCAATTTTTGAAATATAAATTTTCCTTTATTATAACATCTCTAAATTAAATGGGAAGTATCCCTTATCTCATTCTTAATTTACAAAAGAAGAAAAGCACCAGGCCTAAAAATTATCCCCCCAAGTCGGTATCATTATTGACTGAAGACCTGCCACTATATAGTACTAATTTATTTTTCACTAAGTGCTGCTTGATATGTCAAAACAGGCATGTGAAACCCAGTAAGCAGATGTCCAGACTGGAACCTGAGGTCCAGGGTAATTGTTCCTCTAACTTGCCCCACCTTTGCTGTTATATAAAGATCAGTACACAGAATCTCCCTGAAGACTTAAAAATATTGAAAACCTCCCTTCCATACTGTTTTAAACACAAACACAGTTAAGAATGCTCTGAAACACCCCCACCTTCTTCCCCACTCCACACTCATCAGACCCCATATCGCAGAAGGATATGGTAGTCTTGGCAGATTAAAGCAACAGGATGTCTTTGACACTGAAGGGAGTTCTTTTTGTACCCGCCTTTAGTCAGTATCTCCCTAGAGTTTAAAAAAAGAGAAATGATAAGTAATACAGTATATACACATACATATTTATATATATTTATGTGTATCTATATATGTATGAATATACATATGTATATATATCATGCAGAAGAGCAAAACACACACTATTATTTTCAAGTGGTCAATGAAAACGGTTTTATCAGTGAGATAAGATAGACATTTCAGCAGGAAGACAATGGAGACTTAGGATTTGTTCTGATCTTTCCCGCACGGTGGGCAGACAGAGGGTTAAAGAGTATGCAATTTACTTTACCACTACAGTGATGTAGGAAAGCAGCAGATGCTGAAACCCATATATTTTTCTTTCTGATGGACATTCGATGGTCCTGCTTCTTCCTGAGGCGCACTAGGCTGACACAAAGTGTTTTATGCACACGATTCCATAGCAATTCTGCCTAGGGTATGAATCTGTTAGGTAACAATGACTCTCAGATTCACAACAAAAGCACTGGCTTCAAAGACACCTCAGCCGCCAGTTTCCTTCAGAAGAAAATCATTTGCAATTTTTTTTTTTTTTTGTATACAGATACTTTAATAACATGCTGCTGAAGTTTTGAAAGAATTTCAATTTATGCAAAATGAAGAAAGGGAGAAAAAAATAATACTGATAATGATACTAATATAGACCCACACTCTAAAAGGCCTGTGGTGGCATTGTATTTATTGCAATGTAGACACCTTATCAGTTATCCCTCTAAAGGCGTTTAAAAATGGGCTTGGGAGGTTTGAATCAAACTCTGTTAACAGTTAATCAGCCACACTTTAGAATATACTGGCATATTTTTCTAGAGAGAAAGAAAGGAAGAAATTTAAAGTGGAGATTTTCTTTAATGATAGCAGTTTTACTGACCCTGTAGAAAGAGATTTACTTTTAGAGAAATGTAGTGTCTGACCTTTCATGTTTCAAGACACCTTGGCATAGTGTGGGCCTTCCTGCTATCTTTTGCTTCTTGCGTGTGCCCTATAGGCAAGTCCCTCCTATCTCGAGCCAGATTAAGGGGAATTCTGGAAAGAAGAGAGAGGCAGAAATAAACTGGAACTAAAGCTCTTAATATCCATGGAGTGATTAAAATGCAGCGATGCCCAACAAGACCACACTGCTGTTATCAAAGACACTGACAACGTCTTTGAATTCAACTCAATGGTGTATGGGGGAAACACAGAAACTTTTAAGTGTGGATATTTCCAGGAAATACCCTCAGATTTCTCAACACACACTGGCAGAGTTCACACGCTACCCAGAGCTAACAGCGATCCCACACTTTGTGCTTGTCCTCAGCCCAGCAGACTCCAGGACAGCATCCAGGAAAACAGCATGCTGCCCAGGTGTACAGGGTGACTGGTTAGTTTATCGATTTGTGAGGATTCAAAACTTGGCAAATCAAAAAATGCACTGTACCGCAGAGTACACACATTCTGAGCTACTGCTGTTACTGATCAAATACTCTGTTTCATAAACTAGATTGTTTCTTGAATCTGGTTTTCAAAGAAACTAGTGGAGGAAATGTTCTTCCACTTTACCTTTCACCATTGCACCTGAAGAAATGCCTGGTCTAACTGGGGTGTGTGTGTGTGTGTGTGTGTGTGTGTGTGTGTGTGTGTGTGTTTGCATGTTGCGGGGAGGTCAGGCAAAGAAGATCTGTGCAAAGTAAAAAGAGCACCTCACTGTCATGCTTACTTTAAAAGAAAAAAGAAAGGAAATGGAAAATAGATGAGTCGGGAGAGCAGGGGAATGAGGGATAGGAGAGGATTAGCCTCTTATTCTGTTTGATTTTCTCTTGGCTAATTACTAAAGGAACAACCATCATCAATGGGCCTCAACACCAAACTAATAATTGCAACTAAATACAAGAACACTTAAATTTTAAAAGATTTACATTTGAGCTCCACTTCTGTTAGCTGAGATCCCTTTCACATGTTCCTATGCAGACCTACCTCACTAAACCAGCAATAATCTTAGCAGTTTATTCAGCTGTGAAAGCATCAATGAAATGCGTGACAGGGCATCCTGGGGCCATGGAGAAGCAGGGATGGGTGACATCACAAAGGATGATGTGTGATGCCCTTGCAATCTGGCGTGGTCAGAGCTAGACTGCAGTGTGCTGTCACCAGCACAAAACCCAAAAGGTGTAAGCACATGTCACTTAGTGTTGTAATTTGGTATTAATGAAAACATATAAAAGCCTGTCCATGAGAAAGGTTATTTGCTATCTCAAATGAACATGGATTTTGCTTCATGAATAGTCTTTGGCACAACGCTTGTTGGCAGAGTCTGTCACACATGAAACTAGAGAACAGAGAAACAGTTGGTGGCCCTCCGATTATATTCATCAGCAGCAGTGCACTCAGGGGTGATCCTTTGGACCCTCACATTTCCAGCACCCATGATCTCTAAGTGTCCATATAACACGACAAAATCCAGCCTTAGAATATTCTTGCTTATGGGAGAGCTACTTAAATAGTGGACAAGTTATTCAAAGGATTGAACGAAAATGTTCTATTTCTCATTAACATATCAGGCATGAAATGAAATGACTCTTTTAATGTTTATATTATTTATATTTATCCATTTTAAAATAGATACATATAATTCCCATAGGTCAGGAGTTCAACTGCCACCATTCTCCCAAATACCCAATGGGGGACTGGTTAAGAATATTTGTTTTATGCAATTCTAGAACTGAATTAAGAAAGATAATAGGCTGATAAATATTTACTGTATTTTTTTTAGGATTTTATTTATTTATTCGACAGAGAGAGAAAGAGCACATGCAGGGGGAGTAGCAGGCAAAGGCTGAGCAAGGAAACTGATGTGGGACTCGATCCCACGACCCTGGAATCATGACCTGACCCAAAGGCAGCAGCTTAACCGACTTATCCACCCAGGCGTTCCAATACTTACTCTATTTAAGTATAATTAATAACTGAATCTGCAATGTCTTTGAGATATGTAATATTTATAACAATAACATATTCTAACAAATAAAAAATTATCTGTATAACTCACATGCTGTCTTCTTTTATCCCTGGTTTTCAAAAAAGAACCCTAGAATCTAAACTAAAAACATTCTTTTTTACTCAAAGCCATTTTGGCTATTGGCAAAATGTAATGTAAAAAGGTCAAAAAATGCTTTTATCTTTCATAATAATCAAAAGAGTCATAAAATGGGATAAATTTCTTTTTGTGTTCATTATTTATATCAACCCCATTTCAAAACATACCTGTTCTTTGCTTCCTTTCTGGCTTCACTGTACTATTTCCAGTGTGTTGAAGGCCGAGAAATCAGAAAACCCATCTTATTTGTAAATATGGGTAAAGAAGCTCTACGGTGAAATCTTAAGGGTCTAGTTAGAAGCACAGCCACCACCAGCAGCACCTGGGTGGCTCAGTTGGTTAAGCAACTGCCTTTGGCTCAGGTCAAGATCCTGGAGTCCTGGGATCAAGTCCCACATTGGGCTCCCTGTTTGGGAGTCTGCTTCTCCCACTGACCTCTCTCCTCTCATGCTCTCTCTGTCTCTCTCTCTCTGTCTCAAATAAATAAATAAAGTCATTTAAAAATTTAAAAAAAAAAAAAAGCAGCACAGCCACCAAGCCCCCAGCTCACAGATTTTTCTGGGAAATACATCATAAGCAACTGCTACAACTCAGAGGGCCTTTGCCAGCATTTATTGAAACTTGTGATGGTTCAAATTGTCAGGAAAGTGCTCTGCAATGAGTAAGCAGTTGTGTGTGTTTCCTTTTTAACATTGTATTTCTTCACTTTAAATGAGCACTTGGCCTAAGTGCTTCTTAAGCTATGCAGAATTCTTAAAGAAAAAGAAAAGGTCAGTGCTATCCCTACATGATTAAAAAGAAATATTCCATAATGAGAGGTTATATTGCTACTTTACAAAAGCATTAGAAAGCTGCATTTCGGATATTAAAACAGTTGAGGCATCACCCGGTTGAAAAAGTGTGGAAAAATACAGAGAAGTGCTTCTAAAAATAAGGTAGGGTCTTGGCAATGTGAACTCAGAAGAGAGATTAAGTGAACAGATAATGTTTAGCTCCTCCAAACGCACTTATGTAGGTGGAGAAGAACAACTTAATAGAAAATAAATAATCCATCTGAAGGGGAAACACAGAAGAGGGAAAACAATTGGAGATGCTACCAGTCAGCAACAAAACCAAAAATAATAAACTTAATATCTCCATAAAAAGATGTCAGAGGAAGCAATATTTCTTGGGAATTAAATGCAAGGAAGCAATGCTACAATACGTCTGATAAGGTCTTTCTTCCCTCTCCATCAATAAACTTGGAAAGTGTTTATCTTGCCCTCCCTCAAGATCACTTAAATACAAATTTATTGGTTCACAGAATGGTCTAGGAACCAAGATACCTGTATATCTTCAATTCACCACAAAAATGACTCACTCTTGGGGCACCTGGGTGGCTCAGTCAGTTAAGCATCTGCCTTTGGCTCAGATCTTGATCCCAGAGTCCTGGGATGGACCCCCTTCATTGGGATCTCTGCTCAGTGGGGAGCCTGTTTCTCCCTCTATCTCTATCTCCTGCTCTCCCTTCTTGTGCTCTTTCTCACCCTCTCTCTCTGTGTCTAATAAATAAATAAATTCTTTTTTAAAAATGGCTCATTCTTCTAAATTAAAATAATCTGCACATATTCTTTGAAATTTTCCCCAACTGTTTTGAAAGCGAAAGTGACAGATTAAATAGAGGAAAAAATAAAGGATACATAGACCAGTGAGTCTGACCACCAACTTAGTGTATTTACTAAATGCCCATGCATCTTGTCTGAAGATAGAATCCACTAAGCATTATTTCAAAAACTCTGACCCTCTTATGAGTCTATGACTATGCAAAGGCCCAAATTTAAGAACCAGAATAAGTTCCCAATAACATGTCTCCTATGAATGCCCACATAGGGAACAGCACTTAGAATCTTTCCAAATATTAGGGCTATTGGCAATTAGTTAAACTGCTTTAAATCATAGCTCATGGTGGAATCTGGTCCAAGTGGCTTTTTTTTTTTCCTCCTAAAACCATCACTGCAAAGCTTCAATCCACTTAATACTAGGAAGAGAAATCACCAGTGTGTATCCAGATGATGCATACCCCTATGTTTATAATTTGTTAGCTACCTAAAAATATAATACATATTTCCCATTCTCAAGAAGACTCTAGCAATAGGTGAGAGAGAGAGAAAAAAAAAAGATAAGAGTTGAGGAGAAAATAACAATGCTACTTAAATAATTCAATATAGTAAGAAAATTGGCATCATCATTAAAAAATATTTCGTTAAAAGCGTCTGCTTGCCCTTCAGAATTCTGTTCACATGTTTCTTCCAGGAAACCCTCCCTCAGCTCCTCTCTCTCCTAGCTTGCTTTAACAGAAATTGAGTTAGAGACATTTAATCCATTGTCTCATCACCCCCTCGGCTTACTTCCTAACAAAGTACTTGTACTGATCATGCTGTATTTTAAGCTTCTTGTCCACACTGTTTGTTCCACGAAATCAGAGACTGTTTCATTTTCATAGATAAACTCCTGACAAAAATACAACTTTATAGCTGGAAGTAGGAGGCAACCAATAACTATTTGCTGAATTAATAAATGGCACATAGTTTCCGCTTGATAAGTGTTCATTAATTTTGTTGAATTCCCAAAGGCAAAGATCATAAGCATAACTGTTTCAGAAAAATAGAACAAGTTAAAAGGAAAAGAGATCATCTGAACTTTGTACCACATCATTTTAACCATTTTTATTCTTTACATATTCTTTACATATTCTCCAATGTAAAATATCATGTGCATATAGCATATAAGAGATACATGAGGATTATTTTTCAGGGAAGTAATAATGAAAGGAAAAAGTTCTGATTTTGTAAAACAGAGGACCCAAGGGGTACCTGGGCGGCTCAGTCAGTTAAATATCTAACTCCTGATTTCAGCTCAGGCCCTGATCTCTGATCAAGCCCTGTGGCAGTGGGCTCCCTGCTCAGCAGGAAGTCTGCCTCTCTCCCCTCTCCCTCTGCCCCTTCCGGTGAGTTCTCTCTCAAATAAGTGAATAAAATCTTCAAAACAGGGGCTCCAAATGACCTATTCTGAAGTATTACCTAAGCTACATCAACTACTTAAACTCAGCAACTGAAATACTTAAATCATGCAGAGATCAGAGAACACAATAAATATTATTCATTCACTTACTGATACAACCAGTCAACAGACACACATTGAGCATTTACTACGTGCCAAGTATCACATTAAGCATTCTGATAAATGTTTAAGGTTTTTTTTTTTTTTTTTTTTTTTATTTATTTATTTGACAGACAGAGATTACAAGTAGGCAAGAGAGGCAGGCAGGGAGAGAGAGGAGGAAGCAGGCTCTCCGCGGAGCGGAAAGCCTGATGTGGGGCTCGATCCCAGGACCCTGGGATCATGACCTGAGCCGAAAGCAGAGGCTTTAACCCACTGAGCCACCCAGGCGCCCCGCATTCTGATAAATGTTAAAAATAGATAGGCATAGTCCAGCCCCCGTGAAGTTCGCCATCTATCCAGTGGTGAGAAATGGATACTAATCACACAATCACAAAAATAATTGTAAAATTACAGAGTAGTGTAAATGATACAAAGGAGATGTGCTAAGAGAACAAAGTCTGTCAGGGTCACAGGTTTTCCTAAGAAACTGACAGTATAGCCTAAATCCACAGAATAAAGAGCAGCATGTTGGAGCAGAGGGAAATGAGAAGTACAAGGAAATTGCAGGTAGAGGGAACAGAACATACAAATACAAATACAATCAGTGATAGGAAGGAACCAAGAGCATCCGAGGGACTGAGGGACCATTAGTACGGGAGTTCAGAAAATAGACTGCCCTATAGATGGAGCTGGAGAGATAAGGGTGAGTCAGCCCCATGGCTGTCTTAGAGATGGGAATTAAGATTTTTCTCTTTCTTCTAAGAGCAACGGCTTCCACTAAACTTTTCTAAACATAGTGATAATAAGAGATGCATTTTGAGTCAACCACTGATGGCAGAGTAGGGAACAGATTGGAATGAGGGTAGAGTGTCTATGGGAAGACCATTTAGGAGGCTTCCGAAGTGGCTCGGCCAGAGACTGGGGCAGCTAAAGCAAGGTCTGTGTCACGCAAAGAAGAGAAAGACACTTGGGCAGAAATGTCTGTTGTACTCAATGACAGATCGAATTTACTTATCGTAAATTCGAGCGAGTGAGTGAGTGAGAGCAAAGACTTATGGGTAAGTACGAGCTTTATCCTACTTCTGGGCCTTAAAGATAAAGGTTATGTTTGGAGGAAAACACCCTAACAGTTTTTCAACCCACTACCCCCAACATGGACGGCCTGCCCGAGCTTTTCCTTTCGCATCACATCCATGATCTGTGGGGAAGAACAGGCAGGTTTTACGTCACACATACACACACACACATAAAAACACACACGTACACCCTCATTGTTGGACAGCCCAGCTCTAATGGAGTCTAATGGATAGAAACCAAAATATACTGCGTTCAAGTCCATTTAATCAAAATAAAATACCAAAATAATCAAGGATTCTTGGCAGATGAACACGAGATTATCTGACAAAGAAAAGCTGCTGTCTCCCTTTCCCTTTTGCCCTACTGCGGGTGCTGCCGTGTGAAGACCAGAGGCCAAAGCCGAGCAGCACGTTGCAACCACGTGGTGACGTGCCAGAGGAGGAAAAGCCAACGCACTGAGGAATCCTGGATTATCGATGTCATTGTTGAGCCATCCCTGAAGCCACAGACCTCAAACTCACTTGTTACATGAAATAATTATCATTATTTTTTATAGCAACTGTTAACTTCTAACAGACGAGGCACACTTCTGAGGCTGAGGTAGAAGCAACATGTGATTCGAATCATCCAAAGGAAAAGAAAAATTCATATTGGAAGCAGTTCATGTTATATGCTAAATTTCTAGACAAGTATTTGAAATTTTAGATAAGAAATATTATCTGTGCTCAATTAAAATATTGTCTTTTATTAGCTTACTTTTATGAAAATACGATTATAGAGTAAGAATTCCCTAAATACCAACTCTTCTGGGAGTTTCTAGGATGTCTTTGCTAACATTATAAAGGAAAAAACCTTAAAGAAATAGTTTTCTGAGACTTCTCTTGGTTTACTTAAGAACACATGCGCAGCATTCTTTTGCTTAGAGACTATTAACTTGTGCAAATATCTTATCACACTTACTTGCACATCTGTTCTTTCATTAAACTATAAGTCCTTTGAAAGGATAAGAGTTTTATTTTTGTTTTTCCTATCCAATGCTGCCAGAAATCTTATCAAAAACTATTGATTGAATTTGAAAAAAAAAAGAAAACATGAGGATCCAAGGGATCCGAATCCTGAATTCAGTTGGCCATGAAGTAGATTTGTGTCTTGGGCAAGCCACTTAGTTTCTCTGGAGCCAAATTTTCTCATCTGAAATGTGGGGGAGCTGGTTAGCAGCAGAATTACGTATTACAAGAACCTCCAATACATAAAATACAATCAGAAATCCTTCTGGGAAGAGGGGGGAGTGCAGAGCTGTATGTGTTTACCTTTACCCTTATTCCTTCTACCCTATCACGTTGTTACCCTCCCCATTTATTACCCCTAAACCCCGCCCTTGGGGAAAAATGAGAATTACTGGGTATAATCCTCTTGAATGAACCTTCCAGTTTTTAAACAACGAATAAATAGGGGTGCCTGGGTGGCTCAGTCCGTTAAGCGTCTGCCTTCTGCTCAGGTCATGATCCCAGGGTCCTGGGATCAAGATCTACTCAGCTGGGAGCCTGCTTCTCCCTCTCCCTCTGCCCCTGCTCCCCGCTCGTGCCCTCTTTCTCTCCCCCCCCCAAGTAAATAAATAAAATATTTTAAACAAAGAATAAATATCGGAACAAGGTGGGTGAGTATCTTCAATTAGACTCATTGCAAGATTAAAGTCCCTGCAAAAAGCGGGATGAACTAGTAACGTCGTTATAGTACATGGAAACTTAGTCCCTGTTAAACCATACTCTGCTCTGCCTTTACACTCCAGTTGAGTAAAAATATCAGTTACTTCATAGGCAGTGAGATAAGAAACTCGGTCCTCTTTGCATTGGAGATCTCCTAATCCGTGTATAACGTTAGAGTAACAGATTTTCTGAAATACCACAGACTTGAGCCCTAAACAAAATGGACTTAAATATTAAAATTCTGGTCCAATTTAGATACTCAATTTAGATTTAGTTCCACTCAAGGGGATCTGGTCTGCAAAGCCAAATTCCATACCTTTCAAATGGAACAGTGAAGGAAGAATATAACTTAATCTTGTTTAATAATTGCAGACATGTACAGTTATTTTTTTGTTGTTTTTAACCCTCAAAGTTTAATCTAATTATTATTGTTACTTATGATTCTGCTCAAATAGGGGACACTTGAGTGTCAGAGGCTCTAGTGATTTCCATATAGAACACTGAAACACAAAATCCCAAGGAATTGTAATTACTCCAGCTAATCCTCACATCAGCAAAGTTATTTAGTAGTCACGGTTCCATTTTCTGGGAAACATTCACCACAGTAACCTAAACCTTTCAAACAGAGCCAGAATTCACCAGAGACCTAAAGCACTAAGCATTTCAGCTATCACATTCACAAAAGAAAATGAAAACAAATGGGAAAATAAATGTTACAAATAACCTTTTTTAAAAAAGGTACTCTGTTATAAGACGTATGCTACCATTATATTCCCGAAGATGAATATTTATTTCAAAGATGATTTTTTTTTTTTTAAATTTTGGTCTGTTGAAGTGCCATCAGCAAACAGACAAGCAGAATAACGCTAAAACCATTATCTGGCTACCTGGATTTTGCATCCTCTATTGAACAACTTACACAGTCTTTACTGTGGTTTTAAGGCTTAGTTGCCCATTCATTAGGTTGACAAACTTGTCAAAAGCCTCCAGGACTATGTCAGTTATGTCAGAAACACTTACAGAAGTCACAGCACATGCCAGGACTCCAATGACTCCTGTCAACCATTGCCAAAACGACAAGAAACCCTTCTGGGGACATAGGGCTGTAGAAAGACATGAGCCCTCCCACTCAGATTCTGTTGGTTTGCCCACCCAGTTATGGAGAAGCCCTGAGCAGTTCTGTCTTTGCCACCCGAACACCTTGGTCTTTCTGGGTGCATTTTATGATGCATTTCAAGAATCCCAAATTCTTTCAGATGTGTTGGTACTCGGGATGAGAGCTGATCAACCACGGTTTTTGATGTAGGAGCTAAACACTTAAAACCCATATTTTGACACAGGATAGTTAAAAACAAATGAATGTTTATGAAAATCAGGACACCAAAATGAAAATCAAATACAAATAAATAAGGCTGACAAAATGTTCATATAGAAGAATTAGATTATCTTAACCCCTATAAAGAGAACATAATTCAAGTAGCTAAAATAATAGAGAGGTACATTAAGTATTTTCACTCATCAAAAAATTTATAACTTAAGAATTGACAATAAAATAACTTAAAATGTTTCTAGTCAGACTGCAGGAAGTGGCTCCTCTAAGTGTTTCTGACATAACTGACACGGTCCTGGACCTGGAGATATTTCATATAGTTCAGAATGTTTTAAAATTAGAATACTTACATGAATACAACACAGGAAAGCAACAGAGAAACAAAGTGACTCAGAGTAATGGAACCACATGCAGGAAAACATGTGCTTCTATGCTCCCCTCAGATTCCCAGGAGGGGGTCTGAAACCGCACTTCCCAGAACCCCTTGCCAGCTTGTATTCCAGTTAAGTTTTGCCAATGGGAGGAGCTTGCATGAGATTAGGAGAGAAGGAAGGAACACAGTAGAAACAGTTAGTGAGAGTATGGACTCCTGGGTCCTACTCCAAAACAGAGCTCTAGCCATGCTGGTGGTGAGAGCAATTCATCAGGTTCTGGGTAACTGCACTTCTAGACCTTTGGCTTCTGCGGCCCATCCCTCACTTTGGTAACCAACCCCCCTATTAAACCCCAACAGAGTGGTTTCTCTTTCACTGATTTAAATGGCTGATAAGATCTTTAAGACTGTCTCATTCATTAACCATCAAATTAAAAAAGAGAAATAAAGCCCTGCCATTGTACTAGCCTCAGGGTGGATAATCACAAAATTTTCTCGTACTCATTGTATCAAATGATTACAGTAAAATTCCCCAAGCGTTCTATGAAGTCTCTTGGGAATGAACATTAGGAGGCTGACCATTTCCAAATAGCGTTATTTATATTGGTGGAATAGCCTACTTTACACAAGACACATAGAATATGTGGCTGCTTTTAATACAGTGTCTACTGTAGCAAATTTAAATATACAAACAATTCCCTTTGGTCACCTAAAAAAAAAAAGAAAAGAAAAGAAAAGAAAAGAAAAAAGGCCAGCTGGGCATAGGATACTGAGATGTTAGGTTTAAAGACAAGCTAAAAATCAATTTGCGGCAATGCAATATATTTGAAGACATCTGGGAAATAACATGACTGCAGGAACTTGCTCGAGTGCTGCTATTGAAGATGACTGGATCAGTTTATCCCTAAAGCTAAAAGACAGAGCCGAAAATAAATGGAAGCTCAGAATGTCAGCAGAAAAGCAAACTTCACATGAAATTCATGTTGGGAAATAATTAGTTTTACTGGTCATACTTGTCCATTAAGAGAGCTTATATATGTTGGTTTGCTTGTGGTTTATTTTGAGGACCTATTATTTATTGTCTCATAAGAGAATTAAGATGACTTGCAAAGGTGCACATTATAGAGCAAAGATAAGAAAAATCAAGAATAATTAAGAATTATACAGAGGACAATGAACAATAGGAAATAAGATACAAGCAGAACAAAACATGTATGGTGAAATACTTACATCAAATTTCACATAAAAATTTCTAGCAGCCAATTAGAAGACACAAACATGATTCATTACATGTTTTAGATTCTCCATAAAATAGAAAAGCATAATAGCAAATGCAACTATTCTTAATTCTGAGATAAGAGTTAATAATATTAGTAAGAGTATCACTTATCAAACATTTGTCAATGTCAATGCTTAGAACTGTCCTAAACACATTGCACAAGTTAATAGGTTTGATCTTAACAAAAATCCTAAATAAGTGGTACTATCTCCATTTTACAGAGAGGGAAATTGAATCAAAGTAAGATCAAATGCCAAGCCAAAGGTTTCCAGCTAGGAAATTCAGGAATTGGAATTGGGTTCCCTGCAGTCTGGCTCCAGAGTCTGTCCTTTTAGTCACTTTATTTATAAAAAGCCCAAAATAATGAAAACAATGTTTGTATATTAAATTTGGATTGGGTCATTTCCTTATGTCACAAGACCTGTGGCATCAGGCTAAAAGATCCAAAAAATGCTTCTAGAAAGTAAAATGATGTGGCCCAGTTACCAGGCTCTTTTTTCTTTTGCCTTAATCTAAAGACTGTAAACTCCAACACAGCACCATCCACACTGGTAATCTAAATCAGTGATGTGAGCCAGGAGTGAGCAAAAAGGAAGGAAGTCAGTGACCAAAGAAGGAACTATTTCTTGGTTCCACGAATTTGTTGCCAGGCAGGGATATGTGCTCAGTATGGTCAGATTTTTTTTTTTCTATTGTTTCCAGGGAAATCCAGATTTTTATGCAAATTTTATATTCCTTGTTAATGTGTGTGTGTGTGTGTGTGTGTGTGCGTGCGTGTGTGTTTATAAATACACATAAACTGAACAGAGAGAACATGTATACAAGCTGGAGTTGACTAAGAGGTCTCTAGTTTGTCACCTTACTTTAGCATTGTTCAAGGAGTGGTTCTCAGATTTTATCCACATGGATGTCTGAGGGTAGTGGTGGCTATCAGTAATGTCCTCGTCTTGGAACCAGGACCTTCTAAGGAGAGGACCCTGGGACTCCTCCCTTTCCTTCTCGCCTCTTCCTCCACTTCTCCACATTCCACTGAGAATTACTGATTCACAGAAATGAATTAGTGCTTTTCTCTCAGTCAATCCTCCATAAGCATTTGTTTTTCTCTGCTAAGCTTTTTGAACAATATTGAGGTTGAGAGTTTGGAATTATACTCCCCATTAAGGACCTCAAGTACTTAGAATACAGCTTTTTTAGGTTGCCAGGTAAATGCAGAGTTAGTGTGGGTTAAGCCTCTCTTCATATTCTCTTGTGAGTTAGAGTTGCCTAACCAACCTCAGAAGCAGTCTTTGCTCAGAGGCAATGAAGGCTTCCTTCAGAATGTATTCTAAGTCTATTCAAACGGTGTTGAGAGACAAAGGCGGTGGAGTTGGATATGAATGTAAGTTTCTACGGTTCTAATCATAAATCCGAAAAAAGTCAGTGGGGAAGTCCCTCCACATTTTACTTTCCCAAGTCACTATTTTCCTAAATCAATGGCAGTAACAGTCTCACTTAGGGGAAATTATAATGAAATTTAAAACAATGACAGGAGGCAGAGGGGGTATACAATTTTAACTACATTCGTAACGTCCCAACAACATGCTAAAGGGACTGGAGAGTAGTTGATAGCCATGATATGATTAAAATACAATGTGCTTAAAATATCTCTCTGCTCTGTTCCCTGTTAGTATCACTCAACACCACCATTTCCAATCAAAAAAGTTTCACTAAATTTCCTCATTTGGAGTTCATGAGAACAGACAAGACATACGTATGATCAGCAGTACCATCGCTCTCATGCCACGTTGCTTTCTGCAATGCGGAGTGCCTAACACAGCATGGATCGAGGAAAACCATCTGGGTGAACGTCAGAGGACCATGCAATACGGTGTACACAGGAACACTGGAGTTTTCCATAAGAGAAAGTCTAACCAAGCAATAAACTACGGAAATTGAAATGACTTCCCAAGTCAGGGTGTGGAGTTACAAGGGATAACTGTATCCCACTCCCTGGTCTCAAGCATCAGAGCACACTCTCTCCAGCAAAGCTGCCCCAGTTGTTTTAATACATGATGATCCCTATAAGAAATAAGGACCCTGACACATGCTAGAGCAGAATGGAAAGAGCAGTTGCAATCACCAAGCTATGCCTGCTTTCATTACGTTCTTCTTGTGGAGAAAAAAAATGTGTTCATCATAGCATTATTTATAATTCTAGAAACCTAAAAAAATAATGCATAAACAATAAGGCAAGGATGAAATATATTACATTACAGCAAACATTCTGCAGCCTTTAAATATTATGCTTCCAAAAGGTTTTCAATGATTAGAAAGAAATGCTTATGTCACAACAGTAGGTGAGAATGACAGATGATAAAACTGATGACACAGAAATATCTCACATATGCCAACCTAGACATGAAAGAAATAATGAAGAGTGATTGCTTCTAGGTGGTGGAGGGAAAGGTGTGTTTTTCTTCTTTCTATACATATTTTTTTCTGTTTAATCCAAATGTTCTACAATAAACACACAATTATTTTTATAATCAAACCCCCCAAATTCAAAGCTCTTAAAGAACAACTGACTCTAAAAATATAGGTAACGAACGGACTGAGGTTCTTCCTGCCAAGAAATTCTGCCTCCCACAGGTTAAAAGGGAAAGTACAGACCTACAGGGTAACAAGCACCAAAGTCCATTGCCTCTGTCTACATTCCTCTGTTTCAGCCACTCACAAAGCACTGTCTATAATGGCTCAGACGAGTGACACTAAGTGACCGCAAACATCATGAAAAAATAGCCTTCATTTCTCACTGGCTATGTGTCCTCCATTTACTATCAGATAGAGATAACATCCACTCAATTTGTCAAGGCAATTCTGCAATGACAAACTGATGAAGTTCAAGTCATTAGCATTTCTGCAGAAATATTATAAATGTAACTCACATATTTTTGAACTCTCCACCAAAATCAAGGTTATGCTTGAAGTATAAAGAAGATACGAGAGGACTGGGATGCGAACTGAATTTCTTTTGAATCGATGTTATAGAAATGAATTGTGTCATTTTTAACTCTTCCTATAATATTAAAAAAGAGAAAAATCTTATACTGCAAAAAATATTAGGTTAGCAATCTGCAATTATTAGTCATTGATTTTGTGCACGCACTGACTATTTCAGAATGCTGCTGTGGGGATAAGATATATTTAAATATTGGGAGAGAAGCTGGCTAAGCCTCCATTTCTCAGATTAAATAATACATCAATTTCATCCATGCTTTTTTTACTCTTAGCAACTGGGAAGTGCTGTTCACTAAAACTAGGATGATATAGAAGAAAACCACCTTTTTAAGTCATCTATGAGGAAAACAAAAGACTAATTTAGAGTTAAGATTACCTTTATCATGAAATCCATCTGATGACAAGTTATAGGATAATAGGTGCCAGGAGTGTATGCTTAACCTATTATGTGGCTCCATTAGCCCATTTCACAGACTAAGTAAGTGTGGCCCAGAAAGTTTAAATACCTTGTTCAGGATCACACGGGTACCAAGAGCTGCAAATCACCGACAGTGTCCACCCTGGGTTGATACCCAAAGAACTCTAGAAAGTGAAGAATCAGATGTTCCTTTACTCTGATTTTCCAATTGTGCTTCAAAACTTTCCCCATCTCTTACCCTTACTTGTCTTTGTGTGTTACCTTTATTCTCTCATCATAAACTGTTTTCTTATGTATAATCCTCATATCTCAAATGTCTTCCATACTTTCTTTTTAAAAGAATACCTGTAAAGCTTCTGATTAATCCTTAATAAGTAAGATCTCCCTACCATAACCAATCCAGTGTGGCCAGTGGATAAAGTCTCATAAGAAAATGGAAGCTCCATTGGACCCCACATTGTTTGAGTTCAGAAAGAAACTGTTCTTGGAGGAGGAAAAGTCTTCTAGGCAGCAAAACAATTGGTATCCATTAAAATTTGATACAGAATGATATGTAAATGTAATAGAGTAAAGTTTGTGATTTACGTATATATTTTTTAAAGTTACAACTGCTCTCTTTACCACTTAATAGTAGAGGCTTTCTACCATTATATGGATAGGAAGAACACAGAACAAAAGGACAAGTCTTTGGATTTTGAGATTATGAGTAGATTTTGGCAAATAATCATGATAACAGTCCTGACACCATAGTTTTTGACTGGCAGAGCTACATGACTAAATAAGAAAAATTGTTCTAAATTCCAATGACCGCGCAAAATATCAAGAGCAAAATCCCAGAAACGTAAGAACATAAAGTAATGCCATAACACAAACTGTGGAAGAATCATGATGATGTCCCCTTGCAGGGGAAAAAAAAAGATCAACACTGGGTTGGTATGAAAGGAGAAATAACAGATAAATTTCACTACGATTTAGATGCTGAGAAGTTCTTAGTAGTCTTTGGGCCTAGGATAAGTCCTTGGGAGAGAACAGTACATGAGAGGCAGAAGGGACTGGTGCTGGGTCTTTCCATGTTAAACTGAGAAGACTCAAATCTTTTAGGAAAGCTGGAGATCTAAAATGAATTCCCAGTGGCTGATGTCTGAATCCAGGAGAATGTTCCTGAAGCAGTGGCTATAGGGAATACTTTCTACCCTGACCGCTGCAGGGAAATAGCGGAGTCTCTTGAGGCAATTGGAGGAGGCTAGTAAACACTTCTCAGTCTCAGAGAAGGAGATCCCATGCAGCCAACTACCGCATGCTTATGTGGAAGCACTGACCTTCACAGCAGATGCAGCCGGGCTACAAAGGTTATCTCCAAAAGTGTGAGGGACAAATTACACCTCAGTGGAGGCCAAAAAACACCAAAGGCCATTGTGGATGAGAGGTGCACATCACACCGCACCCCCAGTACAAAGATTTAAGTGGATTCTCCCAAATGTAGTTGCTTTGAAGGAAAAAAGAATGCATAAAGGGGTCATAATGGGGGTAAATTCTGAAATGAGAGGATATTTACCCTAAAAATGCCTGAGTTTAAAATTAGATACGATGGGCCCAAAACTTGAACCGATACTTCACCAAATAAGATATACAGAGGGCAAATAAGCATGTGAACAGATGGTCCACATCGTATGTCAACAGGGAAATACAGACTAAAACAACAATGAGATACCACGGATTACCTGTTAGGATGGCCAAAATCCAGAACACGGACAACACCAAATCCTGGCCAGGATGTGGAACAACAGGAATTCTCATTCATCGCTGGTAGGACTGCAAAATGGTACAGCCACTTTGGAGGGTAGTTTGGCAGCCTCTTACAGAACTAAATAATCTTACCGTAACATCTAGCAATCACGCTCCTTCATATTCTCCCAAAGGAATTAGAAACTTAATTCTCGCCACAACAATCTGTATAACATTTATAGCAGTTTCATTCATAATTGCCAAAACTTGGAAGCATCCAATTGGTGAATGAATAAATAGTCTGGTATAGCCAGTCTGTGGAATATTATTCAGTACTGAAAGAAATGAGCTATCAATCCGTGAAAAAACACGGAGAAACTTAAATTTATATTGTTAAGTGGAAGACACCCATCTGAAAAATCTACATATTGTATGATCCAATTATATAACATTCTGGAAAAAGAAAATTATGGAGACAGTGAAAAGATTAGTGGTTGTCAGGGATTAGGGGGAAGAGAGGGATGAATACACGCAGCGCAGGAGATTTTTAAGACACTGAAACTACTCTGTATGATACTATAATGGTGGATTCATGTCATGATACATTTGCCCAAACCTATAGAATGTACAACACCAACAGTGAACTCTAATCTACGTCATGGATTTTGAGTGCTATTGATGTGTCAACGCAGGTTCATCCATTAACAGTCTACTACCATGGTGGCGGACGTTGGTAACTGGGAAGCTATGCATGTGCGGGGACAGGGGGCATATGGGAAATCTCTATACCTTCCTCTCAATTTGTTATAAGTCTAAAACTGCTCTAAAAAATAAAGTGTATTAAAAATATATTTCAAAAACTGGATGTGACTGAGTTACCCTAAAATGGCTAGAATAAAGGTGCTACACTAAGCAGAAATAAAAGCTCATGAGTTGAGTTGGATTTTAAGGAAATAACCATATTACATCTTTGTACAATCTAGATTTGTGACTGTATAAATTTTTTAATGAATATAAATTCATAATTTATGTATATATGCATTCATATATTTTATATGCATATATGCATTTATGTGCATGTGTGAAAATAAAATATGGGGCATTTGATTTAGAGGATTCAATTAATAACATTTTAATTATGAAAATACTTAAATGGATTATTTCTTTCTCAACTAAGCATTGCCTATCCATGAAATTTTTTTGAATTATGTCATAATTGGCTGAATAATCTCTTTTACACTTCTTGAACAAAGGCTGAGATTCAGCATGTTACTAAAGTAATGAGATAGTAAATGTCTGACTATGTACAATGTACAACATGGCAACGATCAAATGAAGAAAAGTATTTTGGTAAACCGATGAGACCAGGTGTTTGTTCAGGCTACGTTTTTCACTGCACTTGACACTAGTTTGGGGATTATAGAAATAACTCTTTAATACATTCTCTTTACTATTTTACACATAGTTTACTTATTTCTGCCCAATTTTCTGACTGGTTCTTATCCTTCCCCTTCTGTCATCACTCTTCAAAAGGCTCTCTCAGGGACAGTGGTTAGTGTTGACTATGGCCCATATGATAATGTGTAGATTACACCCTTCTCCCTTTCCAATAAAACTAAATTCACAGTTAATACAGATTTCATATGTTCTTCTACTGACCAACTAATAATAAGATAATGAAACACATTTATGTAACACATTATGTACTTGTAAAATTCCATTCTTATTTAACTGGAAATATAAGGCATTCTTATTTTACAGAATATTATTTATGCAAACACAGCTATTAACCTAGTGAAAGAAGACACACAAAAGTAAAAAAGCAATAGCAAAATAAAATCAGCTTCTAAGTACTTTAAAAATTAAAAGAATACGTCAAACAAAATGTCAGAGAGAAATATCTTACTAGATTTAGAATATGAGACCAATGTGACCCTGATTCCAACTATAATCTGAAACACAATTAGATATCTTATGATGAATTGATTAAATAATTGCCCCATAGACACTAATCATATTTAAATTATAAGTTATTACAACAAAAATCAGTATCAAGTAAGGTAAGTAAAATTCTGTTGAGAAACTGATTTCTTTTTTTTTTTTTTTTTTTTTTTTTTTTTTGAGAAACTGATTTCTTTAAACAGTGATTAATATACCAAAAGGTCAGGACTTTTTTTAAAAGTCAGAAAAAGAATAACATGCCTGTTTGTTTTAATAGCAGCATCTCTACAGTATGTATCTCTTCCTATGTTCAAGTTACCAAAAGCAGTCAACAAAAAAGCAGCAGCAAGATATCCAGAAAGAAAAGTGACATAGTCCTATAATACCGGAGCTTGAACTTTTTCATTTATACTCCTTTCTGCTCTCCTTTAATTATCTCATAAAGATAGACTCACAAAGAGGAGGCCTGAAACAGGAGTGAAAACATTCCTACAGCTTTACCCTTCTGTCCTGTGACAAAAAACAATCCAGAGAAACTTCTCATCTACCCAGTCAGTGCTACTTGCCTCAACAGTAGCCCCAGCAACAGGTAACCAGATAGACGCTATTCAAAATATTCCATACTGCTTGCTTAATTAAAAGCTACACTTAGAATTTTGGTTGATTTTTTTTTCTATTACTGTACAAACGAAGCAGACTTTAAGTGGGATATTTTTTCTCACAAGTTAATTCCTTATAAACAGTTCCAGCACATTACTTCATTTCTCATTAAAGCTAAAAACTTCACTACAATGAAACTGAGACACCAGAAGCTTTTTGGTAATAGGTAGTTGAAAAAGGAATTGTATCATTAGAAAGTAGACTACGTAATAGCCCGCTTTTCCTTAGAGACCAATGTGGTTCCTCCTTACTCTAAACTTCTATGACTTTATCATTCTCAGGAAGTATAAAGTTAATATTTGAGGACAATGTAATTAATTTATTTTTATTTTGCAAACATATTCTATGTATAAGCTAGGAAATGCTTTAAATAATTTATAGCGATGAAGCACTTTAATCTTCATAATAACACAATGAGATAGGTACTATTAAGGTCCTACGATTTTCACCCCAAAAAGATGAAAATCCGAGACACAGAGAAGTTAAGTGTCCTGACCAAGGACACACAGTTAGTAAGTAGCATCGGTAGTATTCACCTTGGCAGTCTGAATCCAGAATCTATGCCATCAAACACTGTATCATGTAGTCATGGAAATGTGGGTGTCTTATTCTGTCTGAATGACTAGCCAACCTATTCAATCAAATCCTATGCTCTAAATTACCTTCATGGTTTTCCACCAGAATTTTTCTAAGGTCACAGTTAGCAAGATAAATTGGTGTCAGTATATATACATAATGTTTCTAGACACAATGCAATCTGTTTTTCTAGAACTTTAGTAATTGACAAAAACAAACAAACAAAAAGTAGAGGAAGGTGAACTCCCATATTAAAAAGCGCCATATCCTTGACACCTTATATGAGATGCCTCTATGTACTAGACAGAGCTTTTCTTGCTAAATGCTAACTTTGCAAGTTTGAGTCTCCATGTTCCTCCAACACATGTCTCAGAGTCAGGTAGCTCAGGGTGAGATTTTGTGTATTTGTACAACTAAACACATTTGATACAGAGATTTCAGAAGCACTTATGTCCTGCTTCTGTCTTAGGGAATGTGGTTTACATTCATCATGCTGACTTTCTTTATTGACAACAATGTCAATAAAAAGAACAGTAATTAGGAAAGTCATTCATGGAACTCCCTTCCCATTAACTGGACTCAAAATTTTCAATTCCTTGAGAGTCTACAACCGTTTCCTTTTCTGTTCTAAGGAATCATACTACTGTGTTCTTTCTAATCTCCAAGTCAAATGTCAGCTGCTATAAACTGCAGACCATGGAGAGGCTGCTTTGCTTGCTTTTGATGCCAGGAGCACTGTATTCAGAGTCAAAAACTCTGGAACTGGGTCTTAATTCTGTCATGTACTGGCTGTGAGGTCTTGAAGTAAGTGTTCGCCATCTCTGACTTAGGGAATCCTCCTCTCTAAGAAGGGAGTGATGCTGACAACAGCACAGTACTGTTGGACAATTAAATAACCTCCTGTGTGGGTGGGACAATTTATTAATTATTGACATCTAATATTAATTTTTCTAAGAACTAGAAGAAAAGTGACTAATAGCCAAAATTTGTGAGCATCTGAAACTTAGTTCCTAGTTGCCTAATATAGGAAACAATCATGATTTATATACAGAATAACTTCTATTTATGATATGCAACTGGTTATAACTATTTTCACTATCACTATTTTCAACTATCACTATTTTCTCCAAATAAATTTAAGTGATATTCCAAAAGATTTAGATAACTGATTTATAAAATGTTACCAAAAAGGCCTTCCTTACATTATTTTGAGATAATTATGTCCCAGAAATATTGCAGTGGACATGTCATGCCTACCAACCCAATTTCTTTAGCTCATAGATTTAGAGGCCAACTAAACTAAATACTTTCTGGAAATCCATATTGTATTTGGTATATTTAAGAGTCACAATCATAAGACCAAATTGCGCTCTTCCACAATGCAAAGGAAGAATTTGGCCTTGATTAACTTTCCATAAATCTGAGAGAAGAGAAATAAATTACATTTTTAGCCAATCCAGGCATGTTACTTACACGAGCACACCAAGAAATTTTGTTTGAATGAACTTAGCTGAAAAACAGACTCTAACAGAAATGAAAACCCTTTGATGTGTCTCTTGGAAGGTCCATTTATAGCACTTCCACATGAAAAAGCCCAGTGACAAATGGTTTCTGAAGATGAGGATGCTTTTGGCCACATGGAAAATGAAGAAGCAAAAGTTTTTGCGATAATCCCCTACCTCCACTTACTGGGGATTTTCCCCACTTTTTAGGAAATACTTTCTCACCCTTAACTAGCGTCTTGTTCCCTGACCTATCAGTGAGGATTTGTTTCATAAATTGATTTCTAAAAGGAAACTCATTTAATATGTTGCCCCTTAAAGACACTTCATTTAAGGAATGGAGGCAGTGCCCATCCCAGAGTAAGATAGTTAAATCCGTGAACCATTGATGTCTAGAACATAATGTTGAGCCAAAATACATATGGTCAACCTCCTACTCTTAAGACCTGGTTTGGGTCTTAAGGTATTGAGATCCTTTTGAGAAGGACCTACCTATTTCCAATGTCAGGGTGTCTTAGGAACATCCAGAAAACAGAACATACGACCAAACTCTTTGCCAAACTGAAAGCCAATAAGATTAGAGTTATATTTAAATATTCTTTCTTTTCCCATAATAAATTATTGCCAGAGGAAAATATTCAGTTCCTTACCAAAACACATGTTTATGGATATAGATAAAAGAGGTATTACTTTTTATTTCATTTAAATATATATTGGCTTTGGCATCCTAGCCAGAAAAGGACTGAATAATAATGAGTAACTAAATTTTAATTGGTATATATGTAGGCAACTCCTACTGGCATGCTCTGTGTAAAAATACCTTCATTTTTCTAGTATTTCATTCAATGCTAAAAGTAACTTTTTTGTAGTGTAAAAAAATGTTGATTTTTTTTTCTCATCCTCTGTGCTGCAATTATATGTTTAGGAATTGAATTTCTTCCCAAATGTCATTGAGACATTCTATTAAGAAGTCTTATTATAAGAAAAGGTTCATTTACTGGGGTGGGGGGGGGAGAGTTGAAATGAACCCATTATACCATACAAGAATCTGAAATCTTTCACTTTCTATTGAATTTTATGCTATTTTATCCTCTATTCCTTTTGCTGTCATTTGCTTTATTTTTGTTGCTCTTGTTTAAAAATACAATTAACCCTTCAACAATGCAGGGGTTAGGGTACGGACACCCATGCAGTCAGAAATCTGCACATAACTTTTGACTCCCCCAAAATTTAACTACCAATAGCCTACTGTTGACCAGAAGCTTTTACTGATAACCTAACAGTCAATTAAAACATACGTTGTATATGTTACATGTATTATGTATTGCATTCTTAAATAAAGTAAGTTAGAGAAAAGAAAATGTTATTAAGAAACACAAGAGAAAATACATTTATAGTATTGTACAGTATTTATTAAAAAAAAAATCCACAAATAAGTAGACCATGCAGTTCAAAACCATGTTGCTCAAGGGTCAACTATATTTAATTTGATTTGTATATAGATAGATTAGATAAAGGTAGTGGTGAAATACATAGATTTGTGTGTTTTGTGTTGTATCTTCACAAATGTACGGTTTTAAAAATACAAGTCTAATTTAATCTGCAGATTCTTTTCTTTTCAGAAACAGTGAATTTCTGAGAAAGAAAGCATGGCAATTTGTAGATAGTTATCACACCAAAAGGAACATCAATTGCAAATGCCATGTTAAACAAATGAAATACAGTAAATTAAATAAAACTACTTTCTGTAACACTTTATGCCTCTATCTGTTAATTTTGAAGAAGGCACCATAGTGAGGCTCATTTTAGTACAAAGTCATACTGCAGATGTACTACATTTATTTATTTTTCTTTATGAAAAAATATATATAAAACTTTATAGCCTGCCCCAGTTCCACATTAGGAATAGCATGAAAAGCTTCTCCATGTCTAACTTCCCCAACCCCTTAGATGACTTCACGTTTCCTCTCCCTTCTACTACCCAGTGTTTCAAACCTGCATCTGAACACTGGAAACCAGGGTCAAGGAACAAGGTGTCCTTCCTTCTGTCCTTCTTTATACCTTTGACTCATCTCCAACATCCTCTAAGACATTCTCTCAGTTATGTCCTTCCTCACCATCTTCAGTGGCTCCTTCCGCTCAGCCTTTCTATATAAACAAAATGATGAATCTCTTTTCTATCTTAAGAAGAAAAAAAAAGAAACTTCTCTAATCTCTTTGTCCTCTGGTTTTCGACCTGTGCATCTCCTCCTCATCACTGATTTCCTCAGTGTCTCCTCCCTTCAGGCGGCTACGAACTACTTCCACTCAATTCACTCCTCATCCTTTGTCCTCAGTTTGCTACCCCACCACCCTGCTAACAGGGCACAGAACAAGCTTCTAAAGGCCAAATTCAAGGCTCCTTTCATCCTCAAATAACCTGACCTCTCACAGTCTGGGGCACTGCCTAGCAAGCTATTCTTTTTTTTTTTTTTTTCTCTCCCCCAAAACTCTTTCCTGTTTTCTTCTCCTTCTCCTTCTAGATTTCTGAGAACGTCTTATAAATTCCTTGCTAGGCCTCTCTTCATGCCCACCCCCACAAATGCTGTTGTTTACCTCATGGTTCTGTCCTCACTCCTCTTTTTCTTCCCAGGGATTCTCTCCCTAACTCTGCCCATTCAATTTCTGTCTCATTCACTTATCCCTCTTCCTATACCCACCTCAGAAAATGCATTGTTTCTCAAGATTCCTTCTGTGGATTCTTTGCTTCCTCCATCTACAAAAAAGCATTAATAAGAACAACTACTCAGCAAGTTGTTAGATGATTAGATTAGATTAGATGGTGCAAGTAAGACAACTAAGCATGATGCATGCCCCAATATCAATAATTACTGGCTATTCCTTGTTTACCTCAAGGTAAAAATCTGGCAATCATCCTCTGCTCTTCACTATCATGGGAATAAGAAAACTGGCCAATGAATGGGACAGAGAAGAAATCAAGTCCTGAGATACTGCTTTTTAATAACTCCTGAAAGCCATCCATTCTCCTCCAGTGCCACTTGGACTGCTTTATATCAGCAACCCCTCTTCTATACGATTTGTCCATTGTGTCATTTTCTAGCATACAAATATAATCCATTTTCTCCCTTACTTGATATCTGTTGTTCAGTAGATACGTATTTTTAAAAAATTAACAAGTAGTTGGAAGAACTAATTTTGTATTTTTCCAGTTTCATCTGACCCACATAGTTCAGGCTCCATAACAAAAAAAAACCAAAAAACAAAAAACAAACACACACACACACACACACACACACACACACACACACAAAAGCATCCCTGGAAACATCAACAATTCATCACTTCTGGTAAATCTCTCTCTTCTCAGGAGGAGTAGGAGTGGTTTGACCTTTATGCCAGGCAAACAACTACTGGCAGGGGTTTGGTGTTTAGAGAATCAAAAAAGGACTTCACAGAGAACAGCAGGCCAGAACAAGAGTCCACAGAGGCAACACCAAGTCCAACACAAGATCCAAAATAAATTAGTGAGGATATTGTATTCTGACAATGATAAAATTCACAAGTGGTGATGGGTTCTAGGGTAACTGGCAAGAATGCTTATAGGTATTTACAGCTTTTTTTTTTTTAAGCTAGCTAGCGTCTGACATGTAGATGAATTGGGCAGTCTTATAAAAGTGGCAGCATAAAGAGAGGATCAGGAGGGAGACAAACTGAGGGTTGCTGGGGGGAGGGGGATAGGGAGAAGGTGGTGGGTTATGGACATTGGGGAGGGTATGTGCTATGGTGAGTGCTGTGAAGTGCGTAAGCCTGATTATTCACAGACCTGTTTGCCTGGGCAAATAATACATTAGATGTTAATTTTTTTGAAAAAAGGAAGTGAGTGAATAAAGCAAAATTTAAATTAAAAAAAAAAGTGGCAGCATTCAGTGATACACACTTAACTTGTGTCTAGGGAAACACTGCTAATCTTTTAGACATTTTCTTATCCCTCCCTTTTTCATGAATATTCCTTAAATTTTCCCCATTCCTCTAGACAAGAGTTCATTCTCTCAGAGTTGCTTCACACTCTACGAAGTTTTTAGTTCTCATCAATTGCATGTATGATTGTTCACATGTTTATCTTTTCAATTTGACTATGAATTTCAAGTAGTGGACACTCCATATTGTTCATAACAGACATTCCACAGATCTTTGTTGAAGGGATAAATGAGTAAGTACACAAGCAAATACCTCTGTCTCTCCCTGTGGAAAGGGTTAATGCTGAGTAGAGTATTGTGACAGATCTCCCAGGAACATCTCTTCTGCACTTAAAAGAACTGAGATGTAAGTGTGTGCCTAGTTTGAGGCCTGACGATCTGACATAAGCCACCTCCACGATTTGTCATACCAGCTATGTCTTCCTAGTGCCAGCATGCCCTCCTTCTCAGCATAATATAAACAGGACTTCTGAGGTGAGCCGTTCCCTTGGTTAAAAATTATGAAGCTTAGGACGCCTGGGTGGCTCAGTTGGTTGGGCGGCTGCCTTCGGCTCAGGTCATGATCCCAGCGTCCTGGGATCGAGTCCCACATCGGGCTCCTTGCTCAGCAGGGAGCCTGCTTCTCCCTCTGCCTCTGCCTGCCTCTCTGTCTGCCTGTGCTCACTCTCTCTGACAAATAAATAAATAAAATCTTTAAAAAAAAAAAAAAATTATGAAGCTTTCTGGTTTCATCACTATAAATAAAAATGTAAAGAAAATGCATGTTGAACTTGAAGGTAAATGTCTAAAGTTAACTAACTGTTGGGTGAGTTTTTGTTGCTGTTGTTGTTGTATATAATTTCTTTTCCCCTTCTCACAAATTTATGAACCTCCAAAGAATAGTTAGCTCTTGCTTGCAAAACTGCAATCACTTCTCAGCCTCTCACACATGCTCTGGGTATTCATTTACTGATCTTGATGATATCGTGTGAAACAACTGTGCTAAATTAGACTCGATTCTTCCACAGAACTTCAGTAGGGAATTGTAACACATCTGCATAATATGATGTTGGGACTGAATTGGGCCATCCTACAATACCTTTTTAAAATTATAAGCAACAGGAACAAACTGTTAGGGAAATGTCCTCTCAATTCCCTCAACTATGCGTTTAGCAGATTTCCACTATATGGCTTTATGTTCATTAACATTCATGCCATTGTCTGTAACCTCATTTGTTTCACTGTTTGCTTTAGATTTTCCTTGCTGAAATATTTGCCTTTATTCTTTCTTCTTACTGCTTCTTCTGGAGCTTTGACTATTCTTTTTGGTTTTAGCAGAATATTTTTGGAGGATAATTACCAAAAACTTATTTATGAACACAATTTATAGACTTTTTTCTCTAAAAAGAGATACATATAGAAGGCCACTTTTCGCTGATTAGGAAAATTCTGTGAAAAATACACCTATTGAATTCGGAGCCCTTCCCCCAGTCTCCCAATTTTATGTCAGAAGTGAAGAAACTACTGTCAACACCTGCATTTTCAATTGGAATTGTTCCTATCTTCTTTCTCAGTCTAACTATAATCTGAGTGATTAGTCAGTAGGACATGGGCTATAGGGTTTTTGGTTTTTTTTTTTTCCTATTAGAGATGATTGATTTGCATAGAAATATCTACTCTGTCTTATTTGGCTCCCCCCTTGTGATTAAACTGCACAAATTTCTGAGAGCTCACACATACTGAGTGTGGAGATATGAGGCAAAAGTGTTGCTATCTTTCTTTCCCTGAGCATATTTGTCTGATGGAGAAGTATATGTTATTCCTGCACTTGGTTTCACCATTATAGCGTTCTAAATATATGAATAGATACCATAAAGTATCACAGACCTCCTAAAATATTTTTATTCCATTTTGATGTTTTGGCTTTTTCATGTTTGAATCTATACAGATTGCCTAATACATAAGAGATGCACGATTGTTTTGGTTGAAAGGACAAAGACAGGATGGATGTACAGATGGATGGAAGGAAAGAAGGACGGACGGACTTAGATGAGGGGAGGGAGGGAGGAAAGAAGAATCTCTGGTTTTCCTTCTACTTATTTTCTTACTATTTTTTGAAGTCACCAGAGAATGCTTCATTGATACCTCCATGTAAATAATGTCCCAGATTTCTTCCAGACTCTCCTGTATGAAGATAAAGATGCCTCGGGGAGTTTATTGTGACCATTGCTGCTAGGACCTTATGGTTTATAGTGCTTCTGGTTACTAGTTTAGAATGTATGCTGTGTTAACCAACACTTGCTCAAGTCTGTATGTTGACAGGTGGAAGACCTATTCCTCTATATCAGGGTTTCTCAAAAGTGGCACTACTCACGTTTTGAAACAGATAATTATTTGTTTGCTGTGGGTTTGGGGGAACCTGTTTTGTGAATTTCCAGATGTTCAGCAGCATCCCTGGACTCTACTCTCTAGATCCCAGTAGTACCTCCCCCCACCAGTCATAACAATCAAAAATGTCTCCAGACACTGCAAGACACCACCCAGGGGTAGGGTGAAATTGCCCCCAGTTGAAAACCACTCCTCTGTATATAGATATTTATCTTATATGGCAGCCATAATATGTCACGGATTTTCTAGTAGGGTGGGAAACCACTCTTTAAATTTCCCCCCAAGGGTCAAACTGAGATCTCTTTGAGCTTGCTGAGCAATCACCGTCAAGGCAGATTCTGTGATAAAACCCATTCCTACTCCTCCTCAGCTCCCCAGGTTCCTTCACACACATACCTCTGGGTTGCTCGCCCTTTTCCAGTTACCTACCTCCTATGCAGTCACCTCCAATCAACCACTCACACACAGTTTGAATTTAATTTTGAAAATATCAATAAACAAGCAAAGTGTATTGGCCAAGTATGTATTACTTCTCTGGTAACAGAGTTATATTCTAGACCCTATTATTGATGACTCTTCCTGACTGGCCTCTAGTATGACTACTTATAAAGGATCATGATGAAATTCTCATGAGGGTGAATGGGAGCATGTGTTGAGGGTAAGAGTTCAGGATCTAAATTTGTATATCCTGGATCAGAATCCCAGCTTTGCAACTTACTAGAGATTTATAGCTCTGTTCTTTGCCTCAGTCGTGGCAATCCATAAAATGGACATAATAATAGTACCTCCTGCATGAAACTGTTATGAAGTTTAAATAAAAGTCTAACTAGGAAATCATTTAGAAGAATGTTTAATATATGTTAGCTCTTTTAATCATACCCATGATAATGATATAACTTACAGCAGTACTTACTACACATAAGTAGACATGCAACACAACATGAACACACACAAGACAACCAAAAACTTATATTTTATTTTAGTCATTAAGTCTGATATTAAACATGTCATATTACATATTGTTTGTCTTTCACTGGTGAATGTTTATACTAGCATTCTTGATTTGCTTTAATTTTCATGTCAGTTAGTAAATACTTAAGCAGCATGCTACTCTTTCCAAATCTGTTCCTCAAATCTATTTTAAAAAAGAAAATATTTAACTTTTCTGTTACGATTAGCACAGACTTTAGGCTATACTATCTATCAGTGGTCATTTCAGTGGCCTTGATTCTCCCACTCTCTAGCATCTTACCCATAAAATATTGCTCCTCATATTCATTCAAAACTTTGAAAGAGACACATATGTGAAAAATATATAAGTAGTAGAGAAAGAAGAAATCAATGGTTCTTGATGCTTTTTAGATTATAATGGGCAAAACAAAGAGGAAGAAAGAAAAAGGTAGCAGGAAGGGTTTCATGATGACTCTGGTTTCCATTCTATAATGCATATGAAACAGGAACTTCCGAAGAAGGAAGTATTTTTGGAGGAAATATGGAAAATCCAATTTAGACATGTGTAGAAGGAAAAGAGTAGTTAAGTAGGAAGGAGCCTGGTGCTATTTTGACCTCAATTCACAGTAAACACTATGAGCATTCTCTAAATGATTTCAAAAGGCTTTGAAGAAAATCTGCAAAGGAATCCAAACTCAACTAAAACATTTAGAAGCCCGGAGAAAAATATATTTGGATATTTTTGTTACATTGAAAATAAGTTCCCTTTAACAGTTCTGGATTTCCTAAGGACAGGTGCAGAGGCGACCTACTACAACATCATTTAAATTAAATGGACTAAAGGTATCATTGCTCATGCAAAACCAGAACAGGTCACCATGACCCCTTTAACTAGTTTCATTCCTAAAAATCACCATCATTTGTTGATAAAAATCAATAAGACAAATGGCATCTCTGGTTTTCAAAGGCAGATGAGATATTAGTAGCTTCATTTAATAGATGAGGAAATAAAACCTCAGCTGCTTTAATTAACATATCTCGGGACACAGGACTATAAATGGCAAAGCAGAAAGTAAAAACCAGGGTTTTACAATTCTACTTCAACGTTCACCCATTTTGTTTCCTATCATTCACTGTAGGACTGAATAAATACGTCCGCAAAAAAATAAAGAAGTTAACCTCTATGCCCATTATGTCAAAGCTGGTACAAACTCAAGAAGCAACTTTCTATAGTCCAACAAGTGTTAAAATATTGCTTTTATCAAAAGCTTTTGTAATAGGATGTTTGACAAACTGCACAAGGGTTTCTTGTCCATCAAAATCACGAAATGTCACATAGGCAAGAATAGTGGATAATATTACAAGCAGTCTCACATAAGCTGAAAAGAGAAGAAAAGGGAGCACACAGCTGTGCCTCTTCTCCTCACGAGCAGTAGGTATTTGGAGTTTTCATCATAGACTACTCCTAGGAGTGAGGTAGGGAAAGAAAAGCAGCATTATGCTTGTTTTACTGAAAAGAAAACAAAAATCAGAAAATGATAAAGGGATTTACCTAAAATCACACAGCCCGTTAAGGAACAAATAGAATTGCTTTTGGCTATCCTTTCCAATAGGTTATGCTACCACCTATTATATAAACGTGAACAATTAAATTGGAGAATGGCTCAAAACCAAATGAAATCTCCTTTAATTTGCTACTCTAACTATAAAAAGGACCCATGTTGGGGCTTCACTATAATGGGCTCACTGTGGTGCAGAATGTAATACACTGAGTTCATCTTCAGAATTAACTTCGGGAGCTTGTCCATTAGAATTCTTTTTTTTTTTTTTTTAAAGATTTTATTTATTTATTTGACAGACAGAGATGACAAGCAGGCAGAGAGGCAGGCAGAGAGGCAGGCAGAGAGAGAGAGGAGGTAGCAGGCTCCCCGCTGAGCAGAGAGCCCGATGTGGGGCTCGATCCCAGGACCCTGGGATCATGACCCGAGCCGAAGGCAGAGGCTTTAACCCACTGAGCCGCCCAGGCGCCCGTCCATTAGAATTCTTGAGGAAGGTGCTCCTAGTACAGATTTGACTCACCATTGAGATTAAGTCTAAGAGAACTGCCAGAGAGAGAAATAACAGCTCTTCCAAGAAGCTGGTGGTCAACATTTTACTTCTGCCATTTTTCTAAACTCATATATAGAATTCCAACATTCTGTCACTGCCCCTCTAATGATATTATTTAATATCTAATAATGACTACAGATACAGTCACATCTGTAAAATGGGATAATAATAGGATTTAGTCTTATTATAAGGATTAAATGAGCTACTATTTTCAAGCACTTAAAATACAAGTGTTTGTTGAATTTAGAAAATAAAACAAATAGTTTATTTTCATCCATGCTGTGCTTTTAGTGTACCTAACTACAAAATTTGTCTCTCTTCAGACAGGCTGTTTTTTTAATCAACTGAAAAGTAAAAGAAAACATTGAGATAGAAAAGTATTTTTAACAAAGGTCACTTAAGGATCTGATTGTATGAAAAAGAAAAGCTTTCCTGTGCTGAAGGGATTTTTTTTTTTTTTGACACAAAGGGGGAAGAAACTGTTTTCTCTGTAAATTTCCAGAAATGTAAATGCTAGACATAATGACTAATTAACTAGAATTCCTAATTAAGTGTATACAGAGCAAGGGATGATTCTTGCTTTACTTTAACATCCAGTAGCATTTCCAAGAAATGACATCCTCTTACACAAGGGTCTAAAATGCAAATTAATTGTAAGTCTGATGGCCTTGAATCTGAGCAGAAATGACACAAAAAGTGTGAAGTTTCCTTGAATGTCCCTGAGGGTTTAAAGGTGTAGAAGTATTGAATGTGTATAAATAGTACAAGGAAGTTACTGCATCCCATTTTCCTAAATTAGAAATTGACAGGACAAACCCAAGAAGTAGCCCTTGGCGCTAGTTGATATTCAGGGTATATGGTGTGCTAAGGAGACATGACTCAGAGCTAAAAAATTACTAGACCTACTGAATGCACCCAGATAAGGAGATAAGAGTAAAAAAAGCAGGTCTTCATGCTTGAAAATGTTGAGATCTCAGTGTCTTAGTCCATTTGGGCTGCTACTGCAAAATACCACATACTGGGTAGCTTATAAAACAAGAGAAATGTATTTCTCACCATTCTGGAGGCTGGGCATCTGAGATCACGGTGCCAGCATGGTCCAGTGAGCACTCTTCTCCCGACTGACCAAAGATATCTCACTGCATCCTCACCTGGAGGAAGGGGCCTGAGATTCTCTAGGATTCTTTTATAAGGACATTAATCCAACTCATGAACGGGACCTCCTAGAGGACCCATCTCCTAATACTTCATCTTCGGGGGTTAGGACTTCAACATTTGCCTTTTCAGGGGACAAAACACTCAAACTGTAGGCTTCAGTCTAAAGCAAAATATTTATTTAAACTATGGTACTAAGCTTTACTTGAGTTCTAAAAGGCTGAACCATACTTCATGCAGATTGTCCTAAATATAAAGGACTATTACCGTCACAATTACACTACTTCGTGAACAGGAAAAAGAGTAATATAAGGAAAGGAACATAACTAAGACCAAGTTACCCAAACTCAAAAGGAAGTAGAACTCTTCCAAAGTATAGTTTTGCTTCATTTCTACCTGACGGTTACATTCACCAACTTAGGGATCTGATAAAGCAACTTGAAGGTTGCTTTTGAACTGAACCTTTCCTAATCCAGTTTGCATCAAGAGATTATGCCTGTGAACCTCATATATTTAGTGTTAAAAGGTCCCAATTAATAGGATACTGCTGAAGAAGCAGCCAAAACCAATGACAATGTCGATTTAAGAAATATTTTTAAATACCGTCCCACAGAAGATCCTAAGGTATTGCATGACAGTCATCACAATGTGAGAAATAGTTCAGATTTTGAATTCATACTAATCTGGATCCAAACACTGACTTTCATTTAGTTGCTTATAATTTGGGAAACATCTTTGAACATGTTTAGCCACAGCATCCTCACCTATAAAATGAATGTAATTATATTAACCCATAACCTTAGGGAATAAATAAGGTAATTTATGTGAAGCATTCATAAAGTAAACATTCAACCAATGGAAGCTATTTTTAGTGACCTAAAAGGGGGAAAACCCAGTTTCCATTAACCATGTTAGTCTCATCACAATGTGTATGAAATGAAGAAAGCACTTCACAGGTTCTGTTAAAATTAAATAAAAGTGTTCCTCCTCTTTAATTAAAGAGAGATGACATAAAGCCCTAGCTTAGGGATTCCTACCTCTAGATAGCTGTGTTTAATACCTGTAAATACTTCTGGTAGAATTTTCTCTGTTACCATCCCTACTAAATATTACACAGTGATGACTTCACTATAGTATAAAGGCCCTTTTGAGTTGCTTCTCTCTTACCATTTTTATAACATGCATTTCCCTTCTTATATGAGTACAGATAGCTTTAAGTTCAGAGAGCAATGATTTGCCTTTGACCCTTTACCACATAGGCTGTCTAGTTAGGGTCGGGTTATCCAGCTTTTGGAAAGGACCAGAAGGCTGGGATGGTAGTAGTGAATCAGGGTCTTCTCTTTGGCTGAAGTAATATCCTCAGTATATATATTAAAAGTACTTCCCGGGGTGCCTGGGTGGCTCAGTGGGTTAAAGCCGCTGCCTTCGGCTCAGGTCATGATCCCAGCGTCCTGGGATGGAGCCCCGCATCGGGCTTTCTGCTCAGCAGGGAGCCTGCTTCCTCCCTTCTCTCTCTGCCTGCCTCTATGCCTATTTGTGATCTGTCTGTCAAATAAATAAATAAAATCTTTAAAAAAAAAAAAAAAGTACTTCCCATTGGCAAATTAACATCTATAACCAATAGCTAAGTGTCTCAAAGTACAGTTGGCAAGATGAAAGAACACGAGTTTCATTTTGGTTTGCTGTTTTTGAGGTGACTCACTGCAGGTTTTTCTACTGGAAACTGAACTAGGGACCTAATTCTTATGGATGATGTTGGCTTAATTAGAGCACTGTCCATAACAGGCTGACATATAGAGTCCACCGAAATAGCTTCTACAGCACAATCAAACAACTTCTTCAAGACAAATGTGGAGGTTGCAATAAACTTTAAACTGTGTATAATTTATCTGACCTAACTTTTTATTGTCCTAATCAAATTCTCCATGAATTTGTCTCTCTAAATTTTCATCTATAGGATCTTATGTATTAAATGGACAGAAAGCTAAATAAGGGGCAATGAATTAAAAGTATTAGCCTCTGTACCTCTGTACTTCTTTCTAATTAAGAAAGATGTTAATTGAAATTAGAGTGACACAGACCCTGCGCCGGAATCCCCTGAGTATTGTAATTGGTTTGTGGAACTGTCGCTCCAGGGTCACTCACTGGAGTGATTCCTGGTTGGGTTGGGAGTGATTGAAAATCCTCATCGAAAAGCGACCTCAAGCTTATGAAATAGGATTGCCAGTGTAAAAGCAAATATATCCACATCCAAATTAGATTTTCTTTAAACGTGTGCAGAGACAGTATCTGAGGTCAGATGCTTTTACTAATCCATTCACTTCAGTGGTTCTTTCCCCCATGCAATTTCCTTTAACTCAGTTTGATCACACCTAGACCTTTTAACGGCTTCACATCACCTACAGAACAAAGTGGAATATTTCAAGACTTTGGCAGTAGGCTCCAACTAGCTTTCTGGTTCTTTCCCTTATACACACTGGGCAATTCTTCTGCTTTCTTCTTTACTCTAGAGTAATGAAATTTACCAAATAAAACCAAACTGATCCTGCAAGACCCAGCCCCAATACCATGTCCTCCAATAAAGCCTTTACTGTTCCTCTTGGCTAAAAATAAGATCACACCTTTTGAACTCTTCTAACTCTTTATCTGTATCCCCTACTCATTCTTCCCTCTCTACCTAGTAGATGCTAAACTCCTTGAGAATAAGATTATGTCTTGCTAACTCTTGTAGCCCCAATTTTTATCCAATATTAAGCACCAGCTGAGTAGTCATGAAATAAATCTTGGATTCAAAATAAATTGTAAAATTAACAAGTATAAATATGTATTTAAAATTTTGTATCTAAGATGCTTTGGGGAACAGCCTGTATAATAGTTTCCCTTTGCACTAATTTGAAAAGAGTTTAAACAAGGATAATTAAAGAGAAACAAGATTTTAAAAAAAAGGTATTATCAAAACATCGACAAAATTAACACTGAAAATGAAAGTTGATGTTTTATATATAATACATATCAAACAAAGCATTGGGTGTATCTTATAAAATACATGAATAAATATATGACATAATATGATCAAACTAAATGCCAAATTTAATATATATTTGTGTTGGTTTAATAACACCAAAATATCTGATAAAGTAATTCTTTTGTCTTAAGTCTAATTTAAGGCAGTGAATATCAGCTTACTCCAAGCAAAGCTGAATATTAAGACCTAAAGTGAAAAAATTATATGATGTAATCCTTATCCTCAAGGATTAAATAAGACACATTTAAACAAACTAATATAAAAAAATAAATGTACAGATTTTAAGAGAGTGTACAACAAAGACATGAAGGTCTAAAGTCAGGAGAAGAAATATATTGTCTTAGTTCATCTGGGCTGCTAGAACAAGAGAGAGAGGGTGGCTTACAAACAATGTTTATTTCTCGCAGTCCTGGAGTATAGGAAGCCTAAGATCATGGCACAGGTAGATTTCGTATCTGGTAAGGCATGTTTTCTGGTTCATAGATGGCTGCCTTTTCACTGAGTCCTCACTTGGCAAGAAGGGGCAAGCTAGCTCTCTGGGGTCTCTTTTATAAGGACACGAGCCCCATTCATGAAGGCTCCATCCATATGACCTAACCACCTCTCAAAGTTCCCACCTCCTAATACACCACCTTGGGCATTAGCTTTTAACATATAAACTCAGGGGGGTACACAAACATTCAATCTACTGCAGATGCCTTCTTTTGAGAATTTGTGGAACTTAGAATTTGAGGAATAGGGGGAAAGGATCTAGAGAGAGACTGAGGTAGAGAATCCCATGCAAAGATGAACATAAGAAAAGATACTGAGGCAAGACATTCTCCAGAATTTTTCTAGTTTGCCAGAAATGTAAGGTACAAGAAGCTAATCATAATACCTAACATCTTTTGAGCAGTTTCCATATGTTGGGTATTATTTTATAAGCACTTCACATATCTTAAATTCATTTAATTTTTCCAAGAGCCATATGAATGGAGGACTGTATTTCCATTTAATAGATGGGGAAAGGAGGCATAGTGAGTAGAAATGAGAATTACAACTTAGAAGATGGGTTGAAATTGTCTTGCATACTGGGTAAAGAAGGCCTCACCATATCCTACTCAGAGAGAATTGGAATGTACTAACTAGAGGAAGATGAAGATGGGGGATACACTTGAGGGAAAGGAAACCTTGAAAAAAGCACGAGAGGCGTGTGTATGGGGCAATGGGACTGGGGTGAAACAAGAAGCTTGTTGGAGAAAGCCATGTGACTAGGTTGGAGAGTCTGGCAAACAGAACATGAAAAGCTTGTACACCAGGCTGAGGGCCTTTCTTTCAGAAGGAGATTTTAGGGATCTGAAACAGTGTAATGAAAGATTCCCATTTTAGATGGGTCACTCTTATAGCTATGGGAGTGCAGATTTGAAGAGAATTAGAGTGTTGGCAGAAAGACCTCTAGATAAGAGGCCATTGGCCTGAGTGTTCCAGCAAAAAGATGATGATACACAGACCTAACACAGTGACTGCAGGTGAGGAGAGGAGAGAAAATGTGACAGATTATATCATCCAAAAGTGGCCACCACAAGTCCCATCCCACATCTCCACGTTCCAATGTGACTTGGAGACTTATCTCATCAAGAGGTAGAGTCAATATTCCTTCCCCTTCAATTATAGCAGGAGGGACACCATGCATCCTCTGAACTTAGGTCATAAAATGTGATGCAGACCACCTGGTCCTCTTAGGGTCCTTGCTCTTAGACCCCAGCTGTCTTCCTGAAAGGAAACCCAAACTAATCCCACACAGAGAAACCACATGGGAAAGCCACATAGAAATGTCAGCAGACCACCTAGCTGAGGTCCCAGCTATAATACACCATCAACTGCCAGATGTGGGAGTGAAGCTGCCTTCTGATGATTCTAAACCCCAGCCTTTAAGTCTTCCCAGCTGAGGCCCAGACCCCATGGAGTAGAGATTTGCTGTCCCTACCACTGTTGTTAAGCCCTCGGAGTTTGGGGATGGTTTGCTTGTAGAACAGGAGAAAATTGATAACCATATGAAGACAAAGTAAAAAAAGAGCTGATGATTTCTGAAAACTATAGCTTGGCTGGCAGAAGGCTCCATGGTTGGTAAAGGACTAGGGCTAAGAAAATAAGGGATTGGAGGGAAATGTCTTCAAGTCCTTGTCAAGCTGAATTCCTAATAAAACAGCCCAAAGTGAAAATGAGAAATCTGATCTCCCTTTAAAATATAAGAAGTCATGTTCAAAAAATATTCATATATTTGCCAATAAATCCCATTCTAATCTAAGCAAGTACCTGGCATATTCCAAAGTAGCTCTGTGGAAATTATTATTTCAAGCAGGTAACATGATTTCTTCCCCAGAGAACTACAAATACTTGAAAATATTTGGAATTTAATTTGGGGCAGTTTAAAGGAAGATTATCTTGTGCTTTGTTTTCCTCGTTTTTCATGACTCCTATTTATTATGTAGAAATATATGTCATGTTTCCAAGTAATCTGTCCAAACTTACTGCAGCCAGACTTTTATGATGTATGACTCAGTAGCAATATGGCTGGATACCTGGTAGATTTTAAAAATTTATTCCTCAGTACAGAAATCTTAAACAAATGGGCCCAACTGCTAAAACTGCTAAAGAAAGAAACGCTTTTTTAAATAAGTGCTTTCATAAATCTTGATTTATTCTCAGTATGTCAGTTTTGCTACCTGATTTCTCCTCTTTCATCAAAAGAGAACATTTAATTGTTTTTCCTTAAGAAATTAAGAAAACTGGGAGTACCTGGGTGGCTCAGCTAGTTAGGCATCTGACTCTTGATTTCACCTCAGGTCATGATCTCAGGGCCCCACGTTGGGCTCCACACTCAGTGGGGAGTCTGCTTGAGATTCTCTCTCTCCCTCTGCTCCTCCACCCTGCACTCTCTTTCTCTCTCTCTCAAATAAATAAATAAGTGTAAAAGAAAAAAGAAAAAAAAAGAAAACTGCAGAAGTGTTTTCTCCTTAGTGCCAAACTATCTTCACGTGACAGCCAGCACAAGATAAGCATTTTCCTGAATAAGCTCTCAGAATTTTCCCTGCGTAATTAATCTACTTCAAACCAAGTGTAAAACAAAACAAAACAAAACACCTCAACGGAGAGCGGCTTATCACACAGAGCCACGGCGTATCAGCTGCCTCCGACTGTTTGATTCTTGCTTGTCTCCTCATGTCCCCACGTATGGCTGATGTGACTGACAGTTAAAGCTGCATTTAGTAATCGGTTATCACCAGTAATAATTGAGGAGCAAAATGGATACATATTTAGCAAACACAGAGGATATTATACTTGCTCACTCCAGGAAGCCTCCTAAGATCTGCTACTGAACAATAAGAAGGAATTACAGAACAAACTTTGCTTTCTCTGGCATATTAGAGAGCATGATCATCATCACAGTCTCTCCCAGAGTCCTTCTTGCCTAAAACTATCTCATGAGAAATCACGTGACATAATTTAGAGAGTAAGTTGATGAGTAATGGTCAAAGAACGTACTCATAAAAATGGTGCAACTGATGTGTCCGTATAAAAACAGAAAGGTCATTATATACCACATGTAAAATAAAAAACTGCTTTAATTATACACACTTTTACATGGGAAGACCAATATATACACGTATACATACTCGGGTGTGTGTGTGTGTGTGTGTGTGTATCAGGACCTATCTTTTTTTTTTTTTTTTACTACTGCATGACAAAAGTGTGGGATATTATATTTTCTATTTGCCTGCTTATTCAAAACCTTGTGCAGAACTCTTTTTAAAAGTAACTTATGGCCAATATTGTATAATGCAACAGGAAACACTTCTTTGTTGCTAAGCTAAATGGACAATTTAGGGCATACATATTCATAAGGCTTTGGAATGTTTCCAATAAATGCTATATCGTGTAGGAGGAAGAATGGGCTTGCATTAAGCATATTTCGGTAATTGGTAATGCAACCTCCCAGCTCCCCTGCGTGTGCAACTCTTGAGTGATCATCTTCCAAGCCATGATGATTTCACAAGCTCTAATGCATTGGTTTTACATAATTAAATTTTAAAGTAAATTTAATGAAATGCTCGAGAATCTCAGAAAATAAGTGTTATGGCAAACAGGTAGCAAAATGAACTTTCCCATGTTTCTTCTTTCTTCTCGTAGCCAAACTTAATGTGTACTTAAATCAAATATATATATATACATATATATACATATATATACACACTCAGTTCCACAGAAAATGACCTCTTTTGTAAATAAAAGAAAATAAAAAAAGAAAGGAAGAAAGAAATAGTGAGGAAAACTAAAATGTGTTAGCTCTCTCAAATACAGTTGAAACTACAATTTACTGTGGGGAAACATTGCTGAAACCACAACTTTGGGGGCTTTTACACACAAATAGATTTAATCTGATATTCCTTCTTTCCTTCTGGAAGAGAAAAGAAACGGCAGTCTTATTTAAACTCTTATAAATAGATAGAGGTTCAAGTGGTTTAACCAACCTGTCCTGCCAGTTCAAATTACTCTTAAATAATAATGTTTTTAGAGAATCTCATGTAAAAAGGCTGAGTTAAGAACTGTATTTTTTATTGCATTCACTCATTCAATACTGCACTAAGCAAAAGATTGCAAAAAATGATATGACTCTGTGCATTATAACAGCATAGTGTTCTTTGAGGGAATGCAAATTTGTAAATTTTTATTCCTGTCCTTGAATTCTCTGAGGAGTTTTAACACAGCCCATTTGGTCAGTGGTAGTCTTCCATTGTATACAAACTCTCTGTGCCATCTTTAATGTACATCTAAATTTTTCCCAAATTTTTAAAAAGTTTACTTAAAAATAATTAATAATGGTATTTATGTTCTTTTCATTGTATCAGAAGCCATCCAGTTATCAATATACAAAGATGATCGGCTCAAATTAGAGTGACAGGGGATATTTACACTCCTCCTTATTTAACAGAGATGTTTCCTTCCATAAGGGATGCAATCCTGAGCTGGCAGCAGGATTACATAATGTGTAATATTTTTGATGACATATATATTCATCGGAAGCTTTGTACAGGTAGTTGAAAACAGTAGGCAAAAGCATGGGTCTGGGAGCCAGAGGAGCCATCTCTGGAATCTTCACTCCACATTACAGGTTATGTAACTTTTCAGGTAGGTTATTTTATTTGGTTCAGTTCTTTCTTTTTTAAATACAGCATATAATATGGTTCTATAGAAGGAACACTGTGAAGATTAAAGAAAATGTATGTTACTGCCAACTATATAATCGATGCTGGCTATTTTTGGCCATCATTATAGAGGGGGGGGGGGGGAAGTGTGTTGGAACACCATACCATTGGCAACAGTATTTTCAATCTTTCAATTCAATGCTGATGGTGCAGGAGTGAAGAGAGTCAAGAGGCAAGCATCTAACTAAACACTACTTCAGCCTGGAAGTAAATGAGCCACTAATGAGATCTGCGAATGCTTACTTACCCATCTAGCGTCCTGCCCAATATGTGTCCACAGAATATGAGAATGATTATAGGTTGCATTTTGAAGTAATGTCTAACATATTAAAAAAAGGGGGGGGGGTAGTGGAGTTTTTCATTTTTTGCAAACAACAGTGGTTTCCAGTGATCAATGTCAGTTTTCATAGTTCCTCACAAACTATTTCTACTGATCTGTCCTCATACCTTTCTGGATGGGTATCAAAAATTGGACTGCCTAGGTAAAGAGAACAAAACTTATTTCAGTTATTCCTATCATTACGAATAGTATCTCTAGTATCATTTAAAACAGGAGGAGGACACAACCAGGTCAGTTACACACCTAAGTTAATGCACAGATAAACCTTCAATGAACTTGACAAGAGACTGTGATAGAGAGGCAGGGGCACCAAAATGAGACCATGTGGCCATGTTGAAGCTACTTGTTCAGCTCACACACTCACTTTTTCTCAGTCCCCTGTGTGGAAATTTTTTGATCTTTCCCTCGGTAGGCACTTAGCTGGCTCTGAGGTCATCATTTCTTCAAAGTTTTGGCTCCACAGTTTCACTATCAAGGATGGATTACCTGCAGAGCCAGCCTCCACTCTGCCCAGATGCCTTTGTCAGCTGTGAGCAACTTGCAGTGGACGCTGTTTCATTGGCTTCTAAAACTCAGGGTCTACCAATGGCACACCCGCCACAGATCCATCCCGGCCAGTCTATCCTGACGGGCTGTGATGCACTGGTAAACCGGCAAGCACAGATTCTCGCTTACTGGAGAAGTACAGTCTATCTTACCAATTGTTCTGTTGGGATTTATTCTTCCTCTCTTACAAGATTTTCATTCTCTATACCTTTCATTCTTCCAAGCATTATAGATAGTCCTGACCCAATACAAGAATATGTAAGAGATCTCCCCCCACTAAATAAAATGGTATCTCTTTACATACTGCACATCCAGGATGAGCAAGTCAATTTAACTGAAGTAATTCCTTCTCTCCCAAGATTACGCCATCAGTTTATGGTTACTTTCACTAATTTCAGTTCATCTTCAAATGGACTTGTAATGAAATATCTGTAGGGAAAATGTCCAGGGATGTTTAGGTGGGGGAACTCCTTCATATTCTGCATGAGCCTTGCAAAGGAAATAAAAGAGGGTGGGGAAAACCAGATCCAGGGCAGGCTTTTAAAGAATGTGGTGGGTCATGGTTGTGCTGGCCTCCTTGGAATGCCATATTCTTAGTCTGAAAGGGATATGAACTGTGGGTAATTTGCAAATGAATTCATTTGCAAATGAATGAATGCATCAAGCACAATGCAAACACTGTGTCGGAGATTATACCATATTGCTCACTGTGGCCACTACCACAGAATTTGTTTCTCTACCATCTGCACCAGTTCCATTCCACGATCCGACACGAGGTCCAGAAAAATGCAAGCCACTAAGAATAACTTGTGAAAGGGACTGTGTGAACAGTTATTATGCTTGTGTTACTTCCTTAATACCCCTTTTTAATGAAAAGAAGAAACCTACATCAGAAGCAGCACTTAAAATTCAGTTTGGAGAGGCTTCTGGCCTCTACTAAGTAGCTTTTCCCCCTAATCTCTTTCTTCTTTTCTTCTTTGCTGTGTAATAATGTGTTTCAACTGAAGGAAAGCTAAGTTCTCACACCCATGTCTGGGTAAAATGATTACTTTAAGGGAGTAAATGGACAACTTCTTTATCTAGATTTTACAAAAGATATTTTATAAGTATGATCCAGTAATACTATTTTAATATTGACACATATTCAAAATACACTCCAACAGATTACTCCCCTTCTCATAACTATCTTGTTTATGAGCAATTTAATTCTACTCATACTCTGTTAATTAACTGTATTTCTTTTATTATACATTATCTAATTTGACAACTACATATCAAAACTAGCCCAAATGAAGCCAACCAAAGTACGACTGAATTTCTGTTCTGCACAGTTGGGCCCAGGTGAACTATATCAATAAAATGGGAAGAAAGCACTACTAGTTGTCATCATGCCTCTCATTTTCAGAATTCTTAGTGTTTGTTTGCTACAGAACCATGGATCTTACCTCAATGGAGACCTGGGCTTTAAACCCTGAACTTATATCCTGGGCCCCGAAGGTATATTTGTTACGACATCTATGTGTTTCTGTAATTAGATCCACATCATCTGCAACAAGGACTTTCCCCTTTGAAATGTGTCTTCAGAAGAATAAATAATACATTGAAAAATTGAAAAAGTATACAAGCATGTGTTGCTGTTGCTTTGAAAAAGTTCCTCCAGGAGTCTGGAAAACAGACTTGACCAATTTATCCAGTATCCAAATTAAGTCCACGGAGAAACTCAATTTCTAGCAAATCTTAAATATTTCAAGGGGTTTAGTGACTTCTAATCAATGTTCCAAGTATTCCCCAGTACCATTCATTCATTCATTCCTTGATACCATTAGAAGAATGGTTATGCAGTATTCTAACAGACACAAAGCCCTCTATAGTTATCCTACTTTCTAAATACTGTGATCAGAGAGCCTTCATATAGCACCAATCATGAAAATGCCATCAACATCAATTTATCCAAGAGACATTTACATTTCTGTGTCATGGTACAAAACAGAAAACTCTTGTAAAAAAAAGACAAATCCATCCAACAGAGACCCAAGTCCTCTTTCTGTGTTTCCTTTCCTGTTGACAGGTGTATTTTCAATGATTCACATAAATTATTTGCAATCCATGTGCCCCAATTTTGGTATAGGACATTTCTCTAAAATTTTCCCAATTTTCTGAAACTTAAGTAACTTACACAAACATGAGTAACAAAAACAGAAAATACAGGTAAACACAAATCTTTCCTGCATTAATCTCAGTTAAGAATTTTTCCTTCAAATTCAGTTCAAAGTAGGCCCCATTTATAAATTTCACCAGCTCCATATAAGTGTATAATTCTAACTACACAGAGGGAAAACAACCTAACAAAAATGTGATTTATCTTTGCTAAATTACCACTGTGACATGGCATTACTTTGTCTAAATTAAGCAATTATGACATAAGGGCTAAAGAAGGCTACAATAAAAAAGTCATCCATTCCTACTATTTTGTAAGTATCGGAACACTTTTAAATGCACCCAATGTACAATGTTCTAAATCTGTCAAGAAAAGTAATTGACAAAATTAGTAATTTGTCTTAGAAAAATGTAATATAGATACCCTACAAAAATCAAGAACTTATAGAAGTAAGCACATGATCAGATAATCTGCTAGTTTAGCTTATCTGAAAAAAAAAAATTTTAAGATTTTTTTATTATAAGCAACTTATTAAAAAGTGTGCTTTGTATTACATTAATAAAGCCTCTCTTAAGATGATCAAATTTTCACTATTTCATTGGTGAAAGGAATTATATAAATTTTATTTGAGAAATCAGGGCTCATGTTAAAGCAATATTTTTTTAAAGTAGAAAATATGTGGTGAGTTTAAAACAGGAGACTGAGAAAACAACTGGGAACTTCTCAACATAAATGTTGATACTGGTTTCTTTTTCTGTCCATAAATCTAATAAAAATTATATTAAAAGGCTAAATTCTTCTGAACACTTGAAAATCATTTTAAAAGTGAGTTAAGGGCGCCTGGGTGGCTCAGTGGGTTAAAGCCTCTGCCTTTGGCTCAGGTCATGATCCCAGGGTCCTGGGATGGAGCCCGGCATCCTGCTTTCTGCTCAGCAGGGAACCTGCTTCCCCTCTCTCTCTCTGCCTGCCTCTCTGCCTACTTGTGATCTCTGTGCCAAATAAATAAATAAAATCTTTAAAAATAAACAAAAGTGAGTTAAAAGCTGATGTTTAAGGTAAAATGCGTATCTCCCGCTTTAACGCCTAAACATTCTTTTACTGACCTCTGTGAAATGAAATTAAATGTTTAGAAGTAAATTCTTACTTCATGAATAATAAAAAGCTAAAATTGCTCTGGATTTTTAAAATCGGGATATATTGTCATATTTCTAACAGATGTTCTGTTGACTCACTTGGGAATGGGATTACCATCTCACCACTCAATCACAGCTATTGGAACATCGAACAATCCAACAGAGCTGCTGTTGGATTGCACACGGAGACCTGGGAGACAGACATACCCTGCACTGAAAGAATTCAGTGTCTCCTCCCTCTTCCCTCCCTGGCATTTTAAAGTAATATGGATGGACACACTGTCAAGCAGCCAGTGCAAGACCAAGGAATCCATCTCTCCCCACCAGCTCTCAGCCAGAAAACAAACCTGCTGTTGTGGGTACACGCACATCCCTTTGGTTCTGAGCTCCTAAATTAAAAATTTCATTGTCATTTGAACTCATTCTGCGCTAAGTCATATTGTGTCATGATTTATCCTTTTAATGATTTGGTACATTTTTTAAAAGTTACCGTACCCTAATTTTTATGCCCTTTTTTGAGGTTTTTCTAAAATCTCATTTCTTAACCTATTTTTAAAATATCATTCTTATTTACTAAAGGTTTCTGTTTTAAGGTAAAGATAATACTTCTTGATTCTCGTCCTTATTCCAAATCTTGTTTTGTTTTGCCTTTAATCTTATGTACTCTAAGAATGGCATGCAGAAAGCAGAGAAAAGTGAGGTTCAGCTGTAAGGGGAATCCTTGATAGAGTTTCTCAATCTACCAGTGAGGAAGAACCAGTGTTTTTTTTGTTTGTTTGGTTTTTTGTTTTTTGTTTTTGTTTTTGTTTTTGTTTTTTTTCTGAAATCTGTGCAGGTTCCGACTTTTGTAAATATAAGAAAAATGAATTTCTGGGAAAACAAAATTCTAAGAAGGCATGTAAAATGCAAGATTAAATCATTTTATCAGATGTAATAGATACAGAATTACTTCTTCAAGTTGTTTTGAAAAGTTCTGGACACTTACTCTAAGTTTCTGGCTGTGTCTTGTTATAGTCTTGCGCTGACGGTTTGCAAACCGGCACGAGTCCCTAGATCTGATTACAGCTTTGGATGCTTTCTCTCTAGTTGGCCTTTCCTTAGGAAGGTCTTCCCTCTGCTGAAGGCTAAGTCTGATTTCCCTATTTGATGTTCTCCTACCAGTTCTCTGTAGTTCTCCCAGTTCTCTGCACTCCTCTGTCTCACAAAATACTTGAATAATGTATTAAGCTAGTCCTTTAATTGTGTCTGCCTTGCCCATGTTGATATTGTTTACAAAGAAGTAAACACAAATGGATTTCTTTTGAAACTAGCAAATATCAGGTTGTGGTCCATTCACTTACCTAGGCCCCATAAGTGGTGGGAGCTGTACGAGCTGCAGGGTATTCCAGGTGAGGAGGGGAACAAGGCTGCAGTCAGTAAGCATTACTGTATGAACACTTCTGCAAATTCACTGAAGAGGTCTTAGGCAAAAGAGACCCGAGTCTTTAGGAATACGGTGTGGGATTTCTTTTAATCTTAAATAAATAATTAGCATCTATTTTTATATAATTTTTAATTTTACATAATTATATATGTAATATATAATTATGTATATATTATATAATTTTTAATAATTTAGCACCTAATTTTATACTTGCTATTTTACATCATTTGTCTCAAAATGAGTTGCCAAATCATGTAGGTGTCAAGCCCCACAAACTGTGGATCTGCCCTGTGCTGAGTGCTTTATTTTATCCCCAACAACTAGCCCAGTGCCCTAGAGTAGGCAGTCCATAAACATCCAGTGGCTGAATGGGAAACGAGTAAACGATTAACCAACAGATTGAGCACTTCTCAGCAAGATTCCTGCGTGAAGATCCACAAGGGCCCTAATTAGTCTCCTAGAAACTCTTTCACGCTAGCCTACTCTCAATGAAGGTATTACCTGTAGAATTTACCTTTAAACCATACAAGATTCGGGGGGATTTTTAAAGCAGAGTTTTTCAAACTGTGGATTGTGACCCTCTTAATAGTTTGTAAAAGTCAACTTGGTGTGTTGAATCAGAATGTACTAATTTTTACAATGGAACAGAATGGAAAAGAAGGAACAGAATGAGATGAAATAAAGAGAATTAAGCGGAAAGGAAAAATAATGAGCAGATCGCGAGAAATGTGCTGCTTCACAAAACTTGTGTATCGGTGTCTCTACCCCGTGACTGTTTCTGTCTAGGTTCCTCGCCTGGGCTAATGCGTGTCTCCTCACTGATCTCTCATTCCTCCCCAGTTTTTCTTCCCATGGGCTCCAGACTGATCTTTTCTAAATACAAACTTGATTATGTTACACTCTTGTGTAAAATCTTCAAACCAATTGGGAAGATTGTTTCCAGAGGGCCCAATAACCAGCAGTAAGTGTACCACAGTAAGAGGAACTCATGTGACTCAAGCTATCTGGTACCCCAGTGATAAAATGGAAGGAAACTCAACAAATGCTTCACCCATTACAGTGCAGTATGATGGAAACATACAAAGCTCAGGCTCAGTGTAATCTGTCACCCAGAATAAGTTCTCTCATGACCTAAGCTGCCCTTAAATAAACCTGCTTAATACAGTCAGGAACCATGGGAGTGAAAATAGTGGGAACATCAGATTTTCTAACAGGATATTTCAGGTGTCAGCAGTTTAATGTTTTCTCTAAGTTTTATTATAGTCCTTATCAAATCTGACAGGAATAAAGAAAGACTAGCAGAGGAATGGTGAAACCCATTGTGTGCCAATGATCTGACTTTCTGAACAGTAAACTTTAGAACATTTAAACAAAGTTTCATCTATTTTTACTTTTAATTTTGTTCCTTTGTAAATAATAAGAAAACAATGACCTATTCATTCAAGAAAGACTTGATGAATGTCAACTATATGCTTATTGGAGCATTAGTTAGTAGAAATTTATAAAATGAATGCCACAACCCCTGCCTGTAGAAAGCTCATTTTCTGCCAAAGGAGTACTGCCAGGAACCTGATCATGAAGCATGGCCAGGGGTCCCACCCAACTCGGAAGCACAGCCTGTGGCCCTGCATGAACTCGGAGCACAGCCTGAGACTTCACTAACCGAGAGTGGTTGTAGAAACCAGCCTATATTCCTGCTATTGCAAGATTCATGGACGGGGCGCCTGGGAGGTTCAGTCCTTGGGCGTCTGCGTTCTGCTCAGGTCATGATCCCAGGTTCCTGGGATCAAGCCCCATGTCAGGCTCCCTGCTCAGTGGGAGGCCTGCTTTTCCCTCTCCCACTCTCCCTGCTTATGTTCCCACTCTGGCTGTGTCTCTGTCAAATAAATAAATAAAATTGTTAAAAAAAATTTCATGGAGGGGTGCCTGGGGTGGCCCAGTGGGTTAAAGCCTCTGCCTTCGACTCGGTCATGATCCCGGAGTCACGGGATCGAGTCCCCCGTCGGGATCTCTGCTCGACGGGGAGCCTGCCTCCTCCTCTTTCTCTCTCTCTGCCTGCCTCTCTGCCTACTTGTGATCTCTGCCTGTCAAATAAATAAATAATTAAAATCTTAAAAAAAAAAAAATTCATGATAGATCATCCAGGCAGAAGCAATAAGGTAACAGTGTACTGGAACGTTATAGACCAAATGGACCTAAGAGACATACAGAATATTTCGTCCAAGAGCAGCAGAATACACATTCTTCTCTGGTGTACACAGAATGTTCACCAGAATAGATCACGTGTTAAGACACAAAACAGATCTCAACAAATTCAGGAAAACAGAAATTATGGTAAGTATCTTTTCTGACCATAATAGTGTGAAACTAGACTGATAGAAGGAAAAAAGCTGGAAAATTAAGAAATATACAGAAATTGAATCATCCGTTCCTGAACAATTAATGGATAAAAAAAAGAGATCAAGGGAGAAATTTTTTAAATCTTGAGAGAACTGTAAAGGGAAACATGACATATCAAAATTTATGGGATGCAGGGGCTCCTGGTGGCTCAGTCAGTTAAGCGTCTAACTCTTGGTTTTGGCTCAAGTCATGATCTCAGAGCTGTGAGATGGATGCCTTGGGTTCCTCGCTCAGCAGGGTGTCTCCTGGAGATTCTCTCTCCCTTTCTTTCTCCTCTGCCCTTCCTCCATTTATATGTGTACACATGCACTCCCAAATAAACAAATCTTTAAAAAAAATTATGGGATGCAGCAAATACAGTTCTAAGAGGAACACTTATAGCAGTAACTACAATTCAATTGTAACATAAATAAATAAATAAATGAACTCTTACTTTTTAAAGGGCAAAGGGCATGAATAGACAATTTTCCAAAGAAGATATTCAAAGGAGCAAACAAGTACATTGAAAGGTGTCAATGTTGTAGGGTGCCTGAGTGGTTCAGTCAGTTAAGCATCTGACTCTTGATTTCAGCTCAGGTCATAACCTCAGGGTCTCTTGGGATCCTCTCTCTCTCTCTCTCTCTCTTTAAAATAAATAAATATATCTTTTTTTTTAAGGTGTCAACATTGCTAATCATCAGGGAAATAGGAATCAAAACCACAGTGAAGTCATCACCTCACACCTATTACAATGGCTGCTATCAAAAAGACAAGATATAACAAGTACTGGCCAAGATGTGGTGAAAAGGGAACGCTGGTGCACTTTTGGTGGGAATGTAAATTCATACAACTACTCTAGAGGCTCCCCCGAAATTAAAAATAGAATGACAAAAAAAATAAAAAATAAAAAAATAGAATGACAATATGATCCAGAATTCCACCTGTGGGTACACATCTGAAAGAAATGAAGTCACTGTCTCAGAGAGGTACCTGCCCACCCATGTTTACTGCAGCACTATTTACAATAGCTAAGACCTGAAAACAACCTGAGTGTCCACTGATAAATGAATAGATAAAAATAACGGATTACTAACTTCCAAGGAAGGAAGATGGCCGAGTAGGAGGACCTCTAGGCTCACCTCATTCCTTGGACACAATTACATAACATCCACATCAGTATAAATAACCCAGAAAACGACTCACAGAACAGACTCTCCACAGAGAAAAAAAAAAAGAGAGAAGAGGCCACAACGAAGAGAGCTGGAGGGGCACAGACCCATGGGGAGCCAGACAGGTAGAGAAGGGAGAAGATCAGACCCCACACCGGGAACTCCAGGCATGAGGAACCTGCACTGGGAAGACAAACGCCCAGAACATATGGTTTTGAAAACCAGAGGGCCCTAACATCCTTTCACAGCAGGGCTTAGCACCTGGAACTTTACAAATCAGTAGGCTGTTCTGGAAGAGCCCAGAGGACAAGAGGAAACTAAGACCCCATCCTTAAAGAGACAGCACAAGAGCCCCTCTGAGTTACAGCATAGAAGCGGAAGTTTAAAAAGGTTTTAAAAACACCTGGGATCATAAGGCAGGAAGATTTGCTTACTCATCTGAGAGCGTGTGCTGGAGAGGCAAGAGCTTTCTCAGGCAGTTGCAGATCCCATTCCCAAGGAACTACCATGGACCTTGCTGGCACCACAGCCCTTCTCCTGTGCTCTCCTGCCAGTCACCCCTCCAGCCCTGGAAAAGGACTTTTCTAAAGTGGCTCCAGGCACCCCGCCATAAGAGACCCTCTGTTGGAACTGCTTGTGGCACAGCTTTGGATGAACTTCTGCCAAGGGCAAGTCAGCAAAAGAATGGGGGGCTGGGGTGTGTAATACAAGCAAGATCTGCCCTGGTCTGTTATGGGAGGGGATCTGGAGCCACTTTGTTAACACGCTCAGGACCATATGGCCAGTAAGTAACAGAACTAAAATTCAAAACCCACATACTCTAGGTTTGAACTCCACAATGTTGTAACGCCTGTCAATAAGTCAAAAATAGAAATATGCACACAGTATAATGGGAACACAGTGGAGCTATATCTAACTTAGATTTATTACAGGAAGTCTGGAGAAGTTATTTTAACAATAATAATAACTAATATACTAGGAACTAATTATATACTATACATATTGTGTTTATTTACTGTGTTCTAAGTATGTCACATGTGTTGACCCATTTCAATCCCACAAGGTCAGCTGCATCATTATCCCCATTTTACTACCTAGCAGCCATTCTCTCCTTCCTTTCTATTACATTAGAGAAGTTAATCTGTTTAAATTAGAGAATTTAATCTGTTTAAAGCTGATCTCCCTGTATTTACTGAGTTCACTTCAACTCCTGGTTGTCAGGAACCTTGCACTAAATTACTATGACTTAGGGCCCCATGAAAAATTATTATACTTTCTACCAAAAAGGTATAACAAAAGCAGAAGTTCAAATACTATAAAAATGGCTGATCTAGGGCACTGGGGTGGCACCTGGGTTGGTTAAGCGTCCAACATTTGATTTCGGCTCTGGTCATGATCTCCAGGTCATGGAATCAAGCCAAGCATCAGGCTCCATGCTAAGCGTGGAGTCTGCTTGAGATTCTCTCTCTCCCTCACTCGCTGACCCTCCCCCGTTTGTGCTCTCCTTAAATAAGTAAATAGATAGAAGATAGATAAAATCTTAAAAAGAAAACAGCTGACCTTTCCATGGATTCTGTGATTCCCAAATCTGTTTCTTATTCGTGTATAAAGAATCAAAGAATGACTTCTTGCTTTTTCCAGACATGTGCTAAGTAGTTTGGGTACATAGATGAAAACCCAACTTCTGCAGTTAAGATGTTTTCTTTAAAGTGAAGGACACTGTGTTAATTGATAGTTAAAACAATATAAAAGCAAAGTAAAAATGAAAAATATAAAAATAAACATTTCTTAAAATTTTAAAACACAATACAATAGCAGAGATTGACAAGACTTGCTTTGGGCTGCAAGTAAACAAAAATCATACTGGCTTAACCAAAGAAAGATTTATTTGTATAACACGATGAGAAATCAGGGGGAGACAGACCAAGAAAGAACTAAAGAACCCAGGATCCATCAACCTTTGCTTTCCTAAGTCGGCTTCACTTTCCTAAGCAAATGACTCTCATCTTCAAGGTCACAAACTGGATTATCCATTTTCAGGCATCTGATATGCATGCTTTGCCCTCTTGGCAAGAAGAAGGGTGGTAGAAAAGATACCCCTGTCTATCAAGAAAGCAATAGTTTTCCCATATGCCCATCTTCTAGAATGTTTTATTCCATTTCATTGCCCAGTACTATGCTCAAGAGTCTGGAGAAGTGACTATATTTACCTGTAGTATGGTCTGTTCCCATTAAAATCAGAATTTCATTGATAAAGAGAAAGGGAAGAATGGATATTGAGTAAGTAATTAGCAGGATCTGCCACATGAGAAACACAAGCATTTAAGAGATGGATAAAGAAACAGGACCACATGAAGGACATGGGAGGTGCATTATGAGAAGCAGGGGACAATAAGATGTCACAGAAGCATCAAATGCAGCCTCAAGTTTCAATAAGAGAATGACAGAAATTAACCCACTGCATATGGCAATCAGTACATCATTGGAGACATTTGAATATAAGTGGAGATATACTGTTAAGGGAAGAATTCCAACACTGTAGTGCATTCAAAAGTGTGGGTACTAAAATAAACAGCATTGATATACTTGATACAATGATATACAAAAAGGTTAGGGCCATAGTCTATCCTAGGGAGACTAGTGAAAATAACTTTTTGGCTCATCCAGGGAGAGTTTGATGTGATGCTCCCTAGGCTATTCTATCCAAAATCAAAATGGTCCCTGTTTTATAGGGCTGGTATGAAAAAATAAAGGAAATTCTGTTTCCTTTACAAAGTCCTGTCCCTGAAGTAGTATTATCATCTACTGCAATGACAGAGAATGGGAAGAGGGTCATCTCTCCCAAAATTACATGCTCTGTAGCTATGTTCTCTTCCTTTTGCCTCTGGATTATAGAAATAATATGAACAGCTATAATTGCAAGGCAGGTGCTCAACAAATCAGACAGGCTGCTTTTACAAAGTACACTCTATTTTAACTAGCTCGCTTGATTTGTATCCTAAATAATTATTTGTTATCAAATTCCAAAGGAAAAAGCATTGAGACAATATCATTCTTATCTCCTGAACACATACTGGGAACAAAAAAAAAAAAATGGCTCTTGAGTTTTTTATGTCTCTTTTGTTGGAAAATGAGCAATCTTTTAACAAGGAGGATATGTGAAATATTATATTGATCTTCTTGAAGTCGTCCTGTATAAAGTGTCCCAACTTCCAAGGCACAGAACACTTGTTATATTAGCCAATTATTCAAAGTCAAACTTGTCACTTCAAGTATATTTTACACCTAGAAATATTAATAAAGATTCATGTTAGAGAGAAAAATAAAGTCACTTCAGTACAGAGGCTCAAATATCTCCTCCAATTTTGAGTCTGCTAAACTTTATCAAATGTAGACTATCGGTTTCTTTAACCTTGTATGATAACTAAAATGAAAATTTTGTCAACTAATTGCTTTAAGGAATATCAACCCGTTGGGTTTAGGCTCTTAAAGCATCCTTCTGCCCACAATGGTTCTTTCCCTTTATCATATTTAGAAACAAATATCTTGAAATATGATAGTATCTCTACAATATTAAATACAACTGAATTTAGTAGTCCCCTGGGTAAAACTAAATCCAGTTGTGAGAAAACAAAAAGATTTGTAGAAAAAAAATATTAAAATCTACAGAAGTGCATAAGAGCACTATCCCAGCTCAGGGCAGCTTGGAGCGTGTCTAGACAATTTACCTTACGAGAAACACTTAGAGAAAAGATGGGCATATCTGATGATGTTCAGATCTTGTAGAGCACCTTGTATCTCCAAATACTTAGATGATTAAATGGAAGAAACAGTAAGAACAAAACAGAAAAGATGGATTCCCATATACTGTAGGAAGAACTTACTACCAGTAGAGATACCAAACTTTAAAATTAATTAAGTAGTGCATCTCTTTTCATTTGAAAGGATCAAACACTTGAAAACCAACTTAACGATGGTCGGCCAGATGATACTCTATAGGAGATCCACCTCCTTGCACAGCCCATGGGGTATCATTTACATTTTTGTCTCTGTGAATGACATTCCATTGGCCGAGCTCTATGAAATGGTTTAAATATTTATGTTTTTACTGAAGAGAAAATAAAGTAATGTGAGTCACAGAAATGCAAATGATGGGGTTAAAAAAAGAGAGTAAGGGCTAAAGAGGAAGACATACCACGTGATGACCTACCAGACTCAAGGTATCAAAGAAAGGAGATTAGCCTGATAGAATTCCAAGATTTCAAAACTGAGTAATCAGAAGGAATTTGAAACAGGGGAACAGTTTTCAGAAGTCAAAAATAATTAATGCTATTGGATGATGGCATGAAATCCCCCAAGGAAATGTGAATAAATTTTATTATCCCAGTAAGACTACAACCTTATTAAAACTCCTGACTCTCTCATACCTTTTATTCTATCCCCCACTAGTGCTAAAAAGAGTTTTCACAGAGTAGAATTCAAAACACACTTGCCGAACCGAACTCATCGTGTTTTATACCAGGCATTGGTTTAATTCAACGTATGTCTAGCCAGATTCTCAGTATGTAAATTGTACCATTGGCATGAAAAAGGGACTGGAAACCTGCATTAACTTTTGCCAGCCACTAGGATACCATTCAGAAAATTACAGCTTCCATGGCTGAAATGAGTTAATATCCTGCCAAATAGAAAGAAATGTGTTCTCTCCGTGTTGCCAACAGATTAATTTAAATGCTTGTGGCAAAGACCACTGAGCCCATTCAATCAGGATTATATTTGACAAAGTTGCAATTTCATCAAAGGATACTGTAAACAAGAGCACAAGCAAAATTCCTATTAGGCATAATTAGAGATAGGCTGAGAAATGAAACTTAGATTCTACAAGAGAAAGAAAAAAAATGTTACAAAATATAAAGCTTGAGCTAAATCTGTAATAACAGATGCTTCAAATTTCAACCATGGAATTATCTTCACTGTAGATATTTAACAAATATGCAAAATATTATCATATTAATTACTGAACTCAAGTTTGATTCTAATATGTACCATAGTGTTCGAGAAGTATTTATTGAATAGACCTGATGCATGTAGTCACTCCACAAATCTGTACTGCAAATCATGAAGCTTACTGCTTAGTGAGAGAGTAAAAACAATTCCATAAATGTATAAAGACATATATTTACAAATTGCGAAAGGGCTAAAAGCATTTAGGAAGAGGTAGTTTTGGGAGCGCACTGAGTTTATATCAGGCTTCTGTTCTAGATTGAAGGGGTAAGAAAATAGATCACCATTATATTTTAGCACAGTGGCAGACACATAGCATATTGGACTTCGGACTTAAATTGAGAAGTACGTACGAATTTAACCAGATTAAGCCCAGAACTGTGAGTGAGTGCAGCAGAAGAAACTTCTAAGCCAAAGAAAAATATGAACGATTTCAAAATGGGAAGAAAATGGTTCATTTGAAGAACCTTCAGAACACCAGAACAGTCAGAAGAGAGAGACCAATGGGGAAAGCAGGAAGATAAAGGAGATCACTCAGGGCTGCATAACCCATGTTAAAGATTTTTATCATTACCTTTAGAAAAATGGGGAAATGACTGAATGTTTTTAAGAAGTGAAGAAGCATTATCAGATCTTCTGAAAAATCCCACTCTAGTTGCAAGGTGGGAAATATGCGTATTGAAAAGTAACGAACTGAACATAATTAAGGAAGCTACTGCACACAAGAGGGGATGGTAGCTCAGACTAGGGTAGTGGCAAAGGCATAAAGAGGAATGAATTTGACAACGATAAGAAAAATTGACTTTAGTCAATTTACTATTAATAGACACTATTTTTTACAGTTTTAGTAGTATTTAGTAGACACTATTTTTGACAGTTAAGAACAACACAAAAAGGTAACTTTCTCTAAGGAGCTTAGATTCTAGTTTGGGAAAATGCAATACATATATAAAAATAACATCACAATAGATATTTATAAGCATTAAAAAAAACAGCAATACGTAGAGAACAGCAGGGGTGGGCAAGCCACTCCTTTAGATAAGGTGCTCAGGGGAAAGTTTCTTTGAGAAAGTCATGTTTGAGATGAGAAGTGAATAAAGACTTTCCAGGAATAGCCCTGGAAAGATTTAGAGGCAGGACATTCCAGGCAAAAGGAAAAGCAAGTACAGAGGTCTTTTGATGGAAATTTTCTTGGTTTATTCAAAGAATGGCAGGCGGACCAGTGCAGCTGGAGCACAGCACAGAAGAATGAATGAGATGTGATCAGATGTATAGCATTGTTCACTGCCAGAGGAAACATGGGAGGAGGATGGAGTTTGGGACAGAGGTCATGGGTGTAGTGTGAGGTGTGCTGAGTTTAAGACACCTTAGAAACATCTAAAAAAGAGATGTTTAAGTAGGTACAATACATACATGCAAATCTGGAGCCGAGAGAAGTCTGAGATCAAAACATTAATTTCAGAGTCCTTATTGTACAGATGGTGAATTAAATTATGGATGTAAAGACGACACCCTAGGGATAATACACACACAAAAAGAAGGGAGGGTGATTGGGTTGTGAGAAATTTCAATATTCAATGGCCAAAGAGAGAAAGAAGAGCCTGTCAAGGAAAGGTATAACCTGAAAGGTAAAAGAAAGACCCACATAGCCGCAGTCGATGGAAGTATTTCGGGGAGAGTGGTCAAGAGTGTCAGTTGCTGCTGAGAAGCAAAGTATATCAAAATGGATTTAAAGACGAGGATTTTACTCACGGTCTCGGAGAAAACCAGTTTTCTGAAATCAAGAAAGAAAAGGCAAGACCAGAGTGGACTGCGGAGTGAATGGAAAGCAATGAAATGTTGCCACTTAGGTAGACAAGTCTTGTGAGAATCTTGGATCTGGTACAAAATTGGAAAACGTAGAAGCTAGATAAGAAATTGAGACAGCGTTTTGGTTTAATGTGGTTTGGTGTTTTATCTTTGAAGAGAAAGATATTTAAACGTGTTTAGATGCTGAGAAGAAGCACCAGAATATATAGCTAGAAAAATTAAGGCAAAAGTCTTAGTAATATCAAGTGTAGATCTATCTCCCCAGTCTTCTCATTGTTTTAGGAATTGCTCATACTAAGTATATACAAAATCTAGGAAAAAAAAAATTTTGTATATCATCAATTCCTATTGTTTTTATCATTGTCAAAACATAATTTTCTTCATCTTTTTAAAACGTTTCAACAAAAGCAGGTGGGAAGTGTTCACATTCAATATGTACTACAATTTCATACATACAGTCCTGCTTCCTGGATTTCCTGAACTTGGCTTTTATCTACTAATTAATTTCATCATAACATTTCACATTGTGTATCATTTTGTATATTGATACTTAATTTAAAGTTGTATTCATTTGACTTTTCCTTTCCATTTCCACAATTAAAAATGAAAGGAAAAAACACAGGAGAAATTCTAAATGTATGTCAGTCAGCAGTTTTCACCAAAGAAATTTAAGCAAAAAAACAATCCACAGATATATTCACTACATTATCACAATGATTTTATGGTTAGCATGACTAAAAATGAATGAACAGGAGAATCTCATCCAGTTGGCTCTCAACATTGAATCTTGTAGTCTTGAAAAGAGGTAATATTCAAGTAACTAATATATGATGTTCAGGTACCCAACCCATCATTAAAAAAAAAAAAGAATGTAATATATGTATGTTATTCATATATAATAAGTACATGACTTAGTATTAGCATTAATGATTTTTAAATGTTCTCTTTTGCTAGGACACAATGCAAAGTAAGCCTAAAAATACGTATGATGCAAATGATTTTAAAACTTGACTGACAAGATAAGGAGTTTGAATTTCAGACTGTATCAGAGTAAAAACAAACAAACAAACAAACAAAAAAAAACCCTGAAATGTTTAACCAGCAAATGAAGGTGCATGATAAGGTACGGGGTTTGCTGGCACCATTAAAGATTAATTCAATGTTCAATCATTCACTTAAGAAATATTTATTGAGTGTCTCCTACATACCACAGAAGGTTTAAAAAGGTGAATCATGGGCCAAATGCCTGAAATACCACTATTTCCAATCATTAAAGTCAAGTCAATCCTCCGAATTCTGATTTCTCTATCCAAAAAGGAATGCTGGAAGTATTTCTTGTAAACATTCTATGAGACCGTGGGATTTAGAGGTGGAACCAGCAGGGATTAAACACTGCACACTGAAAAACAAAAGAACTAGCAAGGTACTAGAGATTCAAGAAGCAAATACATGACACAGAGAAGGCAGAGACAATGTTTGTCAAAGAAACCTGTCTGAAGTTTTCAGTGATTAGGAGCATGTACTCATAAAGTCACACATGGCTACTGCTTTGCTTATAAAAGCAAGATCTGACCAATGTGGGATTTTATTCATTTATTTTTCCACTAATCGGTCAAAGCTGAATGCTAGAGGTCCAACTGGGTAACTGACCAGACCCATAAGAGTAAATGCCAAGAGCCACGGTTTGTGTGCCTCACATTCGAGCAGCTAAAAATTCTGTCCTTGGAAAAGACCAATCCAGGTATGATAAAATTCATAGAAAAGAAAAAGCCTCAAATTAACCCAACCAAAAGGCAACTAAGCAACTCAACCTACTTATCTCCCGTGTGGGTGGCGTTTGGCCTTAAGGCCAGAGCAAACCCTAGACGGTTTAGTGTCTGGTGCCAGAAAGTAGATGGAGAATTCACCCCCCACCCCCAGGTCTAAGAATTTTCCTGAAATGTAACTAAGATACAACTAAATTTGAAAGAATACAGTTAGACTTAGAGATAGAATCTAAATAATTTTCAAACCATGTGGAAATACACAACTAAGGAGAAAATTAACCAGGACCCTGAAATAACCCATACCTAAAATATACTTCAGTTTTGGAGGGCCATACTCTTCCAAGTGTGAACCCAGGCATATACACAAAGAGCAATAGAGGGAGATGATTTATCATTAAGTGCCACAGTGAAAATTTTCGTGGCTTCGAAGTATTTCATGAATATTTCTGAAGGATTGAACTGCTTGTCATAGTGTTGACATGAAGTAATTCAAATATTCTTGTGTAGTAATGAATACTGGCAAAAGTTAAGCACAAAACAATGAACTGACAGCACTGATATTTCTCCATACACTTTCTGTTAATCATTATTCACTGGTTATATATTTTTTTTAAAACTCACCAGTCCAAAAAAAAAAGATGCAAGCACACCCACAGACACTGATGATTAATGACAAGTTCAGATATGTGTAAGGCTAGAGAACAAATGATTAACCACTCCATCATTGCCCCACTGATTTCAAGAACCATGTCAGTGTGCAGTATTCTCTGAAAACAAATAGACTTACATATCATCAATTGGTTTCAGACAAGTTGTGGTTCTAATTATTGATTTTTTTAAAAGGTATTAACTCTAACAAGTGACCTCAGAGGAGTCAGTTACCGTGAGCTACAGCCTAATTCCCTGAGTGACCAGAATCAAGGAAATGTCTAAACTTTAGGTAATCTCCAGAGAAAAGAGTTAATTCTAAAAGTCTATACCAAAGTGCCTGACCTCAGACAATGATTCTTGCTTATAATCTAAGCAATGCAGACATGACAATTTATCACATGTAAACAAAAAGAAAATAGAACTTGTTTTATTTGTAGTGAGGTCTAAGAAAAAAAGCACATTTTATGTTTATAGGATTCTAAGAGTTCAGTTGTACTCGATGAGAAGTTGGTCATTGTTTCCACATCCAATATGTACCTGTCTTTAAAATAATCCCATGTTTGTTAGACTTCCACCCATGATGCTTTGGAGCTATATGCTGTATACTTTGTTTTCAACTGATTTCCCATTCTTTGCTTTTTGCAACTGAATATTAAGACAAATTAATGAAAGATAGTTGCAATATGCACAAAACCTAGCCATTTTTATGACAGTTTTTCAAATTTTACCAAAAACATACAGTTAATCATATTCTTCGACTAATTCTTTGACTAATCTAGATTTTTAAAAAAACTTTAAACTTTAAAGTGACTAGTTATTTAGAATAAGTTCTTCTGGTTAAGATATGGCTAGATATTTGTAAAAAATCTTCCCCCAAATATGTAACATTTACAGATTTCTTCACTTTCTTCAAGGCTCTTTCTGTCCGGAAAGTCAGATTTCATACATCTCTTAGTTGTTTTTAAAGTTTAAAGCTCTTCATCCTCCAAATATTTCATCGTAATAGGCTGCCATCCTCCAAGATTGGATGATTTTATGGAACTTAACTCAAAATACTTGCGAAATTCTTGGGATTAACAATGATTGCTTCAGACAACAGGCAGAGTTAAGAGGTATAAGAAATAATTGTTTGTTTTTTATTTCTGTATATAGTGTACCCTGGGAGCTCCGGCAAAAGAAAGGTGTTACAGAAACACAATTTATTAATAATAATTTGTTTCATAACTGTTTGTGGAAAAAAGGGAAACGAAAGGATCTGTGAAAAGCAGATCGCTATCTGATCACGCTTGAAATCTATCAAATCCCTCATGCCCTACCATCTCACACCTGCTATCTCCTCACCCTGGCCCGCCTTCAACAATTGTTAGATCAGTTTAGCAAGAATTTCCCTTACCCTTGAGGTGTCCTCTTGACAATTTTCCATCCACAAACCCCACCCCCTCCCCAGCTAAATATCCCCACTTGTTCTTTTATGTGGAGTTGAGCTTCATCTCTCTCTACCCCTATTATCATAGTTTTAACACCTATGGACAACTGAAGAGGTGTCAAGAATTTAATAAGCATTAGGATTATTCTTTTCTTTAACACATGACCTTATGGGCCAGGATATTGGTAAACTTCTATCTCCCGTACCCAAATTGGGAACCACTCCCATAGGCCACCCAGGTGACACCATTCTAAATTGTGCTACCTCTGAAGTATTATGAACTTCAACTCCATCAGGGTCCCAAGGGAAGAGTGCAGTGGAAAACTATGTATAAAGAAAGGTTATATGTAGTTTTTTTTCCCCAAAAAAGATAAGATGAATAAATGTGGCCCAACAGTAAATATTATAGGAATAAAACCCTTTGGGATAACAGAAATGCAGAACTGTAAAAATGTATAAAAGGTTTGATTGAAGGTCTTGGTGGTAACACAGTATGTATTAACAAGAGAGAGAAAAAGAGAGGCGACAAAATAAGAAAAAGAAATACAAGCCAGAACTTCTAAGAGCATGTGATTTCAGAAAGGGAAAGAAATATTATAGCTCAGTTCCAAATCCGGAACGGGATCTGTGGAGAGGAGGCCGTGAATCAGGATCTGTAGGTACTAATACCTTTAATGAAAGTAGATTACCTTAGTTTAAATACTTTAATGATTGACCTTGAAATTTAAGACGCAACCAAGCTGCAGCTGGTAAATATATTCACCTCTGTAGCAGACATTAGCTAGTATTTAGCTTTCCATCTGATGCGTACTTATAATACATGAAAATCACTTTGTAGTGTTCTTCACATAAAATTCTATAAAAATAACATTAAACACACCAAATACATATAACTCTCAAGAATAAAATAAAGAAGGCCAACTGTCCATCCTTACAAAATTAATGTGCCTGGAAGCTGGGGACCTACCCAGATAACCTTGCAAAACTTCCTCCATTTCTAAACCTATCTTTCTTTAGTTTGTCAGCAAGTTTATGGAGCATCTATATTTAGACTTATTTTATAGATGGGAAAATAGAGAGAGTAATGGTAAATGGACTTCCCAAGGTGTTAGAGAGGATGTCTATCTGAGTTAAAATTATAATTTACGGTCCCTTAATTGCCCAACTAATTACCGAGCCTGCTGTTAAAAGCACGACGTTATACTTTATGAATAGAAAGTTTGATGCACATTTCCTCTGATATCAAGAGAATTACATCAAATAGAAGGCCTGCTCTACTTTGTATGAATATTTAGAATGAAATGTTGCATCAGTTACATGTGGTTTTGAGAAATACGCTGCCCACAAGATGTAGGATAACTTATACAGGACTAAAGGACAGAGTTGTGAAATCTTTGACCTTTGACCTTTCTGTGCCTTTCAAATTCTCTTTAGGATGCATTAAATATACAGAATATACCTGAATCAATGTAACCCAAAAGTCTGGAATGCCAAAACAGATGATTATTAAATGGATTTTTTTTTAGAAAAAGTAGACAGAGCCACATTTTATTAAACAGGTGTTAACACCAATCTGAAGTTTTAAAAGTATATTTAAAACACACATTCATTCAAAAAATATGAATTGAGTGCCTCCTCTCCAGGCACCTGATGGAAACATGTAAGAAGGCAACTGTGAGCTGAGAAGCGACTCAGTCTGACTGGTGTTAAGCAAGGAACACACTGCCTGCCAGCTTGCGAATAGATTTTATGGAGTATTATCAGGTGAATTGTGTTCCTCTGAAATTCACATGTCAAAGTCCTAACCCCCTGAAGGAATGTGGAATTTGCCACCCCAAATACACTTTTTTGGTATATTGATTATTTTGGGCTAATTATTTTTAAGAAATAATAGACACAAAAGAAGCTCTGAAATCCAGGTAGGAGTTAACCCTTTGTATGACAAACTTCCATTTATTAGGGAAATTTCCAATTTTAAGAGTGTCTCCCTCTCTGTACCAGGCAGAAAAGGATGACTAAATCTTTAGAAAATCTTATTAATAAAGAAGGCATCATAACAATCACATCTTTGTTATTTGTTGACTATGTTTTTCCTAATAACCTATCATCACTGACCTCCCTCCCCACCCCCAAACATTTTTTTGTCTTTAGCTGAAGATGGTATTTAAGGTGATGGCTTAGGCCATTTGGGGGGTTACTCAGTTGTCCTCGGCATCGCCCACGTATACAAGAAGTACACATGTTATTAAACTTCTGTTTGTTTTTCTCCTACTAATTTGTGTTTTTTGATTAGGGACAGGGGTTCTCAGACAAGAACCTAGAAGGTAAAGGGAAAATTATTTTTTCTCTCCTACACCAGAATGTGTACCTCAGACTGTGACTGTATTTGAAGATAGGATCTTTAGAGAGGGAATTAAGGTAAAATGAGGCCATACGGATGGGCCTTAATCCATTGACGGCTGCCCTGATTAGAAGAGGAGATTAGGACATAGACACACACAGAGGAAATAGCATGGGAAGGAAGACAGGGAGAAGAATGACCAACTGCTAGCCAAGGAGAGTGGCCTCAGAAGACGCTGATCCTGCCAACACCTTGACCTTAGATTTCTAGCCTCCAGAACTGTGAGAAAATACAATTCGTTTGTTTTAAGCCACCCAGTCTGTGGTACTTTGGTATGGCGGTCCTAAACTAATTCAGGGAGCAACCTAGAGAAGACACAAAAAGGTTAATCTATCCAGGTACCATTTTAATTATTCTAAAACTGAACGCTAAATCTGAACTCAGAAAATGGCTTTCTTTCCACCATTTTCTTTGTTAAAATTCTCTAAATGAAACAATGATTATACTACAGAGATGCCGCATACTGTCTAACTATACAAAGGAATAGCGAAGGACTTTATCACGATTATTTTCTTGCTTTTGATGTATTTTGTTCATGGGATTAAATTTTTCTGTAAAATAAACATTATATAAATGTCTTGAGTAAAATTTTTAAAGTAGGAGAAGAAAGTGAAAGGACACAAAAAGTCCTGGGGCAGAGGACTGCCAAGAGCTTCAAAGAAAAGTCTAAAAAGGTGATTTCTGAGGAGGCCTCACAAGTACTGAGCCCCAAACACTGTGTATACAGTTGTGGCTGGCACTATTAGGCTGTCATCCTTCTCATTTTGCTGTTTCTGAACGACCCTCATCTAGGACTATGTAGTTTTCAAATTACAAAGTCAACGGAATACTGCAAAGAATGACTGTCCGTGCAGCTAACTTGGCTAACAACATTCTCTCTCACCTTGATTTTGGCTTAGCTTTTATCCATGATCTTCTGAATTAAGAACCTAAAAATTGGGGTTATGAGGCATAGGATTGGGAAACTGGGCTCAGAAGTGACTCTTCTCTTTCAAGAACCAAAACCTCAAAACTTGTATCTCCTTTCACTATTCACATTCCTCCCAAATCAAGTAACTAACGAGGAAGAAAATGGGTGGGGAAAGATATCTCCCACACAGCTGGTTATATATTGATAAATAAATCCAATTTTTCTCACATGCCAGAATATGACCACCGGAGATCTTCCCAGTAAAACATTAACCAACTCTGTCCTTATTGAAACAAGGCAATGAATAACAAGGGAGGACTTTAGCTCTAATCTGAAGCCATAAAACAAAGTGTATGAGGCATGATAATTCAACAGGAAGGAGATTACTGACCCTTCCTGGACTGGCAGCTCTTTAAATTAAGATGGCTCCTAAGAGAAAAGGTGAGGTTTTTACAGGTCAGGCAGCAGGCTGTCTCGTTAAAATTAAAGTTCAATATTAGTCCATGGAGTTTATAAGGAAAACGAAGCAAATACAAATAAGGAAGAACAGAATTCTCGGAGTAGTGCAGTGGAGTATTCGAAAATCAGACAGACTTATGAATGAAACTGAGCTCTACCAGTCTTCAATTGTTGGACTATGGAAAGTTATCATTTTCAAGCCTTTGCTCTCTCTTACAAAAATGGGATAATAATTCCCAGAGGGATTGTGGAGACAAAATAACACACCATATGTAAAGCATTTAGTATAATGCCTGGCACACAGAAGATAAAGAAAATATTACAGTTTCATTTTTCTGCCTTTATCATAATGAGTCTATTTATACCATTGTCTGCTATCAACTAATATTAATTGAAGAATATGAAAGCCGGATGACTTTTAAGTTTGTCAAGGTGTTCTCCAAGCTCTGCCTTCGGAGGCCACAGTGACCTGGCAAAGATTTCTAATGCACTTTCTTCTTCCCACTTCACCTTCATCACTGTTTCTACCTTTCCTATTTGCTATTTCTAAAGTAGGAGATCTGGGGCGCCTGGGTGGCTCAGTGGGTTGAGCCGCTGCCTTCGGCTCAGGTCATGATCTCAGGGTCCTGGGATCGAGTCCCGCATCGGGCTCTCTGCTCAGCAGGGAGCCTGCTTCCCTCTCTCTCTGCCTGCCTCTCTGTCTACTTGTAATCTCTGTCTGTCAAATAAATAAATAAAATCTTTAAAAAAAAAAATAAAGTAGGAGATCTGGACCATTCTAGTGGCTGGGTGAGAAAGTAGAAAAGAATAAAGAAATATTGATGGTACTATCCAAAACATTGATACTAACTTTATATGAAATATGCCTAATGATCAACTGAACACCAAAATGAAATATAAAGTGGGTTAAAAAGACTTTTAACTTATATATTTTCCTTCTACTTCAAGTAGAGGCAGTGAAGCTGGGGTCTGTCTTCTCAGTTCAGATGGAGAAATGAACACTGGAGGTCCTATCACCCCCAGGCATGGCTGGACCATCCACGGAACACTCAGACCTAGGCTCAAGGGATAGGAGTGCTTATCACTCAAAAGGACCTGCCCAACCAGTAGTTAATCAACACTCATGAAATCTCTCACATACAGAACAAAGACATTTCTCAGACTCCAAGTCTCCTGAGAAGGAGTAGACCTCAGGGAACCAAACAAAGCCTTAGTTAGTAAGTAACACCTGAGAGCATGACCTCACGGGCCTCCAATCAATGGCATCCACCTTCTCAGAAGACCTCTGCCCCAAATTTTGCTTTTAAAAACCCTCACTTGCAAGCCATTAGGGAGTTCAGGACTTTTAAGCGTTAGCTTCCCACTCTCCCACATGGTGGCACGACAATAAACAGCCCGTTTCTTCACTGCAAAAGCTTGGTTGTCAGTTTTTACTGGCTTGCTGTGCATTAGGTGGATGAACTCTCAATTTGTTTGGTTACAAAAGCCCTCCCGAAAAATTCTAAGGGAGAATTTTATGTGTTAGTTGCCAGGCTCCTGGCCTGAGCCTTATAGATCTTTTGGGTCTCAGAAATTATTTCAAATGGAACTCAAATGAAGATCAGCAGGAATAAAGTTAATTAAAAGCACAGATGTATTCCCAAATTTCAGAAGAACTGTATCTTGATTTAGACAAAGTATACAAGATAAGCTCAAAGAACAAATAATGACATGTTGAAAAATGCCATTTCCAAAATGAAAAATAGCTTGAGAGAAAATAAATACCAGTAAGAATCTAAAATTCCACCTATTTTTAGGTCTTGTAAGAGATAAATTAAATCTTAACCACTAGATTAGGAACAAAGAAGAAAAGCCTGAGAGACTGGAAAGTACAAATAAGGGCAGCAGCCTACAATAGAAAGCAAAATGCATGGAAATAAAAATGTCAAAAGAGGTGAGTTACGTAGAAAAACGTGATTTGGAACTGGAGCAGCACGGTCACTATTCTGAGAGAAGATATTACTGAGAATGCAAAAGACCCGTTCATCTCAGGAAGTGTCTATGGCTGTGCCAAGCATGCCAGCATGAAGATCAACAAGAATTCCTGACATTCTGTCACCTCTTGGCAATAGGAAGACAGAATCATGACCCCCAGCCCTTCATAGAAAGAGTGAGGTAGTGCCCAATGATGTCATGGCCATTGTTTTACATGGCGTTGACTTCTAGGGATGGCTACATAATTTGAGGGCCTAGTGATGGTTCTTGCTGGAAGCAAGGAAGTCAATCTTTCCTTCCCCTGGGCCTGCAGCCCTACCCCAAAGCAGATAGGTATATTCTTAATGTATTGCAATGGCCATGCTGTGTTTTGCTTGGTACCTGGACAGGCAATGGGAAATGCTCTGTCTTAGTTTGGGCTTCTACAACAAACTACGATAGACTAAGTGGCTTAAACGTTTATTTCTCACAGTTCTGGAGGCCTGAAGTCTGAGATCAGAGAGTCAGCGTGGCTGAGTTTCTGGTGAGTGCCCTCTTTCTGGATTACAGAGGGCTCTCTTCTTGCTACATCCACACATGGTAGAAAGAGAACTAGAAAGCTCTCTGGTCTCTTCTTATATGGGCACTAATCCCATTCATGAAGGCTCTACCCTCATGACCTAATTTCCTCCCAAAGCCCTATGTTTAAATGCCATCACATTAGGGTTCCATCATAGGCATTTTGAGAAGTTTCAACTAACATTCACTCCATTGCAGGCCCCTAGCCACACTGCCTACAGATTGCACCATGGCACTGCTGGTCTGGAAAGGAGATGGTCACAACTTTATGCCACGTTAAGTCACCATGAAATGTTTGACTAACCCCTACCTTCCCTGTTCCAATGCCCAAGTTCCCCCAGAATCAGGGCAGTATCAGAATATACACATCTCCCACCAACATGACCGTGAGCAGGAGGGTTACAGTCTTGGTGAAGTGGGGATGGGCCTTCCAGAACCCAGAGAACCAACTGGCTGGGACCCGGAGGCTGAGAATCAATACTACAAAAGTGGGAAGGCGGAGGTGGGGGTACCACACTTGAGCCAAACCTCCAAGGCTCCAAGGTTCAGAGCCCGAGGTGCATACTCCAGCATTACACTGGACTCTCTTACAAAAATACAAATTCAAAGATAAAATGATTCAGAATTTCAAGACTGCAACCATAGAGCAGGAAACCCTAAGCAAGGAATGCTACTGAGCATGGGGCCCTGAACAACTACACTGGTCACAAGCATGAAGCCCACTCTGCCTGTTAATTTTCCTTGCTGCAAGAGCTAGATTTCTGATCATAATCCATTTTATTCCTAACTCCTCCTGACCTATAGTAGCTGCTTCAGTCTCCAGCCCTCCTCGCCTTCATCCATTGCCATTCCCTAATAATGCTGCTTCTACCATTTGCCTTGATCCCTTTCCACTGTTTTTAAAAAAAAATCTGAAACATCCGTGAAATTTTAAAAAGAGAGAACTCTTTGATCCTATGTCAAAGAACATGAGACTTTTTCTTTTCAAGATGAGTTATTTTTGCCATTGTTATCATTATAAAATCATATACTTACATGGTAAAATACATTTCAAGAAATACAGAAAGGCAGAAAAGTAAAAATCCCTCAAATTCTGCATCCCTAGAATTGCTTTCAAGAGTCAAACCCTAGTAGGAGTAGTTCTTTTTATTTCTAGTGGTATCAATGTAGCTTTAAGAAAAATACCTCTACCTTAAATTTTTGCTTTGTCAACAATAACAAGACTCCCAACTCCCTTTAAAGATTCTTCCAGTCATACTGTGATGTCACTCTGTTTTACGTGTCAACTTGTCCTCTTCACTTTTTCTTTTCTCCTAAGTATTACTGGGCAATTTTTCTTAATATTTTGTACCATGTATAACGTTCTGGGTTTCTACATGTTCAAAATATGAATTTCTGGATAATCTTTAATGGAAAGCTTAAATTATCATTGAGAATAACAAATTGACTGTCATCCTGGTATAATTTTTACGTCACTGCACCAAAACATCCAGAGTTGCTAAGATTATTGCTCTTTCCTCCTATAAATGAATTATCTTCATGTCTCCAGAAGCTTTTAGGGAATTTTTTTCTCTTAGAATTTTTAAACTGAAAAAAAAAAGAATTTTTAAACTGAAACAAGTTATTTTCACACTTTATCTTCTCTTTTTCATTAATTTCTCTTAGTATTCAGTTCACCTTCAAGGTCTCCTGAGACCTGAACTTTGCACAACTTTAGGTAATTTTCGCTTTTTAGCTTTTATACTCATTTCCTTTTCTTATGGAACTTCTACTAAGACTTGCTCAATATACTTGTATATTTCTCATCTCAAAGTTTTATCCTACACTTGCGAGTTTTTTCCAACTTTATCTTCCATATGCTGATTTTCCTTTCAGCCATGTTCATTCCATTATACATCCTCTTCACTAAATTTTGTACTTTAGCATTCATATTGTTTAACTACCCAAAGTTTCCCATTCTATGTTTCCCTATTCTTTTAGGCAAGTGGTATTTTCTGAAATCTCTTCGAAACTAACAATTAGCACTTTTTCAAAATGCTGTGTTGTATATTATCTCTATTTCCTTTGAGACACTTCCATTTGTTATAGTTTTCATCTTTATGTCCCTCTTCATGGTATTTGCTTTCCCTATAATCCTGGTGCTCCTGGTGCTTGTGCATTTATGAATGAACTTCTAATTGGTTAAGCAGTTGATAGGAATTTCCTCTGTATTTATATAAACTCTCCCCTCTCCCCAACCCCAACTTCATTGAAGTAAGACTTGGTTACGTGTTCTGTGGAAGTAGGTAGTGTGTGTCCAAAAGCAAGCTTTGTGGGGAAATGCGGGCCAAGAACAAGCAATCAGGTGGAGAAGTCCCACACCTGTAGTTGTAACAGCTCAAAATTCAACAACGGCTCAGTTTTAGTATATGGGGGGGGGGGGATAGGGGTGGACTGTGGAGGTATATTGTTCATGTGAGTCAACTGGTAAAGTTCCAGAGTCACTCGGAGCTCTACCATGCTGCTCTCTCAGATCCCACAACAGGAGTCCATGCCAGGTCGACTGGAAGGTGCATATCTTTAGAGAAGGCAACAGTCATGAATGGTAGAACATGCTGAGGGAACAGGTATTTACAGTGCAGTTGCTAACTGATTCTCCTGATACCAGTCCTTAACCAAGCCTATTTGTATATGCCACTCTTTTTATTGCAGAGCTCTGTTCTGTTCTTAGAGCTTCTCCAGCCTCTTCTGGGAAAAATACTACTTGTCCTCGATTCCACTGGCTGCCATCCTCTCACTTCTGATTTTTCCATCATTCCAATTCCATTTGGTTTTTAATCTTCATGGAATTCTTTGAAATGAGATTTTGTTTTCCAATACCATATTGGTTTTATTCTTTTAAAAATAAAATGTTTATCATTACAATGAGATCTTTAGACATGCTCAAGTCATGGTCTTGAACCTCCAACTGCCTGATAAATTTTCATGCTAACTAGAATAACACTTGGCCTTAAAGTGTGCCCATTTAACATTTAAGTATTATAACTGCTACAAAATCCCTATCAAAATCATTTCCGTTTCAGCCAGGGAATGGGATCCAGTTATAGCCGTGATTGAAATAGGTTTATCATGTTGAAAAAAGTTTAAAAGTTAAGTATAGACAGACTCAGAGAACTCATAAATGAGATGTCTCACTTTAGAAACAGGCAAAGATGAAATGTGACCAATAAAAGACAATGACACAAGTTGAACTGATCTAGGGGAGAAAATAAACTCTGTCTTTCCTAAAGGTAAAAATATTACAATACAGTAGTTACTGCAAGAGATCGGAGGCACTTGACTGACTCTAGCTATAGAGAGAGCTAAACAGAGAGGGTGGATGAAGAATAAATTATGGGGAGATGGTGGTTAGAACTCTGTGTATGTGAGGGTACATTAATATCTGATTACTGTTCAAAATGCCAGACACTGATATAAAGCAGCTACAATTAGACACAGCCTTATTAATTAACAGCTTACATTTTCAAGGTGCCTCATTACTATAATTACAACAGATCAGGGGAAAAAAATTCTCAACATCTTACAATGAATCAGCATTAGAAACAGAGATTTGAAACCTCCATTCTTATTAAGTAACTTCAATGATTTTGATCTCATATTACTTGAATATGTTTCCTAAAGAGAAAAAAACAATATATTTATACTTTAAGCATGGAGTTTCAATTAATTTTGAACATGGTCCACATAATATAATTTAGCACCACAGTTTCTAATAAAAGGACTAATACAATCCATATAAAAGAACATAAATTAATAGCTAACAGGTTAAAAATCAGCAAAATTCTTAAAAGCCTATCTGTCAAATATTGTACTATTCAGAGGTATTATAAATCAGTGAAATGACTAATATCAAGCTGTTAACTTAAGAAACTTAATACCTTCTATTACATCATCATGGAAATTGGGGCAGTCAAGTATCTGCAAATAGAGAAGATGGTGGGGGTGGGGTGGGGTTTGGGGGATTTTTGTTTTATTTTTCTAATTTAGAACTCTTCAGAGTTTGGTTTTTTGAGTTGTTCTGGGGCTTGAAGGGGAAGGTTTTGGTTTTTGGGTTTTTTTTTTCTTTAGTCAAAAAAGCAGAGCATTCTAGTTTTAAAAGAGTTTTTAAATAGCTGGTATTCCTTAATAATGAGTAGAAAGTCTGGGCAGTGTGTGATTTTCAAGCAATACCATTACCGGTAGAGAATGAACCAAACAGTACTTCTAAGTACCTTCTAGCCAAGAGAGTTTGATCTCATTATTTTGTTTAAATTGCTAAAGCCATACTTTCATCTTTCTTTGGTCATGTTCCCAGAAAATTATGATGTATTTAAGCAAATATATCATTTGTATCTGTTGTTTCAGAGGAGTGAGGAAATGACGAAATTACTCTTTCCTCTGGGTCAACATGTGCTCTGTGAAAGCAGGATAAACAGCGGATGACCTGACCAGAACTGGAGGCTGCCCAATGGAAAAAGAAAAAAAGTCTTTCCTTTGATATACCTGAAAACACCTGAAGGAGAAAAAAAAATTACCAAAAACACTCGCCCTGCTTTTGCCAATATCATGTTTCATGAGAAATGAATTCTTCAGTGATGAAAATGATGGTCTTTCTTGAACCTGAAACATGAAAATTCAAGACTTTAAGAAAACCCATTCTAATCTAGTACTGAAATATTCCATTGTTCACCCACAATCATACATTTTTAATTGTATTGACATCTGAGAAAGACCAATTAGATAAAATCAATCCATCATGTCTGGGAGATTGGTATAGAATAATATTTGTCTTCCATTGGTCTAAACTCCATCATGATAGTATAATTTAAAAATTTTTGTGTCTTTTTTCAGCATTATTTCATGCCACATATATGGTTAAAATAGTTACTATTGTTGGGAACCTGGGTGGCTCAGTGGGTTAAAGCCTCTGCTTTCAGCTCAGGTCATGATCCCAGGGTCCTTGGATCGAACCCCGCATGCATTGGGCTCTCTGCTCGGCAGGGAGCCTGCTTCCCTTCCTCTCTCTCCGCCTGCCTCTCTGCCTACTTGTGATCTCTGTCTGTCAAATAAATAAATAAAATCTTTAAAAAAAAAAAAAAGTTACTATTGTTTTTCTGATAGTTGTTTACTTCCTTTATTATGTTAAAATAGAAATTATGCTCTCAAAGATACAAGTTGAATTATTTTAAAGGGTTCTTGTCAGTAATCAAAATAATTTTCTTCGTCCTATCTAACAGCTTCTATAATTTATTTTAGGTGAACTTCCACATGCTATGGAATAGGGGAAAATTCAGTAACAGCAGATAGTTCAAGTTACCTCTACCTACCCCACCATTAAGAACAGTAAGAGTAGGTCCAGACATATATGTGGAATCCTAAAACAAACAAATTCATAGATACAGAAAAAGATGGTTAGTTGTCAGGGGTGGGGATGTGGGGAGTGAGCAAAATGGTGTGAAGATGGCCAAAAGGCACAAACTTTTAGTTATAAGTAAGTCCTGAGGATGTGAAGTACTGCATGTTGGTTCTAGTTAATAGTAGTGTACGCATATTTCAAAGTTGCTAAGAGAATACTTCTTAAAATTCTCATCACTGGGTGTCTGGGTGGCTCAGACGTTAAGCATCTGCCTTTGGTTCGGGTTGTGATCCCAGGGTCCTGGGATCGAGTCCCGAATTGCCCTCCCTGCTCAGTGGGGAGAAGTCTGCTTCTCCTTCTTCCTCTGCCTGCCACTCCCCCTACTTGTGCTCTCTCTGTCAAATAAATAAAATATTTTTAAATAAATAAATAAATTAAAGTCTCATCACCAGAAGGTACCTAGGTGGCTTGGTCAGTTAAGCATCCAAACCTTAATTTCAACTCAAGTCATGATCTTAGGGTTGTGAGATGGAGTCCCGTGTCCAGCTCTGGGCTGGTCATGGAGCCTGCTTAAGATTCTCTCTGTCCCTCTGCCCCTCCCCCTACCTTCCCTCTATCCCTCTCTCCCTCTGTTTAAAAAGAAAAAAAAACAAAAAACAAAATTCTCATCATAAGAAAACAAATTTGTAACTATGTGTGGTGATGCATGTTAACTAGACTTACTGTGGTCAACATTTTGCTATATATATATATATATATATATATATATATATATCAAATCACTATGTTGTACACCTGAAACTAAGACAATGTCATACGTCTATTATATCGCAATAAAAAAAGAGCTCGATGACACCTCAGAATTTAATCTCTTTACTTTACATATGAGGACGAGAGATTAGAAATGCAGTTTAATGTCACACAGCTATTTTATTTAGTTGTATAGCTAAGATGAAAACTCAGGGCTCTGACTTTTGGTCAGTTAACATTTCCACAATATCATACTCCCTCCTCTTAACAAAGATTTTTAAATATCTATTAAATGAGATGGGAAAAGAAATTCAAAGTAACTAAGAACTTCTAAGGAAGAGATAGATTAGCACTGAAAAAAAAAAGATTTTTTTCCACTATATTTCTTATGAAATCATGTTTTAGATTTTAAGTTGGGTAATTATGCTTCTATCTATAAAGGATCATGACCAGTTTGTTACATATATGACATATAGAATGATTAAGTCCAGAAAGTCAGATTCCTTTGTTTTTGTTCACAGAATGGCTGCTCACATTCTATTTTTTGTGGCGTAACCCACTTTCCAAAGGATGTTACTGCCATAAATAGATCAATGAACCCATCGTAATAAATCATTACCAGGTTTTCAAAAAATAAATCCCAAAAAGACTATAGATAGAATGTCATTCTTAAAGAACCAGACATAAGAGCAGCAGGTAAAAGACAAGCCCTTTTTTGGGGACATTAAAGTGTCATTGCCACTGGCAGAGCTACTAGTTGATAGGTGACAACACATCTTTAAGATAAAGTAAAATTCTGATGGAAACTGGAGATATTACCAGAGTCCAAATAAGTCATTCAGTTACAGTCCCAGAGAGCTTATGAGGATTCTGGGCAAGAGAAGTTCTCGGGATAAACCAAGGGGATCTGAAAGTTCACAGAAAGGGAGCTCAAAGTGAGAAGGAGTAGGAATTACAATATAGGATGTGTCACAGGGTATACCTGCTTCCCTCTCTAGGACCCCTTTTAAATTTCATGCTTAGGCATCCTTGTTTCAGTTATTTACTCTCTCTGCCATGAGGTTTTTGGAGAACAGGGCTCTAATAAGTAAATAAATAATGCAGAGACTCCAATTGAGACAGAGTTCAGCCTGGAGAACAGGAAGTCAGAGATTCATTGGAGGAAAGGCTAAGAGGGTCAGAGACCCTTTCCAGCTCAGAAAGTCTATTAGCTCAACTTCTGAAGTGAAAGGGAGATTTTATGAAATCTAGTACAATTTAAAATGAAGAAAAGGAGAATAATGGCAATAAAGGTTTTTTTTTAATCCAGTTTGCCCTTATTGAAAAATCCATAAGTAAAGACACAATAGAAATATAATGATGGATGTAATTCAGTAAATCTCTGTAAGAAATAATATGGCAAATATCCAGTCGTAACATAAGAACTTTTTTCTCATGTTCTTGTGATCTGATAAAAGAAGTGTAATTTGAAACCATCCACTCAAGGATTTTGTTCTAATTTCAGTCGTTGATTTGTGATAGAAATAAGCACTAAGGAAAAATCTCAAACAGTATCTTTGTTCTTCAGGTTTTATTTGAGCAGAGAACTACAACTTTAAAACCCTTCCCCCACGTCTTTAAAATGAAAAGTCAACAGAACTAAAATCAAAATTGCTTTAAATAACCGCCTGAACTGTCTGAAGGGTTTAGCCAAAAATGTAAATTAAGTCAATTTAATATCACCATTCTTTGAAATATCTTCTGAGTCATAGTTACCAAATAGAAAAGCATTTGCAAAATAAACAATAAACAAAGGAAAATAAAGGAATTTAAAGGAAGATCATTTTTCCCCGAAATAAATTTATTTCCCAACATTAAAGAAATAAGAAACAGGGGCTTCCAACACACACACACACACACACACACACACAAACACACACTATAACTCACATTACATAAGAATATACATAAAATAGTATTCAATAATGTAAAAATAAAATAAGCACAAGAAATCACTTTTAGAAACAATAAAAGTATATATAAAACTGCAAAAACTATACTAAATCAATGGCATGAGACAAACAAACCAAATTAGGAAAAGAAAACTGAATGGAATGAAAATATGAGGAGGAAGATACCAGGCACAGAGAGGAGAGAAACAGAGATGGAAACTGAAAACAGTATCTTTCCTTGGAGAAGTTACAAGAGTAAACAATTCAGAAGTGATAGTCAAAGACAGATACAGAAACATTCCAGATCAGAACAAAATTTTAAAACCTGAAATTTTGCCTACGCATATTTAAAAACATGTCAACAACAAGAAATTCCCAATAAAAACTTAAATTTCAAGGATAAATAAGTAATCCAAGAAGCATCTTACAAGAAAAAAAATTAAAATAATGTTAGCCCCAGCCTTCTCCTCTGTAAGAACAAATGCCTGAATGTAATTACATGTTTAAAAACCTTCATTTTCAAAACAAGTATTTCTCTGAATAATTTTAGGGTGGCTAAACTACACTTTACATCAAAAAGATAACTGAAATTTATTATAAAATCTGAAAGATTCAGAATATTTATCCCTGTATTACTTTTCTATAGAAATCATAATTTTTTTTAGTGCAATTCTGTCCCATGCAATATTTGAGACACACTTATATAAAATAAAATCCATGGTTTATCTGAAATTCAAATTTGACTGAGTGCCCTATATTTAAACTGGCAACCTATATTATGCATAAGTGAACTGGACTGGGAAAAAAGGAACCAAATTACCTAATACTGAAGAATTTAATACGTATGAATTTATTCTGCTGTGAAGAATACTATCACCTTGAAGTCACCATGATGGAACAAAGTAGTAACCTCTTCTCAAATAATTCCAAGACGTCTAGATCCCCTGTATGGTTCTATTCTGCCTGGAATTTCTGAGCATTTAGGGTTTCCCCACACACCCAGGAATTTATTAAAACATATGAGAGAGGGATGCCTGGATGGTTCGGTTGGTTAAACATCTACCTTCAGCTCAAGTCACGGTCTTGAGGCCTTGAGATTTTTGGCATTGGGCTCCCTGGTCAGCAGGGACTCGGCTTCTCCCTCTCCCTCTGCCTTTCTCCCCCTGCCACTCGTTCTCTCTCTCTTAAGTAAGTAAGTAAGTAAGTAATAAATAATCTTTAGAAAACCAACCAACAAACATATGCAGAGCCTTACCCTAGATCATAGTCAGTTATTGGATATGACTCCAAATGTCCAGAATTTGTTTTACCACTACAGGACTCTTGAGCTCTATCTTTGCTTTATTTCAGACAAAATTCCTCACAGAATCTACTTCTTTATCTAGCACATAAGTCACTTTATTCTAGCAGTCCAGAGTAGAGCCTCTTCTTTTCAGATTGAATATTTCTAAGATCTTAATGCCTAGTTTACAGTTGAACTGGGTCTGCTTCACCAGGTTATAACCCCTTCCCCAAGGGACTGAAGTTTCTGGCATCCTTTTCTGTTTCCTGATAACTCCCCAAGGCCAAACTCACTTTGTTCCCAGCATGCACCGCAGCACATTATCCCCACTGAGTGAAAAAAGTGCCAAACCAAAGAAAGAAAGAAATAAGAACTCCAACCAAAAACTACTACAAAGCTCACTACGCGGTCCATGTCATAACAAAACAGCATCAAGGATCATGGCAGGTGTGAGTTTGCACTGACGTAAGAAAGTGAACCAAAACTAAACACCAGGAATTCCACTTCATTAATGTAATGAATTAATAATTAATTAATGTAATTAATTAACGTAAAATTCACTTTAACATACAGCTTTACCGGAACGTAGGGGAGCTATAGCTCTGATATTACTTACTATTTGTGAATTTTGTTCTAAGACTGTATTAAAATTATACTTTGCAGCCTTTTGAATCTACAAGTATAATTTAATAAGATTCAAAAAACTCAATAAAATCAAATGCCTTTGGCACGTACTGCATGGAGCACTGGGTGTGGTGCATAAACAATGAATCTTGGAACACTGAAAAAATTAAATTAAATTTTTAAAAAATCAAATGTCTTTTATAATATTGTACACTGTTAATTGAGGAGATAAGGATAACCCAGAAACTTTAAAATTTTGAAGTTTAATTCACTCGACATATAGGAATCACCTGCTTTGTATGTCAGACTATGCCATGATCTTTGGAGATATCAAATATATGCACTGCAATACAATCTTCCTTTGAATTATAATTATCAAAAGAAGAATGCATTATGATATGAATAAAAAATGTCAAAATGTAAAATATCTTCAATGAAGTGCAACATTTTCTGGAATTTTAAACTTGGGCTCTTAATAGTTCCTACACATGAGCTTTAAAAGAGAGAGACGTTAGGAAAAATTAATTAAAGAGAGAATTAAAAATTCAGCAATGCCGTTGCACCCTGCCATGCTTCCTGAAATGAGCTCTTCCTAATCCTACATATGCTTTTTTCCTTGCTGCTTTTGCGTAACCAGGTTTCCTCAAGCCATAATTACTACAGGGCTTGCTACACGGCCGCTGCCTCAGTGTGTGCCATTTCTCACAACATCTCTCACCTTTTTACAGTTGATGAGTTGGTCTTCAAATGTCTACGTTTTCAATTCTGTTCTGTCAGGTTCAATTAACTACTGCTGGTAACAATATTGGATCCCATGACCTAGTTGCTTCTCCATCCCCTTAGTGACTGCCAAATGGAACAAATACACATAATCAGAAAATAAAGACTAGTGAAGCTATTTGAGCAGAGGATAAATGAAGGGATAATCTACTACCAAACAGGGTATAGGAAAGCATCAGCATGCAGAGAATGCTATAATCCCTTATTAAAACTCGCTTAACCTTTTCTATGACTCAAAACCCCTCCATGTGCCCATAAGGGCAGCCAACATTTTCATGCATAAGAAGATACTTTGAGTCTTTCTTGAAATAGGGGGATTCTTTTGCTTCTATCATCGTGTCTTCTACCCTGTACTATGTACTCATAGGTCTATAGAAAATGTTTGAATTGAAAAGCCTTCCAGAGAAAAAAAAGACTCTTGTGAACTGAGTAATTTAATTCTTTGATTTCTGGAAAAGTTTTAATTTTAAGGACAAATGGAAATGTGCATATCATGCTTCATAGTGTGATAAAAGACATTTGTCTATGCCCTTTAAAAATATATGTTTCATAATGCAAAATCGAAATTCTTTTTTAAATAGGTCACTTTTATTGCACTATCTCACTGTGCTCAAATCACATATTAGTTGGTTCTGGGGTAAGTATTCATAGCCAGAAACTCACCTGTCAAGGTTAATATCCTAAATCAATTAAACTGTGAGTAAAATTCAGGCTAAATCTGACTGCAAAGCAGGAAAATATAATAATGCAATAAAAACTTCATACTTAGCTATAAAATTGCTAAATTTTCAAGTGCTCTAGTTGTTTAATTAACATAAATAATCAAACATAACTCAGGCCCAAGCTCCCTCCTTTCACTCAACAGTATGATTTTTTATCTAACTTATGGTATAACTGTTTCAGTTCCTCATTTTAAAATGCTGTTGGAGTTCGACTTAGCCAATTTTCACAGTGAGAAAATTTCTAAACTCCATTGACCATATTTCAAAGCAATAAAAAAAAAACAAAAACCAATCAAACAAAAAAAATCTTCTTTGAGAGCACGAACTTCTTTTCTTAAATTTCATACCATTCAAAAACTAAATGATCATTTCATTTACAGATACATTGATGCCATACCAACTTAAAGAGATTCATGGTTTTGGTAAAAAGCAATCAAAAAAAATGGTTTGCCTATTTAAAAAATTCTTTTTATGGGAAAACACGGGGGTCACAGATAGAGTCTAAGTTCTGGTGTCCAAGCTGACATAAACCATTATTTGATGAGGATTTTTATAAAACATCCAATAAATGCAAAGTTTTCTACACAAGCTTTATATTTATTAAAGTAAAATCCAACTGGCTTTAAAAGAGGCAAATTCGGCACTCTCAATCCATGAAACAATTCTGTTTTGTAAAAATTTGAGCTTTCTTTTCTCTCTCTTTTTTTTTTAAAGGATGGAGCATTGCAAAGTTCACAAGGAGCAAATGGTATTTGAAGCCCTGGACCTCTTTGAAAAGTCTCCCCAGGAGCAGGGCAGATAGGCGCCTGCCAGGACCAGTTAGTGATACCATCCTACTGTGATGTTAATAAGATGAAGGATGCGAGTACAAAAAGCCACAGTAATTATGGAGGGGAGGTAAATACTTTTTTTTTTATTTCACGGACTGTCTCTCCATGTAGCCTGCACTTTAAGGCAAGAGCTTTTGTTATACTAAATGTACATGTTAATTAAACACTTTTTAAGAATGTTGCCCTTCACTAATAGGTCAGAGAAGAACCATGACAGGGACAAACCACTGTCAATTATATAAGATATGCAAAAATGCCTGACCTCTAAACCTCCTCATTTTTTTTCATTCTGCCTTTCAAGAAAGTTGTTTTGCCACCAATTTTGCAAATACCTGTCACAAATGCCAGTGCCAACTGGTTACCAGAAACGGCACGCAGATGAAAGGGGTTGACAGACTAACTGGACCATTTCATGTGTGCCTGGAAGTAAAATAAGGGATATGGAAATAGAAGATAGCCATGGAATTCCTACAACAATTATCTGGCTCTTACATTGATTCTCTTCTGCAGGAAATTTATGTCAAAAAAGAGATAGAGACAATCCTGGCAATTAGCCAAGTGTGAAATTCTGTATTTAAGTCATTCTAAATTGTCATAATAATCACATGATTAGTTAGCTTAATATGGTTTCCTGAGTATGTAACTGAATAGGAAAGAACTGAATTCTGATTTGCTGAATCCAAGAATGTCTGAAATTCTAAAATGAAGTTCTTGTGCAGAATCTTGGCATGAGTGTCTTCCCTAAATGTATCAAGTGAGAAGTATGGTGATTGTCAGGAAGTAGGGATTTTTTGCAAAAGGAGAAGGCATATATTTAGATCCCTAGTTGAGTTAACTAATTGGTGTGGAGTGAAGTAAATTAGTAGCCCTAATGCAGACAGTTCGAAGCCTGATGATATGGGAGCACATGGGTTATAATCCGACGCTGTGTAATCGTAGCTGTGTCCTAGATGCACAGTCTGGAAAGATGTTAGATATAAAACAAGCATGTGTCCCCAGCCTTAAGAAGAATCACTTCCAGTTCACTGTTTCAACCCTCTGCATATATGATTCACTTCATATTGCCTGCTTTACAGAGCTTAATAGGATTTTTTTCCTTCAATGACAGAGAAAAGTTGAGCCAGAGAGATGTAACCTGCTTCAGATAATAACTGAAAACAGGGCTAACTATGCCATAGACTCTTTTGCGCAATACTTCAGGAATGTACTCTGCGGTTTACAATCGCTTTATAGAGTCAAGCTCAAAGGAGAAAAAGTGTGGGGGTTACACTCAGAGAGAAGAGGTCAAAGGGAATGCCATTTCTATGGCAAGTTTCTTATTTCAGTCTTCGTGCAAGGAAAGCACATCTAGAGTATGCAGACATAGAGAATGTCTTCAGAATTAAAAAAAAAAAAAATTAGAATTGGAAAAGAAGGCAGTGGTCACCTAATCCAATCCCTCCCCATATGCTGAAAATGACCCTAAAACATCCAGGATTTTATAGCACTTATCACCCCCAGTGATGAAGAGCTCTCTGCCACTGAGAGACCCAAACCATTTTCGGACAATTTTAACTAAGAGAAAGTATAACCTTTTACAGAACAAATATCTGCTTCCCTGTGGCTACTCTCCATTGGTTTATTCCCTGGACTTCATCCAAATTGCTGATGAAAGTATTGAACAGGGCAGGGTCAGTGGCCTCCCTCCAGATACGCAATGATCACTTGGTCAACATTCCTTGCTGAATCACCTGAGGCCCACCTAATTGTACTGCCCTCTGTGTGAAAGCAGCTCCCTGAAATTCTTGTGCTTCAGGGTAATAACCCTATCAAACTCCAAAGAGGGACTTGGCAAGACCATTCTGAGCAATTTCACTTTGGCTGTGAGTTATTAGCACTTTCTCTTTTAAGTACCAGTAGACCATCTTTCTAGAATTTGGCTGGGAATAAAGGAAGGGTGCCAAAACTGATTTCATATACTTCCCAGTGTAGTCGGGGCTAACCCTGGGCCTATTTAAAAAGGAAAAAAAAAAAAAAAAACAAGAAGAAGAAGAAAGAAAAAAGAAAGAAAGAAAGAAAGAAGTTCAAATCTCAGCATTCTTACAAAGTTATAATTATGGCATGGCTTGAACATTTGAGAGGAAAAACTAATTTGACACTCAGCATCTCCACATGGGGAAAAAAATCTCTTACGAGATTTTTAAGATGTCTTAAGTTACTTTAAAACAGTAACAACAACAAAACATAATCTTTCCGTGTACTGGATGACCAGGGTTTTAAAATACCAGTTTGGTAATAACTGCACAAAATACACATATCAACCACTTCTTTTCTTCAAGCTCTTCAAGCTCTTAGCTTCAGTATGTCTAGCCCTGTTATTCTCCAGACTCTGTTTTGGTGGTCTCGCGCCATCTTCTCTTCCTCCAACTACTCATTATTATTAGGGGCTTACACATCTTTTCTCTATTCTTTCCTTCAAAGATGCTTCCCTATACCTTTAAAAGTACCAAAAAGTCAATAAATCCCCAAATCTTTATTTCCAACCCTGACTATCCCCCAGAGTCCTAGATGCATCCCATTCTGCCTAAAAAACTAAAGTGAGATAAATAAAATAAAATAATATTAAATAAAATAAAATAAAATAAAATCCCATGCTATCTAATCCCTACCTTTGGTTCAGGTGGGTCATCATGCAGGTCTCTCTATGGAAGGCTATTTCTTCCTTTCCTACTAACACAATTTAACTCACTCTTCATCGGCAGCATAAATAGGTCCATTCACACATTCACATTTTTTAATTGGCTTATTCTTATCTCACTGCACTGTATCTACTTTATGGATGTTTTTCTCATCTCCAAACCATAAACTTCTTGAGGGCAAGAGCTGAACCATATTCATCTTTATATTTCTAGGACTTACAGCAATGAATGAATTATACTAGGGGCTAAAAAAAATATTAGTTGAATGAAATAGAATATGAAATGAGTTTCTCATGAAGCAGTCAAGGAGCTAGTGCTTACAACTCAATCACTGAAAAGCAAGTGTTTTTCATAAGAGTATTTGGTGTGCATGCCTACGAAGCATGCATGGTTTATTCCATCAATGGCCTGTGCTTAATGCTCCCTAGGTCCCCTGAGGCATGGTAATCTGTGAAAGCACTGCACCAAAGTTAAAATTCTAGCAAGCACACACAGATAATGGCATTTAAAGCTAGACCTTCGTCTTTCTGTTAGAATAACCCAACTACCACATTCTCACAGTAAAAGAGAGTATCTGTTAAAGTTCATATGATTTCTTGTGATATTCTGCAATCTATGAAATGTAGCCACCTCTAAATAAATAAATTGCTGCACAGAATCTCGAGGTAAAACTGAGAACCAGTATCTTTCATGCAAGTTAACACTGAGAATCTTATGTCCTGCAATAGTCATGCTTTCTAAATTCCCAAGACTAAATGCTCCTCCGTGTTTGTTTAGAGGATGGGTATCAATGGATGTTAGTGACAGTTTTCCAGTGAGAAACATGATAGCTCACAGAGGACTCCAGGTCCTGAAAGGCCACAGTGAAATATATGATGAGAGGTTGAAGGACAAGCTGTTAAGGGCAGATGCTAAAATGATAGAGGTTTTCCATGAAAAAGAACAGGAGATTTGTGGCAAGATGAGGAGTGTGAAAAAAAGGAAATCCACAGGTTATCTTAGGAGAGAATATCATATGTAATATGGGGCATATAATGGGAAATAATGGGAATAATGGCAATAATGGGAAACACAGATAAAGGGGGTTTGGAAGCAAGAACAATGGTCTTGCTGTTCTGTGCTGGGCATAGACTGGGTGCTCAACACACAAGCTCCATTTCTTAAACGAAAATATTTATTTTGAGAATAGCAGCTTCTTCTCTAATAAATTTTGTTATGGACTGAATGTTTGTGCTTCCTCAAAATTCATATATTGAAGTTCTAGTCCCCATTGTGATTGCTTTTGGGGGCGGGGGCTTTCGGAGGTGTTTATACTTAATGAGATTATGAGGGAGGAGCCCCCATGATGGGATTTGTGCCCTTCTAAGAAGAGGAAGAGATCAGAGCTCTCTCACTCCTGGATGTGGGCACAAAGAGAGAAGGTGACCATCTACAAGGCAGGGAAACTCAATCACACTGACACCTGATGTTGGATATCCCAACTTCTAGAACTGTGACAAATAAATATCTGTTGTTTAAGCTATCTAATTTATTTTGCTATGACAGCCCAAACTGACTAAAACAAATCTCTGTAACTTCCTGTTTGAAAAGCATGCTGATATAGAAGAAAGAAGCCAACCAGCGTTTCTCTACCTCACGCACTTCCAATGCAGATATGGATATCTGCATCATATCACAACTTTTCTCTCCTTTAAATAATGCATATTTGGATAATACAGAAAGTAAATATATATATGTATATATATATATGTATGTGTAAATATATTTATATATATGACTAAATAAATATATACATATATACATATACACATGTGGCAGAGGATGAACAAGGTTATACATGAGTAAATATATTCATTAGGAAAAAAGTTTACCACGTAGGATCAGCGATATTAGATGGGACAGTAAAATGAACGTGTACCTACATATATAACAAGAGGAAGTATTTCATTTTTCTCTATTCCTTTTGGCACTGAAGTACACAAGGCTTATTCTTTGAAGTCAGTGAGTGTCAACGACCATATTTGGAGGACATGATATTGAGAACAATGCAAAAGCAGTTTCATTTTCTAAAGTATATATTAAGAAATAAACAGTGTACACAGCACTGAAGGTAAAAATGAAAAATGTAATAAAAACAAACTTAAATATGCCATTATATGGCCTTGGATTTTTGATAATTATACCTTCTCCCAACCTCCTTAGGGCTCAGGTATAATTAAAACAATACTTATTGACAAAAACAATATTTTCCATCAGACATATGAAATAACAGCAACAACACAGTTGAGAATAAAAGTAACATTATATTTAAAAGTGTCATACTTCACAGAAGGATAACCTCACATGATATTTCACAGATGGATAACTTTTTTAAAAATGTATCTCAATCTATGCAATACCCAAGTAAATAAACATAAAACTTTCAGCTTAGGAATTCTCTAAGTGAGGGCTGCCTGGGTGTCTCAGTTGTTAGGTGTCTGCCTTTGGCTCAAGTCATGATCTCAGGGTCTTGGGATCGAGCCCCACATTGGACTCCCTGCTCAGCAGGAAGCCTGCTTTTCCCTCTCCCACTCCCCCTGTCTGTGTTCCCTCTCTTGCTGTCTCTCTGTCAAATAAATAAATAAGATACTTTAAAAAAAAAAAAAAAAGAATTCTCTAAGTGATAAGAATGAGTGCTAATGTCCATGTCCATGGTGTACTCCACATGACATTAGCAACCCTCTGAAATATGGCACTGGATTTTTCAACTTTACCAGCTTTTAGTGTCCAAACGGAAAGAAATCCATAGTAGGCCACTCTGAGACCCAGAAACCCTTGGGTACCCGAGTTTGACTGCTGGCTCAGAATGGTGGATCCACTCCACTGTATTCTCTTCCAACGCTGACCTTTTCTGGCTCCGAAGAGGAGAGTTACAAATGTCTAAGGCCAAAGTGAGCACGTTGCCTGCTTCTAATCAAGGTGTTTCCCTGCTTTCTGAAATAGAGACTGACTCTGGTTCTCCTTTAAAAAGGACACATCTTTCCTAACCTGCTTGTCATTGTTGAGGGCACCACCGTCCTCTACTTCCCACAGCCTTCCAGAACAGGCTGACACCACTTCATAGATAGCCCGGTACCAGAGCCCTTATGGATTTACAACAAATATTACAAAATTATATTACCAAGGCTGCAAGCATGGTGAGGAAGTACAGACGCTAAATCTCCAGCCCACTGCCATTTCCTTTCATAACAACTTGCGGTTGTGCAAATTAGTGTAACTCCTGCATGCCTTGAAAGGAGCAGATAGGAGTTTAGTGGGAGTTGTGGCTCATTGACTTTAGTGAGAGCGTATGACTCAAATCCTCTGAGTTTTATAAGGTGATGAGTTAGGTTAGGTTAAAGCAAACCTTGGAGCATAATTTGATTGGTTTTTCCTCCATCAGTGATGGATGCTTGATAATCACTTTCTGCCTATTATATCAATAAATCAACTGCAATTCAATTTTAATCTGTAAATAAAGTTAAATCAGGGCTATGAGGATATTACACGCCTGCATTAGCTACTTAGAGGTGTCATTACTGTCTGTGGTTATTGAGCCAAATGTAGTCATTTGACTTTTTAAGTTCTAGTCTTCAAGAAGCTGAGATGAATTTGCTAAATGTTCTTACAAGAAACACCATACACCCTGAGAAATTTGTACCTGCCTCAAATGGCAAACATAAATTATATAATATCAGAACAAATAAGGATTTCCAGCTTCAAGCACCAAGTGATATTATCTTCAGATTGTCAGTAGGTATGCCAGGAACACAACTCAGAAAAAAGTTAAATGCTCCTCATGGAGAAGGGAAAAATTGGGCCAATACTCCCAACTTGGCCTAAGAAATTAAAATCAGAAGAAAATCCAATCTGTCAACCTGCCATGCCACACTATACTCCCAGCTAGACACCATCATAACACAGTATTATAGCACCTAGCATGTTATGGATGCTTGATAAATACCACGGAACATGATTAACCACTCCATACCCCCGGCAAAGGACTGTGAACTTTAAATCTCTGACATCATGGGATATGCGTATATAAATGTGAAGTACAGCAAGCTGGAGAAAAGCAAGTGTCAGCTCAGGAGACAGAAAGAGAGTCCAGTTAAACCTCCATGAGGATGGTGAAAGAAGGAACATCCTGAAGACAGTGGAGACCACTGCATTTACCTCTGTTTACGTCAATGGATCAAACAGTCACATTCCTCAGGTAGGAAAAAGCAAAGCACAATTTTATACCAGTTACCTTTGACTCACCACACTTTTCTGACAAATTACTCAGAGGTAAACATTTTCTTTAGATTTATTTATCTATTTTACGGAGAGAGAGGTAGAGCACAGTGGGGAGGGGCAGAAGGAGAGGGAGAGAGTCTCAAGGAGACACCGCACTGAGTACAGAGCCCAGCGTGGGGCTCAACATGGGGCTCGACCTCACAACCCTGAGATGACAACCCCAGCTGAAACCAAGAGTCCAATGCCCAACCAGCAATGCCACGCAGGTGCCCCACTAAGAAGTAAACATTCTAGAATGGTAAGTGTTTTGCACTTAAGCTGGGTTATAGAAAGCCACATACCCACATTCTAGGGGAACAACAATATATATATATACATATATATATATATATATACACACACACACACACACATATATATATATCATGTGAATAAAAGATATTAAAAGATATCATCTAAAATAGTTACTACTTATTAAGTAAATGGTAAAATACTAAATACTTATTAAAAAGCTGAACATAGCATAAAATTGATAAACCTCTAGCTAAACTTATAAAAAATGAAAGAGAAAGGACCCAAATAAAATCACTAATGAGAGAGGAGAAATAACAACCAAAACCACAGAAATGTAAACAATTCTAAGAGAATATTATGAAAAGCTAGATGCCAACAAATCAAACAACCTATAAGAAACGGATAAATTCCTAGAAACATATAAATTATCAAAACTGAAACAGGAAGAAATAGAAAACTTGAACAGACCAACAGCCAGCAAAAAAATTGAATCAGTAATCAAAAAACTGCCAAAATAAACAAAAGTCCAGGACCAGATGGCTTCACAGGTGAATTCTACCAAACATTTAAAGAGTTAATACATATTCTTCTCAAACTATTCCAAAAAGTAAAAAGGAAAGAAAACATCCAAAATCATTCTATGAGGCCAGCATTACCCTAATACCAAAACCTGATAAAAACACAACAGAGAACTACAGACCTGTATCTCTGACGAACGCAGATATAAAAATCCTCAACAAAATTCTTGCAAACCAAATCCAGCAATACATTAAAAAAATCATTCACTATGATCATGTGGAACTTATTCCTTGGTTACAAGGGTGGTTCAATATTTGCAAATTAATCAACATAATACATCACATTAATAAAAGGAAGGATAAGAGCTGCATGATCATTTCAATAGACACAGAAAAAGCTCTGACAAAGTACAACATCCATTCATGATAAAAACCTTCAACAAGTATGTCTAGAGGGGACATACCTCAACATAATAATAATGCCATATATGAAAACCCACAGCTAATACCATCCCTAATGAGGAAAAACTGAAAGCTCTTCCTCTATGGTCAGGAACAAGACAAGAATGTCCACTCAGACCACTTTTACTCAACATAGTGCTGGAAGTCTTAGCCACAGCGATCAGACAACAAAAAGAAATAAAAGGCATCCAATTTGGCATGGAAGAAGTAAAACTTTCACTATTTGGCAGATGGCATGATACCATATATAGAAAATTCTAAAGACTCCACCAAAAAACTGCTAGAAGTGACAAACGAATTCAGTAAAGTCGCATGATACAAAATCAACACACAGAAATCTTGCATTTCTATATACCAATAATGAAGTGGTAGAAAGAGAAATTAAGGAATCAGTCACATTTACAACTGCACCAAAAACAATAACATACCTAGGAATTAGCCTAACCAAAGAAGCAAAAGAACTGTACTCTGAAAACTACAAAAACGGATGAAAGAAATTGAAGATGACACTAAGAAATGGAAAGACAGTCCATGCTCATGAGTTGGAAGAACAAATACTGTTAACATGTCTACACTACTCAAGGCAATCTATATGTTTAAAGCAATCCCTACCAAAATACCACAGCATTTTTCACAGAGCTAGGATAAACAATCCTAAAATTTATATGGAACCACAAAAGACCCAAATAGCCAAAGTAACTTTGAAAAAGAAAACCAAAGTGGGAGGCATCACAATTCCAGACTTTAAGCTGTATTACAAAGCTGTAATCATCAAGACAGTAGGGTACTGGCACAAAAACATACACATAGATCAGTGAAACCGAGAACCCGGAAATGGACCCACAACAATATGGTCAACTAATCTATATGTATATACAATGGAATATTACTCAACCATAAAAAAGAATGAAATATTGTCATTTGCAATGACATGGATAGAACTAGGGAGTATTACACTAAGCAAAATAAGTCAGAGAAAGATAAATAAAGTTATCAATTCACTCATATGTGGAATTTAAGAAACAAAACAAAGGGAAAGAGAGAGAGAGAGGCAAACCAAGAAATAGACCTTCAACTACAGAGAACAAAGTGATGGTTACCAGAGGGTAGGTCAGTGGAGGGATGGGTGAAATAGGTGATGTGGATTAAGGAGTGCAGTTGTGATGAGCACCAAGTGATGTTTGGAAGTGTTGAATTGCTATATCGTACATCTGAAACTAATATAACACTGTATGTTAACTGGAATTTAAATAAAACCTTACCAAAAAAAAAAAAAAAACAGAAAAGAAAAACTCAAATGTAGCATATTTATGTTCCAAATTACAAGACTTCATAGATTTTAGCAGATTAACCAGAATTTATGTTAAGAAGAAAAATAGATCTGGATAAATAGTGAACTTTTAAAATAAATGTAACTTTCCCATATCCAGTTTTAACTTTATCTGTTGTTAAAATGATTTCTCTTCGAACTAATTATTTATCAAACCTTAAACATTTTTGTTGTTGCTCTATTATGAGCAAGAGTTAAGGAAAATAGAGCTCACCACCAGGATGCTGGGCGCCAATGTCAACATACTGAACCTCTAATTTCAACGATGAAGCAGCAAAGAAAAACTGATTCATGTGCAGAGTCTATAGCACAGGGCAGAGAGCTAAAGGAAACTAAGGAGTAGACTCAAGAGGGATTCACATCATCTGCATCTGCCTCTCTGGGTTTCATACCGATTTGGATTCAGAGTAAATCTTAAGTGTATTTGTTGAAGACAAGTCTTTTTGATCCCAGGGCATAAAAAAAATAGTGGAAAGAAATGAAAAATATTATGTATATATAAAGTCATATGTGTGTGTGTGTGTATATATACACATATATACATATGAGGGTTATATATACATATATTGGGAGATATATGGTGAGATACTGAGAGACAGAAACAGAAGCATCTCAGATATAATGACTAACCGAAGTACAAGGTTCAAGCGGCTCACTCCACAGCATTCAAGACTCTATCCGGCTTACTCCACAGAAATTCCTGGAATTGATGTCACTAAGTTCATGTTCAGACTCAGTCACAAGCATGGCTCCTTTCAAAATTTAATCAAAACAGCTAAAGCCCCAAACAGCATTTTAAAGATCAAATTAAAAAGAGGATCTTAAGAAGGCTCTTAAAGCTGCGCCTCCTGAGTTATCAAGGTTCACATTAGGTTTTGAGTCGGTACTGTCTCAGTGTATCCTTCGCAGACTGGGATACACTGCTAAAACCGAGAGCTTTACTAAGTCACCAGGGCAACATATCAAATTCCTTAGTTTTACATTCACCAGTGGGAGGAAGGTGAAGCCCACAGACAGAAGAACCACTCCCCAGTTCCACTCACTTCACCAACATTCAACAAGGGTCTACCGTGATTTCCACGCATCAGACCCCGGGCCCAGCGGGGTCAACACCAGCTCCACCCACTGCAGCGAAGTCCGTCCCTTTCATCCCCCGGGGCCCCACGGGAATTCCAGCTCTTAGGAAAACAAACCGTTCTTCAAAAAAGATGGGGCCACTTTTCACATGCAGTGTTTTTCAGTTAGCTAGCATGTTAACTTGGCCAGAAAACTCCGTAGCTTTAACTAATTTTGGAAAACTGGTATTTAACAAATTCATTCCTATTTTGCTTATCTGGCGTTCCTTACGCTCATGAGCAACCACGGCTTATATTCAAAATCTTCCATTCTCCTTCCTGGGAAAAGTGCCATAGAAAAAGAATCAATATACAATCTCCCTTCTGAGAAAAAGAGTATGATAATGCCCTCTGTTTCATGACACTAGCCACCAATCTTTGTCAAGTGTGGAACATTAGCGAAAGTGGAAATGTCATATTCCATCTACATGATAGAACAAACTGAGAAGGGGTTCTAATTTCTCTTTACCCTTAGACAAGTGGTCTCTACCCTGAAATAAGAAAGTTAATGAGCAAAGGATATTTAACTCCCTCCACTGGAGACTTCTCTGTTGCGTAGATGTTCCAGCACCACTGGAAATAATGATTGCTTGCTTACAGCTAAGCTGATAGATACCACACTCTTAATTTTGTTTCTTAAAATAACAATGGAAGCAATCATAGACTGAATAATAGCACAAAAACTTAATTTTTACCAGAGATGTGGAATTTAAATATTGGAAGGAGCTATAAAGGTTATTTCATCCACAAAATGACCCCAACAAGTTGTGGGTCAGCTTGTCTATGGTACGAAAAAGTTCCCAGAAAAGTCGGATCATATCATTGGACAGTTTTAATCACTGGAAGTTCTTTCCTTGAACCAGAATGCTAACCCTCAGGGATGTGGGATGGGGAAGAGCAGTGAACAGGACTTTCACTTCTATATTAATTAAATTTTTCAGAAAGACAATATATTAGCTTGCAACTCAAAATAAGTGACTCAAAATCTGACTTAATTTACTTTCCACTCATTTATCCTTGTTTTACCTAATAAGAGCCCCAGGAAGCACATATGAAATTCCATTTGGTTCCATGAAGAGAGACATCAGATTCTCCTCAGTCTGCTTTTTTATAGAGAACAGTCTTAGTTCCTCCATAAGACATTTTGCGGAGTACTACTGGGGTAAAGTTCTCTGTGGTTCTCTCATGTTTCTGCACATCTTGCAAACAGAGATCCACTATATTTGTATATTGAAGAATCTTAGAAGATAGAAATAACACCTCCCTCCATAACAAAAGGCATGCATCCTTATTACTCATTATAAAAAACATGGCCCCCTGGGGCACCTGGGTGGCTCAGTGGATTAAAGCCTCTGCCTTTGGCTCAGGTCATGATCTCAGGGTCCTGGGATGGAGCCCCGCATTAGGCTCTCTGCTCAGCAGGGAACCTGCTTCTCTTCCTCTCTTTCTGCCTGCCTCTCCGCCTACTTGTGATCTCTGTCTGTCAAATGAATAAATAAAATCTTAAAAAAGAAAAAAACAAAACAAAACTCGGTCCCCTAACCTTAGCCTTCTTCTCCTGTAAAGCAACACACTGTTAAGTACAGATGCTACCTGGCCCTCTTTGCATTGCCCCATAGGAACTAGGGCCAGGGGACAGTGCCAAAAAATCTGATATTCTTGGTGCCACTATTGCTTTTAGTAATAAAGTCCTTTATCTCTAGCCCAGGAGTCTCCCACCTTCTGTCAGCATCCATGAAACTATCAGGATAACCAATAAGCTTGCAAGGATGGTAAAATCTCAGACCCTTCCCAGTTTCAGGCAAGTGCTATACACGGTTGAGTTGAAAATATGTTCTTATTCTCTAGGAGATTATAATCTAAAAATGTCAAATGTCGGGGCGCCTGGGTGGCTCAGTGGGTTAAAGCCTCTGCCTTCAGCTCAGGTCATGATCCCAGGGTCCTGGGATCGAGCCCCACATCGGGCTCTCTGCTCAGCGGGGAGCCTACTTCCTCCTCTCTCCCCACCTACCTCTCTGCCTACTTGTGATCTCTGTCAAATAAATAAATAAAATAAAATTAAATTTTTTTAAAAATGTCAAATTTCTAAATTTTTGAGTGAGATACAATTGAGAGGCTTAAAACTATACTGGAGCACTTTAAAAATAAACAAAGTACAAAGAAGGAACAGAGTTATAGTGGTCAGAAAGTCTATTCAGCAAAAAAGTAAAACAGAATCATTTCATGTTATTAAGGTCATGAAAGAGGTGTTGTTACTTCAATTATATAAGACAAACTTGAAGGACTTTAAAATGGCAATGATTTCTTATCCCTGTAACCTGTAACTCAAAAGCCCCTAAATATCTTGCCCTTTCTGTTTGTCTAAAGGATATTAACGAATCATATCCTGTATATCTCTTTCTCACCTGCTCTCCTGATCCACATCCCAGTTACTACACACTGAGCCCCTCTGGTCTTCCGAGGTTTGCTAATGTAGCTCGTTCCAGAAGCCATTCCCTAGGGTCCCTGTTGGTGAGTGGAGATATGGCAACAGCTGACTGCAGTGACTCTGACGACTTAAATTTCAAGCCTACCTTGCCACTGCTGAGCCATATCCCTTCTTGAGCCAGCACTTGGGGAGCTCAAATCTCTTAAACTAATTGAGCACTTAATATACAGCTATAAATTAATCACCTTGTAATGGTGCTAATTATTTCATTAACTCCAAACCAACCCAATCTAAACTGTCACTTCTTTAGAGCTCAGCTGCTGAAATTCTTCTTTATTTAAACTACTGATTAAAAATATGCTATGAACTACATATGCAGATAAATAAAGATTGAGTTTCTGTCTAACTTTTTGGAAATTCAGATATATTGTGAAGGAGAGAGAGAGAGTGTGTATGTGTGTGTGTGTGTGTGTGTGTGTGTGTATCCGTCTGATCAATTTTCTTTTCCTGCAGCACATACAGCAGGAACTGTAACTTGTAGCCACGTGAATAAAGTGAGATCAGAACACATTTTCATCCCACTGGTCCCACGGCAGACTGATGAGGAAAAAGCCTCTTTGCTCTCCTTTTTTTTTTACCTCTTTCCCCAGAACATCTTGACTGGCAGGCTGGTAGATAATCCTGTTCAGAGTTAATGTGTAACAGGAACAGGATGGAGAGGAACTGACTTGAGAGGCTTGCATCTGCGTTGGGACACACCTATGCCATATTTAAATATGTTCTCTCTGCTCACCTCTGTGAAGATAAATATCTGAACATCGAGCTTAAAAACAAAAAGGAGAGACGCACTGAGAATCAGGTGATGAGTTGTCAAACCGTGGGAAGGAGCTCTCACCAAAGAGGCGTGTCTGCTTTGTAAAGAGGCCCCGTGCAAAGGAGAAGTGGAGAAAACAATTAAAATGCTCTTCCTTCTCTGGGCTGTTTTCACTGGAAACCAAATCCCTAACGTGAGTAGAGGAAGCTCAGCTATTTTAACTCATGAAGAGGGGTTCTCTTGAGCAACAAGGATGACAGAATTCATCCTCTTCTGCCCAATAAAATGGGCCAAAGCCCTGGCTGGGCAATTCATTTGGCAATTCATCAGCTGCTATCCTGGGAAAAAGCATCTATAATCATGAAATGCTATTTCGGTCTTTTAACAGCGGTTAACCTGATAGTTGTTCTTATCTCAAGAGCTGGAATATAGGACTCTCAAGAGTAAGGCACTGTCTAATGCATCTTTGTTTTCTTTCCCTTCGAAACCTAGCTCAATGGCTTTTCATTAGGACTATTTCAACCAGCATATGTCCATGTGATTTTTTGGCAGCATTTGGGAGTTTGCATAGTGGATTAATGGGGAGACAGAAACATTTAAGCAGGAAAATGTAAAGGTGAGGATATACCCTCCCTTAAACACCTAAAAGCCACCACTTTCCCATCTGGTTTGCCCAAGCACAATTTTGGATCCTAAAGAGACGGACACAGCCAGAGGGGTGGCTATGAGGATTGTGGAAGTGAAAGCAGATAAGCACCAATATCAGCACCCCCTAGTTTCCTTGAAGTCTCGATTCCCCATTATCCTGACAATATGTTGTTTCACTCTACTGTATTGGAATGCAATGTGATTTTTTTTTAAGATTTTATTTATTTATTTGACAGACAGAGATTATAAGTAGACAGAGAGGCAGTCAGAGAGAGAGGAAGGGAAGCAGGCTCCCTGCTGAGCGGAGAGCCCGATGCGGGGCTCAATCCCAGGATCCTCGGATCATGACCTGAGCTGAAAGCAGAGGCTTTAACCCACTGAGCCACCCAGGTGCCCCTGTAATGTGATTTTTTATCGGTAAATACATCAACAACAATCTTGATTAATTCTTCCCTGCAATAACCTGGTCTACTACATTGTCAGGATATGTATGAACTTCTTGAATTCTCTGAAGAAATTTCTTACAGTTTTGTAGTTCTTTTACTACCAGTTTTTGCTCTTAAGTTTGGCGACTTTTTTTCAGAGATGCCCGCCCTCATCTCTGGAGGTACATTTTAACAGTGCTAATATGCATCAAACATGCTAATGCGCTGACGGTGACATGAGATCACATATATCATCACCATCTTTTTCTGCAGGATATAAATTGATTGTGCCATAAGCTTCATGAAAGCAGAAACTATGTGTGCCTTATTCCTTCTTAAGAACAAAGCACCCGGAATAGTACTTGACTCACATAAGGCACAGTAAATATATACATGGATAAATAAATAAATGAAAGAGCGAGTTAAACTGCTGTGATTGTATTTGTGATTTTTAAAACCCTGAATTAGTCTATTGTACTAGATAGACTTCCGCTACATCTAAATCGTCTTGAGAGCGTTTCTGTATGAGGCATTTCCTTCCTGGAATTCCTCCAAAACTTGAGCTCTCTGAATCTGACAACTTCAAATATCTTTAATGATTTCTTTAAAGAGCAATAAAACGGCAGGCTACTAAAAAGGAGATAACTGTACCATCCCTGCTCGTGAATGGACTTAGCAAGCATTTAAGGAGCCTTAACATCAATCTTCCACAGCTAGATTTATAACGCATCCATTTTATGAATCGCTTTGACTTGGGTCCTAAAGCCCCCAGGCACAATTTTGCAGGGAGTTCCTATGACACACATACATTAAACCGAGAAGCAGGAAATATGATTCTCCTAGAGGCTGGTATTCAACTACTTTGATTATTCTGCATAGTAAGTCAGGTTGGGTTGGCAGGTCATTATCGGATGGATATTGCCAACTATGGGAGAAAAATAGGGCAAAGGGGCCTTACACTGAATAACCCAAACATGTTCAAGCCATGGGAAATACATTATCAAATTCAAGGCAAAAATTAGGGTGAGTGCTTTCAGCATCTATTCTAACTAAAGGACTGAATATTCATTTGTATTTAATGAATCCGCGCTTTATGAAGAAAATAACGTGATAAAACGAGGTAATAGACTTTCATTTTGCCTTTGAGATGGCAGACTGATTTAAGGTTCTCAGGTCTCCTTGAATAGGTAACAATTTCTAAAAGACGCAGATGTATTGGCCAAATGTGACCTTAAAGGAGTTACCTGACACAATTCATCTCTTAATAGGACACAAATCAAATATCTTTACCACATCTGTGTAATTTTTAGAATACTGTTTTGATATATACTCCTTGATATACATATTCAGCAAACTCGCTGCTCCCTCCAAAAACGTTCTATAATTAAATGCAATTGTAAATGAAATCAAAGGGCCACAGAGGTTTATAGCTGGTAGATACCATGCGATCGTCTTGCCAATCATCACTTCCACTGTATCTGTCTCTAGATAGTGTGTCTGACCATTTCTGCTTTAATTACCCTGTATATGGGGAGCTTAGTAGCCAGCAAGATAGCCTACTCCATTCCTAAGCAGCAGGAGAGATGGAAGAGAAAGTCTTATAAAAATAACTTCCGGGTGCCTGGGTGCCTTCAGCTAGGTCATGATCCCAGGGTCCTGGGATCGAGTTCCACATCGGGCTCTCTGCTCAGCAGCGAGCCTGCTTCCCTTCCTCTCTCTCTGCCTGCCTCTCTGCCTACCTGTGATCTCTGTCTGTCAAATTAAATAAAATCTTTAAAAAATAATAATAATAACTTCCACTTCTACGGCACTTTAAGAAGTTTACAAAATGTTTTTAGATCTGTCATTCCAGTCTATCCTTAAGACACTAATGCCAAGTAGAAGCTATTAATCCCACTTCCCAGATAACAAAGTTGAAGCTCAAAAACATAAAAACATAAAATAATAGAATGATATAACTTTCACATTTTCAGCTATGTAATAAAACAGTTTACATATCTGATAGATGTACACCTTTGAGATTTGCCTTCATCCCCCACAAAATGCACCCCTGGCTTGAGGTAATTATTGCTTATTTTAATCTTGATGAGGCTCCAGAATCAGCACATCCTTCTATCTGCAGACGTGAGGGAGTATAACTTGCTACCACTGCTTGCATGGTCCCAGAAGAGCTCTTTCTACAGAGGATCTGTGTGGGTTTGGCATGTGTATTTAAATTCCACAAAGAAACATATGAATGACTTAACATGTCTTCACAAGGAAAGATGCTACATGCAAAACAGTAAGCTGAATGATTTTTAAAAATGTCCTTTTGGGAGGCTCTTCGCAATAATTTTTAAAGTGACAGGCAATAAATGGTATCTCAGGTGCAATCACCATCTTAAAGTAAACTTCAAAGAGTAGAGTCCATATTTTATAGTATTTTCTGTCATCATAGGTATTCTTGAATGTGTAATTACTGTTCTACCATTCAGGCAGGAGTTACATATGGGGAGCCCAGTCACAAGCTTACTGATTTTCCATCTTAGGATACAAAAGAAGTCACTTCTTCAATTAGAGTACAATGACACTAATGAATGCACTCTGGTTGTTCCCTTTCTTACAAGACTTTCTTATCTGGCAGCTCCAGTGATGTGATGAGAAGGCGATTTGCAAGTCTGATTTGGAAGTTTTTGATCACAAGAGACTAGGGAGTATAAAGTTTCTGCTTACCGTCTTAGGGACATTACGGAAAATTAGCTCTGGTAATGTATTGAAATTATTCAGATAGAAATAGACTCTTAACTTTGTGATCCTTCCTTCTTAACATGCACAAGGACTGTGATGTAAATGAAAACTCTTATAGATATTCTCAAGAGACTTCTGTTTAGGAACTGAATCGCTTCAAACTTTGCATTATTCAGCTCTCTGGTCAGTGGGCAGGAATAGATCTCAAGATATTTCCACAGTTTCAAATATTCTATTTCCCCTCTTGATGAATTTGAATCAACAGTTCTAAACAAGTTTTAATAATCAATTGCAAGGATTTTATGCAGAAGAATGAGCTAACTGATTTACTTTACCATCTTATGCACATACATAGCGGCATCCGTCATATCGCTCTCCCACATTATCTAGATTTTAAAACACTGAACATCTTGGAACTAAAATAAACACTCACATCATTAAAAGAAGTATTATTTCTGGTCCACATATATTAGAAAATAAAAAATCTTACTTAACTACTGTATTAAGCAAGCTACAACACTAAAGTATTATTCATGAAACTAGACATAATGATAAAAGCAATCTACTGATAATATCATGGGTAAGTAAATGTGGAAACAGTCAGGAAAATATTTCTTTGCTTTATGGTGCAAAGCAAGAATATATGCAGCCTATTGGTCCCTGAAAGACAGATGCATACAATGTAGACTGTTCCACTGTAGAGCACATTCTATTAGACAGTGGTGAGGCTGAACCTCATCAGTTTTTAGAGGGGCCACCTAAACTCCCTTTCCATCTGGGTGATTGAGAGCCCTGCCAGGTGGAGATTGGCCAGGTGCACTGAAGGAGAATAAGATGTCAGAAAGGCAAAAGGTAATTTGTTTTCTCCTCTGGGGCAACCTGGATATGTTCTTTTTCTCCAAACTGTTAAGTTTCAAGGAAATATGTCTATGCAAGTCTTGAATTATTAACAAGTTTAACATCCATGTACCACCTAATGTGGATGCGTTTGGAGGTGGGTGAAGATCAATTTTATGTTTCTAATTTTTAATTGAGTCTAATGACCAGAAATGACCTAGAAGGCCTTCAGCCTCGGGAGGAAAAGCATTAAGCAGATCTGGGGAATGAGATACTTCTACTTGCATGAATATTTTTTATTTCAGACTCTGTCCCTGAATCTGCCAACATGACAATGTTCTTCAATACTAAAAAAGACATGCTCCGGACTTTTGCAAAGATGACACCTGCTTGACTGACAGCCTGTTCCTGCATATCAGTTCCTTGGCTTTAGTTACACAGCAATCTGTCAGCCATTTAGACGACAAGAACTCCTTAAACCATTAAAGAGTTAACTTGTTTTTTTAATCTCTCCATAATTCTTGGGGTGGCAAAATTGCCTTCCAAAACAAATAACACTATTTAAAGGTTAATTGCTTGATTAATGTATGTCTTCTATGACACTTGCTCTTTATTTACACAGACAGAAGAATCTCCCACTGTACCTTGTTTTAAATCTCCTTGTTCACTGCTTTTTTTTGGTCCAAGGGATAATTTTTCATGGGTTCTCAACACAGAAATCAAAACATTATCCTACTTTTCTGTTACTGTGGTTGTTTAAATGATCTGTTTGTATTACTGACAAAGAACTTGATGATTGAAAGTGAATCAGCCATTTCTCACTCTCCTCCAGGTGGGTAGAACTGGAAATTTTTTCTCATCATTAAGTAAAAACATTTTACTTTTGGTTGGCATGACAATGACATAGGGCTCTCCTTGGCTCCTTCCAAGGCAGCTGGAAAGTGAAAACCTTTCAGCTCAAGACAGAGAGTCAATCTTTTACACTCTCGTTAACATTAAAGAAGGCCATGTGGGCAAATTCGCATTCATAATAGTATGATTCATTCAGAATCAAATTAATAACCAGTATTGGGTTGTTTTTCCAGAGCAAAAGTAAAAGTAAAAAGTAATGCTACAAACTCAGATTGTATGTCCGGGAAGCATTACGGGCATTAAGGGCAAGATAATATCTACTCATTTCATCTGAAAATTTTCCCAAGATCAGTGGTAACTCTGTAGAAACTCAAAAATGAATAGAGTTCTTAAATAAAAGTGGTCTTCCTTTGCTTTCCTTCATCTCCAAAGATTCTGAAACTTTCTGAAGAGATGAAAAACACATATGTTGGTATGAGCAATCAAGGAGAACTTTCACTTTGTAAACTGTATTTCCTAAGAAAATATCTTTTATATAACTTGTATAGGATGGATCTGCCAACTCTGGGTGATGAAATGGAATATGGTAGACTGGGAACGCGGGAAAAAAATGGAAGGAGCAAAAGATAATCAGAGGAGAGGGTAATGTAAGCAGAAAGGTACTACATATATTTTATATTTCTAAAGGAATCAAGAGAACATGGTTCACTCATGATAGTGATGTCATCTGTTTCTCTAAAATATCTACAAAGCTTTCTCTCTCAATATAATAAATCCAGTGAGAACAAATATTTTTATTTGCCTAAAAGTTTGATTCCTTTTTTTATTCCTTAAAGAATGTGTGTGTGTGCATGCGTGTGTGTGTGTATATCAGTATTAAGAAATAAGTGTGAAAAACCTACCAGACAACTAAGAAACAGAAGACATTCAGAAATATCTTTCTATAAATTAATAGAGAGAAAATTTGGATAACACATTAAAAAAAAATTTTAGAAGGACAGAACCTAGGAAACTTCAAAATAACATAATTTGTGTCCTTCAGCTTTTAGAGATCATGTTTTACTGCTCTGTGACCCTATCTCAGTCTGTTCGGGCTCCTATAACAAAGTATCAGACTGGGTGGCTTATAAACAATAGAAACATATTACTCACAGTTCTGGAGGTTGGAAAGTCCAAGATCAAGGTGCTAGTAGATTCAGTGTCTGGTGAGAGCCAGATTCCTGGTTCATGAGTGGCCACCATCTTTTTCCCATGCTCTCACCTGACAGAAGAGACAATGGGATCTCCTGGGGTCTCTTTTATAAGGCCACTAATCCTATCTAATCAACTCCTACTAAAGGCTCCACCTCTGAATACCATGATCCTGGAGGTTAGGATTTCAACCTACGGGTTTGAAGAGAAACATTCAGTCTATAGCAGAACCTCTCCACAGGCAGTTCCTATGATAGCAGCTTGTTTCTTCAAGGTCATCAGTAAAGTCTCTCTAGTGCATGCCAACAAGACACAACCAAGTGTATGTGGGTAGATAGATGGGTAGATAGAGACAGAAGACAGACAGATAAACCCAGTTATGGGAGTAACATCTCCTCACTTTTGCCATATTCTGTTGGTTAGAAGCAAGTCACAGGTCCTGCAACCACTCAAAGGGAGGGGATTATGCAGGGCATTTCCAAGGTCTATCTGCCACACCTGTGAGAAGAATTTTCCACAAGCTCATACTCCAGAGAGGATTCCTACACATCCAAGGAGTCATTTCCTGGCAAGCAACATCCCACTTAAAGGTCAAATCAGTCCCACAAAAATACTTATTGCTGGTTCTGACCACGTCTCAAAACAAAATGAGAAATATTCTAGTATTCAATGGAATGTAGCTGTTCACCAAGGCATAACATTACTAAACAATGATGTGAACCTAGATGATAACTATATTTCCAAGTTTCTGCTGTTTGATATGATTCCGAGATATACTCGAAATGTTTCTCTAATGTTTCCTTTCTCCGATAGGAATGGTTTATTATGTGAACAGAGCTGTAGACATGCAATTAAACAATCTAATGAGGAAGTTAATGTCTCTTCCCAGGGCCAGGATGGTAAAGGGTAGAACCCAGTGGTGTGCTTGAGCAGTTAATAACTTAATTCCTTAAGTAATTAATAACAAATGTCCACACCTCTGTTTAATTGCTAATGTACACTTCCTTAATATGTGTTGCTCTCAATGGCTCTCTTATCCAAGACATTGAAATGATCAGCTGATAGACTGTTCAAAAATAGCTAAATCAGAAATTTTGTAAATAATGCATATTTTTCACAGTTTATTTAATATTCTTAAATTACATTTCTTTGCTATTATTTTGATGTAAGGTCAAGACAGTTTTTAGTGTGTATAAGACTACTGATTGGATTTCCCTGTTGTCTTTTATCAACAAATTCATCCATAATGCATCATCTATGATTTCTGGTGTAGTTTTCTTTAAAGCAGACCAAAAACATAAAAAACAAAGTACAGATTTTGAAGTAAATCTTCTAGATTTTACTATTTATTTTACATATGTTTTATTCACATCAAATTGGATAGTAATTTTTAGCAACTCAGATCCACTGAGTCTTTCAAAAACATTTGACATGATTTTCAAAGAAATCATCTCCCTTACATTTCATATTTTATTAATACAATGTAATTAATTTTCAAACCCATTACAACCAGTTTAAATGATATTATCAGGTTTAGGACCAACCCTGACTAGTTTTTCCATGTGGATTCCATGGGAGTAAGTGGACTTGAGAGCAGTCTTGGCCAAGGCACTCAAGAGTGCGCTGGGCAAAAGTTAGCATGATTTAAAAAGGAACTGAGTGTTATGTTATGTAACCAGTAAATTAGTTAATAAGAGTCATTTAAAAGAGCTTCTGCTACTGATTGTCAAAGATATAATCAATATGCATAAATCCAACAAATATTTTTGAACCCCTACTATGTGCTAAATTATGGAGGGAGAGTCTAACTACCCCACATAGAAGAAAAAACATGATTTCAATACAATTACTGTGTGAGGTACTCCTGCACTTACATAATGTTTACAGCATACAAAGCATTGCTTCTTCTTTAACCTTAAAAAGCTTTTGATGTGAGCCTGGAATTCTGACAGTTGCTGAAGAATGGTGAGAAATTCACCAAGGTCCTAAGGTTCTTGCTGTCACCAAGTCATGCCACTCGAAACTGTCCATTTCTTCCCAACTTTACCATGTCATTGCTTTAGAATATTCCTTCTAATCGGAAAAATTCTCTTTCTTCCTAACATTAGTCTTCCCCCTCTAGTCCATATCCATACTGCTTCTGAAGTTCACAAATCTGCTTTTATGATTCTCATTTTTAAAGCCCACTCTGGATTTCCACATTCAAAAGAATAGTTCCTAAGCTCCTTTAAATAGAGCCAAACAGGACCCACACAATCTAGATTTACCATATTTACCAGCTTTATCTATGATTGTTCCCACTCACATTCTAAGTTCAACATCATAAATTCATCTCTATTCCTTCTCCAAAGGCACAAACATTGTATAAGTTTGTATCATGGCAAGCCTGTTCTTGTTTCTCAAGCACCTTATTTCCTTAAAATCTTGGCACACTTACACTTATCCTTAAGATCAACTCTTTAAACCTTTACCCAAATCTTCCATGCAGTTTGCTCGCAATATTTTGGGCAGCTCTCTTTTATTGCACAAATTTTGTTAGACGAGTATTTACTGAATCCCAAATACTGGACTGGGTTCTACAGTTCTATTATGCTGTAAACTCCTTGACAGCAGGCACCATACCTTTTTCATTTTTACACCATTCCCAACTGTCTAATGCAGTATGTGCATACCATGCACTGTATTTAAGCTTATTGACTGAATGAATGAATATCAGTGCCATTAAATATAGCAATAAAGTCTTTTTGGAGATTTTATTAGGAAGTTCCCCATGCATTGTCTTCAGAGTTTTAGAAAATAAATGGGAACAACATTCTAAGTTGAACAGCCCTCTCAATATCTTGGGCTTTTTGTAGTAACACAATTTTTCTGTTCTTGCAGAGTTAAGATAATATGCCTCTGTTGATTTATTTTTTTAAAGATTTTATTTATTTATCTGAGAGAGAGACAAAACAGGAGCAGGGGGAGGTGCAAAGGGAGAGGGACAAGCAGACTCCCTACTCAGTGGGGAGCCAGACATGGGGCTCGATCCCAGGACCCTGAGATCATGACCTGAGCCAAAGTCAGATGCTTCACTGACTGAACCACCCAGGAGCCCCTGCCTGTGTTGATTATTTATTTATTTATTTATTTGACAGACAGATCACAAGTAGGAGGCGGGGGGGGGGGGGAAGCAGGCTCCCTGCTGAGCAGAAAGCCCAATGTGGGGCTCCCTCCCAGGACCTTGGGATCATGACCCGAGCCGAAGGCAGAGGTTTTTATTTTTTTTAAAGATTTTATTTATTTATTTGACAGATGGAGATCACAAGTAGGCAGAGAAAGCCCGATGTGGGCTCAATCCCAGGACCCTGGGATCATGACCTGAGCCGAAGGCAGAGGCTTAACCCACTGAGCTACCCAGGTGCCCTGGCAGAGGCTTTAACCCACTGAGCCACCCAGGTGCCCCTGCCTGTGTTAATTTAAAATCTAAATGGATGACTGTGTCTTCATCCTATTTCCACAATGTGTTAAAGAGTAGAAATTATAGTAACCTGTCCACCACTGGGTATTACATACCCATGGAAATAATCAGTTTGACCTAAAATTTCCATGAATTGGCTATTTCTTTTTTAGCCAATGGACTATGAGTCATATTTATCCTTTCTGTATCTCCTATTTTAGTTGGAGTAGAAGGTAGTTTAGTTCCATTTCCTAACACAAGCATAAAACTCTTCATATCAATGTCAACTCAAGAGCACACCAAATTTCTTCATTTTTGTGCCATGTACCACTTCTACAATATTTAGTATATTGATAGTATAATTGACATGTGATCAGAACTTGTCTATTCATTTTCCTTTTTAGTCAATTGAGGTTTACATCAAAGCTTTTAAAGATAATTGAAGATCAAAACTTTGTTTACTCAATTTCTTGAAAATCTTATTTGCCTTTGTTATTTGGCAAACTTTTAATGATAGGTGTTAAATTAACTGTAATATCTTGCCATGAGTGTAGCCAGTAGTTTTAAGACAATCCTTTATCTTTCAAAAGAGTAGAGATGAGAAGGGGTAAAGAGCCAATGTTTCTAAATTAAGCTATGATAAAAATGAGTTTTGTTACTTCTAAATATTTCGACAGAAAACTGCGGTGAAACACTAGCTGTGAACACTAAGATATTTTATTGACTTGGAAACATGGTTCCAGAGACCAACACTATTAAAAATGTGCAGTTCTTTAGGATGCGCTGTATGTTTGGTTATTCAGTTAAATCCCTGATGATGATGGGACATTGTGATCATAAGCGTTTGTTATGGCCATTAATTTTCCAACAATATTTTCAAACACTTGAATCAGTGTCACATGGACACTTTGAAAAGCACAATTATAAAATCTAGAATTCTGGAGTGCCTGAGTGGCTCAGATGGTTGAGTGTCTGCCTTTGGCTCAAGTCATGATCTCCAGATCCTGGGATCGAGCTCCATGTCAGGCTCCCAACTCCGTGGGGAATCTGCTTCTCCCTCTCCTTCTGCCTCTCCCCCTATTTGTGCTCTCTGTCTCTGTCTCTCTCAAATTGATAAATAAAATCTTTTTTAAAAATCTACAACTTTTCAGCAGGCAATGCTAGTAATTTGGGGGCCCAATGTATCATAATAGCTATTTGGCAACAAGGAACAAAGTTTTCTAAAACCAATTTGATCTTCATAAATGCCCTAGCTATCTAAAAATTTAAAGGTATAAAATTATCCTAATTGAAAATCAAGAACTAATGAATTGATAATACCAATTGAAAAGAAAGGTGGAAAAATAAGCACTAGGTTATCCCACCAGAATAATACAGTGTGGAGGAGCATGGAAGACAGGACATATGAAGGAAGGACTGAAAGAATTTGACAGTTCCAACAACAGACTGTTTAGTTGCATCCGACGTCTATCCCCATATGTCCCTTGGTAGATATGCCAATATCTGTAGCATAGTTTCTGGTTTTTTAATTGAAGTATAGTCTACATACAATGTTATAGTAGTTTCAGGTGTGTAACATAGTGATTCAACAAGTTTATGTGTCATGCTATGCTCACCACATGCTATCATGTGGTGATGCTACCATCTGTCACCATACAATGCTATTACAATACCATTAGTTATATTCCCTATTGTATCTTTTATTCCCATGACTGACTTACTCATTCCATAACTGGATGCCTATTGTATCCTCTACCCCTTCACCAACCTGCGCATCCTCTACCTCCCCTCCTCTCTGGCTACTGTCAGTTTGTTCTCTGTATTTAGGGGTATGATTCTGCTTTTTGTTTATTAATTCATTTAGGTTTTTTTAGATTCCATATGTAAGGAAAGTCATATGGTATTTGTCTTTTTCTAATTTATTTCACTTGGCATAATACCCTCTAGGTCCATCCAAGTTGTTGCAAATGGCAAGATCTCATCCTTTTTTGTGGGTGAGTGATATTTCATTGTGTATATAATGTATCTTCTTTATCCTTCCATCAATCAAGGGACACGAGTTGTTTCCATACATTGTAAATAATTATTTTAAATTTATAAATTTGTATTGTAATTATCATACCTATTGTAAATAATGCTGCAATAAACATGGAGCTGTATATTATCTTCAAATTAGTATTTTATTTTCTTTGGGTAAATACCCAGTACTCAAAATTACTGGATCATATTATTTCTATTTTTAGTTTTTTGAGGAGTTCCATACTGTTTTCCACAGTGACTGTACCAATTTACATTACCACCAATAGTGCACAAGGGTTCCTTTTTTTCCACATCCTCGCCAATACTGGTTATTTCTTGTCTTTTTGATTCTAGTCATATTGACAGATGTAAGGTAATATCTCATTGTGGTTTTGATTTGCATTTTCCTGGTGATTAGTGGTACTGAGTATCTTTTCATGTGTCTGTTAGCCATGTACATCTTCTCTGGAAAAATATCTGTTTGGGTCCTCTGTCCATTTTTAATCAGATTATTTCGGGTTATTTGATGTTGGGCTCTGTAAATTCTTAATATATCTTGGACATTAACTCCTTACCAGACACATCATTGTCAAATATCCCATTCAGCAGGTTGCCTTTTCAACCTTGTTGATGGTTTCCTTTGCTATGAAAAATCTTTTTATTTTGGTGTAGTCCCAGAGTTTATTTTGCTTTTGTTTCCTTGTTTTAAGAAACATATTTAGAAAAATGTCATGGCTGATGTCAAAAAAAATTATTGCCTATGTTCTCTTCATAAGAAATATATTTAGAAAAAAGTTAGGTTGATGTCAGAAAATATATCGCCTACATTCTCTTCCAGTTCTGTTCTATGAGTCTTATGGTTTCAGGTCTCACATTTAGATCTTTAACCCATTTGGGGTTTATTTTTGTGTGTGTGTAAGAAAGTGGTCCAGTTTCACTCGTTTGCATGTCGTGGTTCAGTGCTCCCAGCACCATTTATTGAAGAGACTGTCTTTTTCCCCAGTGTATATCCTTGCCTCCTTTGTCAAAGATTAATTGTATTAGTGTATAAGTGTAGGTTTTATTCTGGACTCTCTATTCTGTTCCATTGATACATGTGTCTATTTTTGTGCCAGTACCATACTGTTTTGATTACTACAGCTTTGTAGTACATTTTGAAACATGGAATTGTGATACCTCCAACTTTGTTCTTTCTCAACACTGCTTTAGCCGTCCGGGGTATTTTGTGGTTGCACGTTAATTCTAGTATTACTTGTTCTGGTTCTGTGAAAATGCTGTTGGGATTTTGACAGGGATTATATTGAATCTGTAGACTGCTTTGGATAGAATGGACACTTCAGCAACATTAATCTTTCAAGCCATGCATATGGAATATTTTTTCTACTTGTTAGTGTTTTATTCCATTTCTTTCATCAATGGTTTTTCAGAGGTTGGGTCTTTCACCACCTTGGTTAAATTTATTCCTAGGTAGCTTATCCTTTCTGATGCAATTGTCAGTGGACTTGTTTCCTTAATTTCCTCTTTCTGCTATTTTTTTTATTAGTGTACAGAAATACAATTGAGGGGGTGCCTGGGTGGCTAAGAGGGTTGGGCCTCTGCCTTTGGCTCAGGTCACGTTCGCAGGGTCCTAGGATCGAGCCCCACATCGGGCTCTCTGCTCAGCGGGGAGCCTGCTTTCCCCCCTCTCTCTGCCTGCCTCTCTACCTACTCGTGATCTCTCTCTCTCTGTGTGCCAAATAAATAAATAAAATCTTAAAAAAAAATACAACTGAGTTCTGTATTAATTTTGTATCCTGCAATGTACCAAATTCATTTATTACCTCTAATCGTTTTTTGGTGGAGTCTTCAGAGTTTTCTATATATAGTATCATGTCATTTGCAAATAATAACAGTTTTACCTCTTTCTTACCAATATGGATGCTTTTCTTTTTCATGTCTGATTGCTGTGGCTAGGATTCCAGGACTATGTTGAATAAAAGCAGCAAGTGTGGATATCCTTGTCTTTTTCCTCATCTCAGAAGAAAAGCTCTCAGTTTTTCACCACTAAGTGTGATGTTAGCTGTCAATTCTTCATATATAGCCTTTTTTATGTTGAGATATGTTCCCTTTATACCCACTTTGTTAAGAATTTTTATCATAAACAGATACTGAATTTTGTCAAATGCTTTTTCTGCATCTGTTAAGATGTTCATGTGATTTTTATCCTTCATTTTGTTAATGTGGTAGATCACGTTGACTGATTTGTGAATATTGAGCCAAATGAAGAAATTAAAGAAGAAAACAAAAAATATATGGAGACAAATGAAAATGAAAACCACCACAGTCTATAGCATAGTTTTTTAATGACTAAATGAAGGGTAGCACTAAATAAAAGAGAAAGCTGCTGCAGATCCTTGAGCCAAAAATTACATAAAAAACAAAACTGTTTTAAAATACTTACATCCTTTGCACTGCCCAAGCTTAGAATTCTGACATATTAAAACTAGGGAGAAGTTTCCAGAGGTGATGTGCAAGTGATTATCTAAATTGAACCACATCTGAGATGTCTCTTCAAAACCTTTTTAACCAGAGACATCCGTACACAACTCCTCAATCTCCACCCCTGCCTTCTGCATATAGAGGGACAAAGAAGAAGGAAAGAAGCCGAAAGCTCTGAAGCTAAGAAGCTGCTTCATATAATAAAGACATTAGAGAAGAGAATGGAGCTAAATAAAATCTCACTGATCCTTATTATCCAATTTCATTGGCATCTTGGGGTCTAAAGTTTGGATAACATAACTAAATTGTTTTATGGTGTTCATATTTATTTAGTAACTTGATCTCGGTTACTAATATGTTTGCAGGGTGAAGTTTGGGGTTAATGTATGATTAACATTTCCTGTATAATAACACTATCTAAAGCATTGTTGACTACCATTCATCTGTCAATTGCAAGGATCTAAGTCTATCCTTCTAAAATACTTAAAAATGTGTTTGTTTTGATTATTAGGTACTCCAAGGACTAGTCAGGACTCTTTTGGTTACAGCTAACCATAAGCCAATTTGAATTAACTAAAGTAAAGAGGAATTGCTGAATCAAAAGAAGAGCTGCCCAATAGAACATTCCTCACAGATACTCCAAATAACAGCACATCTGCCACCAGGTGCATGATCCTGGGAAGAGCCATTCAAACTGCTGCGAAATGGAAAGTCACCCAGGATGTACCCACTAGAATCCTCTTCACATCCTAGTCCCACTATTTCCTGGTAAGGTTTTCCTTTGTTACTTCAAATTTTGGGGGGACAGAAACTAAGAACATACACCTATGTAGAAGACAGAGAAATAACCTTCCTCCTTTCCATACCACTTCCTCCTCCCCCTTTATATTGTATAAAGGTAAATATTAAAAGAAATTTTGTCTGATTTAACACAATACTGAGGAAATCAAAATCCACTTAGTAAGATATATATGCTCTTTATGCTCCATAAGTTTACTCCTCTTTCCTAATTTTAGTCCCACTAAATAGTTTCTCTTCCATGTGTTTCAGTTAATGTCTCACTGTTCCCCTTCCGGAACACCAGCCTATTGCCTTCTTGAGATGCTAGAGAACTATGCAGGGAGGGAGGCTTCTTCCCATGTTGAGGAAGCGTGCCATTGGGCCTCTCCAACCCCCAAGAGTCTTTGCTTCTCTCATAGTCTTGGAAGTATATTAAGCATATGATAAGTGAAGGAAAGTGGGGCTCTGTGAGCCTGAGCTCCCCTTATTTCTGGGTTTTTCTCCCCAAAATTCTCAAAACTGGGTAGGGTAAAGGTGAGATTCCTCTTTGGTATCATTAGTTCTTTTTCTACAACAGAAAAAAAAAAAAAAAACCTCTGTGATATGAACATACTAATTAAGGGAAACATGTTTTGGGTTAATAGATTGTTCTAAAATTATCTTTTTAGAACATCCTTTTAGAGTCATCATCTTTCAACACATGCCTTAAATTCCAGCCACCTTAAACCTTTACTTTTGCTCACTGCCTCCCTTCTTGGAACATACCTGTCCCATTTTCTTATCTGAGTGATTCTTCCTTGTCCTCTGAGACACATCTGAAGATGACCCCCCCCAGCCCCAGATAACTTGTATTTCTTTGTCCATGCTGGAGTAATAGCTCCACTGACCTTCGCTCTCACAGTGTTGGGGCTGCTGTCTGTATCAATGCTGAGCAGTAGAAATATAACACAAGCCACAAATCCAAGCTGCATATATAATTTTACATATTCTAACAGCCATATTTTAAAAAACTAAAAAGCAATAGGTGAAATTAATTTTAATAATATATTTTATTTAACCCAACATATCAAAAATATTACCATCTCGGGGCACTTGGGTGGCTCAGTCAGTTAAGTGTACTATTTTTGACTTCAGCCCAGGTCATGATCTCAGGATCATGCGATAGAGCCCCACGTTGGGCTCCACACTCAGCATAGAGTCTTTTGGGATTCTCCCTCTCCTTTTCCCTCTGCCCCTTCCCTTCCTTGCACATGCACACTTGTGCTCTCTCTTGTTTGCTTTCTCTCGCTCTCAAATAAATAAATAGATAAATAGATAGATAAAATCTTTTAAAAATATATAATACCATCTCAATAGGTAATCATACAAAAATTGTTAGTGAGATTTTGGGGGGTTCCAAATCTCCAGAATCCAGTACGTACTGACATTTGCAGCACATCTCAATTCAGGCTCGCCACATTTCAAGTGCTCAGGAGCTACGTGAGACTACTGGCTACCATACTGGACACCTCGTCCCTGTGTGATAGAGTCTGTGTAAGCCCGACCAACACCAGGAGGCAATTGGAACATGTTTATAGAATGAAGTTTAAAGAAAAGTTCCTTTGAACACAAAGTTACAAATCTTGGTGAATATTTAACACTTTTAGGAGTTCTAGTTCCAGGAAAGAATCCTGATTCAGTGTTAATTAAGTCATTCATGGGGGGGGAAAAAGTGAGAGAAATCCAAAAGAAAAATAGCAAAGAACAAAATGAAGCTAATACAGTATCTCTGCCACTCAAGAAACTCTGCTGAAAAACATTTTTAGAATACTTAGAGGGTTGGTCTGCTCAAAAGAGATAGGAGGCTGTATTGCTTTTCTACATCTTTCTGTTCTGGAAGAGGAAGGAAATTTACTGATGTGGTTGGCAAAAATATGTAGCAAATTAGAAATCTCGCAGGAATTAGCAGAAGACAGTTCTCCAGAAAGGTGTTAGCTCATGTGTGGGGTAAGCTCCTAATTACGGATCTACTGCCAAAGGGAACAGACTGGAACTCACACAAGAGCCTTTTGAACACATGGGGTTTTTCAAGAGATGTATTAAGGCCTCTCAAATTTAAAGTTGTTTGAGGCTACCTTCTTCCCAGCTTATATGAGTGCAACTCTTTGAACCTCTGGACTCAGAAGGGAAAGGTCTTCTAACTAAAAATAAATGCATGTAAAGTTTAATCACATATGAATGGAACAGAAGGCAGATATAATATTAGGGGAGAAGGCTCATTTGTGTCCTGGTTTTTATTTTATTGTTCTTATTTTAAATTGTTAATTTCCATAACATTTTCATAGTAATATTTTAAAACACTTTTGCTATCCAACAAACTAATACTTTTGTATGTGAAAAGCAAAAATTAGCAGCATGGAGTGGTTTTATCTGGAGGATGTTGAGTCTTCCATTTGAAATTCTTGACATAAATAGGAAAACAGCCAACTACTGGTGAATACCTACCACCTGCAGCTATAATTCTTTATAGGAGTTTAAGGGAAGTCGTAACAAATTCAATCCACTTCATTTCTGGATAACATCACAGAATTTTCTCTAGTAAATGTCCTGCTAATTTTAGTAAAAGTGTTTGATTTGCTTTGTTCACCAAATGCCAACATTTATTCAATTCCACAGAGGGAAAAAACAGGCCATTGTTTGGGTATTATATATTCATAGAGAATCTGATTAAAGTACCTTTATTTTCAAAATGCAGCAAGGCCCTTATCTGTTTATGTATCCAACTTTTAGTTGTTGAGAAAAAAATGGGAACCGGAATAGCACAGTAATTGAAATCTATAAACAATCTAAAATTTCACTCTAGCAAAATGTTTTCCCCATCACTTCTAAGAAGCAACGAAAAGGACTGATTTAAATTCCACCATGGATTTCTTATGGACTCCATTATCCTTGTTATCATTGTCCCCATTAGCACAGATAATTGAGAAGTATGTGTATCTCACCACTAAATGATGAAATCTCATTCTTTACCTCCCACCCAGCACAAATTGCTGCTCATCCTTAGTAAATAGCTATTTACAAAAATGATTTACATGCTTATGCACAAAGCTGCATGCTCTACATTATGGTGACATTCTTTTAAGAATGCTTTTTAAAACTAGGGATATGGAAACTAGAGTAATAAGAGTCCTCCTGAATTAGAAGGTTAACTGTTTAAGTGAGATGATCCCTTAGAAAAATGTCAAAGATTTTTATTCCATAAGGCACAGTGGCATCTGGATGCAAGTCAGTATGGAATGTGGGTCAAAAAAAAAAAAAAATTGTATTTAAATAGAGGCTAAGGCAAAAAAGGGTAAGAGAAGGAAGAAGTTAACTAAGAAGGGCCCATACTGCACTTTTAGTATATTGTTCATAATTTCGCCCTTAAAAAAAAGAAAGAAAGAAAGGCCATTTTAGATGGTCTTGTCACTCTGCACTAGACTTTGAACCTGAGCTACTAATGATATTTTGTTGGAAGGTCAGGAAGAATCCTAAAAGAGCAATGCTAGAAGGCAACATACAGGGAGGAGAGGTGCCAAGTGAGAGTATGGCAGGCCATTGTTGGCTGACAACAAGACTCAGTTACTACTGTGTTTTAGAAAATCAGGAACAGATGGGGAATTGATCACTTAAGTTCTGGCCTTTATGGTAATAAATAAACCCAGGATATTACTGCAAAACATAGGTTTGAAACAGAGGAAATAAATGAAGGAATGTTTCCAAAAGACCAGCAAACTGAGGGTCTTAATAGAAATAGCTTAATTCTTTTTCTGGTTTAAATCATAGATCCTGGCTATCATGAACACAGCTCAAATTTCTTCGAGTATTTTAGCTATCCACATTCTCTCTCTGAAATCACCCTTTTTGAGCTATACAATCGTGATGCCTGCCTTTCCTTAAAAAATTAGGTCAGTATGGTGAAATAAGGCGAGGCTTTGGGGTCAAATTGGCAGTCTCATCCCAGCCTTGTTCCTTTACCCGTTCTGTAAAGGAGCTGACTCAGAGTGTCTGTACTGTTCTCTGTAAAGTGGGGATACTAACATTGATCTCACAGGATTGCTGGTGGGATTAAATGAGATCATGCTTATGTACTCTCTGACCAACAGTGAAGGACCCCGGAACTTTTTCTTCCCTCCCTTATCTGGTTTATTTCTTGGGTGTCTCTATCCTTGTTCTGATTTAGGATTTTCTACATTTCAATATCTTTCTAGCCTTGCCCTCCTGTGTTTAAAACAATCCCCCAAACTGCACTCATTCCAGTCCATAAGGCTTTGCTCAGTTAAATGGATTAGAACCTTAGAATCACAAACATTCCCTCCCCAGCACAACCAGCCAACCTCTGGGAAATGCAACTCTACCTTTGAATCGAGTGGGATGATGGCTCTTTCTTTCCACACCTCCCAGCCCAATTAGGCCCTTTAAACAAGTGAACCTGGGGAGAAGGTGCTAAAGGCATCAGAGTCTGGGTAAAGGCCAAGACTTTTTATATTCCCTCCTTCCATCTGCTTCCAGTTGTTGCCAGGAAACACCTAAGGGAAGGAGTTTCTGCAAGTTATAATCATGGAAGTGCAGCGTCCCTCTCATAAAATTTTTTTCAGAGGGGTAATTTAATATGTTAACCCTTTTAGGAAGATCTCTCAACAATAAGAGCTCTTGTCCAGAATTGCTGATTTCTTAGTAGAATTTCCTATAAATTAGCTCACTGAGTTTTTAGAAACTGCCTGTGTGGGTTTTAAGAGTCACAATTTCCCATTCGGTTGTTGTGCTAGTTGTAACCTGTCAAGTTATAAATATCCAAGTGAGCTCTTCCCTATTTTTAAATGAATTTTTTTCAATCAGTTGCCCTAAAAATATAGTCAAGATACAAAGCCAGCAAATCTAGTAAATTCTTCCAGTTGCAGTTTTGCAGAAAAGTCATTTTTTATAGTTTGTAGCTTATGTATTCATCGTGAATCTGAAATAATCATAAATCCACATAAATGCTGTAACCAATGGAGGATAATTAATTAGATTCATTGACTTATTCATTCAGTACCATGTGAAGCACCTTTGTAATAAGTACTAATTGCCTTCAGAATGTTTGCTAAGGGCAAATGGCAAAGGTAAAGCTGAAAGTCACTAACACACAAATCCTAATCCTTTGTTCCATAACTGCTTGAGCGTGGTCCTTGGACCTGCAGCATCAGCATCATCTGGGGACTTGTCAGAAATGCAAATTATGAGGACCAAGCTCAGACTTACTGAATCAAAAAAAAACAAAAACAAAAACAAAAAACCCTCTGGGGTTAGGGTCAAGCAATCTGCTGTAATAAAGCATTCATGTGATTTTGAATTTCCGAATTTTCAGAATTTCACACTAGAACTTTAGAACTACTGCTCTAAGACTCTTTTCCTTATAAAAAGCAATCGGTTCTTTCTTTTAGTTGCCTTATATCTACATGACAAATACAACTGCAGGCTTATCAGAATTGAACTGTTTAACAGTTTACCTATTTCTCTGGGTTCCAGGCAGAATCAACACAGCATTTTCATCATGACGCTACAATCCAGAGGCAGCCCTGTTGTGTACCTAAATCCTGCCCATCTTTCAGGGCACTTTGAAGGAAAGGTCTCTACACCTGGTGGATTCTGTGGGGTCCCTTCACCCCCACATTCTCTCACCACTCTTGTATTAACCCCATCTTGGTAATTACTGCAATTCCTAATAATTTGTCTGTAAGGGTACAAACTATATAATGTTCCCCACTGGATGTTTGAAGTCTACTGTAATGCTCAACATTTTATAAGTGATCAATATATAATAATGAATAAATGATGCCATATAGAAGCAAGCAGATGTAGTCATGAGATTTACAGTCCAGGTGCAGTATAACTTACATAAACTGCTTTCAGAAACTCTAGGGTAAGAGAAAATAACAACTTTTTAAGATTTTTAATCTGTTTTTATTTCTTTCTATCAATTAACTGTTTGATTATATTTTTTAAATGTGGTCAGCATTCAAAAATTCATTTATTTAAACGTAATATTTGACCTTCGAGAAGTCAGTTTCCTTGTGGAGTTTCAATACTAATTTGAACTAGGGCACAGTTTGATTTTATCAACATCAAAAGATAACAAAAGTGGTGGGTATATGTTGTGAAAAAAGACACTGTGCTTGGACTCCAAAATATAGATTTCAGGCCTGTTTCTAATACAAGTAATCTGTCTTGTTACTTTGGCAAAAACAATTAACCTCAATTTATTCCATCTGCAAGATGAGATTTAATGATATCTGCCCAATCCACAATAAGAATCAAAGAAAGTGATGAATATGAAATTGCTCTGCAAATTTGAAGATGAGGCAACACTATTTGTTACCATTTGGAAAATGGTCTAGTTGGGCTAACCAAAACTTAATTAGCTTAATCAACAGAAGTAGAGAGTCAAGATTGCACAAGGAGACAGACCAGTTTTCTCTATAGTAAAAAATTATGTACAGCAAAATATACCATTGGACAAGAAAATCCAGTCCTTTTCCCTATTAGCATAACTGGTCTTCCACAAAATGACATTTTTCCAAATTTCCAGGCACTGATGTTGCCTAAACTCTTCTAACAGTCTTTGATTAGTAACCATAAACCCCTGCTGAGTTTTTAATGAGAATTCTAGACTAAATAAATGAATTTTCATTATACACTAAATTTTTAAAAAATCAAAGAGCAGAAATAAAATTATGAATATAAAAGTTATATAGAAACTAGAAAATAATCCTGAATGAAGCCAAAGTTTAATCATATTTTAGACCAAGAAATGACTGAAATCTCTTCTTTCTCTCATTATCTAAATCTTAACCTTGTTTTAAGTTCAGTTTAAGCCCCATTTCTGCCATAAAGCTTCCCCCAACTCTGCCACCTGATAATGACATTTTCCTTTTACTATGTTCTTTAATGTTTTGTGACTCAGATTGTTAATGTTCTAGAAATATCAACATTTGGTCCTATATTTCCAAATCTTCCTCAGAATTAGAGTCAATGAACTCTAAGAAGTGATATGTGGGATATTATGCTTCCTCCACTTCTTTCCTCCCCTGGAAAGCCCTGAAAGGCACAGATGGAATTTTCGGAAAATATAGAAACAGAATGGAGCCTGGAAATCTGTACAGACGAGAGATGCCCTAGAAAACTGACCCCAACATCACTGACTTGTGTGTGAATGGGAAATATACTTTAGCATGTAAACCCGCTGAATTTAAGAATATATTTATTATCATAGCTTAACCTTTGCTATCCTCACTAAGACAAGTGTGTAACAGGCATTACACAAATTCCTAGTTAACTACATGTTATTCTGCAATTTACTCAATTTCAAAACTTTAACAGAATCACATTCATAAATTAATGGATTGAACACACAATGTTATATGTGACCATGAATATATACATGTGGTAATGAAAGGAGTACTATGAGAAAACAGTTACTTTCTCTATAATGGGGAAAGGGAGAGATTCCAGAAAAGCCTCCTAAAACAAGTAATACTAAATAAATGTTCATTCAATAAAATCATAAAATGTGATGCACACTTGCTTTGTGCCAAACACTGAGCTAGTTGTTAAATTTTGAAGAAGAAAATTTACCAGAAAGAAGAAATAAGGAAGACATTGTAAGCACAGGAGGCAGTATGTACAAAAACCAGGAGATGAGAAACAACGGGATTTATTCAGAATCAGTACACTATTTTGTATTGCCAGAGTATAAAAAACAATGGTAATAGGAAATAAATATGGAGAGGCAGTCAGTTCAAGATGGATTCCATGTACCACAACAAGGAATAAGCCTTTAACAATGGAAAAAAAAAAAGAGAGAGAGAGAGACATATCAAATCTATATTTTTAAAAGATGACAGTCTTATCATTTTTGTTTAAGAAGTGATCTTGATCGAGCCCTGCATCAGGCTCCATACTCAGTATGGAGTCTACTTGAGATTCTCTCTCCCTCTCCCTCTGCCCCTCTTCCTGCTCTCTCTCTGTCTCAGAAATGAATAAATTGATCTTTTAAAGAAAAAAAAAAGAAGAAGAAGAAGAAGAAGTGATCATGAAATAAGAGATCCAACCACAAAGGCTACTCTAAGATGGGTAGGACTGAGAGATGGGATGAGTGTCCTGGCAGATATTCAACATCCGGCTTTCCAAAACTCTGATTTCTGGCCATTTTTAAGCTCCCAGATGATGTCACTGACCAGTAAGAAGGGAAGAGAGGCTCACAATTGTACAAGCCAGCTTTAGCACATAACTGATGTTGGATACCACCACTTACTACCTTCAAGTATCTGGCACACATTATGTGCATAATAAATAAACATTTGTTGAATAAATCAAAAAAAAAAAAACAAATGCTTATGGAGATAGCAAAAGAAAAGGAAAAGTAGATATAGAAATATATTTATAGGGGTGCCTGGGAGAGTCAGTGGGTTAAAGCCTCTGCCTCCGGCTCAGGTCATGATCCCAGCATCCTGGGGTCAAGCCCCACATCGGGCTCTCTGCCCAGCAGGGAGCCTGCTTCCTCCTCTCTCTCTGCCTGCCTCTCTGCCTACTTGCGATCTCTGTCTGTCAAATAAATAAATAAAATCTTAAAAAAAAAAAAAGAAATATATTTATAAGTAGAGTCAGAATTAGATGATGGCTAGAGATACAAAAATGATTGCTAGGATAATAATAACAGGAAAGATACTTCAACTCACTAAACTTCAGTTTTATCTATCAAATGAGTATAATAATACTCTCCTTTAGCACAGTGCATGAAATATATTTCTCAGGCAGAGGAAAGAGCATGTGCAAAGAATATTAAAAATACGGGCACCTGGGTGGCTCAGTGGGTTAAAGCCTCTGCCTTCGGCTCAGATTATGATCCAAGGGTCCTGGAATGGAGTCCCACATCGGGCTCTCTGCTCAGCAGGGAGCCTGCTTTCTCCCCTCTGCCTGCCTCTCCGCTTACTTGTGGTCTCTATCTGTCAAATAAATAAATAAAATCTTTTTTAAAAAAAGAATATTAAAAATAAAATAGCTTAACTTTTTAAAGGTAATCCTGCATAGTTTATTATAATTAGAGCATCAGTCATGAAAAATGACTGGAGGAAGATGAGTTGAACAGAAGTCAAGGTCTAGATCTTTGAGGGATTTTATGCCAATTACCAGCACTTGTGGACTAAAGACTGTATGTAACAGAGTATCCTAAATTGCTGGGTAACATAATCAAATGTGCATGTCTGTATCATTCTGGGTACCATGTAAAGGGTGAGATGTAGCAGGGAAGCCTGGTGAAGTAACAAACCTATTTCAATAGTTCCAACTAGATATAAAAGGTTAGGCTAAGCAATTTGCAGATGGTTTGGGAAAAAGTATAGAAACACTCAGAAAATAAAATCAGCAGGACTTGGTGATCTATTAGGCATGGAGGGTAAGAAGAGGGACAAATGGAGACCATTCTGCATGCTTTTTCCAAGATTAAGCAGATGTATACCACCCAATAGGAATGGTGGCAAAAGAAGAAGAGAAGGTTGGATAAGGATGTCCAAAACTGATCTTTAAATTTGTTGAGTTTGATGTTCTTACGGATACTCAGGTGGCAACTCCAGGAAGTCTCTATCTCCCAGAAGGGGTTAAGGTTAAAATTCCTTTCAATAACAAGTGTCTCTCAAAAATTCCTATTTTGGTGAGTTTCTCCAACCATTCTATAAAAATCTGTGAACTGATTACCATGGAGTACTGGAAACCATAAATGCACCTCAGTCATCCCCAAATTCCAAGATGCTAAAAGAGAAAGAAAAATCAGAAGTAAGTATATATTTCCTACCACTAAAGAAAATAATGCCGTCTAAATGTTCAGAGTCAAGTTACAAAGATGAAGTTGGGTGAAATGTCCTAAAATGTCTCTTCATTCTTCCATTCTTCAATTCGAATCCTACCTTTAGAGAAGACTAACGGAGCCTTCCCATATCTGCCTTCTCCACATAAAACTAGAAACAGTTTTAGAGATAATAGTTTCCTGGGTAGCTGTTCAAAACCAGAAAGTGGGGCAGTAGAGATCCAAGAGGAAAAATTTTTTTTAAGTATGCTTATTATAGCCCACCAGGGATGTTATTGGAATGGTAGCAAAAATGTCTTTAGAGAGCAGAGAAATGTTCATTGCTTATTTTATAAATCTCCCCCAAAGTTCCTGAGGCTAATTCTATTCTCACCCAGAGTTCAAAGTCTGACCACCAGACAGTGTGGTTTGAAGTAGAAAAGTAGGATGGAACAATTTCTGTACTTTGAAGTCCAGAGAAAGAAGGATCATTTCAGGGGCTTGAAGCACACACACCAAACACTCTTTCTTTCCACCACCACTGCTATCAAAGAGCGAAGTTGAATGGAACTTTAAAAACCTCAGAGGAAAATTATCTTGCTGCTTTCATATCTAGATTTGCTTCCTCTCAAATTATAATTCCACTCTAATATATAAGACCTATTTTCATTGCCTAAAACATATTTAAGTTCATAAACATGAGAAAGTGCAAAACATTGTTATTCCATATATCTGGAGAGGCTGAAATATTTTGTGTAGTGTTGCTTCCAACCGAAAAAATAAATATGTATATTTTAAGCCCAAGAGATCTAGAGAGGTACCAGTTACAGGTAATGTTACAGAAGACCACAGTAATGGCGTCGACCTGCCGTTACCCCTTCCCCCCAGCAAGCCGGGCCCTGTCCTGTGTGCGCTGTACCCACTACCCTGCACCAGGTTATTACCAGACCTTCCTGTTTCTCCTCTTACACTCTCCAGCCATCTTTTTTAAAGGCAACCAGAATTATTCGAATTGCACATCTTTATAAATAATGGTTAAAAATTGACTCTCCAGCAATAAATGGCTTTCTCGAAACTGTGCAACCCATGGCAGGGTTTCAGAAGAATAACCTACAATGCATTTGATTAACAGGCTTGGTGGTTTTCATGTAAACTGGTTGACAGCAGGAATTTACTTGTCGTTCCTAAGATCCATGACATCATGAAGCCAAGTGCCATGCACATAATTGACACTCAGCCGGTCCTTTAAAAAGATTTAATATCACCACTCAAAACATGGCTATGCATTCTGAATCAGTCATTCTGCACATTCAAGTAGTCTCCGCCAATTATGCGAAACAACAACAACAAAAAAAGGAAAATGAGGAAAGATGGTTCTGGCATTAGCACGTACAGCTCCCAGAGCCAGAAAATAAAGATTGGCATTAACTGAGCTGATGCTGAGCGAGGACAGAGACGAGGCTGAAAGAACTGTGAGATCAAGTGGACATTAGCACAAAACTTGAAAAGGAGAATGCAACTTTTAAGCAGCTTGGGAGTGAATGAGTTCTGAGCCTCTTGTGATGCGTGTCTCCAGAAGCCCCACTGATCTCAGCGTGACTGACATTTATGAGAATGACCTTCAGGTAGGTGTGAGGCTGGTGGGGTTTGTTGTTGTTGTTGTTGTTGCTGTTTCCGCAACTTAAAGGAAAGTAGTCTGAGGTGTCAGTTGCTGCACGCCTAATCTTCTCCAGGCCAGCAGGAATGGAGCACGAAGCCTGAATTCCTACCTGCCTTTGACAGATGTCTAAAATAGTCGGCTGCCCTCGGAACGCTGGTGCTTTCGGGTGTAACTTCCTCATTTGCCGCATCCTCCACATTCCTCCCCAGATCTGCCACTTGGCTCATCAGGACTCGCGCCAGAATGTTAGCATCAGATCTGCTTAATGTCACCCTCCTGTAATTGGACCACAGTAAACATATTGGGCAGTCTACAAGAAACACTGGAGATGAACAATTTAGACTTCCTATCTGTCAGTGAGAGCAGGGACCATCTGGACAGGCAGTTAATGATCAGCATTAGAGCAGCATGCACTGCTAGGCTTAAGTGTAATCTCTGGGCCTCAGTTTAACAAATGTAGGGGAACCGAGAGGGGATTTGAGCAATGTAGCAAAAGATCCCCTGAGGTCCCGAAAGAATGAGATGAGACTGAGTCTCACCTGGCAGCAACTGAAACATTCACACACTCTCACTCTCAAGCAACAACCACAGACTAGTTTTAAGGGTAAACATAGAAAAGGACTAACGTAACTAACTGCTCTGAAAATTTAAATTCTCCTCTTCTCCCCACCAAAGAAAACGAGAGAGAGCGTGCATGGGCTTCTGCCTGAGGTACGCAGATACAGAAATCTGCTTTTGACCATAAAGAATCCATAAATTCTTGCAGGGCTCCTGTGGAGTAGACTGACAAAAAAGACCTTTGGGATCAACTCTACAAGGAAGACTGCAGGAGGGGGAGAAGTTTTTACTCAGACAGAGAGGGGAAGTTGAGATTCATTGCAAATATCCCTTCAGGTCAAAGGGAAGTGACCCCAATCATGAAAATCCATTTCTAAAAAGTGTTTTTCATGTTTCTAAAAATTAATGCCACAGTAGTGTTTAGCGGTAAGCCCTTTCACTTATCATGATGCAATTGAGTTTCAAAAGCATTATCTATTTAGTTTTTTTCAGACTGAGGAACTGAAGAAGCACAAAACCTTAGCCTATGTGTATTTTGAAAAACAGAGTTCATCCTCTTAGGGGTAATGACAACCCAGTGCGCGTTTAATATTTTGGTGGTCTTGTTTGTTTGTTTTCTAAGAGTTTAGTTATCAGCATCTCCAGTCTAAACAACAACAATGAGGAAAATACAACCTCATGTACACAATCAAAATCCCATGATTGCCAAATTAGGCAAGCATCCTTGGGCTTGAGATTAGACCTTAAGCTCTTGCGTATGTGCAGCCTCTGAACCATTCCAGGAACATTTGTTCAGACTGAATAACCACATGTCATCTCCACACAACAACGCCGGAAAACACATTGCTTGCCTGCTGCCACTGTCCCCATGGCACTTCCAGGGCAAATTTTATTAATTGACTACAGCACTTTTTCCCAATGAGCTCTGACAGAGCTTTGCAATCCTTCTTAACACCGTCACTTCTAATCATTGTCTTGGGAGGTGAGATGAACCTATCTGACATCCTATATAGGATTTTTGCCAGAGATATTTTAAGTTCCAGAGAAAATATCGTAGGTGAGAGGGAAGAAAGTAAGGAATTATTTAGTTATGTACAGAATATAGACTTTGTATATGTTGACAAAGATTCTTTACTTGACCACACTTTCATCGGGAATCTAAATCTTCTCCTAGGCTCCTCTGCGTGTTTCCTTGTGAGATCCAGTTTTAGCAAGAATCCTTCTTGGTCAGGTTAACCAGAACCCTGACCCTCATTACCTGACCAGGTTCTGCACCTTCCACCACCCTCCAGGTGGTGTCTGATCGCCCTGGACTGGCTTCATTCAGCAAGAATCCTATTAGGTCAGTTTAACCTAAGTATCCCCCAACCCCTGAGGTTTCTTCTTAGTGATGTTCCATCCACTGATCCTCACCCTGACCCTTGGCTCTAAGTCCCCACTTGCCCAGAAAGTGTTCCAAACAGAGCCTGATCTCTTTCCCCCCACTGCAAAATTCCACTGTAGGAGCCCCAACACCCACTGCCTTGGCCCCCCAACTTGAATAAAGTCTTCTTTATGGTGCTTTAACAATGTTTTTTTAAAAAGTGTTATTTAACTCTCACAACAATCTTTTTATTCTCATTTTACCAAGAGGTCAAAGGCCAGGAACCAGCCGTAACTCAAAGTCATGTCCACCACCCTCCTCACCTACATACGCGTACACCTAATCCCCCATCCACGGTTAAGTTATGTGATTATAACATTCAATTAGTTTTATTATTATATAAGGAATAGAAGAGATGCATTGAAACATGATTTTAAAAAGCGTATCATGTCCCTTAGCAGTTATCTCAGATGTCAAAAAGCGGACAAGACAAGGAAGGCTTTAGAGAAACATACAGCATTTATTCAACAAAGATGGAATAAACACCAGCACATGCTCTCAGTTCAAACGCCAAGTGCAGAGCTAAAGACAATAAAGGAAGAAAGAAAATAGCCAGCCAATGTGTTTGCCTTGTAAGTCATCCAACCCTTCCGATCACAGGCCCCATGCTTCTTTCTCAGAAGCGTCCCTCTATTAGCGCTGTACCGTTCCTGAACGTGGTCTCAAGGATGCATGGACTGCTGCCCGAAATTGCTCCAAAATGAGAAACCTCAGTTCTAGAACTGGACTAACAGCTGAAAAGCACTTCTTCAGGATATCGAGGAAATAGTTTCTCCTTCATTTCTTACAGGAATCAATATCCTTTTCTTTTAAATTTCCTACAATTGTGTCATCTAAAAGGAGTGATTGATTCTTCACAGCACTGGTGCCTTTTACAACAGGCCCGTGCAACTCTTTACCAGTGAATTATTTTTACAGGTAAGGAGTGGAATCTTAAAGAAGTAAGGCAGCTTAAATGTTGGCTCGGTGTTTAAACCCAGATCTGCTCATCTCCAAACACCATACGATTTTACTTACACGGTGCTAATAACCAGATCTCGATGAACTTAGAAGACATTGTCAATTTGAAGATTCTTAGGACCGCTGTCTGCCAACTGTGCTCCTGACCAGTTCAAACAAAGTTATGATTTCAGTGTTCTTGTCCCATTGAAATGTGAGGCATAACCTTAGTATAATAGCCTTTTTCTCAAATACTAACAAATTTTCTCAAATACTGACAAATCACATTTGTAGCACCCTATAATTTAATAAGGATATCTACCTACCTTATCTCTTAAAATTGACAAATAGTATCCATTTCTTACTGACCAAGAAGGAATTAAATATCCTACCCAAGATCAGAGATAAGGAAAAACTCAGACTTTAACCTAAACACGAGAGGACAATTCCAAGCTGCGTTCTATTAAATTATGTTTTAAGGTAGAACTTGATGTGTGCCAGAGTAGAGAAAGAAATAAAAGGTAATGGGAGTTGAGAGGGTGAGATCGGAAATAAGTTGATGTGGTGGCATTTGAACTGTCTTAAAGGATAGATGGAATTTTAATGTGTGGAAAGAATGCCAAGTAAAAATGAGGAAAAACAAAAAGGCTTAACAGAGCAATTTATTTAAGAAGGAACTGACAAGTTCAATGCCTCCGTAGCATATTGTGTATGAAAACGTTGGATGTAAAAATTTGTAAAATAAAGTAGTTTGAGACCAGATTATGAAGGAGGACATAATCCATGCCAAGGAATTTGGATATTTTTCTTTGGGTAAAGGATTTTGAAAGGACAGTGTAATGAACAGATTGGTGTTTGGCGAAGATGTTTTATTTGAGGCAGTGCAAAGAATAAGTTGGAGATAGCAGAAAGAATGAGGTGTCTGTAGTGTTAATTGGATAAGAAATTAAAGAGTCTGAAATGAACCAGAGTCCCTGCTTAAATGGAGATGCTAGATAGGAAGGATAGTAAAGAAGAGATCATGAATGAGTTTAGGGTTCTTAGCGTAGGCATCAGAATGAATGGCAATGTAATTAGCTGAAGTAGGAAATTTAAGCAATTGGGAGAGAAAATTAATCAGTTTGGCTTTGGACTTACTGGATTAGGGTGCTACTGGGTTGGTTGCTGGAAATATGAAAATTGAACCCATGGATCAAATGTGAGTAGATACGTTCTAGTGTTATCACAAGGAGGCGTTAGGCATAGGCAACAAGGAATAATATACTTGGCCCTAAAAATGATACACAGAGGGAGAGCTTTGGAAAATCTTGTTGAAAACTTTGTTTGATTGTAAAGCATTCTTTGTTGTCCTCAAGAGTTTATATTGTTATTATAGGGAGACACTGAATATGGCATATAGTAGTGATAGTTGGGAGACAAGCCAACAGTAAGAGCTGGGAGAAGGTGGGCAGGGGAGGGTTCTGTGAGTGTGCATATTAAAACAAGTCCAGAAGGTGCCATGGTGGCTGGCCTCCTGCACAGCCTGTGGGTTCCCTTCTTGGTTGTAATAACACAACTCAGCTGTGCGGCATGTTTTCATTCTTGGAAAGAAGTCTATTTCCAAAATTAGGTTTTTCATCTAAAAGGCTTTTGAGTCCTACCAGATAATCAGGAAGCCATGCCTCAAAACAAAATCTGACATAACCCACTTTGTTTTTGCTTTCAACGCTTGGTTTTTCAGAGTTTGCCATATTTTCAAACAGTGAAAGCAAAAAATGATTTTCCAGTTTCAGGGTAGAGACCATGAATGGTAGGACATTTCATTTCTCATGGTACCTTGCTCCAAACCACTCATGAATAAATTAAAGGGAGAGAAGACAAAGTTTTGATAATGTCAGAATTATGCCTTATTATTGATTATGATGAGGGAAGGGGAACCCAAGATACCTCTGAGCCTTAACGGGGAAAAGCAGTTAAGGACTAGCTCTAACACAGGTTTTGTTGATACTGCAAAACTTCCAATTGCTAGAACATTTTTTTTTTCATCTATTTGAAGCAAATGCTAAGTGAAAAGTGACAGGATGCTACGCCTTCTAAGATAAGTCTGCGCCTGTTGGAGAAGAGTCTGCTATTACGGCTAAGACAGCACTTCACCAGCTGAGGTTGGCTCGAAAGAGAAAAAGCTGTACCCCACCTGGAATGAAGAGTGTGTTTCTCTTTAGAATCTCACAGAAAAAAATACTGCATTGACCTTCCCTCAAATTAGATTACAAGTGCACACTTTCAGCAGCACAAATCAGGACTCCTCTCAATCTTTGGGACACGATGTGTTCATAATTGCTGTTGGCATCTCCTGGAGTCTTGGACTCTCACCCCTCTCCTTTCTTCGCTTCACATTCTTAAATTCTCCCCATGTTTCAGAATCTACTTCAACCCCATCCCATCTGGAAAGATTTGTATCAAGCCCTCCACCCAGCCTACTCTCTTTTCTTGCTCCTTTAATTTTTCATCATTCACCACATCCGAGACCACATGTAGTTGAGTTTATGAACAAGGTTTTCCAGGGCCTTTACACTTTGCCTCCCTGGTAAGGTTTGAAATTGAGGGAAATAGTAGCATCTCATCTTGCTGTGTACAATACCAACAGCCCAATGAAGACTATCGGCTCAACTTCTTGATCTCTTTCCTGAAAAGGCATCAATTTATAAAGAACAAACTATAAAGTTTTTTAATGTAACACCAATGTAAAGATTATTTTTCCCTTGGGCTATAAATCAGATAACCACTTTCCAAAACAAATATTTTCTATAATCAGATGGAAAAGGGGAACAAAGCAACTCCCAATGGGCAGAAGGCGGAAGGATCACATACAAAAACAAAGCATTTATTGGAATCTACATTTTAAACTTTGCAACCTTCAATATTTTAGGAAAGGTATTTCTTCTGGGCTTAATAAAAACTGAAACCAGCTACGAGTAACAGGTACAATAAAACCACAGGAATTGCAGGCTGATTCTTCAAAGAGCACTAACTATGCATGGCAACAGGGTGTGGGGTCTGTGCAAGTGACTGAGCATTTTTCCAGCTTTATTATTAAAAATCCTAGAAAATGCTAGGACTATTGTGTCTGTAAAAGGCCTCTGCAAGCTTGGCTCTGGCCAACTCTAGAAACTGCTTGATTATAAAATGAAGTTTAATTCTCCCTTTAAAACTAGAGTTCACAAGCCACTTGAATAAAGAGGAAAAGTGAAGAAGCTTTTTTTTTTTTTCCCATCCTCTCTTCCAATTAATTTGTAGTGGGAGATTTTTGTTTCCCTTGTTGTGTTTTGGCCCCTGGCCCCATCCCTGGCCATGCAGGTGAAATGGGAAAAAAAAGAGACACTTTCTGTGCCTAATTGGAAGTTAGCCCACATACCCACTCCTCCAGGCTTTGCTAACACTAGCCAGTGGAGGCCAGCTTTCCAGTTCCTCAGTGTTCCTTAAGTTTCATAGAAAGCAAGAAGAAAATACAAGATTACTAGAACAAACGCAGAGCAATTATAATAACCAGAAGTCTAGTCTGAAGTCAGTCACGTTTCTAAGAACGCACAATTACCCCAAAAGGAAAAAAACAGAAAAAATGACAAATAATCTAAAACAGATTTATATTTTACTAAAACAAGTGTTCTCCTAGTTGAGAAAGAGAAGTTGACTATTTCTTCTGTGGGGGCTCACGGTGAAATTCAAACCTGCTTGCATTCTTCGATAATCCAGGAAGGTAACTATAACAAGGTTATAGTTATGTATATATAGGTTATAGTTATAGGTATAGTTATATATAACTACATATATATATAGTTATAAGGTTATAATTATATAGAACTATAACAAGCTAACTATAACAGTCTCCGATTGCCACTGTAACACATTGCTGCAAATGGAGGGGCTTAGAACAACACAAATGTATTCTCTCATAGTTCTGGAGAACTAAAATAAAAAACTCAAGGCATTGGCAGGGCCGCATTCCTTCTGGAGGCTTTCGACAAGATTCGGCTTCCTTATCTTTTCCAGCTGGGAGAGGCTGCCTGCGTTCCTTGGCTCACAGTCCCTTCTTCCATCCTCAAAGCACATCATTCCAACCTCTGGTGCCATCATCACATCTTTCTCTCCCTGACTCTTAACTCTACCATCTGCTTCTTATGAGAACCCTGGTGTTCGCTTTGGACTCATCTGGACAGTCCAAAATATTCTCCCCATCTCAAGAGCCTTCCATTAATCGCATCCGCAAAATTTCTGTTGGCATGTAAAGTAACCTACTCAAAGCTGCCAGGCATTGTGACGTGGCTGCCTTCGATGGGTAATTTTTCAGGCTGCCGCCGTAACCACTTCCAATCTGTGATCAAGCATAAGTACAGAGAATCCATATAGCATACAAGTAATCAAGATTTGGCTATAATTAGCAATCTAGGTCTTCAAGAAAGTAAATTAAATGACACTTTAAGTTGCAAGATAACATGCAGCTGGACTACAGATTTCTAACATATACTCTCCCCTTTTTTCTTTTTTTTTCGTACATTAATTAGGCACAGAGAAATAAGAGTATGAAATATAAGGGGAAATGACCATCTAAGCTGATGGTTTGTATGTGGAAAAATTCTCTTAAGTATGACCTAAACCAGAAGGAAGGAAGGAGGGAGGGAAGGAGAAAACTTTTTTTAAAAACTTAAATGAAATGTTTCAAACTGCAAAAATGAAATCTACGCTTTTTTATAGAATTGAATGCTCGTATCTTTATGTCCTGGGTATTTCTTTTTCTAAACACAGTGTTGTAGTAGAGATATAAGCTCAGGAAATACTAAGCAAATTCTAGCAGATTAGCAAAGGTGATTTAGATTTCAACGTGCTATGAGAGATTACCTCCACTGATCACAGCAGCTAAGAAGACTGAGTATTAATCAGCTAATGTTTGCAGCTCTTGGGGGGAAAGCAGTAGCAGATAGAAACTAAGAATTATAAAGAGAACAAAAGAAGCATTAGTCAGATAGGTAGGAATAAGTAAACATCATAAATTAGGTTAATAGCAGGACTCTACATATCTTCCTTTTCCTCTACCTGGAAAAAACCCTTAAACTAAAGCTTTATACACTCTGTATATATTCACGCATACTCACTTAACACCTGCTCTATTCAATATTAACTAAAATCAGTTTCTACAGTCTTTAAATAAAGTCAAGAAACTTGCTTAAAATTCTTGGTCTAATCCTTCTGAACTTGTTCTAATCATTTGGAAGTCAGTGTGTAATAATGGAAATAAAATAGTAATAGGTAGATTCCAAAAGACCAGGGTTACAGGCCTAGCTCTTCTGCAAACTGCTTCCGTGACTTCAAACAACCTTCTTGTCTCAATGTGCTTCCTTAACTTCATCTGTTAAGGTAAAATATTTAAGTTAGTAAATCAGAAACTGAATATGCATCCTTGTCACTGTATAGTAAATATAATTTCTCCACTGATGTCAGTTATACAAAAAGAGGTGGAACATGATTTTTTTTTTAAATGGTACCCACTTTTAGAAAATATACCTATTTGTTGGTCCTATAGGAAAATATAAGAGATACCAATATAAACGTACTGGGTCTCGTAAATATGTTATCTAGTGACAGAGGTTCGCAAACTACAGCCACCAGGTCAAATCAGGCGTAGCACTTCTTTATAAATAAAGTTTTATTGGAACTCAGCTATGCCCATTCATATGGTCTATGACTAATTTCTGGCTATAGTGACAGATTTGCATAGTTATGATAGATCAGAGGTCTGCAAATCCTATAATATTTACTCAGTCCACATATAGAAAAAGATTCCTGACCCCTGCCTAATAAAATAAAATGATACAAGACCACTGGTAAATTCTATATCACACGTTAAAATCAAATAAAAAATTTAACACAGTTTTAATGATTAATTTTATATCTATATATATATCTATAGATATAGATATAGATTTCTTCACAGGTTATATAATAAATAATGTCTCCTTAGCAAATAGTTTGTGTCATATTTCTTTTAGTTGGTTTTCTTTTCTGGGATAGTAGCTAATTTGCTGCTACTTTTATTATTATTAAGTTAAGAAGGCAACATTATGTTACAGTAATAAACAATTCCCCAAATTTTAATGCCTTATAACAACAAAGGCTTATTTCTCATAGCCACTGCATCAGCTGTAGGCCCCCCTGCACCCTTTCTCTGGGAATCAAGCTGCCAAAGACCCTTCCATTCAGACACGTGTCCATTATTGTGACGGAGGGAAAGAGAATATAGTAAATGGCGCATGCCTTTTAAAGCTTCCACCCAGAAATGATACGTCCCTTCCAATCACATTTCATTCTTCAAAGTAAGTCACACGGTCATGTCTCATTTCAAGGGGAGTGGAGCAGTACAATTCTACCACAGGACCAGAAGCAGGAGAGGCAGAATATCTGAGACAGGTTCTTAAGACAGTCATTGTATCTGCCAAAAACGGTTTGAAAGATAGAGTTAAATATCTCTTGCCTGGGGAGACTCTGCATCAAATATGGCACCGCCATAAAAAGCGTGATACTGTAATTCCACTGTAATTTACCAAAGTCTAGACTCTCTGGCTCTGAGTCCATATGGTAGTGGTGAAAGTGCTAAGCCATTTTTGCAAATCCTATGACGAAGATTTCTTTAGCAGTGTGGAGTATTTCTTCAACTACAGTGTTAGTTTTAGTTTTCTGAACTCTTGGGCATTTCTGAATTCCATTTATTTGATATTCAAAATAATCCCTTGGTCCTTTCCAACATTTAAAAATAGCAGTTGAAGTTTAGCTGTGAGTTCTCTTAATGTCTATAGAAATTTACTTGCCATACTGAGTAAAATGCATTATCATTTCTCACTATTAAAAACAGCATTTAAATTATGATCTATCTTAGTTTCTAAAATTACTTTCCTGCATTTTTTTAAAAACAGCAAATAATCAAGACACAATTCACAAATGATGTACAACCTTCTCTTCTTTTAAAAACCTTATGAAATTGCCTTTAACATATTACATTTTCATATTAGAGACTTAACAGTTTTACTTTATTGGAATGGTCAGACATAATCAAGGAATTTGTGCCAAGCTACCCTTTTGAAAGTTACATCTTTAGGTTATATTGACTAGTAATATTCCCAGTGTTACACATCAGGAAACACAAGGATATCAAAATTATAAACCATTTTTAATTGAAAAAAGGAGGGTTTTTGTTCCAAGTTTTTCTGTTCCAAGTTAGATAAGAGACTTACAGAATCCATGGTAATATCCTTTATATTTAATGAACACTCTTAAACTTTTGTTATAATACAATTAATGTTTAACATGTAGACATGGAACTATTCTATACAATCATTACACAGTATTTTCTGCAATAACAGTTAAGGGGAAAACGGTACCTAAAAAATATATAGTGCTCTCTTGGTCAAATAAAAGTTGATTTCATTTAATGCAAGATTATTTTCAGTCTGGGTGTCTTCACTATTGATAAAATAGACTGTAGATGGGCTTCTCTAGCTGGAGGGACCATATGCATAAGAAAGTGCTTGCAGTGAAGATGACATATGTCATACCATGTGCCAAATACCATCCTAGATCTGGAAGTGACAATTTTCTTATATATACTGGCACTTGGAGCTCTCTAGCTTTGGATTTATTTCTTCTCCATAAGAGCTCAAGTGACACTATGTGTGTTTCTGAAAAGCCTGGTAGGAGGTTTTCTGGCAATTAGCTATTTTATATTTTACATTCTTTATCTGATATCTTTTAATTAGTATGCTTATGAACTATTTTTGTTGTACTTCTCAAACGTCAGACACAAGCTTGAATCATCTACTCTACAGTCTTCAGGTTTCTAAGGAACATTCAGCCATACCCTAGTGCACATAAAACAGACATGAATTTTGCTCCTTTATTTATGAAACAAATGGGAAATTCTGCTGTCTCTGTGTACCTTACCATTCTAGTCAGTTCACAAAAAATCAACATGCTAAATGGCCAACTGGCATATTTGCTAACGTATTTATTTACAAAAATATTTTTTAAGATTTTATTTATTTATGAGAGAGAGAGAGAGAGAGAGAGAGAGAGAAAGCGCATGCGCACAAGCAGGCAGAGCGGCAGAGGCGGAGAGAGAAGCGGGCTCCCCGCGGAGCAAGGAGCATGCTGCAGGACTCCGTCCCAGGACCCTTGAATCATGACCTGAGCCAAAGGCAGCGGCCTAACCGACTGAGCCACCGAGGCATCCCTGTAAAAATACTTTTTAAAAAGCAACTAGTTATAACGCGTATAGCGATTTATGTAAGACGGATTGGCTTATGACATTTTGAGGATTTCTGCAAAGTCTTAGTTGACTGATTTTCATTTCGGAATTTCATATGGGCACTTTTCAGTTTATGCTGATGTTTTTCCAATTCTCTTCTATCAATAAGTATATCAACCTTAGCATGTGATCTCCAGCAATTAGTAGTCAAAATTTTACAAGTAATGTGGTTTTTCTTGTCTCTGCCTTGTTCACATTTACCCATCTTTTAGCATGTTTAAGGTTTTAATATTTGTAAGATTTAATAAATTTATACTTTTTTATTACTTTATTACTCTTTCTTCACTTATACTTACTGACTCGTCACTGTTACCAAAAATGGTAGTGACATATATCTTCCATGCATTCTCACTTCCTTTCCACTACTTTGAATGGTTTGCAGACTTTGTATTAAATGCTTTTTCAAACCATTGCCAGATCAACATATTTTATTTGTTAGCAATCAAAATTTCTTTTGTGACTTGATTATTTTGGCTACTTCTTATTTCTCTCAAATGTGCTTAAGTTATTTACTTTCTTTTTTTTTAATTTTTAGGTTTTTTTTTTAATTTTTTTTAATTTTTTTAATTTTTAGGTATACTTAAAATTCCTGTGTCAATTCCTGAAATTAACACATAAGCATTAATTTGTGTTTCTAGCAATAAATTTTTAAATGTCAATGTGATATTATTTTTATTATATAATATATATAATTACATAATATTTATATATAAATAAATTATATAATATATAATTATATAATAAATAATATAATATAATATATATAATATAATAATATAATTATATTATTTTTATGATTATTTTTACCCACATTTGAATACACAACTTTGGAAAAAAGTAGAAAATTGGCAAACTGGCTATTTGAAGAATTGGCAATTCAGTTAAATAATCATTTGTTAGACTGGTCTTGGGCAAGTTGGCCTACTTCCCTAGACCAGGTATTTGTAGTGAAGAGTAAAACGGAAGAGGTAAACATTCTACACATGGGCAATGAGTTATTTTTCATTACCTATGGAATTCAAGTATTCACCCCAATTTCAAGTATGATCTTTCTCTAGTGCATACTATGAAAGCAAATTTCTATCATTTTTTTTAGTAGTTGTCCACATGTACTTCCCCACCATGCCCAGATTCACCCCAGATCATGGTTCATCTCACTGTCAACCACCACTGGAAATTCTTAGACCTAGAACTTTCTAGATCACCCTGGAAACTTCTTTTCTTTTTTCTTTTTCTTTTTTTTTTTTTTTTTTGCAAACTTCTGAGAGAACAGAGAATTTGTGTGGGGCAGGCAGTACTTCCCTCCATAATCCCTGTCCTTCAGCAGTTAAAAGGAACTGCAGTACAGGATGTAGATAGATAATGTAGGGGCACAAAGGGGAGTATTTCTAGAATCTGGGAGTAAAAAACAAAGAAGGTAAACCTTTCAGAGTGAGTACTCTTTGAGGGCATCACTGAGTTCCAATCTGGCTCCTCCACTTTTAGCCTCAATCAAACCACAAAACCCTACCCATATTTCTTCTGCCGACCCTGGGCCTCTAATATCCATTCCTCTAGCCTGCATTTCAGTTCAAAGCAGTGGTAATCAGCCCTAGCATCACACTCAAATCACCCAGGGAGCATTTTTAAGATGCCAAAGCCCTGGCCTTATCCAGTAATTCTCATTTAATTGTCTATGGGGTCTAGCAGTGGGTTTTTTAGTTTAAAGCTCCCAGGTGATCCTAACATACAGTGAGACCTAAGAACATGGATCTAAAGAGAGCTTTACACATATTTCCACATCACTTCACATATGATAATAGTATTTGTGAAACACACTGAGTAAACCTGAGATGCTACTGGATGTTGGAGATGGTGTGGTGGTTTTGGGGGACAGGGTGCAATGAGAAGCTTGTAACTGACCAGATCCCATCCAGCCATCAGGCCAACAGAGATGCAAAAACTCGTGATCTCCATTCATGTAAGCCATTATTGGCATCCACATTTATTTGTAGGAAAACAGTTCCTGTGATCTATGGCAGTAATCAAGGCAGCATCCACAAGTGATCAAGGATGGCTCTTGGCACTCCAGTGCTATGCCACTGTCCAGCTCATCACATGGCACTGGCCCTCCCAGTGTGTTTCATTTGGAGATTACCCACCAGTATGAATTACACATACTCTCCAAAGTGCCCACAGACTGACTACTGAACCACCCAAGTTACTTACCATCAAAGGCAAGAGCCATATAAGTGCTTATTGCCTACCCTAAATGAAGACCCACAGTACATTTCTAATACACACTACTTGACTGGTTGAAGTCTGTATATCCTGATCAGCTACAGCAGTAAAAGCCCAAAATCAAATTCCTCAAGCAGTAAAATCTGAATAGTGGGGGAAATCCCCGATTTTCACAAGGAACAACTGATTAATTTTAGGAGATTCTTGCTTGCTTGGGGCAGGCAAAGCTCAGTCACTCCTTCCCCTCAGATCAGAAGTAGAATAAAGGAATGGGAGGCCCCGTGTTGGGGGCCCAGACACCACCCTGTCACTCCACGGGAGGGTAAATGGACGGCTCAGTTTAGGAAGAATCTGTAGCAGACTGTCGACTGTCTGGATTTAAATAAATCGGCCTCGTGGAGAGCAGCAACAGTTACACACACATGCTCACACGTACAGGACACGCTCACACATGGGCATGCCAGAGCGACAAGCTGCACAGCTCAGGGCAAGAAATAAAGTAATGATGGTGAACAGACCCAATCACAGCCTTTCCCCTTAGCCAAGGGGGGAGGGCCACTTTGTTTTCATATCCCATGTTAGGTCCCCGTGTGTGGTTTAGATAAAAATGCTATTCGTGACTTTATTGTGTGTGTGTGTGTGTTTGGTTTGATCCATATTTTTACCTATGAGAATTAGAATACTCAAAAGATTTCCTATTTCTGTGTAAAATTAATATGATTTTTTTTCTAATAGTGATGGCACCAGCCTATAGGTACCAGCCAGAAGCAAAAGATTGGGAATGTATAGGGTAGTCTTTCTTACAAGGGAAATTTGACAATGGAAAGCTTGTTGGTCTTTCCTCCCAGGATAATGTCAGACTTTGGTGTCAAAATAGCATTACCCATTCATGCCATCCTAACTCCTAAGTAGCAGAATAATCAGAGGTGGGCTTAGCTGATGAAAGCTCAAATAAAGAATGTAACTAACCTGGAGTAGGCAATATCCCCTATCCTTTTCCTGGTTTCAAATGTTATACAGTTTATTGAAAGTGGAGGAGCCTTGAGTCTTGTTTAATCAGGATACTGATCCAAGGAACTGATCCTCTTTGTTAATGCTGACCCTCGTCCTGCTTCCTCTAGCGAAACTAATGTGGCTCAAGTTGGACGTATTCATGAACAATATAATAGAAGAAGAAAAACTCTGCTTACTTTGCTGCAGAAATATGAAAGCTGCATAGGAAACGGAAGTTGATAGCTCTGCAGGATATGATAAGCATCAAACATGAGACTGTATTCAGAACAAAAAAATTAAGTGAGGGGAGTGGCAGTCTATATAGTCTAGCTTAGTCAACTTTTCTTGAGTTGACTGGAATGCAGAGAGAACCGTGTAATGTAAACCGGCATCCTTTCCCAACAGGAAGCAGCTTAGGTTACAGGAAGAAGCAAAATTTGACCTACATGTACCTAGACATGAGAGAAGAAAAGATGGAAGCGAGAGCCATGAAGCGAGAGCCGCCATGACCAACTCCAACTCCCACTGACACCCCTTAAAATGCAACATTACGCAACCCGGCTTTTATGTTTAGTCAGTTGTTATAATTACTTGGTGGGGCTCTACAGGAATTACTTCCCTATTATTAGAGGAAGAAATGAGTCCAAGGCAGAGTTGGGATAAAGTGTAGCCCAATTCTGAGTGTAATTATCAGAAATATGTGATAGTGATTCCAGTTTCATCGAGAAGAGCAGCAGCCCATCTTATGGGAAGTTGAAACAGTGACCTTAAACATTGCGTCTCTGATTGCTCTAGGAGGCTCACATTGCACATATCTGAAAGACCCCACAGAAAACCCGTTCATCCTAGAAGGGTGTACAGAACAATTTCCTCCAAGCTCCAAGTGGAAGGTAAATTAGAGAAAACACAGGGGAAGTGGCATACCAGAAATTATCTACTGCAAGAGCAGTGTAAATTTACAGTTAGAGGAGCCAGTAAATCACAAAGAGTTCACACCACAGGCTGTTTTTACGCTAACCAGGTAGCTCAACCTCCCTTAATTGTTCTGATCAGAACCTTACTATTGACACTCCTAGAGTGCACTGAAATGAAATGGAAACCAGGAAATTTGCCTTTCAGACCCCTGGTAGTAAATGGCAAGAAGTTTAATTTTAGAGGAGCTGTTACACAACCAACAATGCATTAGGGACACAGGAAAAACCCAACCTGTTTACACAAAAAGACAGTTACAGAAATGTTCCCTGAAACATTATCTATAATAATTCAAGACTGGAAATACACTAATTGTTCCTCAACTGGCTAAATACACTGTATGAATATTCAACAGAACATGACATAGTAGTTAAAATATATAAATTTGAGCCATGTGTTTCAAAAATCTTAATACTGAGCCAAAAAAAAAAAAAAAAAAGGAGTTACAGGATAGCACTTCATAAAATGTCACTTGAGTAAAATCTTTTATTTTATTTATGGATATATGCATTTAATAATGATAAAAAGCATGCATGGAAATGATAATAAAGTTAAGACAAAGCTTATCCTGGAGGAGGTCAGTAGATAAAATGGAAGAAAGAAAAAAGGGTACGCAGGTTACTTTAAATGTTTCTGCAGTATTTCATTCCCTCCAAATAACAGAAGCAGTTAGGAGAAAATGTCAAGAAGCAGGAAGGTACTCACCACTATCTTCTATACTATTCTACGTGTTTGAAATATGCTGTATTACAGACCTTAGAAAAAATAGACAGCAATAAATAATAAGAAAATTTAATAATATCCAATTTAAAGCAATGGATAGATTATCCAGACAGAAAAATCAATGGGGAAACATTGGCTTTAAATGACACGTAACACCAAAAGGACTTAACAGATATTTACAGAACATTCCATCCAAAAGTAACAAAATACACAGTTTTCTCAAGTGCACAGGGAACATTTTCAAGATAGATCATATGTGAGGTCACAAAAAAATCTTCATAAATTTAAAATGATTGAAATTTTTTCAAACATCTTCTCAAACCACAATGGTATGAAACTAGAAATTAATTACACAAGAATAGTTAGAAAAACTAACAAATACATGAAGATCAAACAACATGCTACTGAGCAATAATGAGTCAAAGAAGAAATCAAACAAAAATCAAAAATACATTGCGACAAATGAAAATGGAAATGAAACATATCAAAACTTATGAGACACAGCAAAAGCAGTTCTAAGAGAGAAGCTCATTATAATACAGGCCTACCTCAGAAACAAAAAAGTCTCAAATAAACTAACTTTATACCTCACCTCAAACAACTAGGATAAAAACAAAGGCCAAAGTTAGTAGAAAACAGGAAATAACAAAAATCAGAGCAGAGATAAATGAAATAGAGACTAAAAAGACAGTAGAAAAGATTAATGAAACTAAGCTATTTCTTTGAAAAGATAAACAAAATTGACAAACCCTTAGCTAAACTCTCCAAGAAAAAAAAAAAAAAAGAAAGAAAGAGAGAGAGAAGAAACTCAAATAAAATCAGAAATAAAAGAGATGTTATAACTAATACCAGAAAAATACAAAGAATCATAAGAGACTACTATGAAAATTATATGCCAATAAAGTGGACAACCTAGGAAAAATGGTTAAGTTCCAGGAAAAATACAACCTACCAAGACTGAATTATAATGAAATAGGAAATCTGAACAGACTGATCACTAGTAAGGGGATTGAACCAATAATCAAAAACCTCCCAACAAACAAAAATCTAGGATTAGACGGATTCACTAGTAAATTTTACCAAACATTCAAAAAAGAATTAATACTAATCCTTCTCAAACTCATCTAAAAGATAAAAGAAGAGGGAACTCCTCCAAACCCATCAAACTCATTTTACAAGGCCAATATTACCCCAACACTAAAACCAGGAAGGTATGCCACACACAAAAAAAATTTAAAGGCCAATAACCTCTCTGAACAGAGATACAAAAATCCATAACAAACTATTAGCAAACTGAATTCAATAATACATTAAAAGGATCATACACCATAATCAAGAGGGATTTATTGCAAGGATGCAAAGATGGCTCAAAGTCTGCAAATCAATCAATGTAACACACCACATTAACAAAATGAAGACTAAAAATGACATGATCTTCTCAACAGATGCAAAATAAAAGGCACTTGGCAGTATTCAAAATCCATTTATAATAAAAAAAACTCTCAATAAAGCAGGTATAGAGGAACAGAACCTCAATGTAACAAAGGCTATATATGACAAGCCCACAGCTAGCAACATACTCAATGGTGAAAAGCTGAAAGCAATTCCTCTAAAGTCAGCAACAAGACAAGGATGCCCTCTCTTGCCACGTTTATTCAACATAGTATTGGAAGTCCTAGCAATAAGGGAAGAGAAGAAATTAAAAAGCATCTCCCAAATTGGAAAGGAAAAAGCAAAACTGTCACTGTTTGCAAATGACATATGTAAAAAACCCTAAAGACTCCATCAAAAAACTGTTAGAACTAGTAAATAAACTCAAAAAAGTTGCAAGATTCAAAATAAATACACAAAAATCTGCTGTTCTATACACCAATAACGAACTATCAGAAAGAGAAATTAAGAAAACAATCTCATTTACAAATGCATCAAAAAGAATAAAATACCCAGGAATAAATTTAGCCAAGGAGGTGAAAGACTCTATACTGAAAACTATAAGACTTTAAAGAAATTGAAGACACTATGAGTAAATGAAGATATTCCATGTTCATGGATTGAAAGAATTAATATTGCTAAAATGGCCACACTGCCCAAAGCAATGCACATATTCAATGTAATCCCTATTAAAATTCCAATGGCTATTTTCACAAAAATAGAACAAACTATCCTTAAATTTATATAGAGCCATGAAAGACCCTGAACAGTCAAAGCAATCTTAAGAAAGAGGTACAAAGCTAGAGGCATCATACTCCCTGATTTCAAACTATCTTACAAAGCTATAGTAACTAAAACAATATGTTATCAGCATAAAAATAAGCATATAGATTAATGGAACAGAATAGAGAACCCAGAAATAAACCTATGCATATATGGTCAATTAATTTACAACAAAGAAGCCAAGATTATACAATGTGGAAAGGACAGTCTCTTCAATAAATGGGGCTGGAAAAAATTAGACAGCCACACGCAAAAGAATGAAACTGACCACTATCTTACACCATACACAAAAATTCACTCAAAACGGATTAAAGATTTGAACATAAAACCTGAAACCATAAAACTCCTAGAAGAAGACATTGGCAGTAAGCTCCTTGACATGGGTCTTAGCAATGAGTTTTTTCAATCTAACACAAAAAACAAAAGCAACAAAAGCAAAAATAAATAAGTGGTATCCCATCAAACTAAAAAGCTTTTACACAACAAGGGAAACTGTCAACCAAATGAAAAGGCAACCTACTGAATCGTAGAAAATATTTATAAATCATATATCTGATAAGGAGTTAATACCCAAAATATAAAAGAGCTCATACAATTCAACACCAAAAAAACCCAAACAGTTTGAGTAAAAAATGACAGAAGATCTAAGTAGACATTTTTCCAAAGAAAACATGCAGATGGCCAACAGGTATATGAGAACACATTCCACATCATTAATCATCAGGGAAATGCAAATCAAAACCACAGTGGGGGTTGGGGGAGGTAGGCAGTGGGAGAAATGGGTGAACTGTTCTTTTTGTTTAACTAAATTAATTTATTTTTTAAAGAAATTACACAATCTATTTCAGAAAACAGCAGAGGAAACAGCACTTCCCAACTCGTTTCATGAAGCCAATATTACCTTGATTTCAAAACCAGACTGAAAAAGTATTTAAAAAAGAAAACTACAAACCGTTTCTCATGAATTTAGAAGCAAAAACCAAAAAAATATTAGCAATTGAATCTACCAGTGCATAAAAGGAATTATATAGCATGACCAAGTTGGAGTTATTCCAGGGATGCAAGGCTGGTTCAACATTTGAAATCAAATGATACAATCCATCATGTCAACAAACTAAGGTAAAAAGTCATAAGATGTTATCAATTGATGCAGGAAATGCATTTGACAAAATTCAGCACACACACCCCCACACACACAAATACATAGGAAATACGCTATTGAAAAAAAAATACCAAAAAATGATGTATATGTTGGGGGAGAGAAAACTGCAGCAGAAGATAGCAACATATTACTAGTGATAGTTAATGGATACTGCTTCTAGGTTTATCAATTAGACCTGGCAAAGAAAATGTCACTTTGAGAAGAATATAATGAATATAATGAAAGAACTGCACTGTCATAATAAAAAGTCATACCATTCTTTCTGGCATTTTATTATAAAATGCTTTATAAAATAAGAAAACAAGGACCAACAAAAAATATGTCATAAATGGCATCAAATCAGGAAGACATGTAACAGTTAGATGTTGTACTGGTAAACTGATCAGAGAGGAAATTCGGATTAGAGAGAAACATATCAGAACTACTATAATATAAATGTGTGAAGTTTGTGAATTCAGAGAAAAGTATATAGGACACCAAGATCTTTAGGAAAACAAAGAGAAAGCAAACAAGTGTGGATGTTTTGTATTTTTGCAACCGAAAAAATGAGGCAACCCACAAAAGTAGGACACGACTGTAGGAGTCTAACCAAATCAGCTTCCAGTCTCCCCAGAGACTGTACTGTGCCTGCAACATCGCTCCTGCTCACCTCACCTGTGCTTTTCCCCTTTTCCATGGCGTTTAACTAAGAAACCCTCAAAGGCAGTAACTCATTATTCAAGGCACAGAAACACTTGTAGTTGGGGCCAGCTTAGAAGAAGTTTAGAGGAATCATTAGCAGGGATATGTGGCAAAACACAAAGGTCACAGGGAGCGGAGAAAAGGGTTTTGGCTGTGGGCGCAGGTCACCAGGTCTGTGGTCACCACTGCTGCTGGGATATCTCGCCCTGGTGAGCAGTCCCACTTTGTAATCCAGAAAGGAATGCAGACTCAACATCAGCCCTGCCACAGGAACTCAAGCTAGAGCACACAGACTCACTCAGACACACATGGGTAGGAGGGATGGCCCGTAGAGAAATGCAGAAACCATTCTAATCCCCGAGACAGGTCCCATGCCAGTCCCCCTATCATCACTTTCTTTACCCACCTGATCCCCACTGTTCTTTTCCCAAGCAGCAGAGCCCAGTGTGTGAGACAAGAATCACAGACTTTCATCTCAGCAACACCACTATGTGACCTCGAGGCCAAGAAAGGCTGAGTGACTTGATCAAAACTCCACAATTAATGGAAGGATGGGGGGCTCTCTTGTTAGAATTTGGTGTGTGTGTGTGTGTGTGTGTGTGTGTGTATCACTACCTCTAATAAGCACACTGATTTTTTTTTTCTGGCACAAATTGATGAATAATTAATTGTCCCCTTCTTTTTTAGTCAATGGAACTAACTAAACAAAAACAGGTTTTAAGGGCTTTGTTTGCTAGTTTATTAATCTGGCAAAGAATCTTTGGGTATATTTTGCATTTTTTTTGCTCTGGGGAATAAATCCCATGATGCTGCAAAAAATAAGAGACTTTTCCAGAGGATCAACTTCATATTGAATATATTTGGAAAATTTTAAAAGCCTTCCTGAAAATGGCCAGAATATTTTAATTGCATTCAACACATAACACACTATCGTATGGCAAAGGCCAAAGTGACTGGAACGGAATGAAACAAGAGCTGTTCTATCGTTTTAATAAAAGATACGCCATTGAGAATCTTTTTTTAAAAAAACAAGATATTTGAATCAGGCATCCTGGTAACGAAAAGCTATTCTACTTTAGCCTTTATTTACTGGTGGTCCTCAAAGCTGACTGCCCACGCAAATCACCAAGGGAGCTTTTAAAATATTCTGATGCCAGGGTACTGCCCCTGACCAATTAAAGCAGTCTCTCTAGGGGTGCGGACTAGGCATCGGCAAATTTTAAAAGCTCCCTAGGTGATTCTAATACGTAGTCAAGGTTGAGAACAACTGATTTAGACATTGCTGTCCCAATTAATATTTAAACAGTCACAGCCCATTGGTTTTACTAATCCAGCTGTATTACCACTGGCACAAAAAAGATTATTTTTTAAATACCATATGAAAAGGAAGATCAATGGGCTCTTGAAGTGCAAGTTACTCTGTAATCCTTCTGAGTCACTGTCCATTCTGGTAGTCCTCGTGTTTTAAGTCATTGCCTGTGCTTTTGTAGAACCGAAAGTGTTAATCCTTTCTCACAGACACTAGTGCAAACCTTGATATTGAATAATCCACTGAGTTGTGTGTTTAAGATCTTTGCTTCATTAAGTCACCAGATATTCCTGGAAGCAGAAGAGTGGCAAGATGTCAACCTGAGCTTTGCTGAGCCAAAAGAATTAGCTTTTACCGTATTTCTAAAGATGAATGTGCTCTTAGAGCATGTCCATTAGTCCCAATACTCTAATGAATGTGTGGCCTGACAGACACAATAATTGGCATAGTTCAGAGTGTAAGAGAATCACTTTGATGAATCAGAATAAGGTCAAGGGAAAGAAGAAACAAGGATTTAGTTTGCACACATTTCTAACCATAGCAACAAGAAAGAATAAATAGTAAAAAACAAGATTAGGTGGACTTTGATAACCCATCGGTGTGGGACCCCCTCATCTCATTAACACTAATCAATAGGAAGGTGGCTTTGCTGTAAAACAGTGGCCCTGGAGTTCCACAGACCTTATTGCGTATCCTAGCAATGCCTTTTTTTTTTTTCCTTTAGAAGTTTGGGAATCTTATCTACTGGAGCTAATCTCTGGAATTTCTGGCCTTATCTCCTGATTGCTACTCAGTGAGATAGGTCACTGAGAATACTCTAGGATTTTATTTCCCGATGAGATTACTGTCAACATTTTCCTCTTACACCATCATCCCTGGCCTTCAATGTGGCAGGGCTCTCTCTGTTGGCTCTGGAAAACATTTATAGCACTCAGGTATAATTCTTTCGATTAAAATATGTTTTGCTTCTGCTCTTCAGTGAAACAATAAAGGTAGATTGCAGAGCAAACCCTTCTATTCCTCCTAAAAGGACCTGCTGTGAACTACAAAAGAGAAATACAAAAGTGAATTGCTTCAAATGAACATGAGACCTGCTCACTCATGCTGGGTCATACTAAAAGAGATTTCCCTCTGTCTGGGCAATAACGAAGGGAAGTCTTATTCTTAACCAAGCTTGACATGTGTCTGAGACAAGACGTTAGTCATGCTTGGCTTCATCTTCTCAGGAATCTCTTGTTTAATTTAACTCAATGACTTTGGATTGTGCAGGAGGAGCACATTCTAAACCTGAATTAGACAAAAGAATCTAAACTGGAACCTAAAACCATTTCTATCTCTTCTGGGTCCCAACCTTACCGTTGGCATGAAGAACAAATCAAGTCAGGAGACTGTGATCTCTTCTCTTGATAGAATCACAGATTTGAAGGTTTAAAAAAGGTAGAACCAATTATGATAGGCTATTTGGAATTTCTGAAGGGTGTTTTGATAACTATTAAATGTCCTGTTTTTAATAAATTCAAAACAGATTTGGCTTGAAAACACATGCAGAGAGAAAACTGATAGGTATGTTAATGACAGAGATGGTAGGCAAAATCACTAGGTGATAATTTGGGACCAGCTAAAATGATGCAGATTATATTTGATCTTCTTTAGCTACTCATGTTTTTTTATTTTCCAGTCGGTCAATTAACACAAATGTTTCATGTGACTACTACATTCTCAGCATTACAAGACACATAGAAGAATTACATGACCACTTCTACTTCACGCAACTTAACTTCTGGTTGGGAATCTCAAAACCCAACTAAGCAAGCTATGAACCATCAACAAACAAATCATATGAGGCCATATGTGTGGGAATTACAAATAATGACTCCAACACATTCTGTTCTATATTTCAGCCATTTCCTACTTCATAGACATCAGAGACAACTTGACTTTGCCCATATTTTGGGATTAGTCCTCATACCCTTGGGAAAATTCTCCCTGTAAATTATTCTTCATTTTATGTCAGATGAGCCCAATCCAAACCAATTCAATATTTTCTGGTAGCTTTTACAGATTTTTTTACCCCATTCACAATGACAAATGTATTTTACGTAAAGATGTCATACCCACTACAATCATATAACTGATAGGAAATTTTAACAATTTTTACATGGTGTGATGCCATATGATACTTTCTATTTGATTCAGTTCTATTTGATGTCCTTTTAAAAAAAAATTGTCAATCATGATCCACCAAATGATTTTATAATCTACTAATGGGTCACCCTGCCATAATTTGAATGATATGAGTCTGGATCTTTATTTTGAATGGTTATAGTGAAATGTGTCATGGATTTCAGAATCACATGCTCACTAAATAAATTATAACTGGCTTTCCAACAAGGGCTTTAAAAACATGAGTTGGCTTCGTAAGCGCTTGTAGGTGTGGGTGACAGATATTTGCTTGAATCAATCCTAAACCCATACATACCCTCTACTTTCAGCTTGAATGGGTCATAAATTTGTTTTCCCAGGCTCACCACCTTTTGGGTACTACCTCCAACTTCTAATATTAAAATTGGAGCTTCATCAGGCAAAATGTATTTTGATATCTGACTTTCACCACAGTCCCAGTATTATTTGGGGTCAGATTTTTTAAATAAGTGCCCCTGGGCATGAACAATCTCTGCTGGCTTCCTTGTCAGGTAACACAGACTCAAGGACAGACCTCTTCAATGCATTTCTCCAAAGTAGGAAGATCATTAAAACATTTGGCCTTTGGATCCTAAAATTATAGCTATCTATAATTGAAAGTAAAAGGAGAGATAGACTGGAAAGATAAGATAATCTGTTTTGATGCTGAAGACTGAATACGATATTCAAATCAAATGCATAAAATACATAATGAAAAAGATATCAAATTGCTTTCAGTTCAAGGACAGTAGAAATTCATTGTTTTAAAAAACAGAAGCACATTAGAGATATTCCATATTATTATTATAGGAAAGATATATTTATGAGTATTTACATAAGGAACACAATCTACCCACTGAATTTGCAATAGAATCACATTTGTTATCATTTGTTTACAGTCTTGCATCCCAGGTGAACAATGTAAAGATGGTTATTATTCATTCAATAAATATTTATTGAGCGCTCACTACACAGCAAACACTATCCTAGGCTCTGAGGAAAGAGATGAACAAACCAGGCATGGTTCTCGGTTGCAAAGACTTGTATTTTATTGGGGGAAGATGGCCAAACCCCAACAATAACTAAAGGCAGTGAGCACCCAATAGTGATAAGTGTATGTGAGGAAGCAGAAGAGGTGATGTGATTGTAGTGCGTGGCCATTTCCGGTGAACTGGCTGAGAGAGTCTGTCTGTAAATGACACAATGTGACCAACAGCTGAGTGGCCCCACGTGACAGTCTGCAATGACTGAGGAAAGAACACTGCCCACCAAGAAACAAACCTGCAGGAGGAATCAAAAGAAAGCTAGTAATCCTGGGTACGGTAGGCCAAGAGGGGGAGCAGCGTGAGATAATGTTAAGGAGGAGACAGGAGCAAAATCATGTTTGAATTTCTCTTTACATATTATGGAAAACCTCTGTTGTGTTTTGGGCAAATCTAACACATGCTCTCAACAGACCACTCTGATGGCCATGTGGATAGTGAACTGCAGAGAAGCAAGGGGAAACAGGGAGACCATGAAAAGGTACTTTGGTAGCCAGGAAAGAGATGTCATTAGTTTGGACTAGAGTGACAGGGCTGATAGCTTTATTACTTAGCGGTAATGTATGATAGAGCTGGTGAAGGTAAAATGATGCCATAGAAAAAGTGATGTGTGCAGCATGTCCTCATGTAAATGCATTAGGAATAAAGCAGAAAATAGGCTACCTGAGAAATTTTTTAAAATAAATAAATAAAATAAAAATTTTTAAAAAGGCAGAAAACAAAACAGGGGTACAGGAGATATCCCCTCTTATTCCTCTGTACATTTTAAAGATATAATTGAAATCCAGGCATTGTCTTCACACTGAAAGTCTCAGAAACTATCACTGTTCTCAGGATCCTTGTTAAAACATCATACATGCTATAACTCAGGAAAAGACTCGTTCATGAGAGACTTCATCCCATAAGGAACTCTCTCACCACAACAGAATAAGAAATTAAAATGCCATAAAGGAAGTGGGAGAACTGAATGAGAACAGTTGTGGAGGGAAACAAAAGGAGAGCGATAGCAAGAAATCAAAAGATATATCCAAATGCTCTGGTCAAATCTCCCCTCAACCAAGTAGCAAATCAATCTACAGCTTCTACAACTCGGGATGTTACTGTGAAAGACCCCCAGAGAGAATCCAGCCCTCAAAAATATTTGAGGAATTGAACTGAATTTTACAAAGAAAGAATCTTTGCCTTTATCCTCCCTAAAAGCTTTATTGGAGATTTCAATTCCATGCTAATCACAAAATTTGAAGCATTCAAATAATAATCTAATTTCAAAAGTGCCTTGGCATATGTACCTGCCATCCACTTCTCTCTACGGATTTATGCTCTGGAAATTTCTGTTTGTGAACTTCTTTTGTTAGTCAATATGTGAAGATATACCTTCCTGTTATGAATTAAAATACATTCGGAGTTAAATTTTCACAGTTGGACGGTTTTGCACCGTAGGTTACTTTAGACACCATTATTTAGATTACATTTAAGTTTCATTACTGAGTTAAATAAATCATCCCAATTCCCTCCTCTTCTAGACTCCCAATTTTACAGTCTAAAACTGCTCTTCCTTAAGGCACATTCTTCATTTTGCCCTTACTTTGGCTGGCTGCCTTTTACCTTCATAGGAACAGGAATTAATTTTAATCAGACTTTCTCCTCTACAGGTTTCCATAACATCAACACTGTAGTCATGTAGAGTTTTATTCCAAAAAGGATTGTAGTTAAGATTCCTTAGGCCACAATGTACATAATTTTCTTAAAATAAGCTTTTATAAAAGGCAAAATAGTCTATGACTTTTTTTCAGAACTCACTTGATCAAATTGTATAAATAAATACTTTCAGGTCTAATACCATTGATATAGCTATGTATTTCTTGCCAACTTCAGCCTGATTCATTGCTCTTGGCATGTTCCAAGGAATAATATCAAAACTGTTGAAAAAAGGCTTTTTGTAATACCAAAGGCCAACCTCTGGTTCTTCTCAATTATGCTGTGATAATCTCAATCAGTAGGTCAGGAATTAAACATGCTAGTTTCAGCTCTCTAGCCATGTAACTATTCTTAGAAAAAAATTGTCCTTACCTGTTCTTTGTTATTGGGTCTTCTAAAGGTAAAATTAAATAGAACATAAGTGATCTTACATGTATCATTTAAAATAGAGGGGATTTGGGACCTAAATTATCCAATTAAGTGCTTAATTGATCACTTTCAACCGAGGAGGTGACAAAAGAAGGGGAAAGTCTTATAAACAAAGTACAATTTTTTAAAAGCTGGATGAGTAGTTTCAAAAATACATTCAACATTTTCAATTGTCTCTGTATTCCTGCCAAGAGCATAACCCCAACCAAAAATTTTGGACAAGAGTTTCCTAGCCGACCCATGGTCCTTCTCTCCCATTTCATGGTCAGTAGGACCTGATCATCTTTGCATACTTGACTAGTAGTAGGCAAAAAAAAAAAAAAAAAAAACCTAAATAAAATAAAACAAACAAAAATTAATCGATAAAATCTAAACTGCTTGTGTGCTAGAGTTTCCAAAGTTGTAATGCATAGTGGATATTTAGCCTTTTTTTTTTCCTTTTTTTTTTTTTTTTTTTTTTAACTAAACAAGACCCTTTCTTCTGCCCTCCAGGGAAGCTTAATTCATACCAGGGAAAAATACCATACCTGATTCCTTCTTTTCCTTTACAGATGGTAAAGGAGGGGAAATTGATTAAGAGTCACAGCAGATGACCCATTGTCAAGCACAGGTATGGGCGAGTTTTCCATATGCATGTCTAGGCTTGGCAAACTAGAATGTTCCCCTTAATAAAATGGAAGGGGTTTGGGCGTGGGAGATGGGGAAGGTGTTTCCAGGGCCAGGAGAAAGAGAGAGATTGGGTGAGAAGCAAATATCTTGGAGACTAGAGACTACAGAGAAGGATTTTCGAGACTATATGAGTTGTCTCTCAACTACAAACTGTTTGTGTTACAACGCCTCCTCCGTCTTCTCACACCATCAATATAGGGCACGATACACCTGAACTTGTTAAAAGAGAAGGGTTGAGGAATCAAGGAAAGGGAACCTTGTCACATTCAGATCGCCAAGGCATACAATAGGGCAGCACCCTGGGAACAGTGAAATGACTCGTAAAATTGACAGCTGCAGCAGAAGCCAGAGATGACTAGAGAAATATAAACCATTCCTCAGAACCCCCAGACACCTGAGAAGGATGGTAGAATCTAGTGACATATGGGTTGGGGTTAATTAAGCCAATTTCAATCTATATATGGAAAAAGAAGGGAGGAAAAGAGGGAAGGAAGGGCAAGGATACCTCTCTGAAGTTTGGATTATGGATTTCTCTCTAGGCTCTTTAGATGAAGTCAGTCGCCTTATAAAATATGGCTTCTATGGCACAACCATCTCAATAATGCCTCATAGGGCATCAACACAGAGTTTCAGTGGCCTGGCCTTTTTTAATTGGTTCCATTTAATAAGAATTATTCAGGTAGATATTATAATTATGATTTTTAAATTCTTCTCCATATACTATTAATGCATTTCTATTTCTTTCCACAATTTACTGATTTCATAAACAATAATTCTGTTCGTCCTCTTTGGTTTTCTCACTTTTCAGTAAACATTGCACTGGGCTTTAAAAGTACGTGAAATACAAAGTCACTCCCTTCGCTCAGCCTGTTGTTGCAATAGTAGTGTTGAAATGTCAAAAAATAGAATTCACAAATCCTATTGCAAGATGATTTAATTTTCTAAGCCTGGACTGGGTAACCTGTGTATATATAAAAGAAATGTACCATGTTTTTCCTTTGTTTGTTCTCTACTAGCTTTCAGGGTTAAGGGGGATCAATAACTTGACATCATTTAGTATGCACGGTATGTAGTTTTTGTTTTCCTATAAGCAGAGAAGTTGGAAAACTACAGCCATTTAAACCAAAAAAAAAAAAAAATCATAGTTTATTGGAGTACAGCCAACTCATGTATTCATTTGCTCTACAACAGCAGAGTTGAGTAGCTGCAGTGGAGAAGGTAGGGCCCATACAGGCTGAAATATTTGCTCTCTAGCCCTTTACAAAAGGAGTTTGCCCACACCTACCATAGCCCTTTTAAATTAACTAATAAGGGGGCCGTGAGACTGAGACGACTGTAATGCTACAGGGGCTTATGCAAGCAAACCAAAACCTAAGCCTGTAAATACCTCAAGGTTACAAAATCAAAATGCTAAGGACAATCAATCACAAATAGCCAACTAGGCTTTAAGCTATAGCCAATCAATAATTTCATTTCTTTGCTTCCACACTTCTAAGTCAGTCTTCCCCCTGGCTCCTTATGGCTGAGTGCCCCTTACCATCTCAGGTTTGACACTGTTCCATTCAACTGGATAAATACTTGGGGCACCTGAGGGGCTCAGTCGGTTAAGTGTCTGCCCAGATCATGATCTCAGGGTCCTGGGATGGAGCCACCCATCAGGTTCCCTGCTCAGCGGGGAGTCTGTCTCTTCCTCTCCCTCTGCCCTGCTTGTGCACATGCTTGCTCTCTCTCTCGAATAAATAAATAAATAAAATATTCCCACAGTTTGGTGACTATGGCCCTTCAACAGACAAATGGATAAAGAAGACGTGGTCCATATATACTATGGAGTATTGTGCCTCCATCAGAAAGGATGAATACCCAACTTTTATATCAACATGGACGGGACTGGAGGAGATTATGCTGAGTGAAATAAGTCAAGCAGAGAGAGTCAATTATCATATGGTTTCACTTACTTGTGCAGCATAAGGAATAACACAGAGGACATGGGGAGATGGAGAGAAGTGAGTGAGTTGGGGGAAATCGGAGTGGGAGAAAAACCATGAGAGACTCTGGACTCTGAGAAACAAACTGAGGGTTTGGAGGGGAGGGAAGTCGGGGCGGGGGCGGTGAGCCTGGTGGAAGGTATTAAGGAGGGCACGTATTGCATGGAGCACTGGGTGTGGTGCATAAACAATAAATCTTGGAACACTGAAAAAATAAGATAAAATTTAAAAATAAAAAAAAATAAAATCTTAAAAAAATGGATAAATACTCAAAGTCAAAAATCTTAATATGCTTCAGTTTATCTTTTAACACATTAGTACTAGTTATTGTCATGGTCTGTGTAGGTGCTCAAAACCATTTAATAAAATATCTTAATTATATAAAGATTGATTAAGGTTAAGATAACCCAGAGTTTTTGCCTCTGCCCTTCCAGATTCACTCTCTAATCTCTACCCAGACCTGAGCCCTAGGAGATGACCCCTATGGATACAACAGTAACAGTCTTCTTTGCCCCATGGCTTCCCATTAGATCTGGGAGTCACCAAAGCAGGTCCAAGGGTGGGCTCGGCATGTGCTTTAACACCTTTCCTCCCCGCCCCCCCCCCAGGTGTCTTATTGCCCGGCAGCTATTGAATTGGCTACACCCCCTGCGCTCCTATCTGCCACCATCTCAAACTACAGCCCTTCTTTCTGGATTATGGCAACTACTCCCTCCTCTGGCCCCCTCAGACCTGGCATAAGATATACCAGTTCTTATGTACACAGGGGAGGGTCCTCATTCCTTGTTGATGTCCCCAACCTCAAATGCAGCTATGAGCTTTGTTAAAGTCTCATGGATTACCTGATTAAAGTGAGCCTTTACCTGCAAGGACCCCAATTGACTCATAAACTAACCCTTCAAAGGCTGTGCCAAAGTAGATGTGGACTTAAATGTTCTATATCTTAATGACCAGCTGTGTGACATTGATCAAGTTCTTTAACCTCTCTAAGTCTCTGGAAACTGAGAACAATGCCAGCTGCAGGCGAACAATGTTAAGAGAATTCAATGTTAATAAACTGCCTAGCACAATATGGGGCACCCAGGAAGTCTCCCCTCCCTCGCCCCGGCAGCTATTATTGTTTTTATTTTTTTTTTTTTAAAGATTTCATTTATTTACTTGACACACAGAGAAAGATCACAAGTAGGCAGAGAGGCAGGCAGAGAGTAAGGGGGAAGCAGGCTCCCTGCTGAGCAGAGAGCCCGATGCGGGACTCAATCCAAAGACCCTGAGATCATGACCTGAGCTGAAGGCAGAGGCTTAACCCACTGAGCCACCCAGGCACCCTGTTATTGTTTTTAGTTTTAAGCATCTATCACATTCACACCTCAAGATACAAGTATGTCAAGAATTAAGAACAGAATGCATTGGAATGTTAGTTTATGGGCAATTCGACAAACATTATTTTATCTAAGTTTTTTTGTTTCATATTTGTACATTGTGTTACATAGATCAGTGACCCTCAGTGTGGGACAATTTTGCCTCCCCTGCCCTGGCAATGTTGGCAGACACTATTTATTGCAACCTCTTAAGGGGACGGAAGGTGTGCTACAGGCATCCATCCAGTGGGTAGAGTCAGGGAAGCCCCTAACATAGGGCAGTGCACAGGACAGTCTCCCATAACAGAATTTTCCCGTCTGAAGTGTCAATATCCCAAGGCTGAGAAACCCTGATTTAGACTAACTTCTTGGAGGGCTCAGGAGAGTGAGGAGTGTAGCCAACTTTATATTCCTCATGCTCTCCAGTTTACAGTAGATCTTCATGCCATGTAGAGGGTGAAGAAGTTTTTTTCCTAACATTACAACACGAACAAAAAAAGATTTTTCATAAACAGGCAAATCCCTAAAAAACAACTGTTCTTAAGTTTTAAGTAAATAAAAGTCTTTTAAGAGTTTTACTACCCATTAAATATGAAAGCAAGCAAGGAGTACTAACCCATTTTAATAATGTAAACATGGAGGAGAGCAAGTAAGCATGCTGTTCGTTATCACAAAAATCAATCACAGTACAAGTGGTCTCAGTGATTCAGTTTTCTTCTTCCCCGTCTTGCACACCATTCCCAGTGGCCTCTAAATCCTGTAACACACTGCTGCACTTCTGCTGAGCGACATCACTTCCCACTTTGCCACACAATTTCACACACTACAGATGAGCGGGTCCTTTAGCAGTCGGTCAAAAGAGCAGCATTTTTGGTTTTGGGGTTTGTTTTGGGTTTGGGTTTGGTTTGGAGAGGTTGTTTTTCTTTTTGTTTGCAGAGCAGGTGGATATTCCTCTCCCTACTTCTGTGTTGCATCTGTTGCCTTAGTACCAAAACAGTGCCTGAGAGAATCCCGAGTCATTCAGTTCTTTCAGGTTTTGGTCAAAATTGTCCTTCCTCATAGGCCCACCCAAGCTCCTTACACACACACTCCACAGGACTCAGAACACACAGGAAGGAGTCCACGGGGGTCAAGACTGGGAAACAAATCAGCTGCAAACAAGACTCCATGCTGAATTCAAAATCCCTGGTTCCTTCTGAAGATTAAGTCTTTGTTACTGGGTCAAGCTTGACTGCTTCCCTCCTTCTTCCCTCAGAAGGCATTCACGCCCAGGAAACTTCCCCTGTCCCTCACGCAATGAGTGGGCAGGACCTGGCAGGGTTGCAGACATGCCTGGACATGTCTGCATCCAAAGTGATCAGCTCAATCAAGACCCCAGCTATAAGAGCACTTGTAATACTTTCACCTAACATGTAATCAAACCCATCAGCTTCAACCCTCCCTGACTTGGAAAAGTTGGTTAACAGACCAGCTCTTTGCTTACTGAATTCTTTATTAACTCGAATTCTTTTCAAATAATCAATATCCAAACACTCTATAGAAATTAATGCTACACTAGAAATCTCCCAAGTGAACATATTCAAGGGAAACTATGGAAAATACTCAGAAGGAACTATTCAGATGATTTTGCAGGTAAGTGCCTTTATGGAAGCTGATACTTACTATGCAACTTTAGGGGAAAATACAATAAAACCCTATTATGAGATAGCTTCCTATATCACTAATCCAATTATACTGCGGGACAAAATTGTATTTCTGTGTTAAAATGAAATATACTTTACTTCTCCTCCTATGATATAGAAAGTATACCGAGTTATTTTCCTTGGTAAAAGTGACTTAATGGTGATGAATCACACTTGACTACCTTAAAATTAATTCCTGATATATTGCATTATTTTTAAATATGTGAAATAAGAGCAAAAACCTATTTTTTGTACTGAGAAACTTCTATTTTCTGTTACTGTGTTAATGTGCAGAGCAAGAATGGTTCATGTATTATAATTACATCTTTTTTTCTCTAGATTCAGCAGAGGATATGCTAAATTTTAGAAGCTCAAACAGAAAGACCTTTGAATAGGTTCAGAACTGCAAAGGATGAAATGCAGAAGTGAATATACAAAGAGGTAATACTCAGGGTCGTTCTTAGGCTTTGTCTCCTGGGAGTCACTTCCAATGGCACCAGAAAGATTTGTATAAAGCAGTGCATTGCACACAACAGCAGGGTGACTGGCTGTGATCGTGGAATCTTGGAGATAGTGTGCTGCCAAGGTTCAAAGAACGCAGAAAGAGGACTGTACAATGGTTTATGTTCTAAGAAAGAATGCTCTGCTATATATAGATGTAGATTGAAGAGAAAAGTGGCATTTTAGCAATTTTATGAAAATGGAAAGTATTTAGAAAAACTGAGCCCATGTTCTTCTCAGGGTCAGCTAATGTGACTCCAAAAACCATTCTGCTCAGTTAAACATGCATGAAGAAGTTATATTTTGTATAAATGTACTTCACAGCATGATTAGAGTTCTTTCAAGGAGATACCTTATTGAATAGGTTTTTCAACTTCACATGTTCACATTCTTGAAAGACTAATGGATCCTTCATTAAAGAGATCACAGCTTTTCAGGTGTCATGCTTGAAGACACACAATGAATTGGTCATTAAGAAAATTCAGCCACGCAGAAAGGACAGGAGAACAAGTGGCCGACTCCTCTAATGACTCAAACAATGTTGGCAGAGCTGCTGTCATGTACCGGCTGGTTTCTAGTTGCAGAACAAGCATTAATTTTTCAGACATAACAACTAGGTGAAAGAATCAACCACCTCAAGAGGAAGTGCCCACCTTCTGAAAAAACAGTCTGTATACAGGTGCTTTTCACCCCAAACAGGTCTACTCGCAGTGAATGTTACTACTGCTCCATCCTATTTATTTTGGCCGTAAAAAGTGATGTACCTTAGACAGAAGTCAAAGTAATGGTTCTCAGGTAACTACTTTCTCATTAGATTATAACATTCAAGAGACCACACCTTTAATATTATAAAAATTTTGGAATAAAAATACATTTTGCACTGCCTTAATTGCCTTCTGTGGATTTCCTCACTTTAGGCTGAGTCAGTTTTGATTTCCTCAGTAGTACTGAAACACACTTGACTTGCCCATTGTGTCCAGGCAATCAACCCTAACCATGAAACTCTCCTAAGGAATGAGTAGATCTGTATTCCTTCCTCTGACCTTATCTAAATATTTGAACTCAAGATTTTTCTGTGCCTGGCTGAAGGGTAGCCAAGAATTAGGGAGGAAACCCAGTCTCTGGCAGCATTTCATAAACCCCCTCTGCTCCTTTGCCACTGTCATAGAGAAAAGGTTCTGGTAGAGGCTGTTCTTTCAAGGATAAGCTGACAATTTGCTCAGCCTATATAAAAGCACTCTGGTAACTTCCTGATTAATTTTGAGATTTTTTTTTTTCACCTTGTGGTACTTCAAGGCCAAATGAGCCTTCAAGGAGGTCACAGGAATGTAAGAACATAAGAAATGCCATAATAGGTCAAATTAATGAGCCAGTTAGTCTGATACGCTTTCTCTGAGAGTGGCAACAAGGTACCTTTCATGCATGTTGTCAATTTCAAAATATTTGAGGCTACAGTCAGGAGTGCTCCTTACATCAGATATCTATTTCAAATGTCCATGGTTCCCCTTATTGATGTGCAATGCATCTTCACCCATAAATTCATTTAAACCCATCTGATGATATTTTAACCATACACTTACTACTTTTTGTGTAACAAGCTCTATAAATCTATTGCCTTCAATTTGGCCTAAACTACCTGCCTCACATTTCCAAGGGTTTCCAGACTGAAATACGCTAGAAGTTGGTAGACCAGTAACTGTGCTTCTGTATACTCTAATTGAAATCTCTATACTGAGTTGATTAAATATTTAAAATCCTCCCCAACAGGTGGTTACTGATGGTCCATCTATGGTTCCTAGCACTTCTTGCCAGCTTTTTATTACCCAGGGTCAATGAGTTCCTTCTTACAGTCTACTTAAATTAAGTATTTTCTGTTAGTTAGCCTATTTCCCTCTTTTTATTAGAAAGAGCAAATGATGGGGCGCCTGGGTGGCTCAGTTGGTTAAACGACTGCCTTTGGCTCAGGTCATGACCCTGGAGTCCTGGGATCGAGTCCCGCATCAGGCTCCCAGCTCCGCAGGGAGTCTGCTTCTCCCTCTGACCTCCTCCCCTCTCAAGCTCTCTCTCACTCTTCCAAATAAGTATATAAAAATTTAAAAAAAAAAAAAGAAAGAAAGAGCAAATGATCAGGATTCTCCTCACAAAAAGTAAGTAAATAAATAAATACGTAAGCATGGTTTCTCAGGGCTTAACAACAGGAGCCTGACCGCCAAAGAGGCAGGGCGTGTAGCCAGCATGGGTCCGTGGACATCTGGGCCTGTACAGATGTACTTTTAATTGACAACAAAATATTAGCCATCCAAAAACTCACTGGAAAGCAAGAGTAAGGAACAAATATTTGTATTGAATTCTTTTATCCACAAGAGTAAAACAACTTTGGTTTGAGATCTGTGGCATGTTTCCCATCAAAGAAAACACACTGAAACAAAATGACATTTGTTCAGTTTAAAAGGAAGAAAATGTTTGCTATAAAAAAGAAGGGAGGGGCCATCCATGTCTTGAGCTGCAGAGAGGTCCACATTATGGTCTCTCAGCCCTGGCTAAACCACCGTAGAGTTGACTCACTCCCATAATTTTTGGTTGGTCTAGGAGAGAATGACTGAATCCTAGAGCCTGTAGAGACCTCAGAGATTTTTCTTCTTGCTTTATAGACAAAGAAACTGGAGTGCAGAGAGTCTAAATGGCTTTCTTGCAGCCACTCAGCTGCTTACGGCAAAGCTAGGTATTAGATCCAAGTGTGGCCACCACGCTACCCTGGAGAGCAGGGCTGCCCCTGCTCCCCAGGATTTGTTCTCTCTCTCTCTCTCTCTCTCTCTCTCTCTCTCTCGGGACCACCCAAAGTCACTACCGGCATAACGTCTTCTTCCAATAAGACTTTGTTTTCTTCTAAACTCGTACAACACATGCGGTTATTTAGCAAGTAATTAAAACGAAAAAGGCAAACCAAATACACCCAAATCCTACCTTCATTTCTCAACCCACCGAGTAATCCAATAAATTATTTACTTTGGGATTACTTGGGTTAAACAGCATTCCCTGCATACTGTATGAGATGGCTTTGATTTCAAGCTTGTTTTAAATAAATAGTTCTATCAAAATAGAATGGCCTTAACTTTCAGCTCTGGGAATAAACAAATAGTCTCAATCAATGACGCTGAGACAACCATTTAACATTTTTCAAGAGGCTAAGAAAAGAAATATTTTCATGCCTACAACATTAAGTCAGAAATAGCCTTTGGCACATCTTTAGCTTGGTCTTTTCAAAGGTTGTGGGAAATATGGGGGGAAAAAAATATAAGCAAAATTAGCAAGCTACCATGACAACAGCAAGTACTCAGAAGCAGAGTTGAAACTCTGGAAATCTCAGAGGGAAGCAGAGGAGGGTCCCTAGGACAGTTCATCAGGGAAGAGGCATCAAGCCGAAGGAGAATTATTGCTAAATGGACAGATACTGGAACAGATATTTATTGTAATGGATTTCCTGTGGAGTAAAATCTTATCAAAAGGGCACTGTTACTGAGGAGAGACCATTTGCTTAAAATTATAAGTGTTTTTTGCCGTATTGAACTCAATGTGGAAATGCATGTCCTACATTTTTATTTCCGTGGGCTATCATTTGTTTTAATGGACACAAGAAGCTGTATGTTTAGGAGTAAAGAAAAAATACATGGGTAAGTTTTTTTTTGTTTTGTTTGTGTGTGTGTGTGTGTGTGTGTGTGTGTGTGTGTGTGTGTTTCATTCTGTTCATCAAAGTGGCTGAGTCAGGACTCAGGAATAGACACGAGTCTCCCAGCTTCTTTCTATCCCAGCGTGATTTTTCTTCCTAGTTATATTGTAAGCCTTAAATACTTACGTTCTTTCATTCACTCAAAAAATATTGACATGCAATTACTGTACACTGGTCTTCCGTAGCTTTAGGAACACAGAGCTGAACAGGAAAGACAGTGTACATTACACCCTAGTTGAAGAGAGCCAGAAAAGAAAAATAAGCAGGTAGACCTTTATATAAACAAGGAAATGTCTAGACAGGAGGACCATCAAGAACAAAGGCCTTGAGTTCCTTGAGGAAAGAGTTTGGCATGAGTCAAGAACAAGAGGAGGCAAGTCTACCCGGGTCACAGTCTACTAAAGGGACTGCACTTTGTAACAATATTGGAGGTAGGGTTCAGACCATTACAAGAGTGCACTGGGAATATTTCATTCTTGTCCCCAACCATCCATTTTTCACACATCTGTCAGAATAATCTAAAAATATAATCCCTCACCTGGATTGCTGGAATAGAGGTAGATTCCCTATTCATAAGGAATACTGAAAATAAAAACTGGTATAGTATGAGGATGGCGGCTTAGATGTGGGAAAAGAAAAGCAGGCAGTAACAACTCCCATGTTTTTGGTCCCAGACAGTGAGTAAATGGTGGTGCCATTTACTAAGACAGGCAAGACAGAGAGAAGAGATTTGAGGGAGAACTCCCTGATGGACAAACTTGGAACATCTATTAGGCATCCAAATGATAACAATATATAGTCCATAGTTCAAGGGAAAGGTCAGGGTTGATAATATAAACGTACGTGTCATCAGCCTATAAAAGAAAAACAATGGGCCCAAAAGCAGTCATCTGACATGCAGAGACAGAACCAACAGCTTACCCTTGGGTTAACTTCAACATAGAAGTGGGGAGTCAACAAGGAGTCTGTTCATCTTCCTGAAAGAAAAGGTTTCTCAGAAGAAAGATGTCTCAAGGAGAAAATGGAAATGAGGTCCATGTGTGTCACAGAAACCAACTCTATCTTCCAAAAAGACAGAGTAATCAGCTAGGCCCGATACTGCTAAGAGGTTCAGTAAGAATAAAAGGAAAAGTATACGTTGGATTTGGCAAGAGGAAGGTCATTGGTGATATTTAAGATTAGTTGCCCTGGAGTGACAGAAATGGCCACAGTTTGAAGGTATTATGAATGAGAAGTGTGAAAGGAAAAGCAGTGAGTCCAGGTAAATATTTCTTCAACAAGGAATCAGAGTTGAGTTCTACAAGGAACTAGAAAAAACTGGGCACCTACTGGAAGGAAACAGAGAAGTAACAAAATTTGAAACCATTACATTGATTAAAAAAAAAAAAAAGACTCAGAGGAAGTAATCATAATCAAATTTATTTTTACCTCCTAGTCTTCTTTTAAAGTCTACTCAGGGATTACCTTCTTCTCCTTTCCCTGGATGAAAATTCTGGCAATCCCAAGACTTTTCTAATAATTCTTAGTAATGAATTCCCAAATCCTACTCTTAGTCACTAAACATGACACCAGCTTGGTAGTTAAAATGCCCAACACCATGTAAGAGTCAAAGCCTCCAATTTCATTCAGAGGAAAGACATATATAAACTATGGTTTTGTGGGAAATGTGTAGATAGAGGTTTAATTTTAAATTCAATAATGTCCAAAGAAAATATAAATTCCTTGGGTGATATAAAAACTATGAGGGAATTAAGTGAGTTTATTCTCTCTTACTTACCTCCCCCCTCATGGCTGGCTGCTCTCTCTCATCCTTTCTGGGGTTGGAGGGAGAAGGAAGGAGGCAGAAAGGAAGGGGGATAAGCAGCATAGGAAAGAGCCCACCTGACAGTGTTGTTGTGAGCTGACTCTGTGCTCCTTGGCTCAATGGAGGTTTATAGTTGTCTCCTCCAAGAGACTTTTCTATGGGTTCCTGGGTGACCCCCAACACTGTGGCCTCTCACCTGCACTTCCCTTGATCAGATGAATGCACTGCTCCAATCTAGCAATTCCTTCATCTCACCTTGGATCATCTCCAGCTTCCCGGATGAAGCCATTTTGATCCTCTAAAGATGATCCTATTAGGTCAAATCAGCAGTGATTCCAGAACAGCCTCTTCTCACTTATGACCCTAACAAAACCACAAGAAATTCTCCTGCATTCTTTGCCCTCACAGACCCTGGGATTAAACTTAGAATTTAGGCAGCACTGGGGCACCTGGGTGGCTCAGCTGGTTAAGAGTCTGACTCTTGGGCACCTGGGTGGCTCAGTGGGTTAAAGCCTCTGCCTTCGGCTCAGGTCATGATCTCAGAGTCCTGGGATCGAGCCCCGCCTCAGGCTCTCTGCGCGGCAGGGAGCCTGCTTCCTCTTCTCTCTCCGCCTGCCTCTCTGCCTACATGTGATCTCTGTCTGTCAAATAAATAAATAAAATCTTTTAAAAAAAAATCTTAGAGTCTGACTCTTGATTTTGGCTCAGGTCATGAACTCAGGGTCCTGACCACAGGGTGATGAGATTGAGCCCCACATCAGGCTTCGTGCTCAGCAGGGAGCCTGACTGAGTTTTTCTCTCCCTCTGTCTCTGCCCCTCCTCACCCCGCACTCGCTCACTAGCTCTCTCTTTCAAATAAATAAATAAACATTTTTAAAAAGAATATAAGCAGCATCAATTTTTCTTCAGTTTGGTTTTCCAAACCATTCCATCCCCGCCTCTTAAGCTTTGGGTTTTTTTTTTCCCCTAGTCTGGGGTCACACACTGGGTTCATTAAGACATCATCATGTTCTCCACATGGACTCCTTGAATGTCCTCTCACACATCTGAGATGAGGGCCAGTGGAATAAGGAAAAACACTCATCTCACATAGGCTGCTCTTCAAAGGAATCTTCTCCAAATCCCACTTTTTAATCTGACCTTTTTTAATACTCACAACACGAGTGTAGTATTCAAGGATCCCATAACCACTTTCCTCCAACTTCTCTGGAAATTCTGCATATGATTTAGCACGTGCTCTGGAATGCAGCATCTATTTCATTACGGTCCTCAACTGACACTGCAAATTTAAATCTCATTGTGAATTTTTTTTAATACAGAATAATCTAAAGCAAGCTCATAAATTGATGTGAATGATCAAGGGGAAAATGATCCAAAACAATCCAAGAAAGAAAGGGAATAACCACAAGAAAGAAAGGGAATTCCTGGAGTAGGATGGCAAGTGGGAATGGGATCAAGAGAGCTGGAGGAGGGATGTGATTATGTGTATCTCAAATATACCAATATTCAATGTTTCCAATGAAAATCTTGTAAGATTTAAAAATATAATTTGATCTCATCTTTATAACTGAAGCAAATATTGATCGGGTTTCAATTAGTTATCAGTAATACTTGACTGTCTTTATGTCAACAACACTAGAAAAACAGAAGTTTCCAAATATTTTAAAGATATTAGAAGCATTTAAGGTTTTAAAACAATTTTACAATGCTCCCTTTTATTGATAAATACTTAAAAGCTTCCCAAAGTCTACCCAGTTATAGTAGAAAAATAGAATTATAGAGACCTATAATCTCTTATCTGAAATCCCAAAATCTAAAAAGCTCTGAAAAACTTCAGGGTCTTTCATAAATTTTGGTGAAAAAGATCTGACCTGAACTGAAGACAGGTTATTCACAGTCTCTTTATCTTACTGTGGACATTTATATTTTGCTGGGAAAATATTAATCTGTTTGATCATAGGGTTTTGCCCCAGACCTTGCTATAAATATTTCATAGTATATAATATGTGCACAATATTACCTTTCCAAAATTGAGGGGCATGTCAGGATCTAAATTCTTAAGCATTTCCGGCCCCAAGAGTTTTGAATGGCAGATTATAAACCTGTAGTATAAACTAACATGCGATATCCTTGTGAATTTAAGACTATGTAAGCATATAATGAAGTCCAAATTTATGGAATTCGTATCAAGCAGAAACCCTGCCTTGGAGAAATAGTACAAAGACCTTTTTGTAACCTTGTCTTACCCATATCACCAAGAACATGCAAAGACTCCAAGGAACAAATTAAAGCAAGATATAGTGCACTGTCTCCAAAGAAAGCTGGGCTTTTCTGCTAGCTTCATTATTTCATCTGGCTTACAACATTAAGCATCTTAATAACCAGAGCACTCTCGGAAGTCATTTGACCAAGCCAGCCTTCAGATCCCTGGAGTTCAAGCAAAACTGCACAGTAAATCTACTGTAGTAATTTGGAATATGCATTACAAATACAAAGGGAATCTACATTTAATCCATCTGTAAAAATCATATCTTAAAACCACCAGAAAAGAGGATAAAGTTTATGGTGCATAGTCCTACCCTCATGGAATTTTAGCTGACCAGACAAATACCTTTTGATACCACATTATCTGTTTTAATCTTTAAAAAGTTCTACCCTTGACTAAAATGGTTTTCAAGAGCAATGGTGCTGAAACATGTTGTGCTGTCAACCATTGTATTTGGAGTTGAATGCTGCATCACTCGCTGGGTTATCACCTAAGGAAAAGAACACATTCTCCTGCCTGAGAGTCATGACCACGCAAATGGCTCATATCTCATGGGTTGAAACTGACTCACAATTAAGAAGAGTCAACACAGGCATTCGTAAATATTAGGTAGTACTTTTCAACCCAAGATGTGGAAACAAAAACCTTTTAAGGGCAAATAACCTATTATAGGAGCTAAAGAATGTACACGTTACAACTCCGCACCGTTTTATTCATTCCTTTGGAAGCCTGACTGTGGTAGAAACAGGATTTAAACAAAATAATGTCCCATAACAAAAATGTGGTAATTTTGCTTAGAAACTGATTTTTTAAACTCTACATTTTATTAGAACTCATCTCCAGACACCAAATGTGCAGCGGTCAGCCTGTCTTTTAAAATATAAGTACAGAGAATAAAATAAAAGCTTAATAGAAAGCTAGAACACCAGTGCTAATTATGCCCCCCGTCCCCGCAAAAAAACAAGATCATGGACAGTTCTCCCCAGGAGAATGTTCCCTTGATGCCTGAATCTCTAGTGTGTCCAAAAATATTATTTTCTATGAAGGTGATTAATATTCATTTAGGTTTTGTTTATCAACTTTCTTTTCTGCATGAATTACTGGCAATTATCATTATGGAGAAGGAGGAGAAGAGGCAAGAGAAGCAGGAGAAGAGATGAAGATGGAGGAAGTAAATGGCCCATAAAACTCTCCTACTTACATACCCTAATCAACTGATATGAACACTAATGACTGCTTTATCCTGAGATGCTGGAGTTGGGGCGGGGGCGGGGGTGCTCTCTCCCTCATCCCACATTCTGTTTTCCTTGGCTGTGTTGTTGTTTAGTCTACATTTTATTATAGACTCTACACCTTCCTGAGAGTAAGCATTTCATCCTGTTTTTTGAATTTCTGATATTCAGAATCAATCAAAGTAAATACCCAAACAGGCTAAGGAAATTTCCGAAATATCCTTACCAAATATGATTAAAAATAAACACAAACTATGCAAGGATGTGTACTGGCACTGAGTTTTAGATTTCCAAATTCTAATTCTTTCCCAAAAAAATGAACAAACAAAAACATAAAATGACCAAACATACTAGAGCAACATGAAGACCAGCAGAAGCTATTGTTCAGAGATTTATTTTTTTCTGGTAGGTAAAATTTGCTTTCCCAGCTTCTCTTCCAATGACTTGACAAAATAATGACAGGATTTAAGAACATAAAGCATGCAACTCAATTGTTGCAATTTCTGTTTTCATAGACCTGATGTTAGATGAAACCACTCTACACCTTATAAAGGTTTGTGCCTAAGGTCAGAGCTGTTGGTACAGCTTTATTTCCCAAATTTTTAAGGGGGAAATACTTCTTCCGGTGAAGCTCACTAATTTTTATTTCCAGTATACTGGCCTTATCTCATAACTAAAACTGTTTTAACATTTTATAGACAGAGCCCATCAATGAAAACATCCATTCAGTGGTGATGCCCCTTTCTGGTCAACATCATGGGAAAGAAATCCGGCACTGTCATGAGGTACCATGGAGCCATAAATGTTTTTTCCGTTCCCAAGTGGGAATGGTAAGCAACCTTTTATGTACCCTTTCTCCTTCTTCTGACTATGTTTTCGATTCCATTTAGGAGTGTGTCTAATTCATTTTTCCAGCTTAGCAAGACTGGCCCCAAGTCCTTTCCTATTTCCTCTTGCTGTGAGCAGAGACACAAGTCTATAGAAGCTTGTTGGTCCCAGTGATAATCTCCTTGGACCAAGCATGTGCAGGTCCAGCTTTGCGTAGCTAGGAGGAAGTCGGCTGCTGCTAGAAACAAGCCTTAATAGAGTGGCAATAAACAAACTGGGGAGGTAACTCACTAACAAAAGAGAATACCTCTGAAGCTTCCAAGTTCCTGAAAAATGCAGCATGTATGAGACAGTCCTACTAAAAACTTTTTAAGACTTTTTGATGACATTTTTTAAAATAGAAGCCTAGCATAGTACCTTTTGTCTACTGTTTAAAAATCTTTACTGTTGAAATTAAAAGAAATTAGAGATTAAGGCCTGTTCTTTATGAAGAAAATAATTTAGAGTGCATCCATTTCTTGACCTCATTACTCATTATACTTCCATTAAAGGCATTACTTTACAATTGGCATATTGGTTAATTTAATGCTAAACTTCTGTTCAAGAAAGCATATGCCCATGTTTTGGGTTTTTTTTTAATTCATTTGGCTCACTGGGCCAGCCCCAAGTTGGGCTCCCAGCTCAGCGGGGAGCCTGCTTCTCCCTCTCCCCCTACTCATGCTTACTCTGGCTCTTTCTCAAATAAATAAACAAAATATTTTTTAAAATTATTTTATTTTGCCTTATATTTCTCTAAACCAGTTTTGAAAATAGTCTTTTTGATGTGTTTTCAGGCCAATAAAACCTACCTACCACCAAGAGTCATTCTAATTCCTCCCCCCCAAAAAAACACTCTTACTTGGAGCCATGATAGTGTTATGGTTTCTGTTTTTCTTTCTTTCTTTTTTTGAAATTTGTCAGCCAATTAACACCAATAGAAAAATACAAATACATCAAGTGTGATTATTAAAGACACTTAAAATTACATATTTTTGTCTTATTATTATTTATTTTATAGTACTCAGTCCAGAAGTGAAAAAGATTATGTGTTTTCAAAAGAAGTCAAGAGAGCACATATAGGAGGGGGCTGTATCTCATCTCTTATAACCAGGTTAAGGCTCTTACTGAATCATTTTATCACAGACAATAAAAGCAACAGATACTGATGTCAAAAAAAAAAACCCACCATTTGATCATTTTAAACTTCACACATATAAGTAAAGCAAACTATTAACTTAATGTGCATAGACATCTCACTGTCTTCCATGCAATACTTCATATATTGCCCTAAAACAGAGTTCAGCGCTATTTATACTTCCTAAAGAAATATACAGGTGGGACAAAGAAGTAGCTTGTAACACCTAAAGCTTCTCTCTTAATATCCTCCCATCAATCCCCCCAATTAAAAAACACCAACCCACAAAAATATCAGTCATTTGTGTACTTTGCAAACAGAGCTTCAGGAAATGGCCCCAAACTCCTCTTCCCAATTGCATTTCCAGTGTCGTCCACAATGATGATGGGTTTAGGGCTATTCACAGAGACCTCAATTCTCCTTCCAGCCTGTAGAGGGCTGGACTTCCTACCCACCTGGCTGTTTACCATGTCATATGATTTGCTTTGGCCAATGAAAAATGAGCAGAAAAGGTAAGTGCCACTTCTCAGGAGAAGTTTAAAGTCTGCATGGTCTTTTCCCTGGGAAATTCATGCCCAGATTGAGGCTCCATTAGATTGACTCCTGAGTGACCACATTGAGCAGTGCCTCCCCTCTGTCAATCCACAGTAAACATGTAGCCTGAGGGAGAAATAAACTTTTGTGGTATTAATCCACTGAGATTTTAGAATGTTGTGTTCTTTTTTTGTTTTGTTTTGTTTACTGCCATCTAATTTAGAGGACAATACACCATCTCATAGAGAAACATGAGAATCCTGCAGGAGATAGCAAAGCTAGCCATCATCACTGCATGTTTATTCATAATAACATAAATCAACTACCCTTACAAATCTCTAAAAGGCCACTCATTCTTTCATTTTAAAAACTAAGTCATGCGTACTTTAAAAGATTCAGTTTTCCATAAAAATACCTATTTTTTTATTATACTGAGATTTTCAGCAGCCGTGAGGATTTGTAGTAGTTAATAGTAATAACATTTACATGCCAGCCTAGAACCATTTAAATTCATGTTTTATGTTAATATCATTATGATTGAGCGAAGTCTGATTAGAAGTTTCTTGGTTTTATTGTGCATGGTGTATAGAGGATAACATGATAATTCCTGTGTCAACACTGATTGCAATGCACTTTGAAAAACGGCAGAGTAAGTGAAAATATTAGACTTAAATGTTTAAAAGAAAATTAAATACTACATAGAAGAGAGAAAATGGTTTTATTTCAGCTGCTCAAATGCATTATAAGAAAAAAAAAAACTACATATTAGACTACTTGTCAGAATCCTAGAAGCATCTGAGAGAAATCATTTGGAAGTTTAAGAACATTAGCTCAAGGTCCCAGGGTACACTCACAAGAGATGACAGCACTGCAAATCCCTGGTGAATGCTGTGGTTTCATCAGGCCTCTCAGGAAAGTGCAATCATAAAGTCACCAAATGCTATCACCTATGAACCACTACGTATGACAATGTCATGAAGTGACTGAGCATTCTTTGAAGCTAGACAAATGACACTCCTTCAATGGTTTGGGGCATGTAACTAATGGAGAAATCTATGAGATTTGAGGAAATACTAGACTGCAGAGACATCAATATTATTTAAAAATTAAGTAGAGGAAAGGGTGATATATACTTTTGGCAAATAGTCCTCTATAAGAGTGAGTGTGTGTATGTGTATGTGTGTGTGTGTGAGAGAGAGAGAGAGAGAGAGAACAGACACAAGCACAACACGTTCTACGTAACAAGAGACCATCATTAGACAAGTATTTCTTGAGGGCTTACTGTGTTAAAGTTTTTAGACTTGGCGGCATGACAACACAAAGACGTTTGAAAAGCACCCTGTGGTCTCCAAAACTTTACAGCCTAGGCCATGCCAAGCATTCTAAGTGTGAGAGGCCTAATGCATATCTGCTACAGCACTTTGCAACCCAGCCCATGCTCTGATTATTGTAGACTTAACAAAGACTTAGTCGAATGAATAAACAATGGCTAAGAATAAAATCCATCAGTGTGTTTTTTATGTATAAACTTTAATTCCTGAAAACTTGCCACTCTTCATTTGGGATATTCACAAAGCCCCCTTCAATACAGGGTCTCTCTAACTCACAGCATGATGAATTTATTCCAGAAATATTGTGACAATTTTATAATAGTCATGATACTGCAATTTATAGCATTAACTAGGTCGCCTGGCTGGCTCATTTGAGGGAATGTGCAACTCTTGATCTCAGGGTTGGGAGTTTGAGCTTCATATTAGGTGTAGAGATTACTTAAGAATAAAATCTTTAAAGAAATAAAAATAAAGTATTAACCAATGCCTTATATAATAGAAAAATGAATAGCTGAGTTACAAACGGCCAAGAGGGAAAAGGGAGCTAAGGAAATCATAATTCTAAGCAAAAACTTTGATATAAAATATCTTCTTACAAGATTTTGAGTCAGCTCATTTTACTATTAATTTGAAACAGTGACAACAAATGCTTGATAGTTTAGTCTTTAACTCACACAGTCTTTCTATACCTAAAACATAATAAGAAAGGTAATATTTATCAAGGCTCAACCATGTAACAAATGACGTGTGTATATATATATATATATTACTTATTTTTATCCCATTTATTCTTAACCTCAGCCTTATGAAAAATAAAGCACACTATCAGGATGTTTTAGGTTGCAAATAATTAATACACAAAACCACCTCAAACTGGCATAAAGTTTTGTTATCTCACATAATAAAAAGGCTTCATTGGTTAATTCCGTTTTTCATCAAAGTCCTCAAAAACCTAGATTTTGTTGACATTTTCTTTGAGCTATACTTTGTATATCAACTTTGTCTTTATGGTTTCAGAGGCCATCCCTATTATCTGCTCATCCAGGAAGGCACAAAAACCCCCAACAAAAAAGGAGGAGAGGTGTGTCCTTCTGTGTCCTTTTGTCAGCAGGAAAACCTCTCTGAGAAGCCTTGCAGTTATATGGCCCCTTTCCCCACATCTCATTAGGTGCACTGGATCACAGGCCCATCCTTATTTATATCTTTCAGTGGCAAAGTGACTGGTTCAGATGCTTATGAATTAGCAGGGGTCCAGGACCTCCTTCCTGAGCACATGGCCACAGAGGAAACAGTGGGCACAACTCCTTCCAAATCAGAAATCAGCCAACTAGCCACAAGTTAGACATGGAGGGTAAGAAACTAAGAGTGTCTGCTCTGGAATATTCTTTTTCATGCATGCTTAATCCTATTATTCACAGATTTCTTATTTGCACATTTCTCTGCTCACTGAAATTTATTTGTAACCCCTAAGCCAATACTTCTACAGTGGCTTCACAGACAAATGTGGAGCAGTGAAAAGTTTGAGTCACCCCACAGGAACCCATTCCCTGCTGAGTTCAAACAAGGTGAGGCTCTGCCTTCTCATTTCAGCTCTCATACTGTAAACAAGCATTCTTTCTCACTGTCTATTTAGTGCCATGATTTTTGCATTTTGTGCTATGTTGGTTATTTCACTATTTTAAATGGCCTCCAAGAATAGTGCTGAAATGCTGTCTACTCTAGTGCAAGAAGGCTGTGATGTGCCACATAGAGAAAATATGTGTATTAGATAAGCTTCATTTAGGCATGAGTTAAAATGCTGCTGGCCAGGAGTTCAATGTTAATCAATCAATAATATATATTAAGTAAGCTGTCTTTAAGTAGAAATACACATAAAACAAGGTTATATGTTGATCCATTGATGAAAATATATGACCAAAGGCTCACAGGAACCTAATCCTGTATCTCCTCTGTGAGCAATGGTTCAGTATTCACTAATTCAGTGTTCGCGACAACTTCCCAGAACAGAATTCCTGAAAATAATGGGAATTGCCTGTGTAATGAAACTAAGATACAAGTAGGTCAGGTCACACAACCATAAGTAGCAGGCCAGACCTCAAATCCAAATCCCATAACATTATTAAGGACTTTGGACTTTATCCTGAGAACAATGGCAAGACACTGAAAGGTTATTAAGTAGGAGAGCCATTAACAGATGTGCACTTCTGAAGCACACCATTCTAGATATAATCCAGAGAACAAACTAAAGAGAAGACTGAATTGAGGGAGGCCAGGTCAGAGGGCTATCGCAGTAATCCAGGCAAGAAGTGATGATAAGGGATGCGTAGAGTAGGAAGCTGTGGATAAGGGTATGAAGGGTCTCTGTCTGAGTCAACAGAAAACAGGACCCCCCCCCCCCATGAGGTGAAGACTGGTCACCAAGAGAGGATGTAAGAAGAATACAGTGAAAAAGGAACAGTGCAGTTTAAGAGAGGCAAAGGTGCAGAAGAGAGAGGAAAAGGGAGGAGAAGGATCCGAATTCAAAATTGCTGGGTACCAGCTAAGTCTGGCCCAATTTCAGATTCTCATCTGAAAATCTTAGCAAAAACCTAGTTCACAGCCTCTATTAATATGAGAGCATTAAATTTTAATAAGTGGAAAATGGAATTCATAAGACTTCTCAGTTGCATCCAATAGGGAGTTGACCAGTTGTCTGTGATTTTACACATCTCTTGGTAGAAACAGAGTTACAAATGCAGAGCTGAGCATTGGGATACATCATGTAAATGTGTGACTCTCCCTGGAGGACTTCCTGTCCCCAAAGTAATGACTGAATTACAACTGAGTTATAAATATAACAGTCCCATCTGTGATCAACATCAAAATTTTCCTGATGTAATATTTAAAGTAAAATTTATCCCAAATCCCCGGAAGCACTCAAAACTATCACACATTTGAATGCAGGTAAGTAAAATAAGAATTATGATTCTTAATTTTTTACTATCATGTCACATTTCAGCTGATACATTTTGGAATTTGAAGTCTTATCAAGTCTCCATGATGTGAAAGAAGAAAAGGGTAAGAAAGAGAAATGTCCATGCTAGAAAATGGTGAACTTTAGAATGTTAGAGCATGTTAAGTCCTTTTTTCTATCAGGTATTGATATCCAATGAATTCGCACCCCTAGTTCTTATGACATGTGAATAATTTTAATTATCTTGTAATAAGAATATTGTATTGTGCTATACGATACCCAAATAATTAATGCTAACATATGGCCATAGGCAAACCTTTACATGCTGTACATTTAACCATGTGCTAGATGTATTACATAAATAATAAGCACAAGCTTGGATAACCCACTGAACTATAAACCTTTACAGTAAAAGGTCATCAAAACTCCGAGTCTTTTAACAAGTTATTTTAACAAGTTCATTAAAACCTTTCAGATACATTCAGTTAAAAAGATGATCAATGAAATTAGAAATTAGGGAATTGTTTTAGAATATTTTCCAAATGCTGAAATTAAAGACATATACAATAAGCATGTATTCAATTTGATTCCTCCTACTGTTGACTATTCTGCAAATGATTTGTGCTGAGTGTCCCATAACTAGAATATATTTTTCATAATATATTTGTCAAGGTAAATGCTAGCTGCTATAATAGACAAGTCTCAACTTCTCTGTGGCTTAACACAATAAAAGTTGATTTTTCAAAGGAGAATTAGGGAAGGTGTTCTTGGTTGGGCAGTCTTCCACATGGCCACTCAGTGCCCATACTTTTTCCATCTTCCTTAGGACGCCAGCCTCTTCTAGGTCCCAGGAGTTCTCTTCACTCGGCTGATGGATCCTGAAAGAGACTATGACCACCACCCACCTGTTTCTTAATCACACTAGTCTGGAAGTCATTTCTCTTATACTTCACTCTTGAGAACTGGTCACAGAGACCCACCTTCTAGGGCAAAGGAACTGGGAAACGCAGCTGCATCATTCCACACTGGACAGGGTCCACGGACTGTTCAACTAGGTGTCTCTGCCTCATGCATCATTTCCATTTCTTTTGAATGTTTTTTGCCTTTAAAGATCTTGGCTTCAGAGGGAATCAAATCATCATACACAATTCCATACACCATGAATGTTTTTTGTTACAGGACAGAAATATTTATGTCTCTTCCATAATACTAAAGTAGACTTCAGTTGCATCTAGATATTTATTTCAAATAGTGTTAATAATAAGATACTTTAAAATTGGTACGAGAAAAGATTTCAACATACTAAAGACTATTCATTCTTTACTCCCCTTGAAAATTTTAGGTTTATGATGAAACCTGCTTCCCTATTTTCTAAAACAAAAAGCATAAGAATGAAAGGCATTACTGGAAGTCTTTGACCCATCAGAGCCTCAGCACCTTGTAAGCTGAGGTACAGCATGACAATGACCTTGTTTACTTATATTTTTTCAGATCTTAACCAAATTACTAAGATTCAAACTGACATACCCAGGCTTCACTTTTCCAAACATCACCATTTGCTCTAAATACAACTTTAAGCAGTAGTGAAATCTAAATCTTAGCCTTTCTATACACCTCAAACTAATACATGGTTATATATGAATTATATATCAATGAAACCGGAACAATTTTAAATAAATCTTACCTTTTTTCCCCACTGCTAGAGAAATTACTTATGAGTGAAGCAAAGTAAAGGGTTACACTTTGATTTCAAATAAATGGAACAATAAATATAAGATTTGTGTGAACTCTAAATATAAAAATTACCTTGAAATAAGCCCAAAGATATTTTAAGTAAAGAAAAAAAAAGGTCCCATTTAAGATGAGGCAAAGAACTTGTAGAGGCATAAGAGAAAGGGAAAAACATGCCTTTGGGCTCCAAAGAAATTATGCTGAACTTCGGCAAAGGGATCAGAATAGAAGAAATAATGCAAAACTACTGATGGCCAGGCTGCCATGATTAATAAAGAATGTTCTTACTCCTGAAGGCCAGGAAGTTGACACAGTAACTCTTTTAAAAGCATGGTAATGATGCAGTGAAGTAAGGGGATGTTTCTCATGAGCACTTTGATGGACAGCTGCTGGATGACATCAGGTAAGGACTGAAGAGCGAGTCAAGTACTGATGGAACAGACATCATAAAGTGAAAAGAATATGAGACAAAACATTTTTCACTCTTGCATCGAGGCTTATCTGTATTTCAAAGGGAACTCAGATTTACCAGAAAACAGAGGTTAACAAACTATAATTTTGCCTCTTTTGCATTGTCCTGAGATTATTTCAAGCCTTAATTCGAAAATCTGGAAAAAAGAACTTTCTGTAGAATAATGAAATTCTTCCTCCTGATCTGCTCCTTTCAGTGCAGACACCCCATACCTCCAGAGAGTCCCCACCTAGAACACAGCAAGCATTGAATGGAACACTTTCAGGTTAGAAATTACATTTATCAGATAGCAAGATAATATTTCTTTAACAGCACCATTTGGCATGCATTTGTTTTTAATTTAGAATGAATTTAAATTAATTTTGTCTTAAAATTTTCATGCCACTTTCTGGGATGTTTGAAGCTACCCTGGAGGGCAATAAAACCGGAGCTGGGAATCACAGCTTCAGTCTTTAGAGAGAAAGAAGCAATTTCCATAATTCCAAAATCATTTCATTAGTGGGTATGTATGGCCTGAATTTTCAAATCTAGGGAACTGACCATATGCTTCCTTCCCCTCTGGAAAAAAAAATAGTGGCAAATTGCCACTATCCAACATGGAAAAGAACTGAAGGTATATAATAACAAAGAATTATAAATTTAAATATAAGGGTACTTCATTATGCATATTACTTAATATAAATGTGTGGTCTCTGTGTTAATTACAAAGCTTTCTTCCCCTCAAAGTTACAGAGTAATGTGTCCTATCTTTAGAGTTACTAATAGGTCAGCCAAAAGGAAATGACTGAGAAAGAAAAATGCATTACAAAATAGGCACTATGATCTACCGAAAAGAGTTCCTCCACAATATAGCAGCATTACCTGTGATTTTTATTTTGTGGATTGTTAATAGTACATCAGGTTCCAGTGGTGGCAATATTCACTGGGGACCAGATCCACTCCCTAGGTTCAAATTAACAGCACAGTCTTACAGATTTCTAGAGAAAGATGTATAACCCTGTCAAAAGCACAGCATACTGTTAAATCATGTGTTAAAATAAGACCTAGAAGTCACAGTAAAAAAAAAAAAAAAAAAAAAAAATTTACTGTAATTGTGGAATGGGAATATTATTTCTAAAAAACATACATTGTTTTCCAAAACAAAATATGCTCTCTATTTAACATTTTTATATTAAGCTATTTTAAAAGCATTCTTGCATGGAATTCATAGAATTCAAAACAACTTTCACACCTGATCTGAAAGCTTACGACATCCCTGTGAGTTCAAGAAGGTAAAATTATATTCTTTTTGCTATTTTATAAAGAAAGAGGCAGTTAGCAGAGAGATTATGTGGGTTATCCAAAGTCACAATGTAGAAAAGTGGCAGACCCAAGAATCAAACCTCTAACAACTGTTTTGTCCTAGAAAGGGGCTGTCAAGTGTACATCGGGTCTGATGTACAGTTTCACCTTTCAACATGTCTAAAGCATGCGTGGCCCAGGCAAATAGAGCCCTAATTCATTCTTACATTTGCAAGGTAATAAGCCTAAAATGAATTAAAAGGCATATCATGCCATGGCCTTGGGAAAAAACATCCTTTCTCATTGCCATTACAGAGAGAGATGAAATCATATCAAAGTAAGCTAGACAGTTAAAAGGGAATAGGAAATAAAAAGGAAGTGGCCAAGCGGTGCTGGTGGCAGCTGTCTGAAAGGGAACATCAGCAGGATCAAATAACAGAACTTTCTTAGTTGATTCTTGAAAGCACAAACTAAAAAAAAAAAAAGAATAGAAAGAAAGAAAAAGAGAGATATTTAAATTTAAAAAACCATACACACACCATTATGCAGAATCTAAATGCATATCCACACATACTCAGTTTAGTTTTAGAAGGTGTAACGGAGAGCCTCTCACAGGCAGACCAGATTAAGCACCAAAACTAAATGTCTTTGAAGTCGGTGTAGACAGTCCCTTGCATGGCCTCGCTGGAGATGAGCTGAGAACTCACATCCCTTCCTGCCTGACACCGGGCCTGAAATCTCCCCCAGGAAAGCCATTTCTGAGGATTCCCGGCTCAAATACAAATATGTGACAAGGGAGGGATAATTTTATCTAGATTTACCCATTAATACAATAGTTTGTTTCTGGGAAAGAAGCAGGGATTGTAAAAGCATGGGAGGGGAAAAAGGAAAGAGGGGGTCCAAAGGAATTTACTGCACCTGGAAAGGGTAAGCGCTGCCACTGGGGGAGCTCAGCAAATCGCTCTATTCACCCAAAAGACTGGCAACAGATGAAGCCTGGAGAACAGTGTGGCCGGTAGCACAATAATAAGTTCTAAAGATCTCCAAGGGCTCCAGTGCAGCACGTTAAGTAGTTGGTCTAACTGTATACAATTGGTTGCCTTTTTTTTAAATTTTTGAGAGTTCCTCCTTCCCCTCCACCTACCTGACAAAGCCATTATTCAGGTAGGACCCCGCCTACCTTCCAGACTCTCTTTCTCTTCTGCACTAATCCCCCTTCCCTGCACACATACACCCCACATTCCAGCCGCACTCAATTTTATGAATTCACCATATTTTCTTAACTCTGGAAATTCACCCACAGTTCCTTCTGCCTGGAATTCATGTGCAAAAAAAAACAAGCATTTGGCAGCTTATACTGATTGTTCAAGACTTAAGACATTCCTCCAGGAAGCCATCGCCCAGGCTAGATCACGTGCTTCTTTTATACACTCCAAGTGCACCAGATACAGTCGGGTCCCAGTTAGAACTTCATCATCCAGAGAACTTCAGAAAATTGGACAAAAACAACTGCAGATCAGTTACACTCTAATCACTGCACCAGTTGACTTACATAATTCAAAATACACAAAAGAACTAAAGAAGGTTTCTGATAAAAAGCAATGCACTATTCCATAATTCAGGAAAATCATAAAAGAGTTCGATCTTAAAAAAAAAAAAAAGAGTCCAATCTTAAAAACAGAATCAAAATGCTTGCAAAAGACCCACGTACAAGAGAGACTCTGAAAGTTTTTAGTCTATTTCCAGAACTCAGGCTTAATCAGTTAAAATAATAAACAATGGGTAATGGTAAGGGGGTTTTTAAATCCTCCATACGCTGGCCTTGGTGACAAGAGAAAGAAAAATACAACATGTAGCTTAAAGTTAGGAAAATCATAAGGTTTTTCCACCCACTGTACAAAACTTTTCTTCCCTAGAAGAGCATATTTAGCCCACTAGTTTCTCAAAATAGAAGGGAGGGGATTATTTTGACCTTTGAATTAAAAATATCGGCTTGAAGCTAGGGCTCTAACTTGAAAGTAAATAAACCAACAGAGACAAGAGCAGGTAACAGTTCACTTTGAAAATAATCAGCTGGAACAGCTGGACTATCAAAGTGATCCTTTCTTCAAGAACAAATAGAAAAAAATATGAAATATTATAAATTGTTTAATTAGGCTTTTGGTTCTCCAAACACTTATGCATGTTTTTTTACTTTAATCTATTATGTTTACATGATGGGAGCCTTTTTTCTCCTATACTTTGTAGCATACACTATGTACCTAGGAATAGATAGTTGGAAATTAATAAGTAATGGTAATACATTATAATGTATTCTTTATACATATACATTGTATATGTATAATGTACTATATATGTATAGTATATATATACATAAATGTATAAATGTACTGTATACATTATGTTATAGAGCATGATATAGAAAAGGAAAGTAGAGGTACAATGACCTTATTTCTGATTTTGAATTTGACCATGCACAGCCATTTAATTTAACTAGAATTCTAGTCAGCCTGTTTAAGTTAGCACAGAACATTCTAGTTAGCATAGAATAGATAGATCATGACCCATAGCCAACCAGTGAAATAAAACTGCCGTGGGAAGGCATAAGAATACTCATTACTGGGGACAACAATATTTGAAATACACATGTAAGCATCCTTATGTCTACTACTGGGTCTATTTTTTTAAGTATCAATAGACTCTTCTACAAAATAAAATATTTCATTCCCTCTTGACTGATTGTGAACGGAACTGCCAATATGTGTGAGAAGTAAAAACTTCTCGAAATTTTGTTATGAAGACCACTGAGGAGAGTTAGCTGTTGGATGACCTTCACCCACTAGAGACTCTGAATATCTCTGCTTTTCAAGTAGTTTTCTGTATCTACAGACACCATCCGAGTTGGAATTAATAGCCTGAACATAGGCATGATTTAATCAAAATGTCCTTGGTGCCTAGTCCAGCATTTCAATTTAAGAATTGAAATCCAGTTTCTGCATTTTAAAAATCAAATCCATTCTCCACGGAGAATTTTTACAAAACATCTTGGCACCTGCAATTGCTGAAAATAGATCCAGCCCTATTTAAGAGAAAGTAACAGCAAATCGGGGATTTGTGTGATGGCAGTAAAATGCAGTTAAGTGTGGTCGTGCCAGGTTTTAGTCTAGAGACAGGGGGTTTTTATAGCACATTATAAACTCCTGAAACGGGAGGTTATTAGAGGATCAGTTCCCTAACTGTGTGGTTCTAGCAGGCTCTGCTCTGTTGCACTCTTTATTCTCCTGCTGGGAGCTCTGTCTTCTGAGGTGCAGAGCACATCCATCAGCCTTTTTCAGCTGTTAAGGCACTTCATTTATTCCAGTGTTCCCTTCAACTTATTCCCTTGCCTCTGCCCCCATGGACCTGAGAGATCTACAGTTCTCTTTGGCCTCTTAACAGGCATAATGGATCACCAGCTGAACCATCATCACACAGCCCTTCTTGCTAGGAAATTATTTCTCTCTTGCTTCAAATGTTCTTTCCTTTCACTTGGCAAATCCCTTTGCTGCTGTTCTTGCTGTGTGTTGCCTATATGCAAAGAGATAAAACTTGGTCAAAAATGCTGACTTGACTCTCGAAGTTGTCTCTCGAGTATTGGTCCTTTGATCTTTTCCAACAGAAAACGTGAACGCACTTGCTCAAGAAAAATAAGTGTTATTATCATCAGGTCTCTATTCTTTGGGACCCTCGAAGATTATTACTCAACTATTTGGAAAATTAGTTCTATTTGTCTCATTAGAGCCCTCTCATGTTGAAAGGCCCTTTCCTAAATACAATATTCTGTTTTAGGGGGAAAAAAAAAACTACTAGATTTCATGAACTAGACAAAATAAAAAGTAGCAAAATCCCCCAAAAGAAGCTATTTCAAATCCTTGAGATTATTAGTCATCTTGCTGTACCAATGTCCGTGATCTGTTCCATACTAATTTCATTAATTAATGATGATCCTGTTGCTTTAATACCTCCTGAAAGAACTATGTGCCAGTGGAAACATCACTGGGCTGGGGGCCAGAAGACCTGAATTCCAGTCTCAGATCTGTACTGATTAATTGACTGGCTGCATGTCACCTAAATTCTTGGGGCCTTGGCTTCCTCACCTGTACTAAGAACGGACTGGAAGAGATCACTGTGATCCACCCTAAGACTGATACTCTAGGAAGACATTTGAACTAGCTTCTTTTTTTAATTATCTGACTCTGTCCTTTATTTTCCTTATGGGCTCCATTTCTTGTTCTTCTCCGTACGTGGTCTTTCTTTCCCCCTTTATCTCTCTTTTTTCTTCCTTATAAGCCGTTGTCTTCTCTCTATCCACAGCTCGCCCATAGAAAAGCCCACTCCCTAGGAGTTAGGTTTCAGAACAGCCCTGAATACAGAAGTCTCTTGTTCTCAGACTGGAGGCCCTCTTGGCTCCCTATAGGACTGGTATCAAACTCGGCCTTGCCCACAGAGTGGTCCTTTAGAATTGAGAAAGATCTTGTGATAGAGGCAGGATTTAGATGCAGGTTACACCCATCAGTTCTTTCCCTCCACATCATCCACATTGAAAATTAGCACAAATCACTCTGTCTTCTCCATCTCTCTCTCCTCCTTGCCTCTTCTACCTTTCTCTTTTTCTCAATCTCTCTGTCACACACATACACATGCATGCAATTATGCTAGAAAAGTCATGTAAAATGAGAACATGGAAATTAGTCTTTACAGGTTGCTTAATAATGATACAGATCTTTTACCTCACTTTTTCAAAACAGAAATAGCTTTTCTGTTTTTTGTCATGCTTATCAATGTTTAATCATAAGATAATTAGAAAACGTCAAAATGGGTAAAGGAAAAGTAAACATTATTTCAGAGGCTGCTAGTGAGATAAAATCACTGTTTATAATTTAGAGCATAATCTTTCCAGTTATTTCTAAGTATAATGCTTTTTTCTTATAAATATTACATATGCTATTCATAGTATTTTATATTCTATTTTTTTCAGCTACGAATATCATGGATCTCTTTTGATATACATAGATATGTGCCTTCTCATGACTAAATACTATTCCATTCTATAAATGTACATGAATTATTTAGCACCCTGAATTTATGAATAATTAGTAATTCTTTTCCTAATTTTTTCTATTAAAAATAACACTGTAATGTTCATCTCTAGGTAATTTATGTGTCTCTTGAACTATTTTGAGATGAAAAATTCCTATAAGTGAAATTTTTGGAACAAAGTGTATTTGCATTTTGAGAAGTTTTGGTTTATAATATCAAATAACTCTGCAAAAAAAAAAAAAAATCCAATTTTGACCCCAGTAAGAAACAGTATAAAATAAAAATCATATACACACATATTCTTGCCTACCTTGGATATAGTTAATTGCTTTAATTTCTGCCAATTTTGTTGAAATATGAATTCATTTAATTACTTTACAAATGAGATTAATATTCTTCCATATGTTAATTGGCCACTTCATGTTTTCTGTGAATTTTTCCCTATACGTACTAAGAAAATTAGCTCTTTTATTTCATATATTTTGCAGCTGGTTTTCTTTCCAGGAGGCAATGTATTATATTGTGATTGCTACAGAGAAATGTTTACTTTTACATAATCCAGTCTAGCAATAGTTTTCTCTGTCTTCTTCACCTTGGTGTCATACTTAAAAACACATTATACAGATCAAGATCAGATAATTATTCACCTACATTTTCTTCTGTTCTTTTCCATCTTTCATATTAAAACATTTAATGTGGGGCACCTGAGTGGCTCAGTCAGTTAAGTGTCTGCCTTCAGTTGGGATTGTGACCCGAGGGTCCTGCGACAGAGCCCTTCCTCAGGCTTCCTGCTCAGCAGGGAGTCCGCTTCTCCCCTTGGCTTGTGCTTGTGCATGCTCTCTCTCTCTCACATAAATAAATAAAACACTTAAAAAAATAAAAATAACAAAATCAAACATTTAATGTCTTTGGAATTCAATTAGTGTAAGATGTAAATTTTTTTAATCAAGTGGTAAGCAGGTTATCCCAACAAATTGGGAACATCTACCCTTCCCTCCACTGTATTAAATTTCATTTTTTCACACACTTCAGTATTACACTTATGTGGACCTATTTTTGGAACTTACAGTTTACTGTTAATCTGTCTATCTCTGTACCTATACCACACTCTTCCTATTACTACAGCATTCTATTATATTTTAATACTGAGAAAACATATCTCCTCTCACTATTCCTTTTTTTTATGTTTTTCTCATACATTTCTTCATCCAAGTTAACTTGAGAATCATTTGCACTTTCAAAAAAAATATCCAGTGATGTCTTAAAAAGAAAACGGATTCACTAAACTGGAAATCAGATTGAATTATCTGTAAGAGTTGAGAGAAATTTTGACATAGTAGAAAGAGCCAAAATCTGCTCCTAAGGTTTGACTCTCAGCTCAAGCTATAAATTTGGCAAGTTTTTAGTCTCTCTGAACCTGATTTTCATCTGCAAAATGGAGTTAATAAAACCCACATGTAGTGACATCTGACACCCTCTTTGGACTCCCATTACTGGACCCTCATTCCCAAATTTAGAGAATTCTTTACCTGAAAATTCTTATAAGACGTACTGCCCTTCTATGGAAATTTAATGCTCACTCTCCCACCTTCTTCTAAATCAAAGCTCAATCAAGAGACCTAGAGTCTGCCAGTCTTAGGCACCCACCCCAGTTTTAAATCAGCAGCTGGTGAAACAAGAAAAAGGGTCCATGAGGAAAAATCTTTGGCTGTGAAGGCAAAATTATCAGTTACTGGAGCAGCGGCAGCAATAGAGCGTCTGACGAAAATCCAGGGTAAGCCGCAGTGGTGTCCTCCCAGAACCTGGTTTTCCAGGTGTCCCAGGGATGACAGAAGGCTCTCTTAAATCCTTGCCGCTTTAAGCCAGCCAAAGTTGACTTCTGTTGTTTGCAACTAAAAACTGTGTCCTGCACTACCCAGACTGGGCTGTTTGAGCAATGAACTGAGAGAAAGCATGTCTCCTTAGCATTATCAGGACATTCCCTCTCTACCGACCGCCCTCTACCCCCTGATCTGTCCACCCAAATGTTGACCCACAACGGATTGCATCAGTGAGCTCTCTCTTCCTCCCACTTCTGGTTGAGTTCAGCCAATAGAAAGCGCCAGCATGAGATGAAATGGAGGAGGGAGAGTTGGGGGAAAGTACTTACTCCTCCCGCTCTTTCTCTAAAGGCTTGCTGCTCAGTATCCCTCCTGTGAGTTAGAACTCCTGACAGTCAGTCTTTCCTCCAAGTTCCAACTGTCACTCGGGCCCAAGGGTCGTGAAGACATTCTAATTCTATACTCACCAGCCCCGAGGTAACTCACAAGCTTGTATGGTTCTTCTACACAAAACCCACACATTTTTTAATTGTCCTATTATTATATCCTTCCCAAATTCCCTATTTTTAACGTGTTTTCTGTTGTTTGGGCTCCAGTATGCAAGCCAAAGCTCCCAGTACAGTGCTTGGCTTATAAGAGGGCTCCAGAAATTTCCCATGAGTGAAGACATCAAATGTATCTTTTTTTTTTTTTTCTATTTTGTTAATGTGGTAATGCTGAGGAGGCCAGAATGAGATGAGCTAATTTTATGGACATCTGCAGCCCTTTGGTGTTTCTGAATAAAGATTAGTGGGGTCTTCTCCTTCCCAAGTGAAAACACAAAAATCTAGAAGTATGCCCCTCAAACAGAAATTGGCCTACTTCATCATTCTCAGTGGACACTCATGCCAAAGTCTCTCAAACTTCTGTCCGTGCTCATTTAGGCCCATCATCGGTGTCAGAATCCACATACATACATACTAATGCCACATCAGCTTCGCTCAGGGACACTCCTTTCCTCAAATGCAATGGTATCCTTCCTACTGATCAAGAACCTCCCCCGGCCCATTCCACTCACTGGTGTCAGGTCTGGTTTTCAATGGATCACAGAACTCTATCAAACTGTGTGCAAATTTTTGCAGAATTCTGAAGCAGCCAAAACTTCCTTTCAACTGTTCTCTCCATAGCCATTTAATAAAAGTAAATGCTACTTGACTGTCCAGTTTTTTATATCAATATATGGGTATGAAGTGCAATTAGCCATTGAAATAAAACTGGTAATGAATGCTAATTACTTCATTCTATGGGTTTGGGGGTAATGTATTCCAAGGATTTCCTCATTACTTGGAGAAATTGAGAGGTGGCTCTATGGTGATCTACAGAAATTTTGAAAAGTACTTAAAGCATCAGGCATTAGCTAGAGCTCTGTATAATTGGATCTGTTCTGCACCCCTTGCATTTAAGTTTTCTTGATCCAGAGCCCTGAATGCATAAAGAAAGGAGAATGTAGAGGCTTCAATCTGCTTTGCTGTCATTTGGATCTTTCGAGTTCTGAATTCTTTTGGCAGCTCTAATATAACAGAAGAGCTTCTCCTTCAGTGACTATAAAATCCCTATTTGGAATGTTTTTCTCACACATTTATGTGAATGTTGCCAATGGCTACTTTTCTTAAAATTAATTCTCACCCTCGATAATGATTTACATAAGTTTACTAAAATGCTGATAGTAAATACCAGAAACTATAAAATAGCTATCTTTGCCACAAGAAAAGTGCTTTCTTTATGTATTCAAATGCTAAAAAATCAAACACAATTTCTCTAGAACCTAAAATATTGAAAAATGAAATTTTCAATTTGAAATATCATTCCTTATAATTAATTACACTCTGTACTACTATCATCAATAATTCAAAGGCAAAATGAAATCACTTTGTAAGGACAGAAAAATTCCTGACATAAAGAGGATGCTAGTTTGGGGCATTAATCAGAGAAAACAGAAAACTTTTTTTGTTTCCTGTCACCTGAACTAAAACTAAATTCTGGTTTCAGCTCTGCCACTACTGACCTTTAAAAGTCACTTGACTTCTCTTGATCTCTGTCATCCGGAAGGTAAATGAGCCTAATTTATTTCAAGGAGCACTCCCAGCACCATTTTTTAAAATAATTTCCCACAAATATCCAGCAAAGTTTATCAAAGGGGAATTGAACTGGATCAAATCTAACCCCTCCCATTCTTCAGCAATCAGATCTTTTTTAGAACCTACATTTATCTGAAAGTTTATTTCAATTCTTAAGATAATAATGGCAACATGCTTTAAATTTGAAAGTCCTAGACAGAAATCAAAGTGGACATGAAATAATGCATGATCTGCTTTTGTACCCAAAGTATCTATTGTATCACAGGTAAGAAGACACTTCTTAATAGGTGATGTTTTGTCTCCAGCAGGGATGACATGGGGAAAAAATGTCTACATTTCCTTAAGCTTCATTCTAATCATAAGACAACAAACTCGGGGTCTTGCCAATTCTCTGGTGTTGCAAAGTTCATGCAGATCCTCATAGAAGGGCTAAGGCAGGAGGCACAATGCCAGGACCCCGGCCCGAATCCCACCTCCCGTTATTGGACTCCGGAATGCCCCAGGCTGTGAATGAGAGACTGTGGAGAACGTAATGTGTGCCCCATCTGCGGCCCGGGACACCAGCACAACTAGCCAGTTACTCAGGTCTTCAGGATCGCCAGACGCTGAATAGCGCGATGTGGAGCCATATTCTGTTCTATTCTAGTCCATTTATTTCTGATGAGCTCCGGAGCAAGTGGATTGAATACATGAAGGTCAGCCAGCACTGTGGCAGGTTGAGAGAGATGAGAGCATTGAACTTCCAGCTCTCAGCACTAGCTATTGGAAATAATAGAACCAGGGAAGATTGGTAACAGTTTGCAATGAGTGACCTGCACTACAAACCAATACATACATGTTTCCGTTTCTTTCCTTTTTCGACGATGGCTATTGATAGAAGAATACCTTGAATGAATCTACCAATCCATTAATCTGCTTTTTTTAGAACCAAAACATGCCCAGGAAAAGGTTAATTTGCGTGCACACGCTCGCGCTCTCTCTCCTTTCTCTCTCTGAAAACAGAAAACAGCACCGGCAGGAGCGGCAGCGGAAAGGCAAGGAAAATTTGCTCCAGAATAAATTGGCTGTGCTGAAACATTTGTAATTAAGCATGATAACCAATTACAGAAATACCTGGGGTAGTTCAGTGATTCGCTCTCCCACATCAGAGGTCTCCTAATCAATTTGAAATAACCAGACGCCGCTATACAAAATAAGCAAGATCACAGCGTTTGCTAATGAGTCTCAAAAATGGATTTCACTGCATGAAAATGTTCATTGTCAGGAGAAAGAGTGTTTTCAGAATCTTGCGGGTCATTTTCATTTGCATTTGATTGGAGAAAAGTCCTTTGTTCTTTTTTTCCCTTCTCACATCTTCTACAATACTACTTTTTTTTTTTTTCTGGTGATATAGTATTTTTGTATCAGCGTGTTGCACCAAGCCCTAAAAACATACCAAAATAAATCCTTTTGTGGGGAAGTATATCCACTTAAATTACTACTGAATTTCACTGTGTTGGATGGGTTTCCTTGAATTTGAATTTGCAGATGTGTGACACAGAGAGAAACCATTTGGCAAAAGTTGTGGTGGTGGACCTCTGAGAGCAACACGAAAGCTCCCCCCCATCCCACCCCCGGAGGGTATCACATAGGAGAGCTCTTCGACGATTCTCACCTGCAGCCTCCGAGATCCCAACAAAAGGGGGCCAGCGTTTCAAAGGCCACCCACCAAAAACATGGCTAGAACTTTAAACAGGTGTGAGAGCACATCACAAGCCTGACAGGTATCTGTCTTTTCACAGGAAAGGAACGTGGGGGAGAAGACACTTCTACTTGAAGGACGGGTTTTGATTTCTTACACTTTTGACGTCTTACAGGTAATGTTACTGAAGACAACTGCGGCTTTGCACTGGTCATTACCAGATCACAGGTGACCCATCCATAAATCTCTTTAATAAGTTCATGGCTTCACTATTCTTTCCCAGGTCATATTACAGGAGTCGTGTGCCCCTCTTTCCCCTCCTCCTTTCTCTTCTGTCCTGTGCTGTTCTACTCCTGTACTCTCCATTACCCCTACTTCTCTCCTGCCCTCTTTTCACTGTGTTCTTCCCTCTTCGCTGTCCGAGCTCTCCGTGTACATCTGCAAAGCGTGCATGCACGACTGAACGTGTTTCATCTCTTCACATCCCCCCGCAGGACCACACGAAGCAGAAGACATACGCTCCACTGTGCGCGCAGTCCTTCTCACAATGCCCTTTTCCTGTCACTGCTTTTAAAAGGAAAAAAGAATGCCATGCTAACCAATAAATATTCTACTCTGAGAGCTACACGGTTTGTACTCGATTATTCATCCAATATTTTTTTTTTAATTCTAGAATGTTTATCCAAAACTATTATCACAACTCTTGCTTATCTTTGTTAACTTGAGAAAGTAATCGAACTTTCCCAGGCTAGATAGAAAACTATCCTTCAGATCCATTAGCAAAAAAAATGATCTAATGTCATTCTTGGTAAATACTAGAGTCCCATGTCTTTCTAAACACTTTTTGCAAAATTCTTGAGTTCAATCCTTGAAATGGCTTGGTTTTTATTTTTGTCTTTTCTTCCTTTGCTTTCCAAATAATTTCCCTTCTCCCTTACCACCTGTATAACACACACACACACACACACACACATACTGCAAAGGAACCTAATAGAATATTAACAATTAAATATTAAAAAATGTAGTTTGGCTGCCATGTTATTTCTTTAGCTCTTTCTCATGTCTGCTTTCTTTGCATTTTTCCAGTATCAACTCCAATGTCTGTCTACTCCATAGAGACCCTGCCTGACCATCCTTGATAAAGCTAATCTCCCTTCACCCTGCCAGTGTCATTTCCATCACATGGATCTATTTTATTTTCTTAAAAGTACTTATCAGTATCTAAAATTATCCTATTTATTCACGTGCATTTAGACATAAACATATCTGTATATGTGTATACATATGAGTACTTATGTGTATATATGTGTATGTGTGTCTGTGTCTATGTGTGTGTAGCATTTCTAGAAAGTAGTCCCCCAGTTTATTGTGAATTGTCCAGAGAAAGGAATTTCAAGGTCAGTCACTCCTTATGCCTTAGAACCAGCTGTCCCACACCCGAGTCCCGAAGCAGAGACAACCTGCCCACTTGCTGTGCTTTTGTTTTCTATCTTGGAGGCTTCGTCTCCTAAGGCCTGACACTCCTCCTTATAAACTCCTCTTTATAAATACATACATACATACATACATATATATTCCTCTTTATTTACAGTTCCCATCTGGGATCTCCAAGTGTCCTTAGGACCTGACGCCAAGTACTGCTCCACTGCTGCTGAGGTCAGCTCTCTCCCTCCACGGCAATCTCTACAGACCCTTATTAGATGCCACAAGAAAAGCCTCAGCCCAATAGACCCCAGTCACTATGCCCTACCCCATCACTAGCTCGTGTATCCTTTTTTTTAAAGAGCAGTTTTACGTTTCTAGAAAGTACAGAAAGTTCCCATATACCGCCCCCCATCAACTTCATACACAGGTTCCCTATTATTAATATCTTGCATTAGTGTGGTACATTTGCTACAATCCATGAACCTACATTGACACATCATTGTCACCTAAAGTCCACAGTTTACATTAGGGCTCACTCTTGGTGTTGTATATTCTGTGGGTTTTGACAAATATAATGACATGTATTCGCCGTTATAATATCATGCAGAATAAGCAAAATAACAATATGCAGAAACCACTGTTCTGAAAGTTCCCTGTATCCCCACCTAGTCATCCCTCTCCACCTCCCATTCAACCTCGGCCAACCACACTGATCTTTTTAGTGTCTCATGATTTTGTCTTTTCCAAAATGTGATATAGGTGGAATCATACAGTACGTGGCCCTTTCAGATTGGTTTTTTTCACTTAGCAAAATGCTTTTAAAGTTCTTTCATGTCTTTGCATGAACTAATTAACTCATTTCTTTTTATTACTGAATAATAAATAAAAACTGGATGTGCCACAATTTATTTATCCATTCACCTTCAGGAGTACATCTTGGTTGCATCTGAGTGCTGGCAATTTTGAATAGAGCCGCTATAAACATCTGAGTACATGTTTTTGTGTGGACATAAGCTTTCAACTCATGTGGGTAAATATCAAAGAACATGGTTGCGGAGCGGTATGATAAGAGTATATTTAGTTTTGCAAGAAACTGCCAGGCTGTCTTCCAAAGCGGTTATACCATTTTGCATTCCCACCAGAACTGAGTAGGAGTCCTTGTTGTTCTACATCCTTGCCAGCATTTGGTGTTGTCAGAGTTTTGGATTTTAGCCATTCTAATAAGTATGTAGTAGTATCTGTTGTTTTCATGCAGCCTTTTCCCATTGGATTTTTCCCTCTCTTGGAAAGAAATTGGACCACCCGATGTTTTCCTGGGCAATTTGTGATTTAATTAAAACCTGGCTACTCAAGAGTTTCTCCTGAGAGTTAGCCAAAGTTGTTTTCCCTGTAACTTCCAGATAGCTAATGCTAATCAAACTCTTGAGAACGTGCAATACCACATAAATCCCTTTTCCTCATGATGGTACTTCCTCTGTTTAAAAAAAAAAAAAAAGGCATATTTTCTATGAATTTTCTTTTATCATAGAAAAATATTCATTTAACAGCATAGATTTAAGACCCCCTGACATCCTCTACCTAGAGTCCAATTTGTCTATATCTCTATGAAAATGTGGAACCCAGAATTGCACACACAAGACTTCAGAGGGCGTCTAACCAATGCTAACGTGGCCACTTTCACCCCCTTCTTTCTATTCTCCAAATAAGTCTATGACTCCATTGGCCTGTGTGGCTGCTGTACCACTAATGGTCCTTTCTGAGAATCTTCCCCATTTCTACATGCAGTGGCTCAGCAGGAAAAGTTTTTTTTTTTTTTCTTTTAAGATAAGCTTTTACCTTCATCCCTATTAAATTTCATCCTGTTAAAAGAAGCTTGTCAAAATGTTTTCAGATTCTGATTCTGTCATCTAATATATTTGCTATCCATCTCAGCCTCGGGTCATTTGCAAATCTGATAAGCATACATTCTATGTATTCATACACATCATTGATACATGAATTTAACAAGATGTGGCTAAAAGCAGAGCTCAGCAGCCCGGTGTCAGAACCACCTTCAGGCTGACATCCCCCAGTTAATCAGCATCCATTGAGTAACTGCACACTGTGCCGTGCCAGCCACCGCAAGGGATGCAAAGCAGCCCGCTTTACCCCTTCTTTCCAGGGATGTTGCCTAGGATTGTGAGCAAAGATACAACAGAAGAAGCAGTTCTGAAAGACAAGGCCGACTATGGAATCCAGTAAGAACTGAAGTAACAGAACAGGTAACTTAGAATACTATTAGAATATTACAAAATAAGAAAAGGAAAAGCCTGTAAGAAGAGAAATTCTTGTTCATGAATGACATTATAAAATTCATCTTCATGTCCCTATTAAAATTAAGCCACCATACTAAGTTTTTAGACGAGATTAGAAGTTTCTTCAATTCAATAAACAATGGACAATGTGTTTCCTGTCTACAAGGTACAGGGCTAGATAATGGGTAAACTGAGGTACAAGTAGAACTTTCTTCTTTCCCCCTCAAGTCACTGATAAGCCAGACACATACACAATCAACCATAACATGTGCGATATGTTATCCTAATAATGTACCAGCAGTCAGGGAATACTTCCCAGAAAAAAACAAAAAAAAACAAAAAAAAACCAACATCAATATTGTGTTGAATCAAACACTAGAAGGGTAACATTTTGCTTAATGAAATTAAGATTTGCACTAAATGGGATATCGTGATTGAGCATTATTCAATAGATCTATAACATCTCTAGTGTTACCTCAATTCCAGATAGTAAAAACCTCAACCATACACGTTGATGAAGTTCTTCCTTCATTACATGTGAGGATTTCTTGCCCCTTAAGTTGACCAATGCTTAAAAACGTTAATTTCCCCATCAGAAGCAATTTTATGCTCACAACAAAATGAAACCATGAATTACTAACATTCTTAGGAAGAATTAAAGATGAAAATGATAAATGTCTGGCTAAAAATAGGAACCTAAATGGAAATGAATGAGGACTCCCTTTTCCTGTGTTTTGTGTCTTTCTTGGAATCGCCTCTTTTTAATGCCTCGCCCTAGGCTAATTTGTCTGGAGCAAAGTTCACTTAGGATGTGCACAGAAGAACAAAGGGTGCCATCACCAAGCAGGAAGCTTCTGAATACATTCTCTATGTCCATAAAGTCTAAAGGCTCCGGAATGTCTATCAAGGCAAGTTGTAACTTTCACTTCCTGGGGAGTGCATTCAGAAGAAATGAGAAGAAAAACAAGGGAAGGTGAGCCTTGTAGGCCAGCAGTAAAGCAGTCACGCAGACTTGAAAGCCAGCAAATAAAGCATGCCTCTGAGTCATCAGGGACTCAGAGACAAGCCTGTTACTACCCATGCCATTCACAGACCCTCCACTTACCTGCAGCAACTTCTCTTCTCATGTTGCCTCTAAACTGCTCCAACTATAAGTGCAGCAGCGCTTAAACCAGAGAACCAGAGCCCTTTCCCCACTGCTGCCCAAACTTGGCATGAGGTGTCTGACCAAAACTTGAGGAAATCTAATTTTTTTAAGTGCTTGACTCTTTCTCCAGTGTCGTGAAGAAAACTGGCATTTATCTCAGGCAGGCACAATGAAATGTAGTCTGACTCTTTTTACTTTAATGAACTAATTTGATAAGCATCATTAAGACCAAAAAATTAATATAATCCAATCAAATAATTCTATAGATAGCTATTAGACGTCAAAACATTACTAAATAGTTTAATGCAATGGGAGAAAAAAAATACAAGAAACACACACTAATCTCCTAAACTTTTATTGACTTTTTCCTGAAGTGATACACAATTATAGAATTTTCAAAGAATTATGTAATATTTATCCCCAAACGTATTGTTTCCTCTACACATAACTAATCAATAATCATTTCCTTTTAATCGGATTCTGTGTATTTCACCAATTCACAGTAATTTGAATAATATTACCCTAGTCCTTCTTTCAACATTGAGTCTAATTCAGAGACATTTTATACATACGTGTGTGTGTGTGGTTTTTTTTTCCTTTTTTGAAGTAGGCTCCAAGCCCAGCATGGAGCCCAATGCAGGGCTTGAACTCATGACCCCGAGATCAAGACTGAACCAGCCAGACACCTTCTACAGTACTGGGTACCCTCCTAAGCCTTAGGAATATAAAGGTAAATGTCAAAATTCCTTGCCTTAAAGACTTAACTATTTGTAGGAAAAACAGACATGTGGAGAGATAGTTAACTACCCAATATGACTTATGAAAAAATTCAAGTAATACTGGAATAATACAAAACAAGGAATAGTTAAATGATGAGGACAAAGAGGTAGTGGGATTTATACAGACCTAATTTTGAAAATTCAGAATCCTACCTTGACCAGTCCTGGGCATGCTGCATCACCTTTCCCCAGACAGGGACCCCTGGCCAACCAGAGATTCACAATCTCTGGGTGACAGCCCAACGGAAAGGGATGCTAGGTGATTCAAACTTGATTCTGGTTCAGCTACCTGGATTCGTTTGTTAGAATGACCTGGTCTTAGGTCATAAGAATAATGACCACTATGGTCTAATGACCTTAGACCATTATGATAATGACCCCCATAAGAACACTACAAGGGCTCAGTGGGCTGAGGTTGGCACATCTGGGGGTCTCTATAAGTTTTATAATGATGCTCTGTCCCCCTTACATGTCATATTTCTAGAAGAAAAGTTTGAAAATAAGTAGGGGATGACTGAAAAAAGGTGAAGTTACTTAAAGAAGACAATGATTTTGTGACAGTGGAGAGAGCGAGAGCACACAACAACTCAGACACCTGGATAGGGAGCATCTTAGATCCTGGAAGGTTCAGAGGAAGGGAATCTTCCTTATGAAAGGGAAATGCAGTAGAATTCTTCAAACTGTTGTAAGCACCTTAAAGTGAGCTGACTGGCAGGCTCTTCCACCCCCTACTAGATGACCCTGACTACAGTTTGCTCACCATTCCCCTGATAAGTCCAAGAGAAACAGCAGGATGGCCTCAGCTCCCAAACTCCCCACACAAAATATCAATTAATATGTCTTGATGTTTTCACCTCCCCCCTTCCCAGTCTGTCATTCCATACAGCAGAAAAATTCCCCTGGTTAGTGGTGTAGACAAATAGAAAAGATTAAACTGACCATCCTCAGGAATTCCTTCTGAAATCAAGGTCTAGACTCAATCATTCAAACTAAACTGGGAACCCTAAGGCTTAGCAGCCAGCCATGAGACCACGTTGGTGGCACTGTCACATCCTGGTCTCTGTAACCGATGTTAAGCCCCACTTGAGAGGGCACAACAGTAGAAATGGTACTTTCTTTCCAAAGATACTACTTGTGCCCCCAGGAATACACTGCCTGTGGGGAAGTCAACTTCCTTACTTGTGGAGGTAAGTAAGTCACTTACTTACCTCCATCCCCAAAATACCTTGACTTGCACCTTAGAAGTGAGTGTAAAAGACTTACAAATGTCAGGAAAACACCACCAGTGGACTATGTAGCCAAAGATGACTGTGAAGACCTTACCAAAATAAGCAAGGTCTTGGTTACTCAAGGGAGCTTCCTGGAAGAACCAACTGATCATTTATGTACCCTGTGGGCAGTTATCCCTACCATCGGAGCCCTCTAATTAGAAAACTTTGCACAAAATCTGTCCTTGACTTAAGTGACCAATGTCACCACCTCAACCCTGGATTGCATTTGGGTCAGCCTCAACGCATTGGCCAAAATTGTTACAAATGACAGACTTAGCCTAGACATTGCCCTTGTGGGCCAAGGCAAGTCTACATTATCACTAATTCATCCTGCTGTATCTGGATTAATGCTTTGAGCCAAATGCAAAGTCAATATAAAGAGAAAGCCACCTGGCTTTCTAAGAGAGACCTTGATGATTTATGGGTTGTGTTCACCCAGAGCAGTCTTAATTTTCTAAGTTGAAAGTTTCTATTTCAAACTCTAGTTTTGCAGAGAATTTTTTAAAATTAATAGACCTTATTTGTTTGTTAGAGCAGTTCTTAGGTTTACAGAAAATATGAACAGATGAATAGGAGTTCCCATATACCTACCTACCTCTCTGCCCATACACACATACACAGTTACCCTTATTATCTTGTATTAGTGTGGTACATTTGCTACAATCACTGAACCTACACTGACAAGTCCACAGTTTACATGAGGGTTCACTCTTGGTGTTGTACATTCTATAGATTTTGTCAAATACATAATGTCACATATCCACCAATACAGTATCATACAGAATAGTGTCACTGCCCTAAAAATCTCCTATGTTCCATCTATTAAATCCCTGCTTCTAACTCACACCCATCACTGCCCTAGTCCCTGGAAATCACTGATCTTTTCCCGTCTCTATAGTTATGCCTTTCTCAGAATGTCAAATATTTGGAATCATACAGTGTATAACCTTTTCAGACTGACATCTTTCACTTAGCAACATGCATTTAAGTGTTCTCCATGTCTTTTCATAGCTTGATAACTCATTTCTTTTTATTACTGAATAATATTTCATTGCATGGATGTACTCGTTGGTTTATCCATTCACCTACTGAAGGATTATCTCCACTGCTTACAAGCTTTGGTCATTATGGATAAAACTGCACAAGAGAGATTTTTAAAAATCTATATCTCTTCCTTTCTAAGGATCCTACCTTTCTAGAAAAGTCAACCTAATGGAAAGCCCTCTGAAGTTGTGTTTTTGCTCTGTTATTTTAAACCATGGCAAAGAAAAAATAGGAAATTTTAACAGTGTCCTTACTTTCACAGAAGACAAAAATTTATCTTAACATTAGGGTGCCTGGGTGGCTCAGTTATTGGGCGTCTGCCTTCAGCTTGGGTCATGATCCCAGGGTCCTGGGATAGAGCCCCGCATTAGGCTGCCTGTTGGCGGGAAACCTGCTTCTCCCTCTTCCACTCCCTCCGCTTGTGTTCCCTCTCTCACTGTCTCTCTCTCTCTCTGTCAAATAAATAAATAAATTCTTTTAAAAAATTTATTTTAATTTTAGACTGATACTGAGGAACTTGAGTGCCTTGAGCTCAATTATTTCTATTTGAATTTTATTAAATTGCCAAGCAATTCATATTTCCTTTCTACTTAGGAAATTTATAATGATATCCCACAAACTGAAAAAAAAAATCTGTCTCATATTCACACGTGTTTACATGTCATATATACATCTGTAAAGAAGAAAGGTATTTTCCTGTAAGTCTGCCTCTTTATTCAAAAAAACATAATAAAACATGCATTTGAATTCTCACATTGAAACTGCCACTTTTCTATAAATTAATTACATTAATGTCTTGGACTGGAATCCAAGATAACTATTCGACATAATTAGAATTTCATTTATAACCTATTAATGGCCTCAAGTCCTTGTTTGTTCAAGGAGGTTCAAGCTAAGGCCTCATTATCCATTATTGATAGCTGTCAATAAGATAACATTATTTTATCTTGTAAGTCTTGTATTGATTTTTTTAACCCAATGTCAGCTCCATTGAAAATACAAGCTCTAAATTAAGCTGACAGATCATTTCCTGCCCAATAAACATGCAAACCAGACAAGAGAAGCCTGATTCCTGAGCACGCACAGGAATGTGGATGGTGTGTGCCCTTTCTCATCTAACTAAACCAGGTACACAACAGCTTCTTTGCTCATAGCTGTGTTACTCCTCTGAATACTTGAGTCAGTTAAGCTTGCTTAGTGCTGTGCAAACCCTAGTGAGCAGGCACAGAGCTGTCCCTTTGCATTAGTGGCTGTCACCCTCAGTCCCTACATAATGAGTAATTTAGCATTGCCTCCATTTGTCACTAAGCTGTTATGCACATACATCCCTTTAGCTGGACCTAAATGTTTCCATAAACTTTATTATATTGTATTGCTTTTCACTTAAAATAATGTCTGTGGCATTTCATTACTGGACCACATATAAATTATTTTTATCTCAAGTTCATTCAGTGGTATCACTTCAATGTTATTCTAACAATTTTGTGCCTTTTTCCCCCATCTCTGGATTTCTAGCCAAAAAAACTGTCCTACTTCCAAAGCTGACATCAAGGACCTTCCTGCCTAGAATCTGAATTACCACTACTAAATCTGATCCCCAGAGTGCTTTGAAAACGACTATTTTTTACTCTCATGTATAAAATTTGTATACAAATATCCACTTAAGGGTAAATGTCTTCTGAAATTTGCCTTGGTTTTTACTTCATTTTTGTTAGCTTTCTAATGTCTGTTTTTGTCTTTTATCCTTTCTTTAGAGGAAATATCAAGAATATTACTGATGTAAGAATTGTTTTTCCTTGCAATTTCTCCTTGAGCAACAGGTGAGCTCTTTCAAGGCCTGTCCTGCACCAGATGGAACCCACTCTTCATTATTCTCTGCCCCTTTCAGGGGATGGTAACAGATAGCAGAGAGGGTCCAGGTTAAATATTTTATTTTACTTTATGAAAGCCAAAAGATGCTGCAGAATGAAAATACTAAAGAATCTTGAATAATAGATTGACAAGTCAAAAGCAGCATTTCAGGAAAATTGATCTCCATAATTTCTTCTCTCTAGGTTTTATTTCTAGCCTAGAATTGGGCAAATGTCATAATCACACCCCAACACTGATTGCTTCCATTAGGAGTTTACTTATTATTTTTCTGTATAAGAACACTTCTTAGAAGAAAGGATAATAGGAAAGTTGGGATACAAATGGAAGAAAAGCTTGCATCCAATCTAGCAAAAAGTACCTCCCACATAGGGGATATCACCTTCACATTATAAATATAAATTAGAATAGTAATCGTGGTAAAAAAAATTTCACTTAAATATGAAAATACAAATGTCTATTTTTAAGTGTGCTGCATAAAAGTAAAGAACAAACTTGTTCTAGAGCCAAGAGCTGAGAAATGTTATACAAAAGAAAAAGGAGTGTGAATGAGAAAGAAATGACTTTAAAAACAATTTCAAACTTTAGAAACTAATTCCTTACTCTAAAACATAAGAAGACATATTTCCTTGCTGTGTTAGAAAAACATGAGTAGGGAGAGAACAAGTTTTGCATTTTAGTCATTGAAATCTTTTACCATACTTCTTTGAGGGGGGCGCTCGTTCTCTTCTTGATTCAAATGCCAATTTGACAACATGAACCACTAAAACTATTTACAGAAGAAAGTACAAAAAAAAAAAAAGACAGACAGAAAGAGAAATGATGCTCCCATTTAAAAAAATCTTCATGAGTTATTAAAACACTGAGCTAAACACCCAAACATTTTAAAAATATTTTTTTCCAATTGACAATCACTTCACAAAACTGGTACTTATTGACAGTTATTGTATGGTATTATATGTCACCACCAACAACAAAAAAGGAGCCAAAGGCAGGTAACTCCAAAATGAAGCATCCATGACAGGAAGTCAAACCTTCTCCCCACAGACACTTAACAGTCACGTTCCTTTTGTCTATATCCCAGTAAGGAGCACCCCTCAAAGCCATGTCGGTGCTCTGTACACTCACGACAGCCTTCTTGGCTATGTCTGAATTGCCTCTTTGAAGAGCAGGCGGATGACTGTTCTTGCTTTGGCCTTACTGGAGCAACGGGAGCGTGGTATGCTTGCCATATGGCTAGGCAGGCACAGACCTACCTCATGTCCGGACACCTACCCACGTCCCCATCCTTTCAAAATTATTCAATATAATTTTTTTAATTTAATTTAAGGAAGTAAAATTCCCACCTTGGCTTCTTCAATCCCACTCACCCTTCCAACTGCTGTGAAATTTTAGCTACTTTCAACAACTGGGGACACATACTTCTCCATATTTTCCTAAGATTATGTAGAAATACAAATACGTACAAGACACGCACACAAGAACTGTCATACTGCATGTTTTTTTCAGTTGACATTATAGCACAAATATTTTTTTCACGGTAGCATGAGAAAAAAAGCAAGCACTTGTTACATGTGGTACAAATATTTTCACTCTACCCCATTCTTTTCAATGGTTACATAGAATCCATTGTAAAGATATGACATAATCTATTTTACCATTTTCTTATTAAATGGACATTTATGTTTGTGATGGGCACAAATATATGCTTTTGAACCCATAGGTATAGGTGAGATGCCACAGAATAGTATTTCTAGGTGAGGAAATGTGCATTTGAATTTTTAATAGCTATTACCAAACTAATCTCCAAAAGTTTAATAAATTCCCTGTAACACAATAACATAAGAAAAGGTCATTTTCATGCCACAGCATTACTTAGCGTAGCGCAGCACAAATGTTTTCAATTTTCCTTATACTGTCCAAATCTAATAGCCAAAAAAAGGTATCCTGTTTTAATTTTCATTCCTTTAATTAGCACTTAGGTTGAATGACTTTTTATATGTTTATCAGTCCTTTTCCAGCTCTTCATCTCTGAATTGTCTGTTCATATTCTTAGTTCATTTTCTATTAAGAGTTAATAGTTCTCCTTCATTTACTGGAAGAACTCTACAATAAATATTAAGAATATTTGTTACATACACGTGTTACATATGGCACAAATATTTTCGCATTGCCTGTTTGTATTTTAACTTTGGGTTTGCTATCCCTTAGAGAAATGAGAATTTTAATGTACTCAAACCTGCCCATGGTGCTTTCTTTATGGGTTCTGGTTTCGAAATCTTACTTAAGAATACTACTCCAAACTAACATTTTCTTCGAATACTTTCATGATTTTTACATTTAGATTTCTGATCCATCTGTAGTTTGTCTTTTGTGTATAGCATGAGAAGGGAATCCAATTTTGTGTTTTGCTTTTGAATACTTAATTGTCCAAACATCTCATGGATCTGAAATACTATGCCTAACAAATACCACGTTTCCATATGTGGGGATGTGTGTATGTGTCCACAGTCCCCCTGGATTCCACTGATCTGCTTGTCTATTTAACTTCCAGGCTCGTAATATTTTACTGCAGTAACTCTTTTGTCTCTTTCAATATTACTGTGTATACCTCATTATTATTAATTCTCTTGGAATTTTTCCCTATGGATTTTAATATCAACTTTTTGGATGCTGATTGAGATTGAATTATATTTTTATATTCATTTAGTAAAGACTGACATCTTCACATTATTAATTCTTCCCATCCAGGGAAAATTCTTCTGGACTTCATTTTATGTAGAACAAAAATGTTAAAAAATACTCTAATGGGTCCTGAAGGACAAGCACTGATGAGAGTAAATTTTAAATCAACTCTCCAACACAGTAGGAGATAATTATAAAGAAACTATGAAGCTAATTCCATGACTCTTTCAAATCTGGACTTTGCTCTAAATGATCAGAAGCATCTGTCATTTTAGAGACTATTTTTCTTTTCTAACACAGCTTTTACTTTTGTGCCCCCACCCGGGGTGAAGGTGTTGGACTAAATTTGGCATATATAAAGAGCCTGTCACAGAGATAATCAAGAGAACTGAAGACATGTCATTTAACACAGGCTCAGTTTAACTCGGGTTGCAGCGATGAATGGTGTCCTCCTCTCTGTCTAGCCGATGGGATGACCTGCTACAATGAGCGCAATAAATGAGCGATGGTGTGAAAAGACAGAGCATTTTGTCACCCTTCCTTATGACCTCTTTAACCCTGTTTCTGAAAGTATCAGCCAGGGAGACAATTAGTACCGGTTACATTCTAGTCGTGCGACATGGACAGCTATTCAGTCGGAGAGAGACCGATTCGTTTCATTCAGGTCGTTGAACAATCCCTGGATCATAAAGACTTTTAGTCACTGCCAAAGTGAACTACACCTGAACCACTGGACCCACTTGTGTGAGTCCATCGATCATTGCCAAGCCAACTGGTCACCCATACAGACACTGCATTAAATGCAATATCCTCCAAGATGATTTATAAGTTCTCCTCTAAATGCAAGTCTATGTCTTAGATATGGAAAGAAATCGCACAGAACAGATATATAGATACTTTAATGTCTCCTGCCTTCTTATTCTAATCTCTCTTACTGAATGGATCATTATTTATCGTACACAGGTATAAAGCTCAAATCACAGATAATCCTTAACTTCTATTTGTCTCAGCTTCTCTTGGACCTTACATTGCTTACTTCACAGAAATAAGGCATGGGTGGGGGGGAGGATTCAGAGTTAAAAAGCCTACCATGACTGTCTTACAGAAGACAGAGAGTTATAATAACCAAAAGGTCCAAGTTACAAAAGTTTTTTATAACTGGCCTTTTTTCTCTTCTTCAGAGCTAGATAAAAGTTCAGTGAATGGCTAATTGTCCATCCAGAATGGACAGTCAAAAATGGTGGTGGTTATAAAATAACAGAAGCTCGAAGAGTCTCGACTCTGAGAAAGAGTCCGTATTTGGGACACTGGCTGTACTTCTAAATAAGATACGAGGTCTGAATAGGATAAATTTTCTGAACTGCTCCTGAGGAGTATGTACCAGCGCTTCATCTTGCTGGGCGCTGGGTTTTACTGCCAACCAACACAAATGAAGATAAACCAGTCCTCCAGGTGAAAGAAAAGAACAAAATCTTCTGGGTTTTGGTTTGTTTGCTTGTTGGTAGCCAGAGTTAACCTGTAATAGTGAATGAAGAGCAAGTTTTGAAGTGGGAAGAAAATATTTATCATCTATCTTCATCGTCTCTTCTTCAGGTTAACTGTATTTTTAAAACCTGAATTAATTTCATTTTCCGATGAAATTCAAAGATAGTGCAATGTTTAGTACAAGTTCTAAATGAAATCATTAGGGGCGCGTGGGTGACTCAGTAGGTTAAAGCCTCTGCCTTCGGCTCGGGTCATGATCCCAGGGTCCTGGGATCGATCCCCGCATGGGGCTCTCTGCTCAGCGGGGAGCCTGCTTCCCCGCCCCCCACCGCCTCCCCCCATCTCTGCCTGCCTCTCTGCCTGCTTGTGATCTCTTTCTCTGCCAAATAAATATATAAAATCTTTTTAAAAATTTTAAATGAAATCATTAAGTAGTGGTTTTCTGGTCTCCCTGGCAGATGCTGTAATAGAAAAGGCCAAAGCACCTGTGTATCGGTTGTCACTGTACCATCCAAAGCACTCAAGCAGATGCACTGAAGAATCAAAATGGGTAGAGACCATGACAGAGAGGGGAGGTGGCCCTCGACTTCCACCATCCAGGAGCACCTGGATGAAATTCAGAGTATAGAACTGAATGAGGACCAGGAATGGTTGGCATTTTCTCCATGACGGTCATAGTCTTACAACAAATCACCCACTTAAAAACGTAGAACCATGAGGGCGCCTAGGTGGCTCAGTTGGTTAAGCATCCAACTCTTGATTTTGGCTCAGGTCATGATCTCAGTGTCCTGAGATCCAGCGCTGTGCTGGGCTCCTCGCTCAGCACCAAGTCCGCTTAAGATTCTCTCCCTCTGCCTCTGTCCCTCCTCCACCCCGTGCTCACACTCTCTCTTCCTCTCTCTATAAAAAAAAATGTGGAAACATGTTTATTAGTTCCTTAATTCATCTCAAAGGAACCCTCTGAGGTTACTGATACAATGCAATTAAGCTTCCAAGAGAAAAAAAAAAAATCTGCCAGTGATAAGAAAGCCCAAATGTGAGAAAGAATCATGAAAATCCAAACTCAGGCACGCTGTATTTTTATAAAATTAAGTTCAAAGAAATAACCAAAAGTTACTTTGTGCAGAAAGATTTTTAAAGACTATACAAATAAATGACACCCTGTATAAACCTGAGGTTTTCAAGGTTTTAAAATACTGCTCCATGCTGCTAGGAAAGGAGCAAGCAGGTTAACCGAAAGAAAGCTTTTGTGGTGTATCAGGAACACATTACATGGGGGTGGGTGAAAAATAGTCTTTAGTAAACATTGCTCAGTACCAGAAGCAGCATCTACTGAAAAGAGCATAGGATTTATACTATAAATAAAATACAAAGCTTCAAATACAAAGCTATGAAAATAGGAAAATAATTTTACCTGCTTAATGGGAAGTCTATTCGGGACATTTATTGTTTTTACTCTTGCTCCACAGAATATATTACTTGAGTCCCTGCTCCTGTCCCAATAGAAAGAGACGAGCCTCCTTCTTAAGCTTTACATCTTTGTGTTCATCGTCCATAATGTAAGGATGAATGCATAAAATGGAAATGGACTTCACTATGTTACAGGATTGAGAAGGACCATTTGGAAATGCAGAACAAAAAGGTATTAACTGGTTGAATTAACGTTCATTGACCACTTTCTATGCCCTACATACTACAGCAGGCACCAGACATAGATGATCTCAACTTTTTTTAAAAAAGACTTTAAAAATTACAACTAAATCAAGGGAATGAGAAAAGTGCTTAAGCAAAGATTCCAGATATGAAAGCGGTATGTATGGGCAGGACAAATCACACATGTACTAGAAACAAGCTCTTTTTTTCCTACAAGGCTAAGCTACTGAGTGATTAGTTTACCCTTTTTGGTTACCTGCTGCGTTGCCAACAGAGCCAAATGGCAGTGTTAGGTGTTGTGTTCCGACAACGGTGAGTTAAGACAAGTAAGAAAGGAAGGGTTGCCCTGTCAGAACACATATGAAGAATGGACTGAGTGGTTTGGTTTGGTTTTGGTTTTATAAACTGAAGTTTTATTTATCAATTGGATCATAAGTTCTTTGAAGGCAAGACGATGTCTTAAAAGTTCATTATCCCCAGCCCAGTTATAGATACACTCAGTAAAGGCTAGTTTATTGAGTATTGACATTAGAAATTCTAGAAGAGTATGGTATACCTGGATAACCAGTACTCAAGATGTTTTAAAATTAAGACGATAATCAAATGGGATTTTTTAGACACCTCAGTTATAGGGAACGATTTATCCCTGACTGCAAAGAAGTAATACACTCTTCCCAGTGCTAAACACCATCTTAAGGACAGAGTTATATGACAACAGGAGGAGATGAGGTACTTTCTGGTTTTCTAGCACTTAACATTAAAGGGATATTATTGTTTAAGGACCAACTGGTACTCCCCTCTGGACATCTAGGCCTTTGGTCATGACTGTCCCATTTTATGTGGTAATCATTCAGCATTCTTTTCTTCTTTGGCCCAGAAGGGAATTACAAGTTCAAGAAAGTTGGTTGAGAATCTACACTGCCACAGAGAGATGCTGCTGGTGTTACATGGCTATATCGCTCCCGGTCCTGTTAGCGGAGTCCTTCCTGGTTCAGCCATGTTCATTCACACTATGCACAGCTGTAGGGAGAGAATAATGACAAAAACCAGCAGCCAGGGGTCTCTTTAGGGAGCTAACGTTTACTGGCATTATGAGTGCTCATCATGACCTGTGACTTTTCCAAGCTCTTTACATAGATTGATTCACACAATCTTTAAATCAACCCTGTTAAACAGTATACCCATCTCCAGTTTAAGATGGAACTAAAGCAGAGAGACATTAAGAAACTTGCTTAAAGTCACATAGCTAATAGGGAAAGATGCTGGAATTTAGATTCAGGGTTCTGTACTCTATCAGTCTTCAGATCCTGGCGACATAGCATTTCTGAATGAGGGCTCATGCTCACCTCTTGCTTACTGGAATATTCCAGGAACCCACAGCTCTCTTCATGCCTACTTCCCAGGACTGGGGTCCTAAAAACAGCATTTCTTCATTACACTGTCTTAAGTTCTTCCTTCTCACTTCACCCCACACTTCATGTGCCCTCCTCACACCCGCCATACTTCCCTAGCTATTTGTACTACAGCCTGAGAAATCCTCCTGTTTGATCCCCAAGGTTTTCCTCAAGAATGTTTTCTTTTGGGGCACCTGGGTGGCTCAGTCAGTTAAGCGGCTGCCTTTGGCTCAGGTCATGATCCCAGGCTTCTGGGCTCAGGTCATGATCCCAATGTTCTGGGCTCAGGTCATGATCCCAGGGTTCTGGGATACAGCCAAGCATCAGGCTCCCTAATCAGCCAGGAGCCTGCTTCTCCCTCTCCCTCTGCAGCTCCCCATGATTGTGTTCGCTCGCTCTCTCTCTGTCAAGTAAATAGATTTTTTTTAATTATTTAAGTGTTTTCTTTTTAAGATTTTAATTATTTGAGAGAGTGAGTAAGTGAGAAAGAGAGAGAGAGAGAACGCATGCACAAGCCCAAGGAGAGGCAGAGGGAGAGGGAGAAGCAGGCTCCCCACTGAGCAGGGAGCCAGATGTGGAGCTCAATCCCAAGACCCTGGGATCACAACCTGAGTAGAAGGCAGACATTTAACAGACTGAGCCACCCAGGCACCCCAAGAGTGTTGTCATGAAAGCGACAAAAAAGTAAGCACAGAGAAGGAAGGTAATGAACAAACACCAAAAAGGCAAGATTTGGTCCAATTAGGCAAGCATGATACTCAAATTTCTTAATGGCCTTCACCAAGGGTGAGGAATACAACCAGCATATTCCAAGAGCAAACGGTAAAAGAACACTAGTGTTACACAAGAGAGTGAAAATAAAATTAGCACATAGGGATTTTTAACACCAGGAACACCCTAAAAGCACTTCTGTGACTGCTGAGAGACAGACCTTCATGTGCTTCCTGTTTGTAAGGATATCCCTGGTATAATGAATATTGCCCCCAAAAGTCACTTTGAAAAATTCTGAAACTGTTTTCCAGACCCATTCCTAAAGAATGTAAAAAATTTACCGTCCACTGCGGTTGGTGTTAATGACCAGCAAAGGATGATAAATTCTTTTTCTACTCACCTCCCCAGCCGGTGGGGTGGGGTGGGGTGGGCTTCCAGGGGCGGAGGCGGACTCGGGCAGAAGCAGCAGGCTGCTGGTTTGGGAGTAGTAACATTCCTCTGGACCGATTCTAAGGACTTCGTCTTTTCCCTTCCCATCCCTTTTGGAATAAACTTGGAATATACTTTAGAAAAAACACAGAAGTACAGCATTGTTTATTTCTACATTTCTCACCTGAAATATTCGTCTTTGCCTAGTTATTCTCAATTTCACAGCGAACATAGGTGGCTCCATAAAACATAAAGGCAGTAGGGGGAGAAGGCTGAAGGCTCTGTAGAGTTGGATGTCATTTCTTTACTAGTTAGGAAACTAGACTTACGACTGTCAGGTGCATTTTTATTTCGCTTGTAAGGAAGTAAGAGGTTGTGAGTAAGGTTATCTGTACGTGATCAGTTGCAAAATAGGCTTCGTATTTTTCTCTTCTGTTTCACTCAAAATTAAGTAGAGTAACCATGTCATTGTTTAACGTCCCATCCAGAACATTCTGACAGTCAAATAAGGCCTTATCAACAATCAAACCAGTAAAACAGGCAGGTGCTGGAACCATCCAGGGCAAACAAGGATAGATGACACCCTAAGGCCAAGCAATCCTGCCACAAAATGTTTTTCCACTTGGAAGGGATGTGGGTAGTGCTGAGCACCAGTGCTGCCTCCAACCAAGGTGGGCCCATTGGCCGGGAGTTTGCTTGATTTCCACACTTGCTACAGCTACAGAGCCTCCTTGCCCTCTTCCGCAGCCTGCATTTCTTCCCCCTCATTATCACTCACCAGAAGCACCGTGGCTCACAGAGGCAGACATTAGTCGGAACTGCATGTGTTTCTTATTTCCCCACCGAACTTAGGCAACACTGCCAGTCCTCCTTGAACTTTCCTTGCATATAACTAAGTGCCATTGAATTGTGAAGCTTATTTTTGCAGTTGTGGTTATCATTGACTCAGCAAGCCTGTCGTGTCGTCAAAAAGAGTGACCCAGTAATTTGTCAGCTACAGCGAGCACCCGTGGATGGAGTTTCCAGGGCCTCAAGCCTAGATGTCTATCCCCCAGGAAGGTGAAAAGGAAGGTTGAGCAGCTGTGTTATAGAACTGAAAGAAGCTGAGTTTGCTTTCAAAGTGTTTTCCTCAGTACCCAAAATATGGAGATAGTTTTAGCTCAAGAAATGACTAGGTGCCCATCCTGCATAAAATTCTCACAGTATCTAGCTGCCAGAAGTAATCTAATAAATGTAATTCCTATGGATTACCAGGATACAGTTATTTGACCTATAGGCATTTTAATTTAAATAAGGAGGTTACTGGAAATGAAAATGCCTTCAAGGCCCAAAGGAATGAATCACCAAGTGAATAATTTCAGGTATTTGACCCACACCGGTATTCCTTGAATCATTACTACCCAGGGAGGGATAGAGTATTTGATTTGATATGACCCAACTCGAATGCAAAGACACTTAATGAACTGCATCACTGGGAATCCACTATTCCACATAAATGAATTTTCCAAATTACTGAAGCACACCTATTCATATGCCAAATGTCATCATCGACTCATTCATCAGCTTCTAAAAGAAACCATTCCTGGCTTTCTAAGGGAAAGCGACTATAATTTAACTTTTCTTGAACTGCAGAACCACCTTCCTGGGGATGTGTCATTGTATTTCTGCTATAATACTCTCAATGTCCGCTTCTTTGCGGTGCTGGTTGTTATCTTTCCACTCAAGGTCAGCTGTCATTTCCACTGCCATTAAACTTCCATCTAACATCATGTCACCCTCTGTCCTTTTAATTTATTGCTGTAAAACTGCTAAGTGATCAAAAACTACATGTCGAGTATAATTAAGGATGGTTTGTTAAGAAACAGCCACTTGGATACTGAGTAAGCCTTTACTTTTCTTGTTTCAGATTTGGAACAAATTACCACGAGTTCAAAATAGACCTTCTAAGTGTAATATGACTCTCATCCCTTACTACGTCTGCTTTCCAACTCTTCCCACAAAAAAAGAAAAAAAAAAAGATGTTATTTTCTTCTTCTCTTATTCATTAGCCATTTCCTAACTGTTTACCATTTTATGTCTCTCTTGTTAGACTACTAGATCCCCCCCCCCAAAAAAAAAAAAAAACCACAGGGTTTTTTCCCCTTCCTTTTTTACATTATGTTTTAAGAACAAGAATAAGAAAGTCAAAAACCAAACAGGTAAAAAGCCATTTCCAAACATCTGGTGTATTCAGAAAAACCACACAATGAGTTGTGCCTGCCTATGCCGGGCTTCACAACTATCTGAGAGATGAGCAGGAAAGTGGTCCACACCACTGCCAAGTGTGTCCCATTTCACTCTTGTGTTCCAAATTTTAAAATTCTTGTGCTTGAGGCAAAGTCATGCTAAATTCCCCAATGCCCTAATATTAGGCATTCCTGAGTTACCTCTGTTTGTGAGTTATCCTGAAAATAGCTCTACAGAAGGTCCAGACCACTGATCAAAATAAGATCATGATTGGCAACCCATGGCTGAAATACACAGGTCACAGGACAGCCATCCCATCAACATGAACTTGACTGTACCATCATCTCTCCCAACACGTACAAACCAGAATGTCATCAGCAAAGCAGAGCAGAGCACAGAAGTAATTACCTGACTAATTCAAACAGAAATAAATTTCTTTTGTTTTGGCTACATTACTGGGGGAATCCAGGCAGAAGTGTCTCTGCTACCTGGATTATCTAAGCAATTACCTCAAACCCAGACTTCATTCTGAATCCTGTCAAAGAATATCCACTCTTCAAATTTATAAACAATAGTATTTCTAAGCAAATTACAAAGGTAACATTTAAATCCAGCTGTCGATCCCTCCAAGGTAAAATTCACAGCATTTTATTCTACAGCTAGCTATGCACAAGAAGGAAATGGCTGAGAGAAATGCTAAAATCCCAAGCACAAATTTGCTATAGAATTAATATCACAATTTGTCACTGATAATGAAAGCATATAAAACAGGTTCTGACAGCATGTTATTTCTGTTGCAGATCATTCTTTATAAAATCCAAACGAGGTTTTCCTTTGCTACTGTGGAAATGATTTTTTTTTCTAAATGTACAAAGCAAAATAATATTAATATTGTGGTTAGTAGCCATCTGCTTCATGAGAATTCTGTACAATCATTAGTCTCAACTGATGGCACCGTGGCAAGCTGCCACATCCCACGAGGACAGCCTCTAAAACCCATCAGCATCTTTGCATCAGTCTCAACTCGGAGAGGGGGAACCACAAACCAGGAAATCTGTTCTATGGGAAGATCCAGACCGCTACGCTCTGTTTTTAGGTATTAAGCCCCAAAATATTATCCCACCCGAGAATATATTCAGAGGCATGCAGCAGAAGGGCAATCAAATGGTGACCCAAGGCAGCAAGGAATAAACACGAGGCATTTGGGTCGAATGCCAGGTCCAGCAGAGCGACCAGCAACCTGTGTTCCACTCAACAACAGTGGTTTTCACTACAAAGTCAGAAAAGGATCAAGCTGTGAGGAGTTCAGCTTATCACAGAATCTCACTGAAGTCACTGTAACTTTTTAGTAAAACGCTGCAGAGGCAGCAACATGCAGAGGGATTCAAAGGAGGTGTGAACTAAGTCATATTTCTCACACGGTTTCGACCATAAAAACTTGCACCAGAAAAATCTGAATTTAAATGTTTCATCCGATAGGCTATGTACTTCCCTGCCATTTTTAATAGCCTGTTCTAATGATTTTCATTTAGAAATGCAAAAGGATGTTGTATTTTTAATGTCTAATCAATCTTCAAGAACTCTGTATGTTTGTAATCATGGGCCATATGAATGCTAGGGAAATAAGATATGTGCCCGAAAATGTCCTAGTAAGACACACTGTAACTACTTTTCCCTGGTATCATAATCACATCATCATTTTCTTTTTGGGTAGCCAAGATTCTCCTAGCAGAGGGAGGAAGAGGTAGTAAGGAGTCAAACAGAACATCACAGTTAAATGTAGTCTTGCAATACTTATGCAGATAATTCAAGTTTCCCCCAATCATTCTGCCGTATTTAGAATTTTATGGGAAAGTCCCAAGTGTAGAAGCTGGGAAGTGACAGGCAGTGGGGGTGGAGTCTGACTAAACATACCCATGAAACCAGTCACATTTCAAAAACGTCCAAGTTTTTGGGAGCACCTGGGTGGCTCAGCCTGTTAAGTGTCTGACTCAGGTCATAAGCTCAGAGTCATGAGATCAGCCCTGCAGCAGGCGTGGAGACTCCTTGAAATTCTCTCTCTTCCTCTCCCCCTGCCCATCATCCCCCTCTCTAATTAAAAAAAAAAAAAACCTGGGCTCCTGGGTGGCTCAGTGGGTTAAAGCCTCTGTCTTTAGCTCAGGTCATGATCCCAGGGTCCTGGGATCGAGCCCCGCATCGGGCTCGATCAAATAAATAAAATCTTTAAAAAAAAAAAAAAAAAACCTAAAAATTTTCAGTGCAGAATGTTGTTTCAAACAAGTTTCAATAAAACTTAGATGAAAGATACATATATGTGTAGATAAATGCACAAATAAAAATAAGCAATGTCACTACAAAATCTAAGTTTACAATATAACTTGCGTGCACTTACCCAAAACCCTCATGGATAAATTGTCACAGATGAAAACTACCAACAAGAAAAAATTAAAAGTAGTACAGGGGCATTATAACATGGTACTATTTGTTGGTCTAACTTTATGTGTATCATTAGTTATTTAAAATGAAACCCTCTGAAGAAGGATCATCAATTTAATTTTGAGCTGCTACGTAATCTTATCAGCACTCTCCCCACCCCCACCCATCTTCCAGAGGCATCTCTAAGAGGCTGAGGGGAGTAAGGAAGGCAGGCTTTGCGCTCCCTTCCTTCCACTTTAAATAAGTATTATATTTAAATGAATAAAAAGTGAAATGAACTTTTAAAAATAAAGGGCTGAGCTGCGGGGATCAGGCAGGCGACTGGAAGATTCTACCACCTAGGACTGGGGGTGGTGGGAACATTAACAGACTAACTAGATATTATCACACCAGTGGTCAGTGCTTGCGTTCCAATGACCATGAGTCACTGCTCACAGCCAATCACTCCAGGGATGGGACAGCTCTCTCTCTTTCTTTCTGCATGAAAAAATGATCTCATTTCACAAAATAAATGGACAGAAACTTCATTCTGCTCTTCTATCGCATAGACTTCTTCACATTCACATAAAGCCACAGGCTTCCTGGCTTACCAGTTGCAACTCGGGTCAAATTTACAGTTAAGAATAGAAAGTGTCACCACTACCATTTCAAACAAAGATGATACTTTGAACCTCATTACGTATGTTAAGTTCAAGTCATACTTGAGATTTGGATTCAAATTCAACTGTTTAAAAAATAAAAAACAAAACAACTGTTTGCTGGCTTATGTGACTCAGATAAGCTATTTAATCTCTCTGAGGTTCGTGTTCCTCTTCTGTAAAACGGGATGAATACTGACCTTAGAAAGTTATCCTAAGGAATCAAGGCAACTTAGAAAGTACTGGCATAATAGGCATCTGAGAAACGGGGTGATTATCAATGTTCAAAAATGGGAATTTCAAGCTTTCTGAGAATTTTAGGGTCTTGTCTTTAAGTTGGAGACAACCAGACTATAAGCATAAGCTTTTCAAAATCAAGAACTCAGAAAGTAGAAATTTCATTCCATTCCAGATTCTGGTTCTAATAGTAGAAGATTAAATATTCGTGTTTCTAATGCATTCTTTTGAAGTCAAATTGTAGATTCTTGTTCAGGACTCTTAACCTTTCTGAGTTTGCCTGCTTTGCCTGAAAACAAAAAGGCTAACAACATATGCACCCTCTACTAAAAAGAATAGTAGTAAACATGCAAAGTAGTAAGTAACACGAAGCATTTTATAATGAAGGAGGGACACTTTGCATAGGCTATTCCTGATGGGCAGTGATACAGTTGGTTGGTAAGAGCATGTACAGGACTGTAAGAGGACAGGCCAGCAGTGGAACAGGCATGGTAATGAAGCCCCAAATCTCCATTTACTCATGGGCATGGTCAAGTCACTACTTGACAGAGTTGTTGAGAGAATCAAAAGAGTATGAACAAAAGGGTTTTGTTATTATTGATGTATTGTTGACATGCAATGTTATCTTAGTTTCAGGTGTACAACATAGTGATTCGTCAATTCTATACATTACTCAATGCACACCACAGTAAGTGTAGTCACCATCTGTCACCATACGTCATAAAACATTATTGACTGTATCCCCTATACTGTACTTTTCACCTCTCTGACTTACTTATTTTATAAATGGAAGTCTGTACTTCTTAATCCTCTTCATCTATTTCAGCCATCCCTCCAACTCACCTCCCCTCTGGCAACCACCAGTCTGTTCTCTGGATAGCCAAGATATGGAAGCAACCCACGCGTTCGTCAATAGATGAATGGATAAAGAAGATGCAGTATATATACAAGGAAATGTTAGCCATACAAAATAATGAAATCTTGCCATTTGTGACAACATAGATGTATCTAGAAGGTATTATGCTAAGTGAAGTCAAGCGGAGAAAGACAAATATATGGTTTCACTTATATGTGGAATAAAAGCTTTTAATACATTGCCTGACATGTAGTAAGTGTTTAATAAATTAGCTCCTAAATTGCTTTAATGATTATTATATACTATGGACCTCTTTCAGGTATAAAACATTGAGCTTTCTCTCAGCTTTGCAATTAGAAATTTATTATTTGTGTTGCTTTAGTTTCTGAAAATATCACTTACTACCAATCTTGATAACCACTAAAATTTCTCAAAATGTCCTTTAAATGTCTATATCTACATTCCTAAAATATTGTGGCTTGTGATACTTTTCAAAAGGCTCAAATACTTAATATACTTAGTGAAATCTCCTACCTGGTAATGATTACGGAGATACATCATTACTCTCAAGACTTTACTGGTTACAGAAATTGTAACACAGTAGTTTCTCCCTTATCTGAGATTTTGCTTTCCATGGTTTCAGTTACCCATAGTCCAGAAGCAGAAGATCTTCCTTCTGACATATTTTCAGACAGTCAGTATGGTCTAACACTACGCCACAGTGCCTACGTCATTCACCTCACTTCATCTCCTCACATAGGCATTCTATCATTTCTTATCATCACAAGAGGAAGGATGGATACAGTACAATAAGACATTTTGAGAGAAAACCACATAACTTTTATTATAGCATACTGTTACAATTGTTCTATTTTATGATTAGTTACTATTGTTATTATTATTACCTACTATTAGTTACAATTCTCTTACTGTGTCTAATTTAAAAATTAAGCTTTATCATAAGTATTTATGTATAGGAAAAACCTAGTATATTTTGGGTTCAGTACTATCTGTGGTTTTAGGCATCCAGAAAGGATCTTGGAACATATCTCCCACAGTTGAGGGACTACTATAATGGCTTCCCATAAATTCTCAAATTTTACAAAGAAGAACTAGTTCATAACATAGTTTAATAACAACTAATAAAAGGCATTTTTAAATATTCCATGTCTCACTAAGAAAAATCAGTTTTCCCTATGGTTGTTCTGCAAGGCCATTCTTTCAAATCAGTACGGCGAGTTTCAGTAGAAAGGTCTGTTCTTCGTCCCCCTAGTGGCCACAAGCAAAAGAGCAACATTAAAGAAAAGTCGCAGAAACCACTGGAACAGAAAACTATTTCAACGTCTTCATTTTACAGATAAATAAACTAAGGCCAAGAGACAGGCTACATAATTTTTCAGTAAATCACCAGTATATGAAAATATTTTAAAGATTTTTAATACTATGATATCTGAAAAGGTAACCTCAAAATGAACTTAACTGAGGTCCTTTAAAAATTTTCCCTAATTGACACTGGGCAGCTTTTTCTCCATTTATGTTTTTCCTTGTAAGAGAGCTGTTAAGTATAGCTTCCCAGGGGGCAATGAGAAGACCTCAGCTGTGACCAAGAATTCTGCCTGCATCCCTATGAAGAATTCCTTTTTGATAAATAAAGACTGACCTGAGGCACACAAAGAGAGTTCTTCTCAGAAAAAAAACATTAAGAGTCAACGCATTTTTACAGATGGCCAAGGGCCCACAATGAATACAAAACAGGGGTCAGGAAATAAGCTAAATACTGATTTTTCTGAACTTTAGGGTACTTCCAGATAGGAAAAGAGTAGAAGTAGGCATGGGTTGGATACGCACATGGCAAAGAATAAAACCAAATTGTCTTTGCTTCCTGCTGGCCCTAAGATTTAACAAAAGCACCTAAGGTCTTGTTTGGACATAAATGCAGTAGAGAACTGAAACTATTATCCAGATATCTTCCAGCAAATAATAAATAAGACACTAATGTACTCCAAAGCATGTTTATCTTAAAATAAAAAATTTTGGACTATGGCAGGTTTTGATTTGTACATCACTGCATATAGATTACACAGTAAATTCCGTGAATCTGTTATGTCCTTATGTAATGATTAAGAGTATAGGAACTCACTTGTTTGAATCTCAGCCTGATTCATAATAGTTATGTGACCTTGAACAAATTATTCTACCTCCCATTGCCCAATTTTCTCACCTGAAAACAAGAACAGTAATAATACCTAGCATGCATATAGGCTGCCAGGTGGATTAAGTGAAATAATACATGTAAAGAACAAGTAAATGCCATCTCATCTACATGCAGCAAATGTTAATTACTGCTTTTATCAAAACATTATATCCCATTTTAGATAAAATAAGCCTGAAGAGAAAATAAGGAAAAACACTAAATGAAAGTATATTCATATTAGGAAGTGGGAGGCATGGATGGTCCAGTCTTGACCTTTGAAGAGATATGTGACTTTGGACAAAGCATGTAATCTTATGATCCTTGTATTCTCTTCTACAAAAATAAGAGGGTTGGGTCAAAATCCAAGCAACTCTAGTTTACAAAGATGTAAAAGATCATTCAATCCCAAATTTGATGCTTGAGCTCACTTATAACAAGTGTTTGTCTAGTCTGTGATTGAAAGCCTTCATCTCTATCCTGAAGCTGCCAGTACCTTTCATCTTCAACAGCACTAATAGTTTGAAAATTCTTCCATATGCTAAGCTGCAATCTACCATCTGCATGTCATCAGATCTAAGATGCCAATGGTAGTAAGTTGCATCACTATTTCATGTGTCATTAAGAAAGAAAAGACACTGCCAATTATACCATGACATGGTGCTTTCTTATCATGTCAATTGTAAGAAGCATCATACTTTCAGAGATGTTAACATATGAGAACATGGGTGTCTGCTAATCAGTGAGATGCAGTATCTTCCAGTGGCTCCACCAGTTGATACTAATTGAAGCTTCCATCACAGTAAAAGCCAGTCTAATTTCCTTCCACAGCACGGCTCAAGTTCTTAAAGACTGCTCATGGCCTACTTGATCCTTCCCTTTTCCGGTCTTATTATCTTTAATTCATAAACATGGTCTTAAGTCTCTGTGCCATCTCCAGGTTCTGTCTACTAAATCCATTTTACTTTATCTGGATCTCTATCTATTTATACATGTAGGCACCAAGCACTCTCTCAAGTACCAGGAGATAAAACGATGACCAAACAGACAAATGCTCTTTAATAAATCAATGACATACAGTCTAGTGATTGAAAAGATTATATAAACTATGAAATCTAGCTAGAGTACTACAAAGTACAAGGGAAACCCAAAAGAAGGGGCAAAAAGAGAAAAAGGATATTTAAGTGTGGTGCCTAAAGAAGAAAAGAAGGCTCTAGGTGAGGTCAGGTCTATTCTAAAAAGAACATTTATAAGATCATCTTCCTGTCTTTGTCCTTGTCTTCTTTTTGACAAGATTTATAAAATTTTAATGCTTTCAAAAATCTATAAATTCCCAAAATACTTTTGAACATATGTTATTATATTGTTTTATATTATATATTATATATATTATATGTGTTATTATATTGTTTTCCTACTCTAGTCTGCCACTATTCCCATCAAGTGCTTCTATAATTGGGACAGGGATTAGCAAAAGAAAGACATTATTTTACCCTCCAGATCCAAGTATAGGATTTTCAGTTATTCTGGTCTACACCAGTTATTTTACTGAGACTTACTCTCTTAATGGGTTGTTTCTTCGGAACAAGGACATGTCCCCTCATTGACATAGTACAGTCTACCAAACTTGGATCGTACATAACTGATCAAGCAAATTTAGATTCTACCACAAACCCATGAATAAAATATAAAAAGAATTTGGCAAAAAGTTGAAGTCCACTGTACCAGCCTGAAATTCCCAGAGTACTAAAATGCCCTTGATAGATCAGTAAGACTGTACTGTCCTGCACTTACCGCATTTGGAAATCTCCTGGCTATTGTAATCTACCTATGGTGATGAGTCAAATATAATGACCAAAAGGGAAATGTCTTAATGTATCCTGGGATCCAACCCATTTTAAATACAGTATTGGAAACTCTCCCAGGAGTAGAAAACCTGGATAAGCACATGAAATTTGTGTGAATTTATTTTAGCTTGTATTGAGACGTCTATGGCTCTTACAAAAGGAGAACTCCATTGAGGCTTCCTGTCTCCTCGTTTCAGTTCAATAATACCAAGAGCGGTTAAACCTTTTTTCCCCTTAACCACTGCAAGGGGATGGGGTGTATGGGCTTGATCGTGTGCACATATACACACATGGCAGAGTGGGGGAATAAGGCATTCATTCCTCAGTGAAATCTGTTCACTTGTGCACATTGTGATGTTAAGTAATAAGCACTATAACATGGGTACCTTTTCTGGTAGCAACGTACTTAAGGTAAATTTTAGATGGAAGATTTGGATTGGTTGAAGCACATCCACTCATGCCAAGGTTCTTAATTAGGCGCATGGTTTTAAAAGTGAACTTTTTCTTCTAATCAGGAATAATTGTTGATGATCATGAAAATGTTTTTACCAGATAATCACTGCATACAGATGTATATTATTGAAAAGAAAGTCAGAGAACTTGTAATTATTTATTTATATGCATCCCCATTATAAGGATAAGATGGCCTCTTAATCATCTGAAGAGAGATTTAGTGGAAGTTGAAAAATCCCTCATCAAAATTAATATCCCTAGTAATGGTCTATGAAGGAGGTTTTTTTTAATTGAAACTTTGCAAGCTGTAAAGGAGAGAAGTACAAGTAATTCTGACTGAAGCATATAAAATAATGAACTAACCTAAAAACAGATGAGATATTCGGCTGTACCGAATTCCTAAACAAGAGACTAGGTGACACATGACACTTTTCGGGAGGTCTTGCAGGTCAGGAGGTCACACCCTCCCTGCTAGGGGACCCAGTGTGTAGATAACCCTGCTGCCTCCCCCCGCCCCAGCCCCTGCTGATGCAACCAGAATGTAGGAACAATCATAAAAATGGAAATGGAGCAAAAAGAGGGGGACACTCCCTTCCTGCCAATAAGCTCAGGAGCTGTCAGTGGTGCCGCTATGAAGGTCTGACTGACAGAGGAAGGCTTGTGACGGGAGAGAAAACCCAGGCAGAAGCGCTGTGAGGAAAAAAAAAGTAGCAGTACAGGTAGAGCGCTGGTAGCTCCCGGGTGTCTGAGTCCGGGCCTTTCCAGAGACCCAGCAGAACATCCACTCATGTTTCATAAAAAGAGCCCACATGATGATAGCAAAGACATCCTCCCCCACATTTGTCTAACTATCTCTAATTAGCTTCTGTGACTCACCACCATGCTTTGGTGTGCCAGCGAATGAACTGGAAACAGGACTTACGGGACACCAGGTAACCATTTAATCTTGGGAACCCTCAGTTCTTTCATCGTTGAAATTGGAATAAAGTAATTATGCATATTTACATCCATGCCAATATTAGTAACTGGAAATTAATAATGATTGTGGTAAATGTTACTAGAGATCCTCAACAATCACACAAAAACTTTTTTTAGTATAAAACTGACATCCTTGGGGCGCCTGGGTGGCTCAGTGGGTTCAGCCTCTGTCTTCGGCTAAGGTCATGATCTCAGGGTCCTGGGATCGAGCCCTGCATTGGGCTCTCTGCACAGTGGGGAGCCTGCATCCCCCCCCCCGCCCCCGCTGCCTACTTGTGATCTCTGTCTGTTGAATAAAGAAAGAAAAATCTTAAAAAAAAAAAAGGGACATCCTTTATGTGATTCAAAGCTGTCACTGTTCAGAAGTAAATTGATTGTTTATCCATTCCTCATAAAAAGTAGCTGTTTTAGCCACTTTTGATATGTGGCTTAACGGGATCTGAAGAGTAGTATATTACAAACAATTAGAGATTACCTTTGTGAGATATTAACTTGTTCAATGGGTAGAACATCAACTCCACTAGTATCCCACTTTTATGATAAAAATCAGTTAATTTGCACATCTTTCTGTAAAAGATACCCTTAAAATGTGACTTATTTTTATTGGCATACTTATAAATGCATAATTTTAAAAATTACATATAAATTATATGTAGTATGCATATTTTATATATATACATACACCCCTGAACACAATTTTTCCAGGAGTATGTCTGCCTCTTCTGCTTACCAGTCTTATTGCCTTGGACACGTTACTTAACCTATGCGATCTCTTCATCAATCTATTTCCTCTGTCCTGATGAGGAAAAATCATATCACTTGTTGGAAGAAGAATTAAATAAAATAGTCTATGAAAGTACTTTGTAATCAGCAAAGGACTATACAAAATAAAGCACTAGTATTTCCAATTAATTGTATGAGAAATTCATAATCTGAGGAATGAACTATGAATCAGAAGCATATTTCAGCCTGCCTGTCCTTTCTCTGCAAGAGTTTAAATAGCTGCTCGAAGAAAAAATGTTCAGTCTTTCTTTGTAAATTGGTGGCAGTTCTTCATTAGGAGAAGATCTTTTCAAGAAAAAAATTCAGAGTCTTTCCATCTTCCATGTGCGGAACATCTGTGCTAAAACCATTCTGAGCACACTTCTTTGAAGCACAGACGGCCTAGAGGAACTACTCTGATTTTGGCTTTACTTAAATGCCTGAACTTCTATTAGTGAAAGAAAAGATTTTCTAGTAAGAGCTTAGTTGGGAAGGAGACCGGCCTCCAACCAGTTTAATCACTCAGAGGCCAAAGAGGCCAGGATTTTGTTTTGAGAGCACCAGGCAATGGAAATCTCCCCATGAACTTGCATCTTACACAAACAGCTGGTTTGGGATGCTACTGACCCTGGGTGCAATCACTATGGTAATTAGATTTAATTTTCCTAATCCAGCAGTGCCTGGTTCCCTCATGTCTACATCTTCCATGTAGAAAACCATTACTCTCACTTAATAATACTCTGGCATGCTTAAGACTTTTACAGCTACTATTAGAAATTGCTTTTCTGTAACTGTAAATATAGCTATTCCAACTGCTGTGCGTACCAAAGAGTTCAATTTGGAGGGTGTCCTACTTGAGGAACTTTCCTGAAAGATCTCGAGCCAGTGCAGGCAGACCTGGACTGTCATGACCCACCCCTCTTCTGCACGGCTTTTGTATCCTTGCATTAACTCATTTAGAAAGATGGAATCAGCCGGAAGTCACGGGCAAGCCTGAGGGATCGGGTTTGGAGCGGTTCTGCCAGCCCAGGGAAGCACGGCTTCATGCTACCCCATCCTGGGGCTTACTCACTCACTCGACAGAGTAACAGAGATCCCAGAACTATGTAAAAACCTGCCTTCCTGGTAGGATGGACGCAAAGACACGTCTGAATGTGTGTCTGCTCGCGCCTGGAGAACGCCTCTTTGTGTTGTGTAGAAAAGCCACCGGGACTGTCCTCTCCGGAGACCCGCTGGTTTGTGTGCGTGCGTGTCATGCGAGCCGCAGCACGAAGCTGGCCGGCTGCGAGCGCGACGAGGTGCTATGTCCCTGGGAACTGTAATTGCTCGGTCGGAAAAAAAAAAAAAAAAGAGAGAGAGAAAGAAAAAGAACATCCGACTGTTGGCGGATCGTAGCACAAGGTGCATTTTGACAGTATAAAGGAGGAAACAGATGGAGTCACCCAAGTTCTGAGTATGTTTTAACCCCCAAAAATAAGAAAGGAAAGGAAAGGAGAGCCTGGGGCTGAGGGAGTGTTACCGGGAGCGAATCGCTCAGGACTTCAAACACAGGGAGTCATTCTGTCAAGGGGAGGGGGCGGGCGGGGGCAGGCGCCGGGCCTCGCTAACAAAGTCCTCCTCTCTTTGCTCCCTCCCACTTCATTCACTTGCAAATCAGTGTGTGCCCACAAGAGCCAGCTCTCCCCAGCCCGTAACCTTCCCATCCCGAGAGCTGCAGTTCCAGCCGCGGCGGCGAGAACGGCGGAGCCCGCGACCGCGGAAGAAGCGGAGGCAGGAGCAGCCCGGGCGGGTCACAGGGTCTCCCCGGGCGCGGAAAGGAGAGCAGAGGTGGGTTCGGTCTCTGCTGGCGGCGGCGGTGGCTGTGCGTGCCTTTTTTCTTTTTTTTTTTTTTTAATTCTGTAGCGACGATGGAAGCCAATCAGAGAGAGAGCCCTCTCCGCCCGGCGGGTGCCGCACGCCGGAGTTGGGAGGGATGCTCAGCCTGCGAGCCCGGGTCGGGGCAGGCGCGCGGGTCCGGCTGCGCGGGTGGCGCTGCTGCCGCTGCCCAGAACTGGCGCCGGCTCCCGGGGAGCCCGGGCGCTGCTCCTCCGCTTGCTGGTAAGACCCATCCGCCGCGGGGCTGGGTGGGAGCTTAAGTAACGGGCCGCCGGGAAGAACTCGCTGCCTTTCTGTCCGCCGGCAGAGGCTGCCAGGGGAGCTCCGGCATTTGCAAAGTTGGCTGGTCAATTACCAAGGGCGCTGGTGCGTGCAGGACCCGCGGAGCCGTTTGGGGCTTGATTTATTTCCACCTGACCACATCACAAGGGTCTGTGCGGGGACTGATGTGGCTGAGTTACAGTTCTTGCCTTTGGAGGTACAGCAGAAAATCAGGTAGCTTGAGAACTCCTGAATACTCCCAATAAGGAAAACTTAAGCTAAATACATGATTTGGCTCAGAGAAGGAGCCAAAGAAAACTGTTAGGATGCACGTTCGGGGAAATGCCTGCCGGCTCGGGAAAGAAATGCTTGGGTTGCAAGGAAAGTCCTACACTGGACTCCGAAAATGGAGCACACTGTCCAGGGGAAAGTCATGTGGAAGACGCAGCTCGCCGGTGCTCTTCCACGGCTAGCCAGGCACCCATCTGGGGGATAACGCCTCCCCCAGACTGGCTGGAGAGCAGACCAAGGGTGCCTGGTGGTAGGTGTCCGATGCAGGAAAAGTGGAGCCCCCCCAGTGCGTTCATCCCAGAATTTAGTAAGAGGGGACGTTGCTGTGCTGCGTACTGCAGCAGTTGCAGAGCTGGGATTACTTCTCCTGTAGTTAGATATTCTTCTGCCAAGAGTTATCGGAGATCTCGAGATGGAGGATGCTGGAGAGGTCAGAATGGTGCTGAGAAGTGTTTTCACTGCTGCAATAAAATCCATATTTTATGGGGAGTTATATGCAGGTCGTTGTTGGTGCAAAGGGCTGTTCACTTGAGTTAACTACTGAGAAAATTCAAGTACCAAGAAGTTTAATAATCTGGAAAGCCACACATTTCTCTTTTTTTTTCTTTTTGGTAAAGCCATCTTAATTATAATATTCACATTATAGAAGTATATCACCCCGTGTCTCCACCAATCTTCACTTTCACATACTGAAGCACATAATGTGGGAAAGAGATTTTTCCTTCAAGAATATCGCTGGCGTGCCTGGTGTGTACATGTATGGGTGCTCGGGAGGGGTGCACACACAAAATATGCTTTCTGATCGTTTACTATCCAGAGGGACAGTAAAGTCTTCTCTGTGTCGGAAGAGGAAAGAGATATACCTAGAAAATGTACAACTCTTCTGAGAATGAATAACAAACATGCTTATACAAATGGTAGCCAAGGAGTGCTTATCTCCTTTCTTTCTTGCTGACACCTTTACTTGAAAAGGAAACCCTTTAGGATTCTACTTTAGGAGGAAAAAAAATTTCTCCCAGTGTGGCTTGAGTGTCATCCTTTGTGTAATAGCACTTGCATGGCTCTGTGTTTGCTATTTTAGAGATCCGGAAAATAAGTTGTGTGAAGAAAGGGGATATGATCAAGCAGATGTCTTCATTATGTCAAAAGGAAGAGGGCAAAGTTTATGCCAAAGGCCAGATTTTCAATGCAGAGCTCAGAAACTTAAAAGAAATCCAACAATTTACTGGAAAATACAATTGCACAGGACTGTATCTCACCTCCTTTTGTTCTTTGGTATGATCTAATTAAAAAGGTACTGGGGGAAATAAAAGGCATATCTTTTTCTACCTATTTTGATGGCTCATGGCATACTTTGGAAGCAGGGGAAGTAACCAATTTCTTCAGAAAAACACGAGAGGCAGCAGCACATTTTCGAAGGAAAATGGCAATGGTTTCATTCTACTGTACTTGTCTAAAATTATCTTTTACTGCCATTATAAGTGACAGGCTGGATTCTCTATAGGGACTTTTAGTCCCTTTATTATCTGGCTTTTACACCAATTTATTGCAATTACATTTCTTAATGCTAACTTTGCAAAGATAATGTATGGAAACAAAATCATTTTCTACCATGTTGCCTACTATCAGAAAACGTGCACCTTACCTCCTCCACCCACCACTTCCATCAGCTTTGCAAGTAAAAACTCACTTTAAGGCACTCTTGGTTTTTTTTTGTTTTTTTTTTTTTAAGAAAAAAGTCTATCTCGTAAAATACTGCTCTGAGAAACTTGAAACAGTAAAAATTTCTAAAAAGTACAACTACAGTTCCAGGACATCAAAAGACACTTCCGTGTGGCAATATATCAATGAGTTGGAACAAGTTCTGAATATCTAATTAAAGCTAACTGAGTGAGAGTCCCACATAGGGATGTTAAAAAGAAATAAAATGTGACAAGTATTCTGAATAAAACCATATCTCTTCCTAAGGAAGTGAAACGTGTGGTCCCCCCTTCTGGCCCTTACTTGCTCTGCAGTCATGAATGCCAACTTACTAAAGCTGCATCCTTTGAACTACGGAAACTTTTTTTTTAGTTGGAAGGGACCTCTAGTGGGTCACGCCATGCATTTCTCCCTGTCGTTCAGTTGCATCATGGATGTTGTTAGCTAAGGTAATACCTGGATAATAGCTTTTTCTTCATAGATGAGTTAAGGTTCTCCAAGTACCAGCTTGACATTTCGGCCAGGTTAAAATCATTATTTTTGCTCTCATGTGTACAGTTCCTCTAACTTAAGGAACTCAGGAGTATTTGTGCAGTTTTCTCGGTATTTAGACTTTTGGTAACTTTTCTATGATTCCAAATGAAATCATTAGCCAATTAATAAAGAATTCACCACCATCACCATAAGATTTTCCTTAGTTCTGACCGTGCCAAGACTGTAGTTCCTTCTCTCAAATTTATCCAATAATAAGAATGCCATTATAGTTATAACTCAAAAAGTTCCATGCAAAGAACCTCTCCGCACTAAAGAAATACTTGCTGGAAAAAAAAATGTAATTAGCCTTTCAGGGATCCATAAACATTCGCAAGCATATTGAACTAAAGCCTTCTAAATTAAAGAAACCCCCCCTTCAAATAAGCATATATTAAAAGTCCAAATGTTGTTTGGATGCCTGTGGCACCCTTATTCTGTGAGGTGTTTTTATTTCTCTCTTTGATATATCCCAACAGATTTTAGGTAACCTACTCCTTAAAAAAAACTCTGCCTGGGACTTAAAGTAAGTTCTCTAGGGGTGAATCAGCCTCTTCTGCTGACAGTCTGCAGGTTTCAACTTCCAATTTAAAAATCTGTTCTAAAGTTTGAAATGTGTTCCAAATGAGATAACATCCGGCAGAAGCCATTGCCTCGCGCTGCTTGCTTAGTCACGCCAGCCCATTCTTTGGGGTTGATCAGAATTAGGGTCTTGCTTATAAAAATAACGAACAGTGACTCAGTCTGAATTGCATTTTTTAATAGTGTTGCAGCCTAGCTAGTGTCTACTGAGCTCACCTTATTTGCTTCACAAAAAGGTGAAAATGTAGATAATCAAACCTTCTCTGGTATAAATTTTTTTCTGAATAATAATTCTAAATACAAAGACTCAAGAACATCATGCTAATAGGGAAGCTGCTGAAAGAAAAAGTAAAACTTACGCACACATGCACACACACACACATACACACAAAGAGAGAGAGAAAGAACAAGCACCCAGTTGTGACACAGTTCCAATAAAAGAGAAAAAATACAGAAATGTAGGGCTTGGGTTGCTTTTCTTCCTCTTCATTCCTTTATTTCTCTTTTTGTTCTCCAATGGGATTTTTATTTTACCTTGAAGATAGATGTGGTTGAGGCACTTTTCTGGATCTCAACAGTAATATTTTTATTTGAGCTTTCTTTTTATGAAGAGTAACTGGCCTACATTTTAAAAGTCCCATTCCTAAGGAATGCTCCCTTTTTCAAAGCAGTCATATGAGAAACTTCAGGTTCTCCCTAATTAACTGGAGAGCCAAGTGTATATGCTCTTCGTAACCCCATCACTCACCAAGTAGGAGGATAAGGGGAAACTTCATGCAAATAACCATTCAAAAAAGCTGGTGCACCTTCACTGCTACAAAAGTAAAAAGGATTAAAGCTCTTTACGCCAAAATGGTTGGGTCAGAGGGGACCAGAAACAGCCAGGATCTAGTTGTTCAAGACTGTATTATCCAGGAAATTTTTAAGTCCTCCAACACTGAAGAAAGAACGCTGTGAGCAAAGGTGCCTACATGTAAACTAGACGCACACACAGAGGGCGCTGTGTCCCCCATCCCCCGAGTCCACATTATTTTACCTTGTTTCATCCATTCGATATATTTATACTAACACTGTTGGATGCTTATTTCCTCTATTAATCAGATCATCTTGCTGAGATTTATAAGAGGAAGAGTTTAATTGAAGCCAGAATGTCACTGTTCAATTTGATGTGCAGCAAGGGTCCCAAGGTTCTCCTACCATACCCAGAGCTGTCTTGGGGAAGACAGCATCTTACGAAGATGGGCAGTATAAAGCTCGCCACCACCGGGTATGATCTGTCTTCATAGTTCATCCCTTGAAAGAACAGTGTGGTTTTTTCTCCCTATAATTTCCTAAATTGGCAGATCTACCCAAAAGTTATTTAGGAGACCTAATAAGTTATAGGAATAGAAAAGAGCAAACAGAAAATAAATTGAAGAGGTGCGCAAGTGAAATGAAAAGAGATGAGGAAGTGAATTTTGACATAAAAAGGAAACATAACAGAAACAGAATCAAAATTGCTGATTTCACACAGTGTGCATTTTCCACCTTATAAATACTGCTACTATTAAATAGAACTTTATAAACACATCATTAACATGTTTATAAACACCATACTTCTCTATCATGGAATGCAAATTTGAAAATTATCCTTGGGAAAAAAAAAAATCACCACCTAGAGGAAATGATCCTGCATGGATCATAAAATAACCAAAGTAGGTTTTTTAAAAAAGTGATGTGAAGTCCAGAAAAATCAAAGAAAGAGGTTTTCTTAGTGCTTTGAAGAATATTGACTCTTTTCCTTCTCTTTATTGTCCTACAAGCTAAGTAGATTTTATACTAACACTGTTGGGTGCTTGTTTCCTCTATTAATCAAATGACCTGATTAAATAGATCACTGTATGATCTTCTGGCACCTGCAAACCAAAGTATATAATAGTGACACACACCAAATATAAGTCACCCATTTGGATTCTATACATGGTATAGCATGATGGAAGACTAACTAGCAAGACAGTCCACCCCAGCCCAGACTGCCTGTTAAAAAGTATGCCATACACACACACACACACACACGTATATGACAACCAGGATAAAAAATTCTGATGGTTAGGTTCAGATTTTTTATACATTTGAAAAATAATGATAATTATACAGTAAATGATAATAAATCTTTAATGAGCTTTTCTACATGTTACATGGTATTGTAAGCATTTTACATGTATTCTGTAAAATAATAATTGTACACTAAGTCAAAAGGAAAATGCTACACCTATATTCTTTTTATTTAGCCCTTTTTTGGTTCGAATTTCCAGGGAATTCCTGCTTGAGCTAAGCACTTAATGAGTGCTGTTTACCAACACCTGTGATATCTTAGAATTTAAAGTGTGACACTCCGAGAAAGACACTGCAGTAGAGGACATGGAGGGACTTGGTTATTTTGGCCATAGCAATGCAGATTTTAAGGCTGAGGAAAATCTAGGTTATTCATTTTTGAAAAACTACTTGCAAGCATGCCATTACAGTTTATAATTGTAGTAAAGAGTACTGTGTGAGCCATTTGAGCAAAATGGTACTTTTTGTAAGAGAATAGATGATCTCCTCTTGCCTTCAGAGGTAGCCTCCTGTTGCAGGAGTATTTGAGGAAAGTAACTAAAAATGACAACTATTCATTTCATTGACAGGGGCAGCCCACCTGCACAGTACCCTCTGATGATACGAGTCCTTTCTCAGTGCATTTGATACGCTCACTCTGTACAGAGCATTTAGGACTGTGGGTAGAGTTGAGTAAGGTCCTATTTCTTTCCCCTCCTTATCTGATGAGTAAAAATAATTATTTTCTTCTATTTATGACCACAATTTTGTTATTTCATTACCATCATAGTTCAGTATTTATTCTGAGTGATTTCTTTGCCCAGTAAAATTTCACACCAAAAAAAAAGGAAGGGACGCCTGGGGGGCACAGGTGGTAAGGCACCCAGCTCTTGGTTTTGGCTCAAGTCGTGACCTCAGGGTTGTGAGATCAAGCCCCCTCTATCCAGGTCCATGCTCAGCACAAAGTCTGCTGGAGATTCTCTCTCCCTCTCCCTCTGCCCCTCCTGCTTGTGCTCTCTCCCGCCATCTCTCTCTCTAAAATAAATAAATAAATCTTAAAAAAAAAAAAAAAAAGAAAAGTTAGAGTGGAGCAGAAGACATCCTATTAACAATATAGTAGTAGTATATATGGTTGACATTGATGAGTCATTCTCCATTCTTTCTATTGCCAATACTCAGAAAGTCATGTAGTTAATCCGGCTTTCATGGACAGCATGATAATTACAAATAAAATAAGACAATGTGAGACATAGACAGGAGCTCAGAAATGGCTTTACCCAACACCCGTCATTTACATTTGAGATACTTGATGACAGAGAGGTTACTGAGTTATATCTCTCTCTTTTCTAACTTCTAGTTGTTGGGCAATATTGCTTTTTATCATCTCCACTTAATTATGACATTAAAAATTAATAATGAAATTTAAATCTATAATATTATTATTTATGAGTATGCTGTGAAGGAGCTGACATGGGAACGTTCGGAGAAAATAAGGATTTAGACTTCTTTAGAAATTTCGTTCGTACCATTTTGTAAAGCTCTTACTGTAAAGAAATATTAAAATTTTCCTTCAAAATTTTGACACTATTTGGGGGCACATTATAAAATTTAGATTTTTATTTCAGTTTTAATGGCTTGACCATTATTTTGAGTGAGCTTTATCTAAGTCAGTGATTTTCCAGACTATCCAAAGTGTCAATCTTTGAAAAAAATAGTTTATTGGTCAGTGATCAGATATGAAAAATTTTGACAACCTATTGTGTTTTTTATAAATCTCAATTTATTTAATTTAAGTACCCAGTGACCCTCCCACTTCTTTGGAGTTAAAATGTCAATTCTCATGAAAGTGCATGGATAAATTATGTTGTGCCTTTTTTTCCCCCTTAGCAAAATTAAAATCTGGTGAGAGACCCAATGTCAACTCTACCCCCTTAAAAAAAAAAGAAAGAAACTGTTAATGTTCCATGAAATCCAAAAGTCTGAGGATCACTGGGTTAGATAATGAATAACATCATGTTGAAAAATGATTGACCTACTTCTCTTCCTCATTTGGGTGAATAAAAAGTAAAGGGGAATTATAATGATATTTAAAAGCCAAATAGACAGCCAAAAAGACAAACTAAATAAAAGTCATTCAATCAAAAGGTATCCTTGGATCCCTTAATTAAACCTTATAGAGATTAATACTAATGTTTGCAATACTAATACAGTCTTTGACTCTATTAACAAGTCCTCCAAAACTGTGCTTTGCAGAGCTCATGGTCAGAATGTGTCATCAACAATGAATTTGCCTACTGGATTACACAGTGGACTATTCAATGGAAAAAAAATGTTTTAAATTTATATCTAATATGATAACTTAAAACCTAGCCCAATTTAACCATTCACATTATAAAAGAGGCATCTTTTTTTTCCATAAAAGTGAACTTTACATTATTGTGGACAAACACAAATTTTCTAAGGTCCTACACTGTATTTTAAGGTTTTTTACTTCAAAAAGCAATTGGCTTCTAACTTATAGTGTAGATTTCAGTCATGAAATTGAGCTTATCATATTTTTAGCTACAAAGCTTAAACCTCTTTCGCAGGATTAAAAAAAAGAGTTTCATTAATCTACTATCATCCATTTTATAAAATGTTTGAAACTGCTCAATTTCACATTCAACTAAAATATTCTAAGCTCTCCTTAGCAACAGGTTCTAATTTAACACAGATCTAAATGGTGTGGTCAAACTAAGTAATCACCAATGCAAAAATGATAAAATCCACCAAGACTGGAATATGACTGCTGAATCCTAATTTGAATGAAGTTGAACTACCGTATCTCCCAACAGTTATTCTCATATTAAACTACTTGTTTAAAAGTATCTAGTTGGGGGGCGCCTGGGTGGCTCAGTGGGTTAAGCCTCTGCCTTCGGCTCAGGTCATGATCTCAGAGTCCTGGGATCGAGCCCCGCATCGGGCTCTCTGCTCAGCAGGGAGCCTGCTTCACCCTTCTCTCTGCCTGCTTCTCTGCCTACTTGTGATTTCTCTCTCTGTCAAATAAAATAAATAAAATCTTTAAAAAAAAAAGTATCTAGTTGGGATTTTGTCCATTTTTTCATAAAGAATTAATTCTATGGGGCGCCTGGGTGGCTCAGTTGGTTAAGTGATGCCTTCTGCTCAGGTCATGATCCTGGAGTCCTGGGATTGAGCCCTGCATCAGGCTTCTTGCTCAGTGGGGAGCCTGCTTCTCCCTCTGACCCTCCCCTCCCATGCTCTCGCTCTCGCTCTCTCTCTCTCTCTCTCAAACAAATAAATAAAGCCTTTTAAAAAAATTAATTCTATGGTGGAGGCCTTATGATAAAGCTCAGTGCCACAGTTTCACTCTCTTTCTGACTCATATCTGCCTTTTTATCAAAAAAAAAAAAAATACTTGGGCAGATCCTAATTAAGACAGCAGAATCAAGGGGTCAATTACTGATCAGTGTCACCAAGAGGAGGTGATCCCAAGCCTCCAGATCCAGAAGATACTAACTCTGCAGTAAGTTTTGCATTCAGAGAAAGTATATTTACCTGCAGGTCAACTACCTTCGTAGTGTACAGGCATGCCAAATACAGATTTCATATTTAAAAATTTTGTCTCATTATACCTGTTTTTCTTCCTCAAGTTTGCTTTTAATTCTCAGATGCCACATTCCAAAATATCTTTCCAAATAGCACCATGGTGTGTTTTTCTTAAAAGCTCTCCCCACTGAATTTAAATGTGTGTGTACTTTGTGTTCTAAAAAAAAATAACAATGGAATTAAATTAAAGAGATGACCACAGTAGAGGGAAGGACACCGCAAGATGTCTGGTGATCATGTGAATAACTGCTTTCTCTCCAAACAGAACACTAAACGGCACTGTTACTTTATTTAAGATATGAAGGCGAAAGCTACATAACAGTAAAATGCTCTCAAGCTACGGAGTTTAACGTGATGTAATGAAAGATTTTTATAGAGTGGACAGAAAGGGGAGAAATCATTGAAACCCTCTGCTGGATTAATTGGGTTCTGAAGAACAAGAAGTTTGCTTTGCACCCTGAATGCTCTGAACATTTATAGAGCATATGCTTGCTTCCCAATTTGTCACTAAATTAAAATGGATTTTTAAAAGGCTTATTTTTTTTCTTTTTTTCTCTATATGACAATCTTTTCATCATGGCTGGTTAGAGAAACTAATCACAGAAAACAAGAGTTAAACTTGCTGTGCTTTGTAATTGAGAAATACACACTAATATCCATAATGTTATTAAGAAAGACTTTAAAGCAAGGAATGAAATTCAGGCTGTCTATTAAACTCAACAATCCAGAGAAGCAGCCATGAGGCTCCAACTGCTCAAAAGATACTGTGCTTGTCAAATATTTTCCAATTTAACTTTTATCTGATTGACAAGTGCTCCTAAAAACAATGCCAAGACTTTTAGAAAACTCCTTACTTGATTCCCTGCACAGCAAAAGCCCACCTGATCCACATATAAGATGCCTACGGAATAGATAAATCCAGGTTCAGGAGATAGGAGAGGTGGTTTTAAAATATTACTTCTCCATTCCCAGATCGCAGTTTTAAGATGAAAGCATCACTAGCCAATATAAGCACATAGGGAGGGTTCGATAAATGCTTCCTGGGCAGAATTCTCATACAAGGGGCCAGAGTCTCTTAAATAAATATTTTCCCAATTTATTTCCTTTCCAAGCTCATTCACACCAGTGAAAAAAATATAACTTTTCTATCCCACGCTAATCATTTTAACAATTCTGACCCCTATACAAGGAGCCAATTTCAACGGAAACCCTATCCATGGAGACCCAAGAGCTAGAGGGACTAAGCATGTAAATAGAGCTGCCCAGCTTCAAAATCGGGCCACCAGACCTCTTCTTCCCTCAGGCGGACTTTTTATTAAACTCGCTATGAAACAGTGTTGCCTGGAGCCTGATTAACAATTTATGCCTTCCTAAGCAGATTAGCAAGAAGTCTGTCATTTTGATTTTTTAATTCTTAATTTCTATTTGGAAACAGGAAGTTCCTCTGAGTTTATACTTTCAATATATTTTAAGAATTCAAGCATAAACTAAACATTGTTCTTCTGAGGTTTTTTTTTTTTACAGTTTTAGCTTCCACGCATGTTACTATATGTTTTCTATGATAAGTAAAGCAATTGCTTTTTTGCTAAGTGAGTGACTTTTTTCACCTCTCATTCAAATAATCCTATATGTTCTTTTAAAAATATTGTGAAATAAGAAAATAAGAAAGATGACTGGGAAAACTAAGTAGGGTAACAATTAAAGCTAACACTTAGAGAGCACTTACAATGTTCCAGGTACGGTTCTAAGTGTCTTACAGGAATGATCTGATATAAATTCTGTCAATCCTCCTGATTTTAAAGACCAGAAAACAGAGCGGTTAAGCAACTCGCCCAAGGTCACAAAGCTAGTATAGGTGACCCTTGAATAACACAAAGGTTAGGGGCACCATCCCCCACAGAGTTGAAAATCTGTGTATAACTTTTGAGTCCCCCAAAACTAAACTACTAATAGCCTACCATTGACCTACTAATAACATAAAAAGTCGATTACTATGTATTTTGTATGTTATAAGTATTATATACTGTATTCTTCCAATAAAGTAAGCTAGAGAAAAGAATATTAAGAAAATTATAAGGAAGAGAAGATACATTCACAGTGCTATACACTATTTATCCAAAAAAAAATCCACAAATAAGTGGGCCCACACAGTTCAAACTCATATTGTTCAATGGTCAGCTATACTTCTCGAGCTAAAGTTAAATCCAGTTTTGATGGTCAATCCTCTTAACTACCGAACTCTTGTACCTTTTATGCTTATTATGTACATGTGTATATACATGTATGTTTACTCAAATAGATGAAGACAGATACAAATAGGTAGGTAGACAGATTCAATTGTATGTATCTCAAATCCAAAAATAATGTCAAAAGTGTGGGGACATATAAGGTAGACACTGTAACATGTAACATGTACACCTGTCTCAGGATTCAAAAATAACTAGAAAGAAAACAAGAAAACACATCTTTCCTTTTCACCCCTCAGTGACTATATCAGTATATATCCATAGCAATTAATAATCAATTAATGATAGCACAAAACAGCAGATATCATCAGCCCCAAGAAAGCCTTCCAGTTTTAGGCCTGGCTCTTCACTTTAATTTGAGTCAGTCTTACAATCACTTCATGCTGGTCCCAAAGGGAACCCAGCAAGAGTATTTGGGAGGTTCAGATTCATCATTCATTAATTTATTCATTCTGTAATATTTACTGAAGGCCTCCTGTGTCCAATGCAGGAAGGAGAGACAGTGGATGACAAAACAAACATGCACTAGAAATTCAGGGGAAATAGATCCTTTCTTCGTACTCTATACCAGATAAATCCTATATGGACTAAAGTTACATCTTATACGAACATAGAAATTGGCCTTTAAAGTTACATTATGATTTGGAGGGTCTCTATTCGTTTTTTAGGTTTGTTTTTTGACCTACCCCAGCTCAGAAACCACCACACGTCCAAAACCACTCATACCAAAAGCTTACCAGAGTTTTATTCTTGATAGTATGCCTCAGACTATGTGCATGGTGTTTCTTCCACCAATCGCTACAATTTCACCAATGAGTTTGCTGTACAGCATAAAGCCTTACCTAATATATTGACCAGCAGAGATACATTCAGCAAGAAATCACTTTACACAAGAAGACTAGCTGAAATTAAGGTTCAGGCGATAGAATGTCAATTCAACTCAATAAGCATTTAATGAACACTTCTGCGCAAGGCATTGTGTCAAGCGCCATGGGTAACATCATGCTTTGATGTCAGGCGGGTTCCAATATGTAATTAATATTAAATATGATGGCTCAGAACTGCCATCTTAGAAACTTACTTAATGAACCAATAGGTGTTCTGTCAGGATTGAGTCTTTTATTCATAAAGCAGATTAAGATCTCCCTTTGCTAAGTGGTTGTACTGCTATCCAGCCGGTGTGCACGGCAACAGCAGTCCTGACTGCTTACCCCCGGCAGCCCCACTCATCGTCACCTGGACAAATCTTACTGGCTCTTCAGGAAAGAGGGCAAGAGTCTATTTCTCCAAGAAGCTTTCTCTGACCTTCACTCACCTGTCCTGCTTTCAGCGCCGACTTCTCACAGCACGCTTCTGTAATAGCCCTCACTTAGCCTCAGTGCAACTGTAAACACATCTTTCCGAAGATCTCTGCGTGGTCACCTAGGTCTCACCCATAAGCAAGAGCTGTGAGCATCTGGAGAACTAGGCTTCTCGGTCTTGCTTTTACCACTAAGGCCTAGCGCTCTTTTTGACGTATGGCAAGAACACATTATTCTAGACTACATTTATGTGTTTTTATATTATTCCTGTTGGATGTTCATTTTCTTTACTTATCATCAGATTTCCTTTGTTGTGAGAATACAATTAAGAATCAAGAAAGTCAGTGCCAGCCTTCCAGACTGTCCACACCGAAAGGGCACATCCAATGGAAGGATGATATCCCTAGGACAACCTTGGTGACTTTGGCCAAATATCTGAAACAGCTACAGACCCTGTAACTGGTGGGTCTCCTAATTCAACACTTGAGGTTTTTTATTTGGGATGTCTCCTTATCTAAAAGTTGACATTTGTTTGGTCACTCTGCACCAAGGCATAGAATTGTTTACAGTGTTTTTATTTATGTTTTCCAGTTGAAAATGTTGGCTGTATATGTTCTCTCTTTTGTGTAGGCCAGTCTGATAAACCTTGACTATCTTTTGCTTATAATCCATTCACAGTAGTAGATCAAACTCAATCTACAGAACAGTCTGTGAAACATTCTTGTGTACACGTTTCGTGAGCACAATAATTCTTCCCTTAAATTCCACCCTGGAAATATGTCTTGACGTTTTATAAGGAAGTTTAATACAAGATTCTACATACCTTGTTATAACCTTGAACATGGCTGTACAAAAGAGATCGAATTAAATTCAACTGATTATGTAGTCCTGCTTCATTCCTTAAGTGGCAGTCAATGCATGGAACAGAATCTTCATGAATATTGCTGGGCAATGAAATATGCACTCAGCCCAGCTCTGAGCATGCCAAATGTTTTGTAAAGTTGTGAGATGGAGTGGGAGAGGTTTGGATGATGTTCTTTATACTTCCCCTTTTAATGTGATATCCATCAGCCTTAAGTCAAAGGTGCATAGAGAATTCTAAATTTACTAGTCAATACAATAGTTTGTTTTATGTAAGTGGATTTTCTAGACTAGAATAGGCATGGCGGTATATCCCATCCGACTTTTCTATTACATCTCACCACTATGGGACATTGTAACTTCTGAGGAAAAGGAGTAGAAACTGAGGGTTCAGAAAGTTAGAACAGTGGCTCCCCAGATTCTTCTCTGCCTCTCAACCATTCTCTTGATTAATACTTTCCACTCAGTAACATCACACATTAACACAAGTAATCTAAACTGCTTAGGGGTAGTCCTCTCCCACACTCACATTCCCAACTTGAGAATGGTTAAGCAGAGAATTAAAGGATTTTCAGGAGTGATTAAGCTAGTAGGGGTAAAGGAGAAGCCAATAAGTAAGCCTATTAACAGAGGAAAGCCGATCAGAAAAGCAAGATATGGTAATTCATGTTCAGCATCCTAAAGATCTGATTACTTTATCCTCTTTCTCACTAAGTGTTTTCAGCCTGTGTTAGGATGCTTTGGGTTATCCCATTTCAAACTGCATTAAGAAATAAATAAAATTATATTTTATATGACAGACAGTCCATAGGAAAGCAGGCTCACACACATAAGTGGTGTGATCAGAAACTCGGGATCTTTCTGTCTCTCCATGCCCCTACCTTGGGCATCAAAATCACTCAACCAGGGATTTCTCTTAGCTTTAACATGGTTACCAGTGACAAGTGGGGCCACATACTTCCTTATTCTTGGTAGCAGAAGACAGAAAAACCTCTCTCACAATCAAGAATTAAGGGCAATGCCCTTCAGTCTGATAGTCTGATTAAGCCAGTTTAGGTCATGCAACCACTCTTAATACATTATTAATTGCTTGGAAATCCCATGTGCTAATGGGCTTTTTAGACTAAAGATCCATTCTTGGGATCAGCTTCCCTTGATTCAAGTACTGTATTATATAAGTGAGGGCTTCAATGGGATTCAGTTTCATAAAGTACAGCTTTACAGGCAATAAATAAGTCCAAAACCCACCTATTCCATCAAGTAAGGGTTACCTGCAAAACGGCAATTAGAGCAGTACTTAAGCCATCTGAATGACCTCTATTCCGATCTCGTTTTACTCTGCATGTGAAGCAGGTTTTGGTGTATTTGTTTTGGGAATAGACTGACTAGAAATTCATCACTGTCCAAAAAGAAAACATCTTTTTCATCTAGCCATTTGAAGCTTAACTAGTGGGAAGAAAAATATAATTTCATTGTGTTCCCATAGTCTCATTTAGGAAATAATCTTAAGAGATTCAAAGTGCCATGTGAGCACTTTCCCTTGCTCTCAGGGGGCTTGGCTTGGACTTTAACTTTTCTAGCATGTTCTGAAGTGTTTTCTAAAGCAGTATTTTTGCCTTTAGCACTGTCCTAACCACTGGAGCTTTAAGAAAACTTTAAAAAGTGTTGTTTAAAAATAGCATCACAAAACAATTTTCTCTTTATAGCTAAAAATAACCTGAATCTTTCCTTAAGAACCTTTTTTTAAGGTTTTATTTGAAAGGCAAATAAGCTGAAATGCAGATGTTTATCTAAATCCAACTCAAAACAGTAAGAAATAATTATAAAACACAAAATTAAAACCCAACAGAGTTCTGCCCCTGTTGTCTGGGTAATTTTAGGCAAAAGTAAGGTTTTGAGATTATTTTTTTTTACAAATGCATTAATGTGGATGTGATGTATGCCACACAACAGGATGTTCCTAAAACATCCTGTAATAAAGTCTAAGGTCTAAAATGTTATACTTTTTTCCTAATCTTATTTGTATTCCCTTAGAGCTGACCTTGCCACAGTGTGAGTTCACCTAACTGCAAATGTTTAACTGTAACAAAGAAGCCTCACTCTCTTTTTTTCCCCCTAGCAATTGGGGGGCAGAACTAAGGAACCAAGACCATAAAAGCTTTGTATTTAATTAGGAGATGAGTAATGCACAAAATTTTAAGGAAAGGGGGCATCTTTATCATTGAACTCCTACTTTTGCATGATAAAGGGAGTCCCAGGTTGACTGTGTTGGTACAAGGGGCAGATGGCTCTGTTGGACATTTCTCTTAGTGCAGTTTCCTCCAGTAAAATGAGGAAAATGGTACTCTCAACTTCATAAGGGTGTTGTGAGGAGTTACCAAGATAATGCTGAAAAGAACTTTAGCAGAGTGCCCAGCATGTAGAAAGCACCCCGGCATATGTTAGGTGTTTCTGTTGCTGTTACAATTGCTGTTATTATTTCTTCCAAATTTTCAATCAAATGAAGTTTGGGGGTATTTTTAACATGCTGCAAGCTTTTTTTTTTTTTTTTTTTTTTAAATTTCACTGATTGGAATGAAGCACATTTTTTATGTCACAAATGTAATGTGCCACTGGGGGCAATATGCCCATAATTCTCACTGAACCGTGTTTTGGCTGACACAGTGAATGTGCCAAATGTGGCTTAAATTCAGAATTTCCTCAGAGCCTCTTCAGCATTGTTCCCCAGAAAATCTGCAACCTGAGCTGGGCTCCTCATTTGGGCTTGCAAAGGTGTGAACTAACTGCAGCCAAAATGAAGTAAAAAATGATAGATGCGAATTCTCTGGAACACTTTGTTGGTCCTGGCCAGTGGTTATTCCTCTAACCTGGTTGCCAGCCTGCCCCTCTCCACGTGGGACTGACTAGAGCAAAGCAAGGGCGCACGCATGAATGCACAGACGCCGGCTTGTGCACGTGCACGTACACGCACGCACGCGCACGCACAGCTCCACCGCCGAAACCATCGCAAACACAATAGTGATAAGAAGGTTCCAGTTCCAGATGGCGGCCTAAGTGGGTCCTAAACTCGCCTCCTCCCACAAACACAGCCAATGTACCGCTGCCTGTGGCGCAGCTTCCTCTGAAAACACCTTACATACCGGCCGAGTGACCCGACCGGTGCCGGCCACGTGGCAGCCGGCAGGACGGCCCGGCCACACTGTCCCTCCCCCAAGCCCCATCCCCGGCGCAGCGAACAGGGCAGTCAGGGCGGAACTCAAAACCAGGAGCCTCCCATGGGTCACCCCAGCTCTTCAGCCCTGCATCTGAGAGACGAGCCACCAGCCCCCAGTCCTTTAGCTTAACGACAGCGGGGTTCGCGACCCCAGATGGCCGAGGCTGAAAGGATGCGAGAAGGCGCCCCTCGGAAAGGACTCCCACGCTCAGACTCACCGGCCGCAGGCCCAGACGGGAAGCAGCCGATGCAGGGGCGCCGGGTCTGCGGCGGAAGGGACGGGCTCCTCAGCTTGTCCTGGAGCTGCACCCGGAGGGGCAGGCATCTGCTCAGACAGACCCGGGGGTCTCTCGGAGTCCTCCACAAGCGGTAACTGGTGGGCGCCGTCTCGAAGCCCCCTCTGCTGCCTCGCCCGTGGGCGCCATCTTCACACCCTCCTCCTGCCCCGCTCCTGGGCTCCAGGGGCTCCCGGAAGGGAGCTTTTTACACACCCCTGGTGCCCTGGTGTTGGTGGCCGCCACCCTTGGTTGCCTGGCCCTGATGGCCCCGCGGGCTTGAGTTCCTGGGACCCCCCCACTCAGGAGAGTTCGTTCTTGGCGGGACGCCACCCCCACGGCGCTGCAGAGACCTCCACGTGGAGCACACGTCCGGTCTTGCCGTGAAAAAGGCCTGTGTGCGTGGCCCGGAGCTTCGGCCTGAGGCGGGCGGCGGCGGCAGGCTAAGGTTTGGCACAGAGCTGGGGGCCTAGAACCTGCTCTCGGGGACCCTAGGCGGGCCCCGCCGTCTTCGCGCTGCTGACTGCGCTGCTTGGGTGCGCTGCTGGGCCCCAGCAGAGCTTGTAAGCTCATCCGGAGCCCGGGTTTTTGCACCTGGCCCTCGTGCCTGGCGGGACTTAGGCTTGCGGCCCCTTAGGACGGTATACCTTTGCCTGAGCCTTTTTCACAGAAAGTTACCTTTATGTGTATAGATATAATGACGTAACTACAAAAATTTGCAAAGTTGCTTTGTGTCATGATAAAGTTAAATCTGCTCAGAACAAAATTATTAGGCTTACAGAAAAAATATTAATTTCAAATTTTAATTCATATCCATAATTTTTGCAAGGCATATGTGATCAATATAAGATGTTCCAGCATAGAAAACTACATTACATTAAAATATGTGGGGGAAGTTGAATGGAAATGAATTCAAGAAGAAGAATGGTATTAAAATTCTATTAAAATGATCTTATCCACGTATTTTTTAATGAGACATTGTGGCTATTGAATTGCTACTGTATTAAGACTCCACTGGAATCTTTTTTAAGCAATTTGATCATTTGTTTTAATGGTAAAATTTACAATTGGCCAGAAATTGCATTATTTTTAACAACTTGGAGCACAATATTTTAGCTGTTAATGGAAGAAATACATAAATTTTTCAGTATTATTTTCATTCACATGCAAACAGAAAGTCTGAGGTACCCTGTGGTAGACCATGGAAGACTAATGTGTACGTACTCCACCACCCATGGTAGCAGCGTAGCTCACATGCTTTTGCTCTGAGGCTCTGGTTCATCCCTAAATTCATCAATTGGGACACCTCAGTCGCCGACATTAGAATTCCCAGAAATATAGTCCGGGTAACTCTGCACCAAGCCCAGGCCAATTGCTTTGTAGTCATTTCCCTAACATGAGTGCGGAAAATAGGAGACCCACAGGTCTCTCCTGGCATATTTCTAGTTGTGAATCTCCTGAAAATATATCACTCAAAAATAAGAATAGATACACAGAGAGCCAGATAAGTCTAACTCTCTATTTCTCTAACTCTATAATGATACAGTTTTACTAGAGTACACTCGATTTACATTACTAAACACAATACTTAAAATTCTAGTTTTCAACTTGTGAATTCAAATTTAAGAGATTTTACATCTTTTTCCCTAAAAATGAGTGGCTCCATGTAGCATATTCACATTTCGGGGACTACAGCAGATAGCACTCAGATACCATTTCACATCTCCTCAGCCTCATCTGTCTCTCACTCAGCCACTGCCATGTCAACCAGTTCTTCACAGGTTCCGACCCACTTCCTGCAGGTGCAACCCGGTGGTGCTTTGTGCCAGTCCCATGCCATGCACATGCACACCTTGCCTTCCACCCTAGGGCTTCTCTGTTGATGGCACAGAGTGAGCAACCTCCCTGTTTCATGCTAAAACCATACATAATCTGGAAGTGTTGGCAACTTGTCCCATGAGGTGAAACTTTAACGCGAGGAGGTGGGAGCCTATGGATAAGTGTTTCTGCCTTTCTTTCCCAGGGGAGATGGTCCAGAGATGCATTTCATAGGGTTTCTAGGATGATCTCATGAAGTGGTAGCCAACTTGATAACACTTTCTTGTACTGGTTCTCCTTTCTTACTTTGTTGCCTCAAAATTCTCTCTGGGAAAACGCTCCCCAATGAGGTACTTGCATATGAAAAATAAATGAGGGAGCTAAGTTACAATTCTAAAAATCAGTGCTACCAGTTGGTTGGAGCTATTTCTCTAGCCCAGGTATGTGCTCCTGAGCACCTCTGCTATTCCCAACTCATTCATATTCACTCATTCGTGTACTCATTCTTATTTTCAGCAAGTACTGATTGCTTGCTTACTATATGCTAATTACAGCAGATACAATGATGAACATAATTCCTGTTTCCTTCGCTGAGAACTTTGTCACAAAAAGGACTGGTAGGGTGCACTTTGAATGCTTCTTCCTTAAGTCTAAAAACAGATGCAAGCTACTTCACTGGCTGGACAACGGATGGTGGGAAAGGTCATTAGAATGCAAACAGTGAAAGCACAGAACGAAGGCTGCAACATACCATTGGAAACTCTCCCAAGCAGCACATGTCACAGACACTCAGAGGTGGGACAGATACAATGAATGAAAGAGAAAATTTTGAGACCACATCTCAAGGCCACACAGAAGGGAATAGCGATTGGCGTCCCCATTCTGTGTGGAGCTTAAGCAGAAAACAGAGGTGCTGTTTAGCTCTTAGCTCTTGGACGAAGGGCCCCAGAGAGTGGGTGGTGGGTTGGGGGGCAGAGGGAAAACAGCAGGCTGTGCAGTGAAAGCCCAGCCTGCGCCGTAAGCTGCAGCTTCAACAGGCTGACGCTCGATGTGATTGGATGCCTTTTTAACAGCCTCTAAAAGTCTCTTTTTAAAGCCTTTTCGGAAGCAGTTTCCTCTTTTCCTGTCGTACTATCGGTTGGCAGATGCCTCTGGGAAAGGGGGATCTGCTTTCCAAAAGGCTCTTAAAGAATGTTGGTTAAAAATTACTTTTAAAGCCATCTGCTGGAGAGCACCTTGCCCTGTTCCTCTCGCCTGCCCCAGTACCTTTCATTTTCCCCAGCCCTCGCTGATGTGCCTGTCACTCCGTCCGAAACCTCCCTCGTTCTCTGACACTTGTGCTGACATAACATCCCATCCTGGCCAGCAACTGCCAGCTCTCATTGGAAAATGATTGCTAAACGTTTCTGGGTTCTGGAACAGTACAAGGGGGGAGGGCCCATCTTTAATGGACCATGGCTTACCAGAGGGTGTGTTGAGGACCAGAAAGGTGCATAGAAGGCATCTGTGCCTTAAAAAAAATAAAATAAGTAACAGACAGGAGGCATGTAAAAAACCATATGCACCGGTACACAGGACAATGTTGATGATTTGAGAAAGAGGTCATGGGGGCCTGTCAAACAACTAAACCATTCTGTTTTCAATGTTTTTCAGGATTAAATTCTGCAGGCCATTTTCATACATCCTAAGGGGAACAAAATATCATCCATATATTTTTAAAAGGCATTAATTAAGTTTAGCTCTGACACCCAAGAGTAATGGTCCCTGACCTGAGCCCTGACCTCCAACTAGGGATTTCGGATGAGGCTAATGGTTGTGGCACCATCAGATCTGTGTCACCTATCAAATATAGGTCAAAGGAGGAATACTCCCTGTGGAAAACAAAAATAACCTTTCTAAGACACCATTTCATATTAGCATAGGCCCATATGCTCAGGATCAGAAAGAAACTGTGTTGTATCTGAAAGAAATCACAGTGGAAGAAAATCACATTTTAAGCTAAAGCATTTGGCGATGGAACTGCATTTCTGTAAGCTTTTATTTACTGATTGCAGATAAATCTTGACCTGAAATTAATTATTAAAAAATTAAAAATGTGCGCATGGCCTAGTAAAGTTTTGGGAACTCCTATGAACTGCCAACTTTAGAGGATTTTGTACTATGACTTTCCTCTCACTAGTTTCAGAATGTCTAGCGTCAAAAAGTTTGAAATTTGGGGGCACTCGGGTGGCTTGGTCGGTTAAGAGTCGGACGCTTCATCTCAACTCAGGTCACAATCTCAGGGTTGTGAGTTCGTGCCCTGTATTGGGCTCCACACTGGGCATGGAGCCTACTTTAAAAAAAATTAAAAGTTTGAAATGTTAATGTAAAAAACATTATAATTCATATTAACTCATTCATGAAATCTAATAGAAATGAATCAAGTCACACATATGTATTATTAGATTTAATTGTTTTTAATCTAGTTGCTACAATTGAAATTATAGTCCCACTGCTGAAGCTGTGTCTTACCCAATTTGGGATTAATCAGCAAAAAGGAGAGCTGTAAACTCCTTTCTACTACAGTTCTCTCAGAATTCTCTTTTTTGAATGACGTCTATCATTAACTTTAATGTATTTTAACTGTAATTACAAGAAAAGTTCTTCAGGAAGCACAAATCAATTCCTTAGTAATGCATTCTTTATGTAATACTTTGCCTTTTTAATAAAAATACTTAATGATTTTTTTTATTTTTTAAAGATTTATTTATTTGAGAGAGAGAGAGAGTTGGGGGGAGGGGTACGGGGAGAGAGAATCTTAAGCAGACTCTGCGCTGAGCACGGAGCCCAACTCAGGGCTCAATCTCATGACCCTAAGACAACCTGAGCCAAACCAAGAGTCAGATGCTTAACTGACTGTGCCACCTAGGTGCCCCTGAATTTTTAAGTCTTTTAAATAAAATATCACACAGAATTAGATACTACAGTTACTGAATTATAATAAACTGTTGTGGATGTGAATATTATTCAGCCCATGCTTCAATATACTTCCTACACTGGAGTCCTAAAATAATGTAAAACATTTTCTGTTAGTAAAAACATGCTTTTAAGAAGGTTGTGAAAGGGATAGATTTGGGGGGAAACCATCAATATTTAGGTAATAGAAAATGTAAAACCAAATAGCTTGGGGCCAATTCAGTTCTACCATGTAAAATAATGCTGATTGGAGCAAATCAGTGCTTTGAAGACTTAGTCTAATATAATATAACTCTAATAAAGTTAGGTAAATTGAGAATTCTGTGTATGGTGTGTAAAGACACGTTACTCATTCCAAAACAGAGATTTTAACGTTTCACGTCAAAACTGAAGAGCATGGCCATATATAAGCAGATACAGGGTGGTGATCAAGTCAGAATCTTACCCGGATTCTCACCAGCCGTGTGACCTTGACTAAATCAATCAAGATCATTTTCTGTCTATATCCTTTTTATATTATTGTCAGGATTAAATGATCTGTATTATAAAGCCATCACACAATTCTTGGCCCACAGTCACTTTTATTATTATTGAACGTTATTCTATGTGAGTAAAATTATGATTTCTGAATCCTCCAAGTCTCTCTCTCACACACACACACACACACACAGAAAGAAACCAATCAGACCTCGGTGATCCAGTCTGATAGTAGAGGAAGAAACTCCACACGAGAAGCAGGAGGCAGATGACCTAAAATCTGTTTTTCCCAACAATGACTATACTATAAAACACAGTTACTGTTGTAAAAGAGGAGATAGGCTTTTGCTTTTTCAAAATCTCCACCTTCCTATACCAGAGGTGTAGGAATTTTACATGGTTGCAAATTCTACCAGATAGTCTACTGTATTATTTAAATCACTTATTTATGCAAACATGCAGTACAATTTTAGAACTTAAAATATATCATCTGACTTTTTTTTTAAACTTAAGGTTTTTTAAAAAATAAATGAGGCAGTTTCTGGGCTTAAGACAGTTTCTAATGCTTTATTTTGTTGATTCTGTTACACAAACATTACAGTAAATCTCTTGAGGAAAAAAATATGTTGTTGCTCTAATACAAGATTTGTAATCTGTAGCTCGGTTCGAATCCAGCCACTGCCAGTTGGTGTATGGCCTGCAAGCTAAGAATGTTTTTCACATTTTTGAATGGTTGAAAAAAAAAAATCTATGGAATAGTATTTCATGACAAAAAGGATTCAAATTTCAGTGCCCATAAGTAAAATTTTATTGGAACAAATCATTTGTGTATTATCTGTGGCTGCTTTCATTCTACAATAGCAGAGACCATGTATGGCCAACAAGGCCTAAAATCGTTACTGTCTGGCCCTTTAGAGAAAAAGTCTGCCAATTCCTACCCTAATATAGCAAGCCCTGCTTAAAAAAAAAAGAAAAGAAAAGAAAAAAAAAGTTGCTCAAGCATCATCCAACTTAGAAACAGGTTTTATTATTTTTTTAAGATGTATTTACTTGACAGAGAGAGTGCATGAACAGGGAGTAGGGGTAAAGGGGCGGGAGAAGCAGACTCTCCATCTAGTAAGGAGCCCAATGCAAGGCTCCATCCTATGACACTGAGACCTTGACCAGAGCTGAAACCAAGAATCTGACACTCAACTAACTGAGCCACCCAGGCGCCTCAGGAACAGGTTTTAGACCATAAATTCATTTGGAAGTCAGTTGTCCATGAGAATTAAATAACAAATGGCAATTGGATTCCTGGGCTAGCCCACAAATGCTAATTAACTTAAAATTTATTTTAACTTTATTTAAGATCTTGAGTTATTAAGTTCTCATATGTTGCAGAGAAGAAGAGGTTCTTTTCCTGATTGAAGGGCTATAGCTAGACACATGTAGCTCTTCTCACTGGGTGCTCTCACACTCTTTAAGCAGAGGGACCTGATACATATTTTTATATTCCTCACAGTATTTAGCCAAGAACATTTATAAGTGCATACTATATACTTGTTAAATGAGATGAGATCCATTAATTCTGTTAATATATGTTAAATAGTCAATATGACCTTAATTTTCCCATAGAGTCTTCTCTTTGTCTCTTATTATTAGGCACAATTTTCATAAATTCAGACTTTTTTTGAAAGCATGGTCATTTAACTTTAGAACAACTTTTCAAAGTTTTTTATTTCAAACCACAGTAAGAAATACATTTTATATCTCAACCTAATGCACATATTCATATACATAACTTAAAGAAAACTTTCTGCATGCAAAGTTGTCTGTTATAGTCTACTCCATTTAATTATTTTTAAATTCTCATCAGACTTACTATATTGGTTTCATGACTAACTAGTGGGTCAGAATCCACAGTTTGAAAAGCTGACTCTACAGTATTTCAAAATAAGTAGCTGAGAACTCACAAGTGAATGAATCAGTTCTTTCAGGACTGTTAATTGAGCACCATAATAAGTGCCTAGCCCAGACACATGCCAGACTTTGTTATGATCAACAAGACCTCCTTCCTCACCTCAAAGGGCTGAATGTTTGGTTAGGAAAGTAACCAGTAAAGAGTAAATGATTGGGAGGTTAAACACTGCTCAGCTCAACCAGGATATATCCAGATTATAGCATCAGGTTCCCAGCATCGAGGAAAAAAAAATCCAATTCCCAGGCCCAGCTTTGCTTCCATTTCACTAATATTTTAATTAACTGGATTTAGTACATGGCTTCCTGTTCTGCTATTTAGATAGATCTAATCACTCCCCCAAAATTTAAACCAGCTTTTGAGAGCAGAAAAAACTTTAAGATATACTTAGTTTAAATATAGACATAATTTGAGTGTAAGTATAGATGATACTGGAATAGGCATTTGGAAGTTTGTTTGCATCAGTGGAAAAGGCATTTGTTTTTCCCATCATCATTAAAGTCTTTTGAGTTCACTTTTATAGTCAAATTATGAAAAATAATAATATTATTATAATACATTTGAAATTGCAGAGCATTTGTAATTGTGGAAATACTAACTTGAAATATACCTGCAATATCTTTTTGTAACCGTTACTATTTTAAGTTTAATTATAATATATTATCCAGTGACACAATTAGACATTTTATAAGCAGAAAAATTCACACACACACACACACACACACGCACACACAAACTACACAATACCCAATTGTTGCATTTGAAACTCTAGCTGAAAGAAAACTATACCTGAAAGAGGTTTATCTCACATGTCTTAAAGATTTATAGTTAATTAAAGAAAAACACGGGTAGGTAATTCCAAATGCACTGCAGCTTCATCCATTTAACAAAGAACCTATTTTACTGATAAAAATTGTAGATATGAGAAAACACAGCGGTTTTTTGTTCTGTTTTGAAGACATTACACCCCCTCCCATTTATTTGACAGAAAATTCCTAACTATGTGCTTCCCTCTCTTCCCCATCTTACGCAGGTCCTAGCTGCACATCCAGTCTGTCAGAACCCAATCGAGCTACTTCCCAGATGGCCCAAAATCCTTCTCCTTTCCTCTCTCTCCACTACCAGAACCCAAATCCAAACCACCCTTTCCTCTTGCCCAAACTACCACAGAAACCACCAAACTTGCCCCCCATGATTTCTCTCTCCTGCTTCTGTGAAATCAGGCTCTCCACACAGAAAGAGTCATCTATAAAATTTAAATCAGAACATGTTAAAACATGCTGCTTCAAAAGCTCCGGCGGTTCCCACTGTATTCACCGGGCTCTCGTTCTCTACCACCCCTTTCCTGATACGTTGCATTTCAATCACATTTCACTTCTTCTTCTTTCCTAAATGTGATGGTTAATTTCATGTGTCAACTTGGCTGAGCCACAGTGCCCAGATAGCTGGCCAAATATTACTCTGGATGTTCTGGGAACGTGATTTCCAGATGAGATTATCTTTTTAAGTTGGTGGACTTTGAGGGAAGCGGATAATCTTCCACCAGGTGGGTAGGTCTCATCCAATCAGTTGAAGGCCTTAAGAGGACAAAAACTAACACACACCTGCTCCCAGCGGAAGGTAACCTGGCAGCAGAAGGCTTTTAGACAAGCGTGGCAGCTCTTCCCTGAGTCTCCAGCTGCCGGTCTACCCTATCAGATTTTGGATTCACTAGGGTCACCACAATTGCATGAACCAATTCCTTAAAATAAATCTAGAGATGATGATAACAGATTGATAGACGGATAAACAGACAGATATCCTGTTGGCTCTTTTCTTCTGGAGATCCCTAATACATCAAACACCAAACCTTTTCTCACTAGAATACCTTCAACACCTGCACTAGAATATTTCAACACCTATAATAACTAAACTAAATAATAATATAATAATTATAGTATTGTAATATAATATAATAATATTCTAATATAATTATATATAATATATAATATAATATTGTATTATATTATAATAATAACTAAAAGAACACCTTTTCTCACTAGAACACCTTTGCTCTTACTGCTCTCTGTCTCTGGAATTCCCTCCCCAGGCTCAACACAAAACTGCCTCCTTCCTATCATTCATGTCTCAGCTTGAAGTAGCTCTCAGAGATACTCCATTGTATCACCTCATTTCATTTCCCTTATGGTACTCAACCCGAAATGATCCGTGCTCATTTGTTTGATTGTTCATCGTCTATTTCCCACTGACTGAGTCTAAATTCTGTCAAGGAAAATACCTATTATATCTTGTTCCCTGTTGGGTCCCCAGTACCTAGAACAATGCCTGGGACATAGTAAGCAAGCAATATTTATTGAGTAAATGTATGAGCAAATTAATAAAGAAAGCATTTGTGTTAAAGATCAAATTGTTTTCTTGGCATTGTTTATCAAGCATCAGGTTCTGTTTAGCCCAGGAGGTCATTCTGCATCTAGAGTCCATATAATGAGATAGAAAGCTAGTTAAATATCTCATGAAAAAGTTGTAGGTCCTCTGTTAATTTCCACACATGACTGGAGTACTTAAGTCTCAAATGGGAAAACTCAAACGTATGCCAAAATTGTCCTCAATCTATTTTTCTTTTTTGGCACAGTTTAGTCTAATAAATCTGATTAAATCAAGGCAATAACATTATTCTTCCTTTGTAAACTTCCACAACTAAAAGCAGTTCTTTATATTTCCTATGGCAAATCATCCCTATTGTAGAACACCAAAGGGTCTTATCAGCGTGTGGCCCTAGTGCCAAAGGGTGAAACTACTAACTAGTTTCTTTTTTTCTTTTTTGAATTAATGAGATAATATTTTCTATATTGCCAAAATGAAAGAAACTAACTGATTTTTTTTTAACATGGGAACTCAGGAAGCTGGACCAACTCCAGCAGATATGCTAAATCATTTTACAAGTGTTTAGAGTATTTTTACTTTATAAATATGTTCCACCACACTTCTTGGATCTCGCATCTTATAGAGTTAATGTGGTTGACTAGTGTGGGGGTCGCCAAATTTCCTAATCATTCATTTATCCATTCATCTGTTCATTCATTTCATCCTAAAGCACTGCTAAGTACCAGGTACGGAGCTAGGGGATAAGGACACCTTGGTGAATAAAATAGACGTAGTCCCCGACCTTGAGAAACTTACACTGTGATAGAGAAAAGAAGAAAGTATAAATGAATAAGTAATTCAATAAATGGACACGTTATTTAAGAACTATAATATGTGCTATGAAGGAGACAGATTAGAGTAGGAGGATAGAGAAAAACTGGGGGAACATACATGACAGGAAAGTCATGAAAATCTTCGAAAGTCCCTTTGATATTTTATTCCCCAACCTGGAGAATGAAGAGAAGGAAGCCAAGAGAAAACAGGGTGGCAGATGGAGATAGAGAGAGGGTACCAGGAAGAGGGAGCAGTGTGGGTAAGGACTAAGGGGAGGAACATGTTTGATCCAGTTTAAGAACCAAAGGAATCTTTTCCCATGGATATCATCCTTAAAATCTTAAGGATGTTTTTTCCTTTAGTGTTCAGCTAAGATCTTTGCCTATCTCAACCTACCCTGGACACAAGGTGTGTCCAGGGCAGGGTTGGTGTGGGGGAGACTGAAATGAAAACCATTGTTTGTCATGCAAATTGAGTCTCTTCCACAAAATTCGATTTACTAGATATCTTGGTTGTTCATTCCGCCAGCACAGCCCAGCTGTGCTTTGACGAAGTCCTTTGTCTATGCCAACAATTCAGTTTGTCCCCAGCCACTGTTCACTCAGAAGTCAGGCCCTCCAGCTCACTGCCAGAACCCATTAGAAAGTAAACACTTCCAACTGGATGGGTTGAATCAATCATTCTCTTCCTTACATACCAATAGTGTTGATTGTGGAAACCAAAGACAGAAACCTATTATTGGTCTTACACTCAGGCCACTTACATTTCAGATTGTCTGAAATCAACATTAATTCTATTCTGAAAGAATTAATGTATCACATCTCCAAGTCGTGGAATTCAGTGAGAACAGCCCTCCAGATTTTTAGAAAATTCATTTCACTGATGAATACTTTACCTCTTTTAATATATTTATATTGATCTTTATTAAACATTTTATTAAACACACTTGAGAGAAGGCTGTCATCAAACACTGATGACTCATGAAAGGAACGGGAAGACAACAGAAGACCCAATATAGTGTAGTAACAACTTGATGACGATGTGCCAACTTGCACTCAATTTCTTTGATTCCTCATTTGTTCATCTGTAAAATAGAATAACTGCCATATCTCTTATGAAAAGTATAAGTTAACAGATTCAGACATGTTAATCAACATGAATGTTGTTTGAGGTGTTTGGAGGGAGGGTTGTTAAGAAGAGGCAGAATGATGTAGTAGGAAAAGCCTGGGTTGTAGAGGATTATACAATCAACAGTTAAACCCCCAACTTGGCCAATTATTACTTGGAGTCTTTGAGACAAATGGCTTCTCAAGTTCTTTAAACTTTTTTTTTTTTTTTTGCTTTTCCATGTATAAAAATATGGACCAAAACTGCTTTATCTGTTGTATGGATTACGTGAGAAACCTTATGTAATACCATCAGGGATGCTTATTCTCAAGAAGTAAGCTCTCAGTATACGTTACTTGGTCTTTCTTTTACCTATGAACATTTTCAATTAAGCTATGAAATACCTTTCTCGTGTTTTTAGGAATAGGAAGAACTTTTCAAACCAGATTTTCTATAAAACTCCTTACAAGAGGGGTGCCTGGGTGGCTCAGTGGGTTAAGCCTCTACCTTCGGCTCGGGTCATGATCTCAGGGTCCTGGGATCAAGCCCCGCATCGGGCTCTCTGCTCAGCAGGGAGCCTGCTTCCCCTCTCTGCCTGCCTCTCTGCCTACTTGTGATCTCTCTCTCTGTCAAATAAATAGATAAAAATCTTAAAAAAAAAAAAAACTCCTTACAAGAGAAATAAATCTTAAAATGACCCATATAACTTTTTTTAATAGAAATATCCACTGCTTTTAGGGTTGTTTTAATATTTGAAATACATAGCTTCTGATATATGATACACAATGACCAAACTCTGATGTCATGCGAACATTCTTAAAAACCAATTTTCCTTACTCTGAGAATGTAATCCCACCATCTTGTAAAAGTGATTGATACAGATATAAAAGTTAGTCCTGCTCATAAATCAGACAGAGCAAATTAGATGTAAGTACGTTAAGTCCCTTATTTTTCTATTTGTCATATACATCAAACTTCATGCATTTTTATTTTGCCTGGGATAATATCACAGAAAGTCTTTTAATTAAAAAAAATTCCGAAAGAGTACATTAGGTTGTGCTTAACATAAAAGTGTTTTCTTCTGATGCAGACATCAGTACAATAAGAATCACCTCCTAGGTACCAAGTTCAATGCTAAGACTTCACTACACTTTATCCTTTTTAGTATCACTAGATATTAGATTAGTATCACTTAATCCTCTCAATATTCGTAAGGTATAAATATATAAATATTTAGGTTCATTGTACAGATGAGAAAATTGAGATGCAAAGAAGTTAAGAAACTTACTTAAGGTGGAACAATTAGTTAATGACGGTATTGTAACTTAAATCAAAATCTACTTAATTCCACAGAACCTTTAATCATTAATTGCACAAGGCAAAAATAAAATTAAGCCAATCTAATATAAATTGACATCATCTTCTGTGTTTAGTGTTTTGTGCATTATCCTGATTAATGCCACGATCATTACATGTTTGAGAGACTATGTTGTCTTGCAACGTGCTTATTTTTTCTTGAGAGAGAGTGAGCAAGCAGGGGGAGGGGCAGAGAATCCCAAGCAGGCTCCATGACCAGCACAGAGCCTGATGAGGGGCTCGAACCCACAACCCCGAGACTGTGGCCTGAGCTGAAATCAAGAGTCAGACGCTTAACTGACTAAGCCACCCAGGCTCCCTACAAAGTCCTTAATTTTTTAAACAAAATCCTTTGTCCTGCAACACCTCCTACTCTCTCTCTCACACACACACATACACAGAGCTCTCATTTTACTAGTCTCTTTACTCCTTCAATCTACACAGTGCCTTTCAGTACCTAAGAAAAAACATCCCCCATTTTATTTTCCAGTTGATTTTGCTGCAAGCTCATTGATACCATCTTTATCTTTTGAGTCTTGGAGATTTGTTTAGAAGCCCTTTTGAAAGTGAACCAGATTTTAAGGACATAGTTTCATAGTAGGGGATAAAAGTTGCTCTTAAGTCTTCCGTGACGTATTTTCATCTCCCTTTCTTTAACTGCTTTGCTCACATTGCTCTAACTTAGTATTTATTTCTCCTTGAAGAATTTGTTGTCACAAAAATTAATTACTTTGCTGCTAATAAAATTAGGATTTCAGAAAAACGGAAGCTTTGTAACATTATCCCTCCTTCTGGGAAACATACTTGTGCTCTCTAATGTAGAGCTTAGGAGTTTTATAAATCCAGTACTTTGTTTAAATAGTTTAATGAGATTCTTATTTTATTCTTTTTTGTAATTATTTGTAGAATGTACAGCTCTCGGTGATTTAATTCTTAAAAAACTAATTAGTGTGCTATAGAATGATTTGTCTTTCGTTAATTTCCATTAACATTACATTTTGGTTTTGGTGGTGTATGTTGCATTGGGTTCCCTGTGGGTATCACTGGATGAAATGCATATTTAACTGTGTCCAATATAATGATTACTAATGAATGAATGAGTCAAAAGGAAAAAGGCTAGATACTTTGATGGGTATTTCATTTAGGAGACTAACATCTGAAGTCCCATAAAGGAGTTAAAAATGTATTTGCTGAAATAATTCTTTTTTAAAGCTACATATACTCTATTGTTGAGAAATACTTACAATGCAGGGGGGAGAGGGTTCTACCCACTAATGTAATGGCGGTGCCCGCAGTGGTGACAGATACTAATGAAAGAACACAGGCCAACACTTACTAATCGCTTCTGAGGACCGGACAGCACCACATTATCTCATTTAATCCTCACCATGACCTGTTAGGCATGCCCGATCATTGTTTCCATTTCACAAATGAGAGAACTTCTACTCTGAGAGGCTCGGTAAATTCTCTGAAGTCATGCAGATAGCTAGAGGCAGAGGGAAAGTTTCCAGAGACAAACTTAACCAATTTCACTAGTATTTTCAGTCTTTATGCATATAAAAAGTAATCTCATGATATTTATATTTCTGTGTAGTTCTCTGTATTGTTTAGTTCGTAATTTTAAGGCAGTGGTTCTGTGGGGGGAGGGGAAGGAGGGGATGGGTTTTGCCCTCTAGGGAACGTTTGGCAATATCTGGAGGCATGTGGGCTGCGACACCTGGGAGGTACCTCTGGACCTAGTGAGGAGACACCAGGGATGCTGTTCAAACATCCTGCCTTTCTCGGGAACGTCCCCCACAACAAAGAACTGTCTGCCCCAGAAGTCAGGGGTGCGAAGGTTGTGAAACCCCATTTTAAGGAGCTGCCCAGGGAAGGGTTTTCTGGTAATCATGTCTTTATATGGCTTGATTTCTGTTCTAACTGCTCTGTCTGAATGCAACAATGACTCTGGATCTTGTATTTATAAGAGAGACTGATAACACAAACATAGAATGCTTACATCACCCCTTAGAGTCATAGGAGCGTGGAAGTAATGTATCCTTTGGGCTCAATGACACTGTTCTTGCTATAGACACACACGAGAGCCCATTCTAGAAATATCTGTCCCAACTGTGTTAGGTATTCAGATGCTCATGACTATAATACAAGGCAGGTATGATTTCCTCCATATTGTGGAGGAACCTGTACAGAGGTTAAGTAACTTTCCTACCATTGCATAGCTCGTAAGTAGATGAACCAGGATTCACATCTCAGACACTGACTCTGTTCCCTATACCCCCGATATATCAGCAAGAGAAATGTCAAGCTCTGAGTTCCGCCCTAATCCTTTACCATACTAAGGTGGGGTTTTTCCTCAGATAAAGTCTAACACTTTGCAGCTTAGAGATATTTGAATAGCCCACTAGATACGAGAGTTTGAGAAGAAATATTCTCATTTCACCAAAAAAAAAAAAAAATACACTCTGCTATCTCAAAAACAGCATCTAAAAATAGAGGATTTATTTAGAATGGAGTATGAGTGACCATCTCTTCCAATCAGATGCTTCCCTTCCTGGAAAAAGAAACCAAGGCAACAGAGAGGTTGTGCGACTTGACTGTGCTCACAGAGCAAGTTAGGGGAAGCCTGCGACCAGAGCCCGGTTCACCTACTTCTAGTCCCTTTTTGCTTTTTCCTGTAGTGCGCCACCTCCTTGACCTGCTTCCCCCGTAGCCAGGCTGACGGAAGGAAAGCTGTTAGTCCGCCTCTTGAACTGGTGAAACGTTTTTTCAGACTAGGGACACAAACTCATTATCTTCATTATTTTCATAAATTGTTTAGGACCACAAGTATGTTGTGGAAAATTAGTCCTTTGAAGAAGAAAGATGAGAACGGTAAAATCCCACAATCCTCATTATTATGCAGTCAAGTCACTCCGCAAAACTAATTAAGGATTTTGCAGTGTTTTATGCTCCTCAGAATCAAATGTGAAGAAATACGATCTCATGACTTTCATAAGAAAATGGTGAGTCTGTTCAAACTACATAATCTCAAAGCCTGAGAAGTCCTCCTGCCTGGAAACGGCGCCCCTTCTCCCCACAGAGCAGGTTACCTGCATTTCCCTTAAAGCAGGATTCCCCAGACCTCAGAGTTCACAATCTCTCTAGGCAGGTGGTGTGCTAACTCAGAAGACTGGTGGTTTCTTCTAGCCCTTTCCGTCCTCGGCCCCTTTCTTGAACTAAATTAAGACAAGGAAGGAGAAATATGAAGGGGGGCACCTACCATCCATCAAACCACATTTCCCAAACCTCCCTCATGGTCTACATCACTCCATGCTGACTGTGGAAGATAATTTATTGGGGTTTGGGAAGAAGATAGTTGAACTTCTGTATAAATTGTTTTTGTCACATATACTTTCAATTTACCTTTTTTGTTGGCTCAATACCATATACTGTATGTTAGTACAGAAGTACATAGAGTGTATGTGTGTGTGTGTTTGGAGGTTATGTGCTTTACAGTTTTGGGGAGCTGCTGTTCTATATATTGTAGAACTCTTCCCAGGGTTCTAGAATGTAAATCTCCTCTCTCCCTGGGCAGAACATGAGACACCACCACCTTAGGTCCTTCACCTCCTGCTAAATATCAAAGGCCAAGCCTTCCTCCAGAATGTACTTCTCTGTGGCCTCCAACCCCAACTTTATGTTTCTAAAGAAGCAAGTATAGAGTCCATTCCAGCCACAAGATGTGGTTGAACTTCTCAGATACTCCCTGCCTACCAACTGCCCTGTCTCCATGGTTCATCCACCTCCTGAGTTAAGGGACTCAAGCTGAGCCACCCTCCATCTGGATAAACAAAGCTTGAGAGCCCCAGAAAAGATAAGAAGCCTGGATTAGTTGCCTATTGCTGCTAATTATTATCACAACTCAGTGGCTTAAAACAATGCAAGGTTATTATATTACAGTTTCACAGGTCGGAAGTTTCACCGGACTGAAATCATGTCAATAAGGCTGGGTTTCTTTTGGAGATTCTAGGAGAGGACTCCTTTCCTTGCCTCTTCCAGCTTCTAGAGGTCACCTGCAATCCTTGTCTTATAGCCCCTTCCTCCACCTTGAAAGCCTTGGGTGTAACACCCTCAAAACTCTTTCTCTCTGACTTTTGTCTCCCTGTCACATCTCCCCTGCCCACTTGCTTCCATCTTAATAAGGACCCTTGTGATTGCATTGGACCCACCCAGATAATCTCCCAATACCAGGATCCTTAACTCAATCACATCTGCAAAGTCTCTTTGCCATGTAAATAACATATTCACGGGTGCTCAGGACTGGAAAGTGAAATCTTTTGGGGCCATTATTCTGCCAACACAGAAACTCTCTCTGCCAGGACGCCTACATTAAATCAGCTGAAGAAGGAAGGCGCATTCACCTTGATTCCAAACTGGGAGGAATGGAAAAAAGTGTAATCCCAGAGTTAGAGACACCTAGATTCCCATCCTAGTTTTGCCAATAACAAAGCTGCATGATCTTAGGCATGTTAATTCATCTCCTTCTAATTGCTTCTTTGCCTGTTATCTGGAGAAAATTATACCTCAAATAGGGCATAAAAATGCAAAAGTACCTAATGACAGACCTTTAGTGGGTGTTTAGTTAAGGTTAGTTTACCCATTCTGGTGCTACAGCTCCAATTTCACGTAATACTAACTAGCAATCCTACGGCATTTCCAAATCATCCACCTTGACCTACACAACAACCCATGAGCTCTACCCCACCCCCAAAACTGGAATCTAAGGGAGGTTCAGGGACTTAGTCACTGAAAAAGGAAAAAGTGGCCAAGCAGGGACTGCAAACCAACCATGTGACTCCAAGTCCTGTGTTTTTCTCCTCTATATAGGATACCTCTACTTCTGGTCAGCATACTGGTTAGAAATCAGATATTTGGCCAAAATAGATTGGTGTATGGAAAGTGAGGCATATTGCCCACTATCTTGATGAAGTTTGTGGAAAAGCAAAACAGATGAGAAACTGTAGGCTCAGGAAAATATTTTCTCTCTGGAACTGTTAGGCATTTGTAACAAGTTGTTAAGGCAGCTTGGCTCTTAACGCGTGTATGGCTGGTGCCAATTTGGAAGCTTTTATAGGTCCCTAGTTCCCCTGATATTATTGGCTAAACCAATAAGTGTGGTTAATTTTTGATGTAAAAAGAATCATAACTCTGAAAATACTTGTGAGAATTAAAGAAACTCCAGAGTTTCACCTAAGGATTTCTTAGTGAAAGAATTAACTATGAGAAAGAAACTTAATTGCCTCCCATCTTAGTAACTGAATAATTATTTCCCGGGACTTAATGTTACAGAAAATAAAGAGAAGTTTTTATTTGCTTTTGTTGTTTTTGTTCCCACTTGGGATTATTAAGGTACGATGTAACTGCGGCCTGATGGTTTTTGCCCTTGGTGATTAAGATGCTTTGCTCTCCATTCTCCTGACTGGTGATTAACAGGCCCTTGACTTGGATCCTGGTATGACAATTAGGATTGAGTGGTGTCATCTGTTTCATAATTAAATTCTATCTTCCATATCCTTTGAACTCTGTGTTGGAGTTTAATTGACTGCTGCTATCTCTGCGGCCACTGTGGCTTGTCTCCACAACAAAGTCATGATAACAATGTTCCCACTTGGTGCAGAATACCCCAGTTGAAAAGAATTTGCTTTCTCTGTCATGCAGAAAGCGTTGAAGTCCCAATTTAGAAGCAGTCGTTAAGATGCCCGGGGCCTCTGTATTCCTCCAAGTCCTCATTCAGGCTAACATGTAGAGTGTACATTGCAAAATAAAAGATCAACTCAACATACATAGGGAGAAAGTCCTGTCTGACAACTTGATAACTTCTCCAAGAAGACTTAGAGATTGCGCTGAGGGATGACGGATGTTGTGTAAACAGACTGGGCACAGGCTTGTCTGTGTAGCCATCAAAGACAGAGAAAATTTCCAAAAAATCTGGCTCATTTCCACTCACTTGCCAGAGAAACATTCTCTGTGAATATGTATTAAACTCCTTACACTCAACACCGTTAAAATACACTTCAAATTTATTTTTTAAGAAAGGCCCCAGAAGCATGAGGCTTCGTCAACAGGCATGTTGTCTTGTTTGAAGTAGGCAATACAAGGTGGTTAAGACCATTAGGTAATATACTTATGGAAACAAGAAGAGAAACATATAGGCAAAGCAAAAAGAAACAAATGCTCCATAAGAAAGGGAAATTACTATTTTTTTTAAAGATTTAAAAAACCATCTGCAGGATAATCCTGATTCTGTTCCCAAGTAGCACAACAAATCCATTTGGTTTAGTCAAAATCAAGGATATTTGAGATGCATACAAAAGTAGCTTAGCAATATAGTTAGCATACCATTCAGGTAAAAATGTTAGATGTTAATTAATAAAGAAACAACCGTAGGAGATTCCAGGAACTGGGAATGAAAAGATTGATGTGAATCTTTGTACAAAATGCTTAAAACTACCTTAAGACAAACAAACCTCAAAATTTAAGATTTAAGCATATAGAGAATATGCTAGAAGCATGATATGCTCTTTATAATTTACTTCTAATCTCATGATTATATTTTAATTATAGTTTTCATTTGTTGAAAGTATATTCTAATGAATGTTTTCCTTTTCTTCTGGGTAATAGTCTCTATTGCCTTATTTTCATCTTTAGATGACTCAGCCTATACTGATTTAAGGGCCAAATGTTCAAAAATTTTTAATAGTTTGTTCACGATGCAATGAAAATTAAAATGCATACATAAAATTGATATTTTTAAGTAAATCATTGTGTATCTGTACAGCGGTTTAGAAATAAGGAGAGAGAGAGAGAGTAGCCTGGAGCCTGCCAGACTTTGTCTTCATTGGGTTTTGGGAATTTTTTTCCTTTCCAATATCCTCAATAGTTGGCTCTTCCTTTGGGCCAGAATTCCCATGAATCATATTTAAAGCAATCCCCAGTTCATTTTGAATATTGCATGTGTGCTTCCTTTGTAGCTGAACCACATAAAAAGACAAAGGGGCATTATCATGTCTAGTTTTAGAACTCTGCCCTTAAAGGAAAGATATTCATGCAGGCAGGAGTTGTAGTAAGCCTGCCATAATTATATATTTTCTTAAATCACTGTGATTTGTTTCTCTTTTTCTACAGGAATTCTCTTGTATCTTCCCATTTTTGACCTCTGTGTCAAATGACTTTTTCACACTTCACAACTTAGACATTACCATTTAGCTTCTACTTCTGGTCTCCCACTACTTTGTTTCCAACTCTTTAATTAGAAATGGTTAATTTGACTTCGTGTCTTAAGGCAAGGAGAAAATGAGTCTTAAACAGTATTAAGCTCCCATAAATATTTCACTTTATGCTAATTCTTGTGCTTCCAGCTGAGTTGTTTGAAGTTCTCCAAAAAAGTGTTTCTGTTCCCCTCAATTAAATACATAACTGGAAAACAGTAAAATAATTATCGGTTTTATTACCTGGCACTTTTTCTTCCCCCAAACTTTAACTCTGGGCGTAGAAATTATTCCTTCCACCATGAATGTAACCCAAGCCCAGTGTCATGGGCACCAGGTCCCAGGGCTGAAGAAACTAAGAGGAGGGCTTCGGACAGATCTTGGAGCTCCCTCAAGTGGACACATGTTTAATGCACCCTTATCCTCTAGGAAACATTTTTGGCTGCACCTTCTATCCAGGACAGAGACTTTTGACAGCCCTAGTTTAGAAGCAGAAGAGGTTTCCTCTTTAAGCTTGAACTATTCCAAAAATAAATGAAACTTTGAACTAGTCTGCCAACTATATGGACATGAGAGGCCAATGAAGAAATGTCAAGTCAAGCTTTTTGACTGTTGATTTTGCCTACGGGAGTGTAAACTAGAATTAGTAATTACAATATATTCTACTCATTTGCATAAAATATCAGCTGTAGAGGAAATTATCTAAGTAACAATTCTATAGATAGCTCTTACGCCATATAGCCTCTGTGCCAGGCACTGTTCTAAGAGCTTCACACGTATTCGATCGTCTCATTCGCGCAGCATCCCACTGAAGTAGGTGCTTAAATAATCTTCACGGTACAGATGTGGAAACAAAGGCACACAGAGGCTAAATAACCTTTCAAAGGACACAGAACTCTCTTTCAAAGAGCCAGAACACAGAAGAGACAGGACACAAACCCAGGCAATCCGAAGTCCACTAGGCCATACTCTTACCCTGAAACCAAGAGATGAACATACGCATACATGCACATGCATACATAGCTCTGTTTATATACATACACACGCACACACGTACACATGCTGCACACACATATAGATACATACACACAGACAGACAGATGGTATATTTTAAGGAGTAAAATTTGTACCAAAAAAATAATCTTTAGAAGTATAAAAGCTAAGAGAGGAGACACGTGTTGTAAAATTATCAGACTTTGCTTACCTTCTTTCCTTGTTACTTGCTGTTACTCATTACAGTTTCTGGTCATCTCACCGTCTGGTGGCCTTGCTTTATTAAGATGCTGGAAGTTTGCTTCCTCTTCCGGCCATGGTACTTGTTGCTTCCTCTGCAAGAAATTTCCACCAGTTTTTCCCGTGAGTGGCTCATCATGATCCCCATTTCTTCACAAAGAGGCACTCCTTGACCTTATCCGAAGGAGCCACCCCTCAGCGTCTGTAACTCAGTATCCCTTTGTCCTGTCCATTTTGTCTTTATGGGTCTTATCCATGATCCTAAATGTATTACTTACCTACCCATCCACTCGTTCATAGTCTGTCTCCTCCCACAGAAAGTAAACCCCACAAGGCAGGACTTGGTATCTGGGGCAGATTATAGAAACTCAAAAATAATTCTCAACAAATGACTGGATTATTAAATTTTCAAGTCTGATGACTTTTAAGTAAGTGTAAAATTATGGTGATAGTCAATATCTCAAAATTTCTGTTTCGTAATGCTATTCTTTTTACAGTGTGTTCTTAATAAATAATTGACAGAATACTATATTTTACAGTCTAGAAATATACAAACTTCCAACTTAATAATAATTTTATTAAAGAGTATATTTTTATTCTTTGTGAATATGTTACCTTGTCTGATGTTGTAACAAAAACTTATGACACATTAGGTTCCTAAATACACACAAAGATTATACTAAAATAATACCAGAAAAGGAAATACGTGAATTTGTATGTTTCTATACATTGGGATACAATTCAAGGGCTATGTCTGTATTTTTTAATGCATTGTGTAAAGACTTCAGAGTCTTATCAGATATATTGAATGTATATATATGTGTGTGCTAATTAAGTCATATCTTTAAAACTTAGAAAATTTTTATAGGTTTAGAATGGGAAAGTATCTATTGATGGAGTCCTGACACCAAATAATTTTGGTGATTGGAGAACAAAGATGCTCTTTTCCTAATGTTCCTGTTTGGAATCTTACCTGAAAAGAAAGGGAAAGTGGATGGGGAATCACATTTCAATCCAGCACTGCCATCCCTGTCTACTTGGGGATCTCACTGTAAATCACTGAACACTGGCATTCCTTCATTTCTACTTCTTTGCTTCACTTCTCTGTGACAACCCTCCCCCAACACCACCCATGTATTTAGTCAGAGTTTATAAATATAAACATGTCCTCTTTTCTAGGCTCCAGGTCGTCTTTCTTAGGCCTCCAATGTTATAATGATGAAAAACCTACATTTTATACACACACACACACACACACAATCTGTAATACATACATATATATGTACACATACATAATGCATATAGAAACACACACGTATATAGACTTGCATACACACACATACATTCTCTTTATGTATAATTGCATATGTAGTGACAGTTATATATAGTCTTTATAGTTTTGAAGTTACATGATAATTACATTCTGGTTCTATTGGAAAGTTAGAAAAATTCCACGTTTTCAGCCACTACATTATATCAGAGACAACAACAACAAAAGAATAATTTTGTGATTTCTGTGGCTTCTCTGCCCATATATTTATAAGGAAATATTGTCCTATGATTTCATTTCAAAGTCGACAGTTTTATTGCTATCTGCCATCATGGCACATTTAGAGTTTTCCTGTATTTGATTTCTACTATTCTCCCTTCTTCTGTCTCTGGTTTGCCGTAATGACAGTGAGAACTAACTACTCATCCAATTTCTCTGCAAGCAGCTACTAGACTGAGTGGGGGAAAATAACACATTTTATGCATGACTGATTGCATAAACCCTTCATTTTAGAGAAACAAGCCTCAAATGAGTAATTTATTTATAGAAATGAAAACCAAATAAATAATTTCTTGTTTTCAAGGAACAAATGAAAGACAATCTCGTATCCAAACACATTTTTCTTTTTTTTTAAATCCAAAATGAAAGGCCAAGAAGATACTGTAACACATGCAAGAAGTTATACTTTACTAAGATTCTAAAAAATTAAGAAAATTACATGTTAAATTTATTATAAACACCTGTTTTACAGTTTTCATATTCCTTTGATCAGAAGAAGGGATCCTTGGACATTTTGGGACACTAGTCTGCCTTATTAGTATTAATTTATGCCTACTGTTTGTACTAACAGGATTGATATTTGCAATTTTATTTGCTTCTAATTGTTAAGAATTTTTTTTTTTTTTGCCATCCGTGTTTTGAACAACAGAAAACATTTGCCAGGTTTTTGCATAAGAAGCATGTGTCTAAAAATACGTAACAATTTATTATGAAGTATAAATTTTATTAATGGCTTAAGTATAAATAGCAAGTTTATATTTTGGCCAATGATTTTTCTTTTCTGTATTCAATTGGCTAAATGTAAGTAATTTCTTTAATCGCAGGAAAATTAATGGGAAAATTTGAGACACCGCTAAATAATGATTGTGCTCACACCAATTATCCTCACTGTACTTTATAGTTTACTAATAACCACCTCAATCAAGGTGTCTTTCACTGAAACAAATCACTCAACTTTATTTCAGTTATAGTTTGTAATGACCCATTGAAGGATAATATACTCCCCTAATTAGGAAGCGATGTGAACACAGTGTGAATGAGGCTGATGTGAAGCAGGGGGGAATGAGGAATTTCTGTCTGATCTACTTAGTATTCAGGGGCACACAATCCTTCCCCGGGTTCAGCCATGTGCTGAACTCATTGCCACAAGCTCTGTCCGATTGCAAAGGCCACGAGATCCCCTCCCAACTTCTTGGGCCAGCCTTGTTGCTTTCAATCTACTGGGACACCTTGCGGATAAAAAGGAAGGCTCTGCTTGGAAGGCATCCCCTCCCCCACGTTATCTCCTAGTGTCGTTTTGTCCTCTATCTACACTTGAATGTGCTGGCAATAAACCTGTTTTGATAAGCAGAATTTGCAAATCTGGCCTCTTGGGCTGAGATTTCACATCAATATTTGTGGCCAACATCTGAATGGAGAAGGAGGTCCCAGTGTACCGTTCTCTCCCCTAACTGTCTTTCATCATAGTTAGTACCTTATTCAATGTGATTCCAGATGCCTGGGGAGTACTGCGGAATCATGCTGATAAGATGATAAAGAGCAAAATTTATCTCATTTTTCGAAGGAAATCCACTTAGATTTGTATGTTTAAGAACACACTGCCATTTAGCCATCTTATATTCTTAAACATGCAGAAAAATAGCTGTTTGGCAAGGTAGCATGTTTAAGAATAAATGAACCCAGTTTGTTTATTTAAATCTTGTCTTGTTCCAGAGAGGATTTAAGGCAGCGGAACAAGGTGGGTAAGCACATCGAATAACGTTTAATAAATAGTTAGCAACCAGAAACACGGTGGAAAGGAATGAATCAGGCACAGGGTTCCGGGTCTGTTATCACAAGGCAAAAAGAACCCTTCGGGGTCCCAACTCCCAATAATGTTATATGACCTGAGCCAATCTGTGCCCCCAAAAGGATGATGTCAGCAGATGGTGAGAGCCCCATGATTTCTCACACTCAATCATCCCCTCAGAATATATGGCATAAACCTTGGATCATGCTCTCCACTCAGTATTCATTTATTATCCCAAGAGATCATACGTCACACTATTCCCCTCAGGGTCAAGGGCAGGCTGGAGGCAGACCGGTTCCAGTCTCTTTCTTATATACGGGTGTTTATTTCTTCCAAATAGTAATACATTGAATCCCTTTTTATATTTAATCTCCAACCCTGAACTCAGCATTTTTGATAAGTTGGCCCCTGGTCAACCTTACCCATATAATTAAAAATTGACTTTTCATTCCCGAGACAGAGGTAAAAGAATGGATTCGACCTTTTTTTCCCGATATTTCTTTGCATGTGAAATATGTTCCACACCTGCAATTCTTCTCCCCCATAAAGTATTCTTCCTCTCACATTTTCTCTTCTGCAGAAGATGCAACAAAGTTAAGTGGGCCCTTAAGTCACAAGATACCAAAAGCCATTTCTGACCCTCAGATTGCTCATTGTGCAAACAGAAGCAGCTTGTGCGACTTCTGGGAAACCCCCAGAGTCTTAGTTTCCTCAGTGGTCTGGGGAGATAAGAATGTCTGCCCCGCAGGACTGGTGCAATAGCTAAAAGTTCCGAAGATTTTTCAATCCCCTCTCACCATGCCTGGTACAGAGAAGGTGCTCAACAGGGGCTAATTCTTGGGGCGTCCGGGTGGCTCAGTCCTAAAGCATCTGCCTTCGGCTCAGGTCATCATCCCAAGGTCCTAGGATCCAGCCTGCTTGCCCCTCTCCCACTCCCCCTGCTTTTGTTCCCTCTCTCATTCTCTCTCTCTCTGTCAAATAAATAAATAAATAAAAATCTTAAAAAAAAAATAGGTGCTAATTCTCTCCTTTTCTCTAGGATCTTCCCCTCCCTAAAAACTTGAAGGGGGAGGGGTGGCTCAATGGGTTAAAGCCTCTGCCTTAGGCTCAGGTCATGATCCCAGGGTGCTGGGATCGAGCCCCACATCGGGCTCTCTGCTCCGTGGAGAGCCTGCTTTCTCCTCTCTCTCTGCCTGCCTCTCTGCCTACTTGTGATCTCTGTCTGTCAAATAAATAAATAAAATCTTTAAAAAAAAAAAAACTTGAAGGGGGAGAGAAAGATTTACTCTGAAGTTAAGGCCACCTAAATCTTTATTCAAATATTCCTCTGTTTGATTTTTTAAATAAGTAACACATTGATTTTTTAAATAGAGGCTTCATTACATAGGCATAATTGATTAAGTCACTGGCTGTTGGAGATTTTTAAAATTATCTTAAATTTTAAATCTGGAGATGTTTTAGCCTGGGATATAACCGCCACGTAGTGGTAGCTGGCTTTAAAGTACTCAAGCTCTGTTGTGCATTTTAAGAATTAAAAAAAAAAAAAAAAAATCAAGAGGGAAAATTTTCGGGGCGCCAAGAGGCTCCACCAGTTGGTTTGTGTCTGACTCATGGCTTCGTCTCAGGTCATGATCTCAGGGTCCTGGGATGGAGCCCCCTGTCATATAAGGCTCTGGGCTCCATGCTCAGCAGGGAATCTGCTTGTGGATTCCCGCTCTCCTGCCTCTGCCCCTCCCCCCACTGGTGTACACTGTCTCTTTCAAATAAATAAATCTTTTTTAAAAAGGGGAAATTATCTGGCTACCACAGAACACTGTGCTTTCAGGCTGAGAACTGAAATGAATTCATTGCAAAGTACATTTTAAAGAAAGGCCACACACACTTGGTTGTGATGAGCACTGGGTCTTGTACATAAGTGATGAATCACTAAATTCTACTCCTGAAACCAATATTACACTGTGTGTTAACTAACTGGACTTTAATAAAAACTTGAAAGAAAGAAACAGAGAGAGAGAGAAAGAGAAAGAAAAAAAGAAAGAGAGAGAGAGAGAAAGGCCATATAGAGGAGTGGCCTTAAATCCCCGTCCGTCCCCAACCCTCCCACCCCAAAGCCGCTCTACTTACATCCAACCTCAGAGCAAACTCCCATGTCCTTTAGAAAGCGGAAAGAAGTCTTTCTAAATTCTGCCTCTATTTCTCTTTTGTTCTTATAGCTGCCTATCCGAACAATTACTGTAATTGTTTATTGGCAAGAACTAAGAAGGAACTGAAAGAATTACATAGGTCTTAGAGAGAATGAAAACAGTGACTTTTGAAGTAAAGAGAGACACAAAAGATTTAAATCTTTGAAAATGCCCCCACAGTCCTCTGCAGGACCACGATGACGTTTTCCATCCCCTTATATTTCTCTCTTGGCTGAAAAGAACTGACTCCAGCATTAATAATCGAAACAAACAAAAAAGATTTCTTGTTTTATTCACTTATTTATTACTATCCTAATACTTTCATCGCTTATATGTAACATTTTAGTTGCATTAAAAGTAAAATAAACTGTAGAACTGAGCTGGGAAACTAACCAGTCTTTCATAATGCTGTTTCAATGTTTAAAGAAATCCTTCTAATTGAGAGAAGAGTGACATAAAAATTTGAAACAGAGCCTACTTAAAAGTTTGGAGCTCCTTATATTGAGTCATGTTTCTATGGGGATAAAGCAGAATTCATTGTTGGTATCTAAAACATCTTTCCCTTCATTAGCATGATAGAATCCCTTAGAACAGTGCTGTCCACTAGAAGAGCCACATGTGTAATTTTACATTTCCTAATAGCCATATTTTAAAAAGTAAAAGGAAACAAGATTACTTTAAATAATATATTTTATTTCATTGGATTCCTTATTTAATTCAAAGTCGTATCATTTCAACATGAAATCAATACTTTTAAAATTACTTATGATGTATTTTACCCTTTTTTTTTTCAACCAAGTCTTCAAAATCTGGTATGTATTTTATCCACATCTCAGTTCAGACTAGGGACATCTCAAGTGCTCAGTTGACACACGTAACTGTGGCTATTGCATGGGACAGCACAGCTCTAGAAAAGTTTGCTTCTTCTCTGTGCTCTGAATATATCCATTTTTCCCTAATTTTGTTCTTAATTGCATTGTAGCATTTTCAAAAGTTAAAAGTTCATCTGAATTTTGAGTCATCATTTATTTCCCTATCTACATGTAGGGGGAAAAAAATTGACACCCTGCCGTAGCCAAACACACAAACACACTTTTGACTGATGGTTAGAAGGGCCATACTGGCTCCATCATTTATAAAATAAGGAGGTATGGTATTTCCAGTTAGGTCGTCTATTTCAACATACCATGGATGTGTGGTTCTAGAAATCATAACTGTTCCTCTGCAGGGCATCCCAATGACAGACATATATTGAAATCTGCTAAATGTGGAAATCTGAGGAAAAAATAGTATCAGAATCATAGAATCTTATAGCTTGAAAGATTCCCTAGAGGGTATCCTTTCCAGCCCTCATATTTTACAGTTGAAGAAACTGAGGCCTAGAAAAGTAAAGAAACATGCCAACGGCCACAGGAGTTATTAGAAACACAGAAGAAATAGACACTAGATTTCCTGACTCGAAGTTTAGAGTTATTTTATTTTTTCAATAATGAGAACTGATTCAGTTATTGCTCCCATACGTAGGTGATTACCAAAGCTCTATTTCTCACCCCCATACTGTTTTGGAAGAGGACTATTTCTCAGAATTTTTTCTGAGAAAAAAAATTTTTTTATACTCAGAATTTTTTTTATACTCAGAATTTTTAAATAAAAATTTAGCTCCTCAGAAACCATTGATATAAAGATGTGAAATGGTATAGAAGAGCACCCCCTGAGATATATGAAAACAAATATTGATAAATGAATGGTTAATAAGCCCAACTTTAAAAGCAAGGTGAGGGGCACCTGGGTGGTGCACTCGGTTAAGTATCCGACTCCTGGTTGCAGCTGAGGTCGTGATCTCAGGGTCCTGCGATCGAGTCCCGTGTTGGACTGACCCTGTGCTCAGTCCAGAGTCTGCTAGAGACTCTCCCTCCCTCTGCCCCTCTCCTCCTCCTCTCTCTCTCTCAAATAAATAAATAAATCTTTAAAAAAAAACACTAAGAATAATAAAATAAAAATTAAGTGAACTTAGGGTCTGCTCTGATTATAACAAAATGCATGACTTGCAGGGGCTGTTTCTCTTATCCACATGGGCAGTTTAAAGGTGGTGCATGTGATAAAAAGTGAAAAATCTGACAAGGCAAATGCATACTATTCATTTTAAAACTCAACTTGCACAAAAGATATATATGGGTAGAGTCACAGAGGAATCCATAGCTCTTTGGCGTTGGGATGAAACACGCATTCCTGTTTCACTGGAAATTCACTTTATGAAGGGACGGACTGCCCTCTCTCTAGTACAGGGAAAAAAAGGCACATGATTCTAACACAGACAATTCTTCAAACGGTCTTTTAGATAAATGAATAGAATTTCACTGTCTTTCTCTTTTTATTCACATCAATTCGTCACTTGCGAATTTTTCTGCAAAGGGGGAAATGAATTGGAGCAGCAGGTCTCAAAGTATGGGCTGATGAACACTCAGTCCTCTGGGGTGAAAAAGGGGGCTGCGGATGTAGCCGTCTGTGAAATGGTGCTCTTGGGATCTCTGTCCTATGCTCTACCACACACTTTAGCATCATCAAGGCTAAGAGAAGTTCTGTGGTTAAAAAGCAAGAAAAAAAACTCGTCCCCTTTGTTTTAATCCAGATTTACCCAAGTGATTTGATGAGAATTTTTTTCCTCTGTAGCATCTACAAATTGTAGATCCCATGGAACTAGATTCCCATGGAAAACGCTTCTAGGAAATGCCAGCTTTGTGTACTTTTTCTTCAATCTGGGGGGAAAGGGAGAAGCAAACACAGCGTGCCAGACCAGAAACATTAGTTCATGGAGGGCAGTGAAGGAACATTTTCACCAACATCAGCGCCTGAGGCATCTTGACCTTCACTTAGAGACAAAGTGTGGTAGGACACAGCCAGATCATTCAGGGCACTCTGAGAGCGGAAAATATGATGCTGAGTAAATGACACCTTCACCTTATATCCCATGAAACTCCATCAAGAATTCCGCCCCCCCTCTTTCCCTTATGAAAACCTCAATCTTCTCAGCCCTACTGCCAAGAAAAAAACACAGCAATGTTTGTTTACTAATATGAGCTAGTTTCTCCCACAATTAGAAAGCATAATGCTACTGGGTGTTGTATGCAACTAATGAATCATTGAACACTACATCGAAAACTAATGATGTACTAGATGTTGGCTAACTGAACATAATAAAAATAAAAAACTAAAAATTTAAGAAAGAAAGCATAATGCGAGGTAGGATTTGTTCTGGTTATTCTCCATGCTCATCTGGCAACGCAGTGAAAAGTAAGAGTGTGTGAGTATAGTGTCACTCTAACTTGTGTTTAATAGAGTTGAACAGTATGAAATGGCTTTCTTTTTCTTCAATTGCTACATTCTTTCATGCTCTCTTGAGTATTTCTTCCTCACCCTATTTATCTTGGGCAACTTCTGTAACTTTCTGGTTGCCTTGTTATCTTGTAGTCAAGGCTAGTCTTGTTCAATCAGAAGTTCCAATATCATGGGATGCCTGGGTGGCTCAGTCTGGTTGGGCCACTGCTTTCAGTTCAGGTCACGGTCCCAGGGTCCTGGGATCGAGTCCCGCATGGGGCTCCTTGCTCAGCGGGGAGCCTGCTTCTCCGTCTGCCTGCTCTGCCTACTCTGCCTGCCACTCCCCTGCCGCTCCCCTGCTTGTGATCTCTCTCTCTCTCTGACAAATAAATAAATAAAATATTTTTTTTAAAAAAAGAAGAAGAAGAAGAAGTTCCAATGTCAGATCTGACAAACTCTCTTACTCCTTTGGCCTCGGTCAGGCTGCAGTGCCAGGAGCATGGGTTGGACCCAGATTATCTCCCTCCATTCCCACCAGTCTTCTGGTTCTCGACCCTCATCGCCAAGTGCAGAGAAGAGAGAGATCGACAAGGCATGGGTCTCTTGTCTTACTGGTCATGGTGTCTTTGACTATCAACACTGTCTGTGGGGCAGACATTCAAATAAAGCTCTCCCATGAGACCCAAGTGGTGGGAGTGTTTCAGGCATCCAACAAGGGTCCCCCAGTTGTAGTTTCCTAGGGTAAGAGATCTACTCCGGCTCAACGTCTTCCAACCTTTGTGTTTAGATCTTCTTGTGATCTCTTGCTGTTTGGATCCCCTCATCCAGAAAGCATTCTTCTTGGATAGAATACAGGCATAAAAGCCTATGGTCAGGCTTTCTTCTGAAGTGTGCCATTAACTCGTAGGATAATCGTGCTTTTAAGGGGTTTGTAATTATTGGGGGGTAATGCCAGTTGTTGTAAGAGATAAATCTGAAATTTTCAGTGGTTTAACCCAGAAGACATTTACGCCTTTTTAAAATAAAGCCCAAAGAGAATGTACTTGGATTGATGATGATGTCTTCTGACATCTTGGCTCCTTTTGTCTTACAGCTCTGCCCTCCTCTGCAGCCCTGGAATTCTCAGCACTAACATTTCCTCACAATCCACTGAAAGATCCCAGTCACATGCTCACCTCTAGCTGTAAGGCAGGCTGGACACAGTAATCTAGCCACGTGCCCCAGAGGAAAAAGGAATGCTTTGGTGATGCCACAGTCTCTACTATAGGCTTGTTTTCCTCTTCTTTTACCACTTTCCATTTAAAAGAATCCCTGGGATCCTCTTAGCCTCTGGTAGAGACCACCAACCTCTTTTCCCCTAGAAATCAGTCAGCATCCCACCACACAGGGACATCTTTTTTCTGTTGGCCCAGTGGCATGTGGAGACCAAAAACCACGTAGCAGTCTCAACATTCCATTAAATGAACCTACTGTTATGACCCTGATTGGAGGCATTATTTTTTCATTCTGAGATCTTTGAACGAGCAAAGCTCAAATCTGTGAGACTGGGAAATAAGATATTTGTAAGTGAGATTTAGACATAATAATGAGAGACGCCATTCTATTCCAGGAATTCTTTTTATGGAGAAACCACCACGTTATTCACTAGATCAGAGCATCCTGCAGGACAGTAACCCAATCTCACAATGATGTCTCCCATTGTGTTATAGATCCATTGTGTCTATAACAAAGTTGTCAGTTGGCTGATCCACCCTTCTAGAAGGCCAGCTGCTTCAGGAGAACAAGGTATATGGTAACATCAGAGACTCCCATGGGCATTCACCCAGTAGTTGGCTTTTTTTTTTTTTCCTTCCTGTAAAAGAAGTTTCTTATTCAGAGCAATATTGCGTGGCTTACTATGATGGCAGCAAATATGGCGATGTAAGTCCATGGATGGTAGTAGTGGCAGGGTCATGGTGTGCAGGGAAAGCAAATCTATACCCAGGATAACTGTCTATTCCAGGAGGGAAGAGATAGGATAGAACTGAACAGCAACCAAGTTGCTTCCTGGTCCTTCTTAAGAATAGGAAGAATTTTTTTGGATTTTGGATTTTGTTGACAATATATACCATATTTTGACATTATGCTCCAATCCATTCTCTGCTGAAGCTGTAAAGTTTTGGAGAAGTCCCAGGCAAGTAAATCTCTCTACTCTTTTTTTTTTTTTTTAGATTTTATTCATTTATTTGACAGAGAGAGAGAGAGAGAGATCACAAGCAGGCATAGAGGCAGGCAGAGAAAGCGGGGGGAAGCAGGCTCCCCGCTGAGCAGAGAGCCAGATGCAGGGCTTAATCCCAGGACCCTGAGATCATGACCTGAGCCGAAGGCAGAGGCTTAACCCACTGAGCCATCCAGGCGCCCCTAAATCTCTCTACTCTTATCGGTTTGCAGGATGATTGAATTTTACCACCTCCACTGAGAAAATAACCACAGTGTGTGGTTACCAGACCTATGGACTCACTGGGACTACTGAAGGTGGGCTTGACCCCAAATTCCACTTTCCCATTGACTTCCATTAAACCTCCATTGTGACCAGTGCAGCTCAGTGTTGTCTGAGCCAGAGGATTAACTTCAGTTCAGAGCCAGTGTCCACATGCCCACCACAACTCAGTTACTGAGTATACCATTGGAAGAGATAAACTCAAGAACTGAATCTCTACATTAGCTCCCTGATTCCTGAAATGGGAGTATTGTAATAGGAGGAGTCAAGTGGGAGTCAATGGAAACCCCTCTCTCTAACAAAGTAAACCAAAAGTAATACCATACCAGTGGAGTTTCAGAGATAGGCAACCATCAAAATTGTGAAGAATTTGGGATCTCTCTTTGTACAAAGTAACTCTAGTAAATGGCTACAAGACTCTTGGGGAAGGCTAGGATCTACAGAAAGTCTGATCTCAAAGATTTCAAATCTCTTCTTATCCATAGTTACTAGGTCTAAGAATTGCCTCAAGTCTTAGAATTCTGTTAGTGGCTTGGCCTCTATATGGGGTGACTCTCTGACCAAATCTGTGGAGTTTTTCAGCTCTACAGATCAAGGAAAAATTAGTAAACTATCTATTTCAGCCCTGAGATCTCCGTGATCCATTAGCCACCACCAAAGCTTTCTGCAGGTCATCTGTCTTTAATCACCACTCTGGCCGAGGTATCTGTTAGATGTCATGCCCACCTTGTCTCTTGAAGTCATATATTACATATTACGTCCACCATCCTGGCAGCATATAATCACTGTGGCAACTAAGAAGTCCATTTCTTTCTTTCTTTTTTTTTTTAAGATTTTATTTATTTATTTGACAGAGAGAGAGAGAGAGAGAGAGAGATCACAAGCAGGGAAAGAGGCAGGCAGAGAGAAAGGGGGAAGCAGGCTCCCCACCAAGCAGAGAGCCTGATGCGGGGCTCCATCCCAGGACCCTGGGATCATGACCCAAGCTGAAGGCAGACGCTTAACCCACTGAGCCCCCCAGGTCCCCAAGAAGTCCATTTCAAGAGTAGCATCACCATAGTCATCACCAGCCTACAGAGAACAACTCCTTGGCATTTAGCAAGAATGCTGGTATATTTTCTCAATATATTAAGGAAAGGAATATTCTCCAGGACACCTAAGAGGTGACTGGGAAGCTGTCTAGTTAAGGTAGATGAACAGTAACAAAATATACATCCACTTTGACTTCCTATCTCCCTAAATCCTTCTACTGTGTTATACCAATGCCTCTCTGGCCTCTCAACTTCCTTCAACTAGGGACACTGCAGCCAGTTTTGAGTCAGAACCAAGAATATCTGGTAAGTGCACCCAGACCCAGTCTACATTTGTGTCCCTCCTTACCTGCTTGCTGTAACACCCTTAGGACCCACTGAAGTACATATTCCTTAAAATCGTGTGATTCTTTTCTGTGAGAGACTTCTTCTGTTGAACCTGATTTTGTAATTGGCCCCATGGAGGCCACTGAGGTCCAGCACCGGATACAGGCCTAGAGGCAATGATGCTTGGTAAGGTGGGGACATGGGAGAATTGTCATCCCTTGCAGGGCAACTATCCCAACTTGGGGTCACTAGGCTGTCTTCAAGCAAGACTATTTCAGTTTCAACAGAAAGAGGAAGTGCTGCTTTTTCCAGACAGGGAGACACGGGGAGCAACTGAGGTTTGGGGATATTCAGGTCATCTGAATCTTCAGTGTCTCAGAAGATTTTAGTGAAAAATAGCTCTTTCAGTTTCTTTGTAGCCCTCTCCTCCTGAGGATTCAAACCTGAGTCCCTAAGGGGACAAATCCAAACGGCAGCATCATGCCGTGCTCAGAATCGTCCTTCTCATGTGATGGCTGAGGCTTCATTACAGGTTCAAGCTTGTCTGCTTGACACTTCCCTCCCTGAAGACAATTTCTCTCCTGGGAGGCATCATGGTGTCTCATGCCTGCAGACTCCGGGCAGGCTGACCCCAAGAGTCTGCCAGGCACATCTAGACCAGTTGGAATCCCCGAGGTAACCACAGCTCATGCTCAAACCTGGACATCTGCTACAAAACTTTAAAACAAACTCAGTATCTTATCCACTCTCTGGTCAACATAATCTAATCAAAGGCATCTCGTGAAAATGTGCAAAGGAAATATTTGCTTCAGACTGCATTTACAGGGTTGGCACCAAGCCTATAAATACCACTTTTAAAGGAGAAGTTCATGACGTGAATTTGATACAGTTTTAAAGTTCATTTCTTTTTATGACAGTTTCAGACTGATTTTGTGCAGACTTGTTTTTACGGTCAAATCAAACTCTAAGTGCTGGATTACCTGCCAGAGAAGATAAACGTGTTGCAGTGACTTAATTTTGATGACATATTTATATATTTTTAAATTTTAGTTATCTTGGAGAGTTTGCTTATTTTTCCTAACTGAATTAAGCCAGATTTGTGTCTAGTAAGGAAGAAGACCTTTCCTAACCCAGTTCAAACTCAGTTACCAAGAAACACCGGCAACAAGGATGTAGGTTCAACTCCCATCAAGCGCTGAACACATAAAAGGCTCGAAGGTCCGCCTCCCCAGGTGGAAAAGATAAAAAGGGATCAGAGTGAGGATTTGGAGAGATTACCTACCAGCAGGCTCTGTTGTTGCCAAGTCCCCACCCACCTTTGTAAGAGAGGCTGCCACCTTCCAATCCTAAACCTTATCAAGAGAGACTTGAGTATTAAAAGAGATAACCACGGGACCACCCAGATTGTTGTGAGAGGACCCCTGTAGCCGAGAGACACAAGGGGAGTTCGTTCCTGACTCCCTGGAGGAAAGAAAGCAGGCCATCAACCGAGCTCTGAGACAGGGGCTGGCTCACCATTTAAGCGACAGAGCTGGGGCATTCCAAGGAGTTTGTCAGGATATGGATGTGAATGCTTCTTGGGGATACATGTGGGCCAAAGGGAAAAGAACTGGTTGGTTGGAGGTGGGGAGAGGGGGTGTCATTGGGCTTCATACAATAGAGCTGCCCGGAGGGGCAAGGTGACCTCAGCAGGAAGAGTGTAAAAGTGTTCAGAGGCTGTGAATGGTCGTCTTAGTCCATCCTGACTAGACCATACATGCCTGTAGCAAGGGGGCTATAGAAAAGGGGCCAGAAGTAAGGGAGCTCAGAAGTGCCCATCAAGGTTCCCCAAGAGAGGAAAGTCCGTTTTAATCATATACCTGTGCTACCCAGAAACATCAGTTTGAACAATCTGACAGACCCAGAAAGCATATAGTACTGTCCATTCATTACCTCAACCTTCCTCCCTACTAACTTCAGCATTGACAGGAGGCGGGCCCTGAAGCTAATGAATTCGGCGCTCGGGGCTGGGAGGCTGGGAGCAGAACAGCCACGTCCCTTCCTCTACCACATACTTCCAGCAGGGAACAAGCCCAAGCTGAGAAGGGAAGATTTACACAAAGACAAGTTTGGGTTGATCGTCACATGTGTATGACAGTCTCATCACTGAATTGAGTCCATCTATGAAGTAAGAAAGGCCAAATACGTCACGGGTCCCAAGAACAAGTCAGTATCACTTTCACTGCATAAAATGTAAACAAACAGCAGGAGTTAAGCTCAGCCCTCACAGAGGTTGCCCTTATTCTTCCTCTCTTTCCCCATCTCTCTCTTCTTCCCTCTATCTACCTTATGGGCCTTTATCCAGAATGAAATGTTAACAAGTACCATCGTTATCTCTATAATTCTTCAACCTGTGTGGCCCAGTGCACAGGGTTAAAAAGGTGGATGGTGAACAGAGGACACTTTTGGGTTTTATTTTTACATTGGATAGTTGTTTTAAATATCAAGGTACATGTACCCCTTCGAATCCATATTCTTGTATCCTTCGGGTAAAAATACCCAGTAGTACAATTGCTGGATAAAAGGAAAGTTCTATTTTTAACATTTTGAGGAACCCCCATACTGTCTTGCCCCACTACTGTGTTGCACCAGCAGTGCAAGAGGGTTCCCCTTTTGCCAAACCCTCACCAGTATCTATTGTTTGCTCTGTTGTTGATATTAGCCAATCTGACAGGTGTGAGGTAATATCTCATTGAAGTTTTGATTTGCATTTCCTTGATGATGAGTGATGTTGGAGCATCTTTCCATGTATGTGTTGACCACCTATATGTCATCTTTGGAGAAATGTCCATTCATGTCTTCTGCCCGTTTTTTAACTGGATTATTAGTTTTTTGGGTATTCAATTTTATAAATTCTTTACATATCTTGGATATTAACCCTTTATCAGATATGTCATTTGCAAGTATCTTCTCCCATTCCATAGGTTGCTTTTTAGTTTTGTTGACAACAGGCAGTTTATGGAAAGAGCCCAAATGTCCACCAGCTGATGAATGGATAAAAAATGTGGCATCTATATATAATGGATTATTACTTAGCCATAAAAAAGGAATGAAGTCTTGCCATTTGCAATGACATGGATGGAGCTAGAGACTCTTATGCCAAGCGAAATCAGCCAGTCAGGGAAAGACAAACACCATATGATTTCACTCACATGTGGAATTCAAGAAACAAAAATGGTGGAGTGGGGGGAGGGGAAGAGAGACAAACCAGGAAACTGACTCCTAACTAAAGATACCAAACTGAGGGTTACAGAAGGGGAAATGGGCAGAGTGATAGGTTAAATGGGTGATGGATATTAAGGAGGGCACTGGTTGTGATGAGCACTGGGTATTTGTATGTAAGGGATGAATCACTAAATTCTACACCTGAAACTAATTTTACATTATACATTAACCAACTGGAATTTAAATAAAAACTTGAAAAAGAAAAAAAAATTTTTGGATAGCTGTTTAACCTGTCAGGGTGACAGAAGGTTGAGAACTATACCATGATTTTATTATTTATATCATGGAATTATTTACTTATTTATGAAACAATAATTTATTATCATCTTGGAATTTTTTTTTTAACTTATGAGAAATGTTATTTAGCCTCAGTGAAGACCCGGTTGTCTACCCAGCCACCCAAAGCATGTTTTTATCTTCCTTCCCACTTAATCTGCAGAATTACCCACAAGACTCTTGGGGTGAGATTCAGCATATGCCATAATTTCTACAGCAACCCTCCTGACTCTAAGACTATCTTAATGTTTTCTTAAAAGACATCAAAATAGGGATGGGTAGGGGCCAACATAGATTGGCATATGTTTTGCCATTAAATATCTTTGACTTTTTTTTTTCACTAAGGAATGAAATGTTGTTCTCTCCATTCCCTTCCCCCACCCCCACTGCACCCTGTTTCTCAGCCAAATCAACCAAAATTTTAAATTAAAATGGCAAGGAGACACCTTAAGAAAGAACCTTCCCTGCCTATATTTCACTTTAGAATGAGATAGTGTGGTCAGAGAGAGGGAGCTCTGTCTTCCATCTGTACAAGGGCACTAGGGAGCAGAGCTTACAGATGTCCAACTTGTCTGGTTTTTGTCCTGTTGGGCCCCAGGCCAGCCATTCTCATGCCCCACCAGGTCCCAGAGGTCAGGCAAAGCCACCGTGTGAAGGTAACATGTGAGAGTCAGGTTTATGAGATTTGAGGGGCAAAAATGATTTCGGTAATAAAACAATTTATATCTATTATTCAGCAGAATGCAAAACGTGCTTAGATATTTCAAATCAAACTGAAGACTTGAATACATTTCACACATTGGGTCCTACCAGCATCCCTCTGAGGGATCTTGATGCAGTACCTTTCTGCAGAAAAGTTCGAGGGGCAAGTTGCTCCCATAGCTGAAAGGTCATGATGGAACAGAAAAGCATCTCCAAAGCTATCAGTCCCTCAGACCTTCGCCAAACTATAACCTCATAACAGCTACCACGCATCCACTCCCTCCATACACCCAGTCATTTCATCCCACATTAGTACCCTAGGGCCTGAACATGATCATCCTCAGTTTAAAAGTGAAAAGGCTAAAACTTTAAAAGGGTAACTAAGGTCCAACGTCATATGAGTAAAAAAAAAAAGTTCACCCTATACCCGGCTGATTGCAAAGCCCATTCTCTTAGTCGGAATGCTCTGAATGCTTCTCTCTGGTGGCATATTGGTTTGCTGTTCCCACACCAACTGGAGAGGACTGCCTCAGACGGCCAGGGATGCTGTGGCAGGTGGCTTGGTGTCTCACAGGGCAATTGCAATAACAGTCTTTCATCAAACAGATAAAGTGCCAAAGTCATTTCTCTTTAGTTATAAGCAGTGGGAAATGTCGTACGTGCAGACAGCAATCTGTTGAGCTACGAAAAGTGGCGGTTCATTCTATTTTTTAGAAAGTTTTCACAAAAACAAATACTCTTCAGTTGGTGGGAGCATTTCAAGACATGGAAAATTTCCAAGCGCTTGCTTATGGAATTTATGACCTAAGCTTCATGATGTCTCCTATCTTGTTCTTAGAGGAGTTTTTCAAATTTATAGAGTGTGGCTTACTCTAATTGTATTAGAAAAATCAAAGCTCCTCTAAAACTGACCTGCAGTCAAACAGACAAGCAGGGAAGGCAACTACAACCAGAGAAAGAGTCGTGAGAGATCATTTATTTTGCTAAAATCTTATTTTAGAGATTTTTCCATATGGTTCGATGTAGCTGAGTTCTTTTAAAAACTAAAAGGCTGTCTTACATAAACAAAGGTGCCTAGCCAACATAAGGAAATTGTTTTAAAGGCTTGAATTAAATATGTATGCTATATATTTCTTCTTTTAAGCAATTACACTATTCACTCTGGCCTGGGAGGCTTTCTTCTTAATGATATTAAAACGAGGAAAAAGATTCATTGGCATGAATATGATATTTAACTGTTCAAATTAAAAGCAGACCTCAAAGCAGTCTTTCAAAGCAAGTATTTGAAATAACTTTTCTGTGAACTAAGCTGGTAATGACTTGGGGGGGAAAAAACCACTTCTCTGTCCTTTTTCCACTCCTATCCAACTACTCTGGGCCAAGGTATTCCCTGCTAATCATACATATTTTATTTTCATCCAACTTACCAGGCACCTTAATTTAAAAAAGAATCCAATAGTAAAGTACTTACTCAACACGATGAAAGTTCCCTTGCTTGTGTAATCCTACTTCATGACAGCCTTCAATTTATACAGTTCTTTTCATCTCCTTACTTTGAGGACTTGTTTTAGACTATAATTATTCTTGAGACTCCAGGTTAACACAACCATTAAATCTTGGATGGGGGATGATAAATTGGAGGCTAACAAGTTGTACTGATCTTTTTCTGAGACTTCTTCTTGTTTGAACTCAACCACCGTAAAGCAACATGAAGTAACATCTACATTCTGGAAAGCAACACACACACACACACACACACACACACACACACAATTATACTGCCCCCCCCACCAAGTCTAGATATTATAAAGATTGTGGATTGTCTCTTGAAAATAATTAATTTCTACTGGCTCTTGGCAGGTGATTTTGGGGAAAATTTCTAAATAAGACAAATTGCACATTTGGTGGCTTTGACCATTATGAATAGATCATCATCTTCCCTTCCAATCCCCCAAGGAGAAACCATTGAATTGGTATTCCTTTAAAATAAAGATAACATGGGAGGCCAAGGGCTTTTCTTTTCTATAAATAAAAATCCTTAAATAAGATTATTTTCATCTTCATTTTCAAAAATGACACTTCAGAACTTGATCAAAACTTCCAGAGCAGGGGCGCCTGGGTGGCTCAGCGGGTTAAAGCCTCTGCCTTCGGCTCAGGTCATGATCGAGCCCCGGTCCTGGGATCGAGCCCCGCATCAGGCTCTCTGCTCAGCAGGGAGCCTGCTTCCTCCTCTCTCTCTGCCTGTCTCTCTGCCTACTTGTGATCTCTGTCTGTCAAATAAATAAATAAAATCTTTAAAAAAAAAAAAAAAAAAACTTCCAGAGCAAGCAAAATAGAGATTGTACCCAATTCCCTCTTTTCCCATAGAGCTGAAGCTGCATTTTTATAGATATTTCAGTCCATATCCATCAGAAATTCTGGAACAAAAATCCCGTATTGGGGGCCTTTAATGCTGTTCCTTTGCATCTTAATTAATGGTTGCCCATGACCTTGTGCACCAAATATTGCACTTCTGGCATTATTTGTAGTTGGCTGAGATTCAATTAATTGAAATTTTTTGCTGTTGCTAAAGAAAATGTGAAACAGAGTATTTATAACCATGGATACCTGATTTTTATTTACAGTCATCCAAAATGACAGAGCTGCAACATCTTCTAAGATCGGGGTGTCAGAAGCACTTGACTCTCAAAGATGCCTTTAAAGTGTCTAAATATATATTTACATATATATATTATGTACATATATATTTTTTCTCCCTAAGGGAAAAAAAATGCCCATTTTAAAAAAAATTTCTAGCATGTTTTAGAAAAAAAATTATCAGTCACATTAAAGTCCATTCATCAGTTGCTAATCAAATAATTCCTAATCCTTCAAATGGAACTATAGCTGAGTTTGACGGTAGTTTATAGGACTAAATTATATTTTGGCTTCGTTTTAATATCCAGGGAAACTCATTTCATAATTGGTAGGTGTGCAAACATGCTGGCACTTCACGTTCTTATTTTATTAGGAAAAAATTCATTAGAAAATTCTATTTCCCCTGCCAGCTGAAATTGCAGAGCAAGTTGGTGGTAGGCTTAAGTATCAAACATGTCTTTCTCTAGACATAAAGTTTTCTTTAAAATGAAAATGATATATAGAAGAAAAAAAGGGTTTATGTTTTGCTCTTTATGTAGGCTGCCTTTTATGATCTTTTGACTTCATGCTTTTTACTGATATTAAATGGCCCAAGACTGCAGATTATGATACGTGCTATTCTTACACTCCCTAAAATCAGCTCTCTGTAAGCAATGAAGGACCTTACAAAAGGGATACTAGCTCATATTCAATGCCTGTTTACATGGCAACATGGTCAGACAGTATGTAAAACATACTGTCTCATATTTAATTTAATTTTTATAACAAACCAGTTGAGGCTTATTAATTCATCTGTCTTGACGGGCCTGAAACTTCAAGTGAGAGACCCAGGGGAGACCTGGTCCTCAGTCACTGTCATCTCCCACCCCAGCACAGGTGGTGGCTTCTTACAGGACTAGAGGAATCTGGTGATCAGTTTCAGCAATATGAGAGTAAATAATAATAGTGTGGATTATGCTATTTGAGAGAAAAATTTCCATAGTTATGGTAGTGATCATTAATGGGATATGTGCATTTTCTTTCTCCAAAAGATTTCAAAGTTATTTTGGGTACCTCTCCTTCTGATTTTTCATAAAGCTACTGGGATAGGGCATATCCCAGGAAGATTGATTTCGTTTTGTTTTTCTAGCAAATTATCAAATGCTTTCCAATATCAATCTTTACGAACACAAGCAGTCATGGCTTACATTATTAGACAGGAAAAATTGGGATTCTAAAAAAAATAAAGTCAAAAAGTTGGTGGTATATTAAAATTGGAACTAAAAACTCAGTATCATGAAATTTTGTCTTTGTCTACACATTATGCCTTTTCTATTAAAAAGTATTTTTCTGGGGCGCCTGGGTGGCTCAGTGGGTTAAAGCCTCTGCTTTCGGCTCAGGTCATGATCCCAGAATCCTGGGATCGAGCCCCGCATCGGGCTCTCTGCTCGGCAGGGAGCCTGCTTCCCCCTCTCTCTGCCTGCCTCTCTACTTGTGATCTCTGTCTGTCAAATAAATAAAAATCTTTAAAAAAAAAAAAAAATAAAATAAAAAGTATTTTTCTGTAGCTTCAAACAATTAGAAGGCCATATTAGTACCATCTGAACATTCTGATCATCTACCACAAAATAAATAAACAGTTGCACGAAATTGAAAAGTGCTTGATTTGATGACTGCAGAACATCAAGTAACAATGCACAATTATTCTGAACAACAACTTCCAGTGGGAATTAGCTTTCCACTGGCCTTCATTGTGTTCCGGTGCCCCATTGTTTATAATTACACATGCACACTGTAACAGCACAGTCGTTAAATTAGAAATTGAACTTCTTTGACAACTGCAGTAAAACTTGACAAAAGATGAATGTGACTTTTTTTTGTTTCCCTTCTTCTTTCACTTATTTAAACATGTATTAATTAACTTGTTCTGGCAAGTGTTTAGTAAACATTGAACAAGGGCATTTCTTTAGTGGTATAATTAAAATTCCCTTTTAAAATGTTTTGCATGATATTTTATGCGCAATTTGACTCAAGTAAACAGAGGTTCTAATTAAAGTTTTTAAATGAAGGCAATCAAAATTGATAATACATCTAGCAACCCATTCAAGCACATTGTCTTCCTGTCTGTGCAAGTTTAATTTGATGGTCAGTTAAAATTAGCCTGGATTAGTTAAGATGCCACTACCTGCACAGACCTCCTTCGACTTCAGTCAGTCCCAGGGAATAAATCTTTAAACACTGCAGTGCCCCTTTAAGTTGTTATACAGTATTTATTCAATTAAATGTCTTCTAAGTTATTACACCAGGATATTATGAGAAGCTTCTAATTTAAGTTATGAATCCTCTGCAAATACAGTGTTACATAAAACACATTGAAGGAATGAAGCTATCCAAACATCAAGTCAGGGTTCGATTATTTTCTCCCATTATAACTTGATGTAAAGGGTTACACCTCTGTTAACAGTGCTACCCTTTGGGGTGAGAATAGCATGTCGTTTTCAGTGCTAACAGGCAAATGTCCGAAGCACATAAAAACATCTAGATCATTATTCCTTTTTGCTTGCTCACGCACTCTCTTTCTCTCTCTCCTGCTCTCCCCTCCCTACCGTGTGTGTGTGTGTGTGTGTGTGTGTGTGTGTGTGTGTGTGTGTGTCTATGTATGTGTATCTATGTAGTGGGAAAGAAAAAGGGAGATGGAAAAAGAATTCATTTTGCCTGGAATGCATTGATTGACCTGAAGTGAAAGATATTTTAAGGGAAGCTTCAAACTCCCCACCCATAAATTATTCATACATTTTCCTTTTAGTGATGCTGTAAACAACTCCAAAAAGCAAAGCTATAAATATAAGAATTGTTGGTAATTAATAAGTGACTTACTGCCTCTGAAGATCACGGATGTCTCTAATGATCTTTTTTAATTAGCAAGGATTAAAACAGATTCCTTGGGATCATTTCTTCAGACCTCTGGGTTCTGTACCTCAGCTGAACGGAGGTGGGAGCAGACAGTCATCCCCTCTGACTCCACACCTTAGAACTGAGCCGTTCTGTGGCTTCTATTAAAAAAAAAAAAAAAGAATAGAAATTTTAAAAAGCAAAATAAAATGTAACCCTGACTCCAGGGGACCTCTGACTAATGCAGGGGGTTACTTAGCAAGTCTGTGGTGCTCTCCCACTAAGCTACCTTTCCAATCTGCCTTTTATCATTATAGTCATAAACGGGATAGTTTATAACTATAAACGTAATACTGCTTTGTTTTATTTCTTCATTTCTGGGGAAAGAGAAACCAGGTGTTATTTACCGTTGCCTCCATTGAAACCCCGAAATTCACTATTCCCAATTTGAAGACGAGGAAATTGAAGCACATCATGTCAAGTCATTTGTCGACCCCCCAAGACCAACGAGTACGGACGCTGGGCTCCAAACGGGTGGACGGGCTGGAGTGTGCACCTGCAGCCCCGATGCCGGCCCGTCCCCGGCACTGGCACGCGAGCCCCAGTGATGTACACACGAGCTCAGAGAGACGGAGAAGCTTGCCGGAGATGAAATGGGAAGAGAAACACAATGGGACCCCAAACCCAGCCCTTCTCAAGGCCCCCATAACAACGTTTCACAGTCACGGTGCTCAGATTTATTGTAGGAACCCGCGCTTTCTCAGACACTGAGGAGAATGTGGGCCTTTTCTTCGTGATGCTGGGTCAGCATTAGGAATATTCGCTGCTGGATTTGCCACACAGTAATACCCTCAAGGGCTGCAGAGAATTCCTTTGTTCGTCCTGACAGTCCTGAGTCCTCCTGTCATTAATTCGGGCACCTAGTCATTCTTACGCTCAGTCGCCCTGCACTCCCCCTGCGTGCGCTTCCGTCACACTTGCTTGTCTGCGGCCCCTGTGCGCCGTGGCTGCTCTGGGCGCAGGAACACAGAGCCTCCCTCTCCCCCAGGCCGGCCCCTGCCTCCATCCTCTCCGTCTTTAGCTCCTCTGCTGGCTGTTGGGAGCCACCCTCTCTGCCCCTTTCCACCGCACCCTCCTGCTAACACAGGTAACCCAGCCTCCAGCACTCCTCACAGTATCCCTTTAATTTGCTGGGGATTTTAGAAACCTGCTGATAAATTTGTTGCCGCTACATTAGTGGGGCTCGGTCCAACTTCTGCCAGCCACTGGCTGGGCACCTCGGGCCAAGGATCCAGGCCCCCTACACCTGCACTGCTCATCTCTAAGGCAGCAGATAAGGACGACAGTCTCCGTCTCGGAGGACTGTTGTTTAAGACTTCCAAGTTTGTAGAGCATTTATCCCACCACCTGGCACAGAGCAAACCTTTGTTTGCTGTTCTTACTTAGCTCATACACTCTGTCTCAACTATTTTTACCTCTAGAAACCTGTGTTGCTCTTACAATTTCAGGGAAGTCGCCAAGACTCCATTCTAAGGTCACAACTGTACTGAGCACTGATCCGTGCTGTGACTCCTCAGGGCAAGGACTGCGGAGCCTGTACCGAGGCTATGATCTGGTTTTATTACACACTCGGGGTGTGACCTGGAAGGAGTTTCTCCACCTCTCCGAGCTTCGGTTTCTCCTCTGCCAAAATTATGAGATTAGCCACCTCACAGAATGGGCATGAGAATTAGATGACATGTTTGTGGTGTCCTTAGCCCAGCGATCACCATAGTAAGCTCAGGGATGGAACACAGCAAATTCACTAGGGTTATTATTTATGAGTTAGACTTCATGTCATTGACCAAAAAATTTAGACATTATAGCAGGAAAAATAAATGTACCTCCACTCCTCATAACATTTTGCACCAGTATGAGCCTTTAAAAATCATCTGCGATCTACCAAGTTTCACAGTGGTTTATTGATAAACCCAACCACGTGACTCCTTTTACAATTTAATAAATTTAAAGCTGTCTTGAACTCCTCACATGCACTAAGGAACCCTTGCCTCCTGCCGGCCTATAGTTCCTAGCCGATACTCTCGGGCTGCCCTTTCACTGAACTATTGAAAGAACAGCAAACTCACTGAAACGGCTCACACTGATGGGCAAGCGGGTTTTGACATCTTGCCGTCTTACTGAAGCTTCGTTTCCTAAATGGCTATGCATCCAAAAGAATTAATGGAACAGCCCAAGAGCCAGCCTAACTCACAAGAGGGTGTAATATGAAACCAAGTCTTTCATACATTTCTGCAACGTATAGACATATAGTTTGCTACAGAAACTGTTTAAAATTCATGCTATGAATATCTAATTAAAGGTGTAAAGTGCATTCTCTTCTCCTTCATTTCCCTGAGTAAATCTTTTGGGGAAAGATGGTATCCCCAAGCCCAGACACCCTCAGGAGCCAGGCAATATGCCTAAAGGAGTGAAGCAAGCAACTGAATGGCACCGTTAAGGACTAGTGGGGAAGAGCCTACAGTGCTCTGGGAGGATTTCCCTCCACTCCAGAAATTTAAAGAAAAAGTCACCAGAACATCTGATGTTTCAAGTTAGTCCAGAAATGAGTAAGCCCAGATCTTTAAAGATGGGCAACTGGTTTCAGTTTAATTGTAAAAGGCAAGACAAGAAATGCATAAGACGCAAACTCTGCCCCTAGGATGCCCAATGTGTGTCCTCTACTAAGACTTTTTTTTTTTTTAACAGTGTAGGTCATTGTGGCCATGTTAATGTTAAGACCTCACATGAATTCATTCATCTTGTGCTCACAGCTATCCTATGGAGTAGGTACCGTTAATATAATATTGTTACATTTTATAGACAAACAAATTGAGACACGCACTGATCCCCAGGCAGAACTGAGTAGGGTTGAACTTCTAATCCAGATGCATGGCACGCCATACTCTGATACTTTCTTACATGATAAAACAGCTTGGAATTTTTTCCCCATGTGGAAAAAAGACCTTTGTCTTTATCCTCAGGTTCAAGTTTCATTTTTAAAAAAATTTTTTTTGTTCCAAATGGGTATTTCAAATCAACAAATGTTCCTTGAGCCTCAACTACACATAATATACCATTTTATGTGTTGTAACACATTTGACTTTATCTTCATTAATGCAACATGGGGAATATGATTTTAGAACGAGGGTAATACTGTTAAAATAGCTTCATCTGGAAATACATCAGTTTACAAACAGATTGGCATATTATCCACAAATATAAACATTTACAAAAAAAAAAAATCAGGCATCATTTGATAGCTGTTGCCGTAATGATTCATTGGCACAAGAGAAATGCTATGTGATGAGAGATGCCAAAGCTGTTTGACACATTTCAATGGAGTTCATTACACACACGAAACAGAACCAATTTTACTCAACAGTGACTTTGACATTTACAGAAAAATGAAATGGAAGTTTAGAAATGAAGACTTCATGTGAAATCTCTACCAAAAATTGTGAATTGGTTCTGTCCTTATGCCACCATTTCCAGAAGATCAGCCACGTTCTATGGACTTTTTATTCATAGCAGGTGGCAACTTATTCAAAATAAAATTTCTCAGGACATCGGATAATTGATCTTGAACAAACTTAATTGGTTGTAAAACTCTTCTCTCGGAATAAAGAACATCTATATTTTTAAATATTTACTTGTAGAAAGGCATGTATACCTTTGACTTTGCTCTGTTTAGTTCATCCCGACTTCACAGTTCTGCTTTTTGAATTTGTTAGGTTTTAGTGGAGTAAATACCAACTTCATCAACATCACACCCAAAGACTATGGGACTAGAGCAATTTCAGGCTTAGAGTTGGAATACAATTGAGTCAAGAGAAATGTTAAATAGCTGTAAATAACCAGTTGTTTTCTACTCCATTAATGATATCATGTGAGAAAATGTATCAAAACTTAACAAGGGATTTATAACACATATTCTAAAGCATTGCTAATGGGGTATGCCAATGGATTAGGATGACTTATGTGTAGACAGTATTTTCAGAAATGTTTTTTGTGAGCAGCATCAGGCAAAATACCATGCTGCGGCATTTATATGCAACACCATTTATTTGAAAAAACAATTTCCTACCAGATTTTAAAACATTCTCTTACTATGATAAATGGTTAAAGTATATTAATAATGTTGCTTTATTGAATGCTTACTGTGCTTTGAATGCCCAAGTTAAGGCTCTGCATACCAAAAAACGAATGCACTTGGTTTAATTTGTAAGCCTAGATGGCATTATAGTATCATTGCTCTGATTAGAATTAATCAAGAATACCAGAACAAATGTATGCTAAGTCTGAATTCTAAAACTTTAAAGTAATTATAGTGCTTTTAAGTCTGCCTAATATTTACTTATTTGTTTGCCTGTAAATAGTATAATAAAATCAGTATCTCAAAACCAGATAACACAGTTGAGTCATTCAGACTGTTATCAAACATAAGTCACTAGAGAAGCAATTCAATCAATAGAGAAGTTTCCTAATTAGCATATTAATTATTTGCAAATAAAAGGTGATTCCAAAGTACTCCAGGGAACTCGAAGACATTGTAGTTTGTTTTCTCATTCTGTATATCCCTAAGAAAGATTTTTACACTGTTAATTTCCAGTAATCTAAGGGAAAAGGTTTTGCTAATCAAAGGAAAACTTTAGCCCAGTTTCTGCATTATTACGTATTCTAAACTGGTAGATCATGAATTAATGAGGCCTAGGTTCCTCCTAAATATGCATTAAATAAGAGCTGGACTTGACTATGTACTCTTGCGAAGATGAAGTATATATGCGTATTGGCTGCCAGGGAAATAAAGTTACAAAGTATGCAATTATCAACGCTATATGGGTCTTGCCCCACTATCCATAAACATCTTAATTACCTTCTACACATCACTAAAAAGGGGCTTCTGTAAAGATTCAAACTATTTTTCTGGACCAGCCACTACTGCATATCAAATTTCAGAGCATACAAATGATTGCCTATAAGAAACAGAAATTCCCTCCAAAAAGCCAGATGCCCGAAAAAAAAAAAAAAGTAGAGACGTGATCTATTAAGTAATATTTTTTTTAAGATTTTATTTATTTATTTGACAGGCAGATCGCAAGTAGGCAGAGAGGCAGGCAATGAGAGAGAGACAGAGAGAAGGAGGCAGGCTCCCTGCTGAGCAGAGAGCCGGACGCAGGGCTCAATCCCAGGACCCCGGGACCATGACCTGAGCCGGAGGCAGAGGCTTTAACCCACTGAACCACCCAGGCGCTCCTATTAAGTAATCTTTTAAGTCCGTTGCTAAACTGTCATTAGGCTGCAATTAGGCAGCTCAAGGTTTATGTTTATAGTTTTTGATATTTTTTTTTTAATAAACATATAATGTATTTTTATCCCCAGGGGTATAGGTCTGTGAATCGCCAGGTTTATACATTTCACAGCACTCATCATAGCCCATAACCTCCCCAATGTCCATTTCCCCACTACCCTCTCCCGTCCCCCCTCCCCCCAGCAACCCTCAGTCTGTTTTTTGAGATTGAGTCTTTTATGGTTTGTCTCCCTCCCAATCCCATCTTTTCATTTTTTCTTTTCCTACCTCCCCCTAGTTTTTGATATTTCTAACTGATTTGCTCTTAGTGCCATGAGGGGATGGGGGCGAAAGGTACTGTATCTACTTTGTTTAGCCTTCTTTCTCCTCCCACTCTCTAATCTGATTCTTTCCTGATTGAGTATCATTGAATACCTGCTGTTTTAAAATTCAGTATCTATGCATGCCTACTTCCTTGTCCTTTTGGTTTACTTCTTGACATCTACAAAATGAGCCAGCATAGCTGATGACTACTTACCTTGTGGTTCCCCTATAGTTTGACTGCTCAGAAGTCAGCAGCTTTCCCATATTGGTCAAAATTGGTGCTACAATGGGCCCTTTCCCGCCTTGGCCTGTGGCCATCCCACATCCTAAGAATCCTATTTTTTGTATCTAAGGTTATGCTCAGAATATTTTTTTTTCATTGCATATTGTTTAGGTTAAGTAACATCTAAAATACATGTACATCACCCATATAAACTTCAAACTCTTCCCCCATATAAGAGAATAATAGTGTGTTAATAAAGACATGTTTGTCCAATTCATTTTTACAAGGTCAAAATTGCTACAGTAAAGCTAGTTCTGATTTTTTTTCACATGAATAAAGTAAAGATGATTTTTAAAACCTTAACCTAACAAAAGGGAAAGGGAGAAAAACAGATTCTATGAACGAGTCCGTCCTCCTGTGAACTTCCCTTTTTGCTCACATTCTTCATGCCGTCAGTGGGCATAAAGCTCCCACCTTCTTTGCTTTTACACTATTACTGTGAAATCCTGAATTGAAGTCTACGCAGAGGAAAACGATTAGCAAATGGCATAATTCTGATTTTTAAAGTGCTTCTATTTTTTAATTTTAAGAGAATTTGACTCACTCAGAAATGCTTCTAGGAAAATAAAATATTCAAGCGTAAGAGGGACAACTATGCTATCTTTTGCAGACTTTTGCGGGATGTTCTAGGTGGAGTCTTCATATGCAATACGTCGTAAGGACAATAACAGTAGTAGAACAACAGTTATAATAATAATGGCGGCTGATACTTATTAATACCTGTCTAAGGGGCCGGCGCTATTATAAGTGCTTTGCATGTAATGGCTTAATCCTTACAACACCCTATGAGGTAGTTACTGTCATGATCCCCATTTACAGAGGAAGAAACTAAGGCCGGGTGAGACTGAGCATTTTCCCAAATTCAAAGCAACTAACGGACAGAGCCTGGATTTAAACGCAGACAGTCTGGCTTCAGCATTGATAACCTTCACCACTATGCAGTCCTGCCCATTATGAAGTCTTAAATGAGAACTGCTAAGTTATACATTCAACAGTTCAGAGTTCGTTGGAGTTTTTAAACTATGAATTTCACACAGAAGTCTGTCCCTCTCAAAAGCTAACACTAAATATGAGTGGATCATAGTAATTTTAGTAATTTTGCATATTGAGTTTTTAACAAGGACACACCCTGCCAAGTTGATACAAAATGAGCTGGGTTATAGCAAATCTAGATGTTCTAGCATACTTGGAAACACTGCTTAAATTTGCATCCCTTTAGAAGCTCATTACCAACTAAGCAAAAAAAAAAAAAGAAAGAAAAGAAATACTTGACATTTTGGTATCTGTGATATTAAAAAGAACTAATATTTAATATTCAAGTGGCAACAGCTTGTAGAGTTTCCACACAACGCCCACAGGGATCGATTTTTCTTTAAAATGGCCTTTAGGAGTCTGCCTTTTAAACAGCTGACACCTCCATTCTCTGAATCCCTCTTTCCTGCCAGCACCATGGGGCACACACTGAGTGTAGCAGCAGACATGTAATTCTTCACGGCAGGACTTGTCTGTGCAAATAATGGAGAATATGAGAAATTAGGAAAAATGTAATTTCCACTGAATCAACCTCAGTGTAATCTCTGCTACTAAAAATGAATAGATGTCTTTAGAGGGCTTTTCTCCATATGCTCCCTCAATCCCCTTTATATACCATCCGCGAGAAAAGAGGACTTGTCATGGCCTAATTGATCATCAGTTATTCCACACCTGTACCAAGGCCACCTAATGACAAGTTACGGTTGCCTGGCGTTTTGCCAGCATGACTAATTGTCACAGCACTAATTTACTCACCTGTGGAATTTTTAACTTCCCCATCCTGCTGTCAAGAAGATGCATAGTAATGGAATAAAGGTTTAAAAATGCTGAACGCTATGAAACATTTCGCTGATAGTCCAGTAGAAAGCTTTCATGAAAAAAAAAGAAAGAAAGAAAGAAAGCTTTCATGAAACCATGTGTTCAGTGGCTATGATTACTCATTGCTGGGATACAAAAAATAAATAAAAATAAAAATACTGGTCATATACATACATTTACCTGGTAGAATAATAAGAAACAAGTGAACACATTATTCTGACATAGAGAAAAAAAAAACTCTGATCAGATTACCTAAAACATGTTTCTTTTGTCTACATTTACTTAGAAGACATACCAAAGTTAATTACTATTATGTTTTACATTATAAAGCACTTCATTATTTAAGGAAATATTTTTTCCATACTGGATAGTACAAAGAAGAGGTAATTTGTTGGATTTTTTTCAAGAAATGTGGGCAAGTCTAGGGTGGAGATATAGGTATGTGTTACCCTAATTACATGAAATAGTAAACCACATGGTAACACCTTCGTTAGATAATCTGACCCAAGGATTTTTTTTTAATGTGAGGTTATGTTCTTGAAAATTAATATTTGTCCTGGAAAATTATTACACACAAGTATAATAGCTGACTTTTCTGGAGATCCTGTAGTCAACTGCATTCGCTGTGATACTGAGATGTATTTGATGCACCTGTGAAAATTACACAGAAATTGTGTGACCAATTTTTATATGTATGCTTGCCTGCTTATGATAGAAGTAAACTTTAGAGATGAAAGCCCAGGATTTCCTAAAGAAATTCAAATAAAATTGCTCATTTCATTCCTGTCTTCTGTTACATATAAATTCTGTAGGTTGCTCATTCCCCCATCCTATAGTGTTATTAGGTCAGAGGAGGGGGAAAAAGCTTCCGGGTCAAGTTTGAGAAACCCTGTATTAGGTGTAGGCTTGCATCACTGTTACAAAATTTCACTTCAGAAACTTCAGTACGCTAGCATGCATTCGGAAGACAAGACAACGTGTGGTCTTTTCAACCGAACTTGACCCAGACCCGTCTCCCCCAACATATCTGTGAAGCCAAGAGCCTGAACAGACTCTGCCTTGACGGGCTGACGCATCACAGGTACTCAGTGCCTTCCAGCGAAACTTCACCATTATCCACTTTCAGTTGAACTGAGAGTGTGTGTGATATTCTTTGCCTCCGACTTGTTCATGAGGATAAATATGCAAATGGAATCCGAAACACAGACTCATGTCTTCTAACCAGATCTCAGCCCACCTACTCGAGAGGAAAAAAAGTAGTGAAATGATCCACTCTGGCATGTTGACCTACAGCAGCGCAACGACTTAAAATAGGATTTTTAAGGGATAGAAAAGGAGAACGGAAAACAGCAGGCTTCCGACTCAGCACATGCCTTCCACTTAGCCTGTCTGAGAGAACATTCTCCTCATTTCAAAATTGATAGCCAACTTATTTTTGTTGTTTCGCTATTCAAATTTCCGTCCTCTTTTTCCAGAGCTTATTTGCTCTAACGCTGAATTTTAAGCATCTCTAAAAATGTTTGATATGTTATTATTCTTTCCAGATACCTTCTGAGAGCCAAGCGAAGAACATTAAGGAAGGAAGGAAGAAGGATGCTGGAAACAGTGCCGTGAGAGAAGACACTTCAAGGAGCAGGGTACCCACCACCCAGAGACTGGACTGAATCATCAGAATGAGAACTTACCGGTACTTCTTGCTACTCTTTTGGGTTGGTCAGCCCTACCCAACTTTCTCAACCCCGTTATCTAAGAGGACTAGTGGTTTCCCGGCAAAGAAAAGGGCCCTGGAGCTCTCTGGAAACAGCAAAAATGAGCTGAACCGTTCGAAAAGGAGCTGGATGTGGAATCAGTTCTTTCTCCTGGAGGAATACACGGGATCCGATTATCAGTACGTGGGCAAGGTAGGATTCCACTGGGCGCTTTGATGTTCTGGTTTTAAAGCCTGAAGAAATTACTTCTAATAAATAGACAGGGAGGATGTGAACTATTCCCCCAGTACAGTAAGAATTGTTGCTTATCTGGTAAGACTTTTTTTTTTCCCACTTGAGTAGTTTCGGAAGGAAGACTGTAGCAAGAAGTTGAGAAATGTTAGCAATGCAACAAAGAAAGAAACGCTTCCGTTGAGAAAGAAACGCCCACAACCATCCACATAGGATTATCATAAATCCTTTAATTTTTACTTTAGCTTGAAAAATGTGGTCCAGCTATTCTATAAAGTAGGATGTATTAAAAATAGGAAAAGAGTGATTAAGCTGTAAGGGAAGGAAGGTTCCTTTTTTCTTGTTCTGAAAGCAAACATTCTGAGCGTCAGTCCTTTGGCCAGGTTCAAATTAACTACTTCTTAACACGGCTCCCCGACCGTGCCATCCTTTCCGTGACCAAATGGAGCCCTTTGTCCTCAAAACCCACCACCTGCCTCAGATTTGGTTGCTGTACTGTTGCTGCTGCTGTGGGGTTTGTCTCGTCTTAAATAATGGGCAAGAGCCAGGCATTTCAAAAGCTTGTGATTTAATTGCGGCAAGGTTCACAAGAGAGAAAAATGGCTATGTAGGGATGCTATTTCCAAATATCATCCGACCATTTTATTGACTCTAGAAAGTAGAATGAGGAGGCATCACTTGTGATAGCCCTCAGAGATTACTGGAGCCGAATCAGGGAAACAGCTCAGTTATACTGTCTTCATGTGTTTCACTGAAATTTTATCATCAGTTACATTCTTGCTGCAGACGATCTGCAGACTGCAATGATGGGGGAAAAAAATAGAGACACGGATTTGTACTTTGTAGGTTCTGTGTTTCAAAATATAGTATTGATAAGAAGAGTAATTGTCACATACTCTTCATACAGAGAATGAACATAATGGAAATGATAAGATGTCTTTGTTTATGATTACAGCTATGATTTTGAAATGGCTACATCGGGATATCACGCAAGTAGCATAAATTTTGCAGATTCCAAGGGCTGCATGTTCACATTTCAATCTGTAACCAAATATCCCTAAATAAGACGGTGTGAATATTCTCTTTAAGTATTAACCACTATAAATGAAGGAAAACCTTCCATGGCTTGGGCTGAGGTAACCAGGCGTTGTTCCAATGAATGAATTATTAATGTGGAATAAAGTAGGAGAGGAAGTATTCAGTGAAGGGGTGAACATCAACACTGATCCCCAAGGGGTTAGCCTTGTATTTGATGTGAAATCCACACGCTGTGTGACTGCTGAAGAAAGATAGTCCCCTTCTTTATACTTCACCCCATTTCCTTGTGAAATTTGACAAGCAGGAACTATATTTGTAGAGTAATGGTTGTAAATAATAATAATCATTTTACAATCTTTAAAACACTTTCTGCAATGCAAATAACACTATTGTCGTAGAAGATTAAATTGTTTTAAATGCTTTGTCTAAATAATTGACCACCCCCCTTTTTTCCTTTCTGCTTTTTCTTCTAAAGTTGTGATGTCAGTTTGTATCAAAACTACATGAGTTCTTAAAGAAAGGCTAGGATATTTCAGGATACTAGAAGCGGAAATATATAAAACTGCACCAAAATCAGTTTTACCATGATGATTGTGAGAGGTAATATTGCCACAAGGAACATTTTCTCGAGCTGTGGACTCAAGCAGATCTGAGGCCGCATGCATGCCCTGCCATTTGTGTGGCCCGGGGCAGGTTGTTAACCTGCCCAGGCTTTCGTTTCTTCATCTAGAAAATGCAGGCAGCAATGTCGACCTCATGGAGTGGCAACCTTGTTAAAGTGAGACAAGAACTGGGGCGCCTGGGTGGCTCAGTGGGTTAAGCCGCTGCCTTCGGCTCAGGTCATGATCTCAGGGTCCTGGGATCGAGTCCCGCATCGGACTCTCTGCTCAGCAGAGAGCCTGCTCCCCTCTCCCTCTCTCTGCCTGCCTCTCTGCCTACTTGTGATCTCTCTCTGTCAAATAAATAAATAAAATCTTTAAAAAAAGAAAAAAGTGAGACAAGAACTAGGGGCTGGCACATAGTAGGTGCATAAAGATGTTCTTAATATGGGTGAGAACACCCATTGTATACACTCTTAATAATAATCTATCTGTAATGCACGGAAGCAGAGTATCGATTTCTGTATCATTGCAGAAGTAAAAGGAGGTAATAACGGGATCTCTCAGTGGGTGGAAAATGTAGAGGATGGTGGCAAAATCCCTTCCCAAGCAGAGCTTCGATGTAACCAGTCGGAGGTGGATATTTTACTGGCAGCTAGATGTACTTCCCTACCTCACCCCCCACCTCTTTGAACGGGTGACACATAAAAGAGTATCTGTTGGAAAAATAAATAAATAAATAAGGCAAGGGCCATCATTGAAGTGGTCGTGGTCCCCGCATGGCTACGGCAGATGTGTAAAGAGGTGTTTTCTCTGTTAATAGGGCATGTCCCCAAATCTATCTTTGGGGTTATGTTTTATCAACATGAGAAAGGATTTGAGTGTAATGTGTTTTTACCACAACTAAAAATAGGCCCAAAAAAGTTTAAGTAAAAAAAAAAAAAAAAAAAAGTTTGTTGTTCATGTGGCAACAAGTTGGTCCACTTTTAAAAAGCTCTGGAACAAAACAGACACCTGATGCCAAGGAAGTGGATTCACAAGGTTAAGAAACTTTTGGAAAAGGACAAGAAAAAACAAGATTAGACTGTAGCAGAGGTTCCAAAACATTCTTGGTTCACAGCGCCCTTCTTATCTCAAGAATTGTTTTCACAGTGCACTTAGGACGCAAGAAATAGATCCAAACACCTTAATAGGTATTTATATTCTAACAAATAAGTAGCTCTTTGAAAAAAAAATACACAGCAATTAATAGAAAAAATAACTCCAGTTCCTTATTTACAGAATGTGGGCATCTGCTGGGCACCGTACAACTTCTAAGATTGGACACTGCCCCTCGTTTCCTTTCCACATTGATTTTGCACTGTACTCACTTATCACAAGTACTGTGGGGAACCCAGCTTTACAGACATATGACATCATCGAAAGGAGTGTAGCACCACCTACTGTTGCAACTGTGAATTACCCTGAGCTAGTAATTCACAAGGAGTCTGACAGAGCCCAAGTGTTTCTGTATTTCCCTTGAAATTTAAAAATGCTTCCTGGCACCAGGGCGGGCTCCCCAGGATGCCTCAGTATGCACTCTGGAAAGCCCTGGACTTTAGCTACGTGGGCACTTAAAGGTGTACAAAGGCCGACAGAACTTTAAAACGTGTGATTAGCCTAATTAAATAACAATTACTTTGAGTCTGCCCTTGGGGCCTGAAAGGAAAAAGATTGATCTGTACCTGGCCTTAACAGAAGAAAAGTCAGGCCTCTGAGCAAGTAGCACTTAAAGTGGAAGAAAGAAGTTTTTACATTATAAGCATCTGTTTCTATTTGTATTTGTGTTCGCTGGTTTCCATGATTTGTGGTAAGTCACTAGGGTTGACCGTGATGAAGGTGGAGTGAGGAAAATGTGAGAAGGGTGGGAGAAAAAGGGCTGTCAGGGGTCAAAGGAGAAAAGAAGGAGGGTCACAGAGCAACCAAGAAGTAGCAGAAGACAGACTCCTGAGGCTAGGCTAACGATAAAGTGAAGAGACAAGATCACGCTTAAAACATGGAACACAAGCCAAGGCGACAGGCCATCCCTCCTCTAGCCTTCTGAATGCTCCCCAGCATTTCACTGTGTCCTGCGGCAGTAAGATAAACGCAGAACCATGAACTCAGCTGGGTGGAGGCTGGAAGGATACACTTCCTGTGCGTAAGAGTGGGGAAGGCCGATTCTACTGAAATATTGACAACCCAGATTCTGATTTATGAGAAAAGTCTCAACACCTCTACTCACCTAAAAATGGTGGTGGCAGGTCTGGGTAACAGGGAAGGAAGGAGTTGTCCTGTACTGGGTAAGAGCTTGTAGGCTTAAGAAACAGATCCACATACAGATGGTGGTTTTTCTAAAATGCCTGACCATCTGGGGCAACTTTTAGCTGATTTAGCATAGGAAGCACCTGTGTCACCTGGGAGCTTGTTGGAAATGCAGAATCCTGGGCCCCACCTGAGATCTACGGAATCATAGTCTACATTTCAACAAGAGCCCCCAGTGAATTGTACGCATATTAACATCTGAAGAGCCAGGCTTTTAAAAATGCCTTGGCCCTGGTCTCACCTCCCCAGAGATTCTGTCTCAGTTGGTTTTTGATTATTGATCATTCTAATATGCGCCGGAATTTGAGAACCATGGCCTTGGCAGCATATGACTGGCAGTGATTAGAACAAATCGTGGCATGTTCAGTGATGAAATGGGCGTCCAGGAAGTACTGCTGGAAACGGGAAGAAGAGGGGCCAGCTGGGCTTGGGGCTGAGCAGAGCTTCCCCAAGGAGTTGATAATGTTGGAAGCACTCTTAAAGGAGCAGCAGGTGTGAGCTCACGCCACAGAGGGAGAATTAGCAGGACTTCCCAACTTATTAGACGCAGAGAAGTTCAAAGAGTCGGGGATTTCAAGATTGGACAGTCAGGAGAGTGGAAGTGTCACTATCGCTTGCACAGAAAATGGAAAGGTACATGTGTTCTCGTCAAGAGCGGACAGGAAGAGTATTTGATTTTATACGAAATCCAACTCGGTTATCTTTGGCTTCTGTAAACTTAATAGGAAAGTAAGGGGGAAGCGTCGTCATCTCACATTTGCAGAAAACCCTTGCCAGCTTTGTATAATGTAGCAATTCCTTGACGATGATTCATATATAATCTAAGATTAAGTTTAATAAGAAAAGAAGAACACAGGTAGATGGAGATTGGATTTTGAAGATGCGGGCGCTCATTAACACAAAGATGAATATGTTTAAAACCTCAGACCTTGCACAGTTTCAGGCAAAAGGTTTTCACATGATCATACAACAGCCCATTGCAACATTGATTTCCCTTGTCTCCTGCATTTATCCTTTACAATGTTCTCTATGCTCTCCTTCCACACAATGTATACATAAGACAAATCTCCATTAGAAGCCTTTGGGGTACTTCTATTTTTAGTAGTATACCAGGAGATCTGTTTTTATGAACGTGACAAAACTGTGTATTTTCATAGATATTTTCTGATGTTACCTTTTTGGAAGTTGATGAGGGTTTTCTCTTGTGGAGTTTTTCCAAAAAACAGATACGCTGTGCTTTTTTAAACATCGTGAAAACTGGGGTTCTATTTGAGGCTCTAACATACAGGTCTTCCTAACACGCCTTTCTCTTGAGTCTTTAAAATTAATGTCTACCCAAATCAACAAAGCCACTCATCTCAGGATAATCAGCCAGAACGGCCCATAAAAATGAAAGTTGTCAGCCACACACACCTTTAAAATTAGGAATGAACAATTATTTGTTCCTATAATTACATGATCCGAATTCGGTACACATGAAGTAATATTACACTCACTCTGAAGGACCATTTAAAAGATGCTATTATTAAAATGTTGCTTTCTTGTATTCCAATTTTTTTTTTCTGAAAAGAACATAAGTTTAAGAGTAGAAACCTCGTGGTGCTAATTTGAAGGAAGATTCAGAGAGTCATTTAATAATCACTGTCACTTCAAACAGCAGCAGCAGATTAAAACATCAACATCGTCACAGCTAGCATGTCCCGAGCCCTACTCCATTCCAGACACTCTGCTCAGTGCTTCAGGTGTCTTATCTCATTGGGTCCTCACAGCAATACTAATGCTGAGGTAAGATTTATAGCCCCGTTTTACAGATGAGTAAACCAAGGCTCAGAGCACTCAAATATTTCCACCTAAGCGCTCAGCCTACTAGACTTGGCACACAGCTTCTGACTGACCTCGTAACTGCTCTGTTATATTCCTCCCCCAGGATGTCCACTCCTTCACAGAGCCGGTGCAAGGCACAAATGAAAAAAAACATTCCCAGAACATGCTTTGTCATTCAGAGATAGCATGTGGCTCAAAGCCACAAATATCTGCTGGGAACCAGCTGTGTAAAACCCAAGGGGAGATAGAAAAAAAAAAATTAAGACTAGTATTAAAGAGCTACCCAAATATGTTTGCATTATCACTATGAACATTCCTTTCACTTTTTCTGAAATACATCAGTGATATTCAAAATAGTTCCATGTGCTCATTTTAAAATTAGATATGCAATTAGCAGTCTTTTTGGTCATCATGATGAAAATGTGTCTTTTCTTTTTATTTCCCTTGATAACCTCTAAACTTCTATTCTGGTTCAATGCCCTGCAATAATCTTTTCTCCCTGAGTCAGGACAAGTGCCTTGGGCACATCTTTCTTCTTCATCATTTAAATTTAATGCTCAGCCATTTAACATTTTTATATTTCAATTGGTTAGTATATTTAAGAGACCATGCACTGGCTGGTTGGATGTACCTTAAAAAAAAAAAAAAGTTTTAAAAAGTAGCTTCCCGACTGCCAATATTGGCAGTAATCCTCATTATGTTTCCACTGTCGCCAACTGATTTCCCTTTCTTAATCGCAAAGGCTTCAATTTGCTATTTGATGCTAAGAAGATGTCCCGTGTGATAGCAATTCCCTCAGTCTTCAACATTCCCTCTCTGCACAGTTGCTCATGTGGAGAGCAGAACAGTTAGAAGGTCTGACCCTGGTCATAAACCCAAAGGCAACTGTTCGATTGCCCGGTCACAAAAGCAGAGTAAAATTTAGAAAGGCAAAGAAAAAGAAGGTCCCAATCCCAAATCCTCCAACTTCCATGTCATTATGTCTGTGGAATCCTATATCCTCCTGCTTGTAATGCAATTTGTTGAACAAAATGGAGGGATCAAGGTAAATAAAAGAGAGTTAAGGATTCAGATCCTTTTTGTTCACACTGATCTATATTACCTCCATACTCCACAAACTGAACAGTTCTAGAGGTTGTTGGAAAGTTATAGACACTCTGCATGTTCATTATAACAAATCCCCTCCCATCTCTACTATAGACATTGCTAAATATTTATTTACTGATTATCTTAACTTGTTTGTACTATTATTAAACAATACAGATGCTTGGTTTGCACCAGAATGTTTTTGGTTTTTGTTGTATTATGGGTCCACCATAGGCGAAGGCAATATAAATATGCAAAATGCCAACATTCCAATTAATATTTCTTTTCATATCAAAAATCCTTAATTATCGTTATCCTTAATTAATTGAACAATCCTTAATTATCAAATAAACTTTATTCCAAAAATCAGATAAATATCCCTGACTTATTGGTAATCAACAGTCAAAAGATACTTAAACCACTGATTTTTTTAAATCTCCATTGATTTGAATGACAGCAATTTAAATATGAGAAGCCAAGAATATATTGTCACCAGAATTATAAGTTTAACTTTAAGAAGGCCTTATCTCTCCCATCAAAATGAAAAGATGTCTTCCTTATGCTCTACCCTCTTTTATCAAAAATAAACAAGTCTTTTTGGTAGGAGTTCTCCCTTTGATAACCTTCATCAAATCTGACATTATGTTTAGATGTTAATGTGTCACCGGAATCGAAAGAAGGCATCTTCCGTATGTAGATGTAGGCTGCTGGTAGCAAATTCCACCTTCCTATAAGCTTTTATGTTGTCAATTATTACAATGACCATGTAATATAATCCTCATGAGCATGCTAAATATATCGGTATTCTTCAAAAACCTATCTTTCCATCTGGAATTAAAGAAGAGATTGAAAGAAAGTACAGAACTCCCCTAAGACAAAGAGATTTTTTTCTTATTGCTCTTTTGATAAATAAGTAGAAGGAATAGATATTCTCAAAGGTCAAGGTGAGGAATCAAATTTGAAATTACGTGACCTGGAATAGAGAAAAGCAGCATGCCACAATATTTCACCAGGAAAATAGTTACGGTTTCTTCCAGTTTTCCATTCACGGAGAATACATACACACACACACACACACACACACACACACACACACACACACACACGAAAAGAGAGGCATCTTAAAAGATTAAAATGTATAGATGTGTGAAATATATGAATAAATATTTGAGGTGAATTGGTATGTTTCAGAAGACCCGAAGGCAGTAATGGGGCATAACAAAAAGCTTGAAATACCAGTCTGAATGTGGGATTGAATGGTGACTAGAGGACACTGAGACTGGAGGTAAGAAGGCAATTGAAGAAGTTACCTCAGCTAAGACATTTTCGAATAGATCTGGAGTGAAAATGCTTTTCATTCATTCGACAATTATGCACTGGAGAGTGTTAAGTTAATAGCTAAGGAGGCTGCCTGAGTCTGCACCCCAGCTACACTGTGACCACCTGCATAATATTGGGCAAGTTATTTAACCTCCCTGCCCCCCATTTCTTCCACTGTTACATGAGGGAGTAAGAAAGTTACTGAGGTGAGGATTTAATAAATTAATACACAGAAAAGGCTGAGTACAGGGTCTGGCATATCATACTCACAAAGGGAAGACCATCTAAGAAGGGAAGGCACCCTGCAATCAGGCGTGCCCTCAAAGAACGGGACCAGCGAAGGGAAGGAAGAACCAAAGGTGCCCTGGGGATTATTCCCCTAAGGCTCAGTCTCCTTCTGCGAAGTCAAGTATGATGGGCCAGAAGACGGTGCCAAGCAGCTAAAGCAGCTGCAGATGTGACTCATAACGGCAATGCAGAGAACTACGCATATATAAAAATATGGTCTTCCTTATTATCCCAACCACACTAAAAATAAAATGTGCACTACACTTCACGTTGTTTGATGATCCTGGTAAATTTTGTAGATCCTCCTATTAAGGCTATTTATTATCTCATTTTAAGACATCATCACCTTACACCACAATTTGGAGTTAATATTATTTAAATGGCTGTGAAATGTTAAGGGTCTAATTAGGTCTCATTATTTTTCTCAATATAAACTTGAATGCATCCAACAATGCAAAAAATTACTATTACACTTAGGGTATACTCATGTTTTAAGTTGGAGTAATCATAATTAAGTTGTTAGGTTGGAATTAATATCATAATCTCCTTATATTATTGAACCAAAGTTTTACTGGGGGAAAAATCATTCTTAACTTAATTTCTTACCCTGAATGCTTCACCTTTTTAAGAATGAAATAATTAATTCTTTGTTTAAAGTTCAACTTTGACCTTTCATATTGAGCAGTGTTTTATATTGGGTCCCAGGGCTCCTTTTTCAATTAGTACTTTAGATATTGAATTTGAATCTTCACATACTCATATCTTTGTAAACTCTGCAGGACCCTAGAGTACATGTTTTATTCATCTATGTATCCTTAAAAGTGCTTGGCACAGATATGCACCTTGGAAACAGCCAAATATTACTTGAATTAAGCTGCAATGACTAAAGAGATAAAAACCTGCCATGTAATCTAGAAGTGTTTCCCAGTTTATTGGTGTGCATAGTTTGGTATGGATATCGCTGATAGTGCTTTGTGTCATTGGGTTGACAAGTGAACATCTAAAGTCTTTAAAGTTCAAGGATATATCAGGTAGTAAACATATAAACCAAATTTATTATGTCTTTCCATGGAAGCTACCTCTGGAAATTTCACATCAAGATGACACAAATATTTTATGGTACAATAGGAAAAAGCTCAAGCTACCTTAGTGCAAACCAGAGAAACTGAAGACAATACAGTTGTATGTGCATAAACAAGAAAGATAAAAAGAGAACATACAGCAAATAATATCATATTGTAAAAGTTCGTTCCCTTAAGACTTTTACAAATGAAAACCAGACAACATTTAAGGTCTCAGTTTAAGGAAGTTTGAAGCAAAATGGGGAAAAGTAAGAGCTGGCCAATAGAAAGCATATTTTTCTTAAAATTCCTAGGAAGCTACATTGTGTAGACAATTCAAGTGTGTGGTAAAAAAGAAATCATTTAAGACCTGAAAATGTTGATTGCTGTGATTCACACACAAAAAAATCAACTATGGAGAAAAATGTGATGGTACAGGGAGAGAGAAATTCTATATAATGACTAATTCTTTTCTTTATCAACTATATAGTCTCCCAATCAACATATTTTGAGTTCTCAGGGGGAAAATAATCATTTCTGGAAAATAATCTCATCTCAACTCTTTCTACCATTTATATACAAGTACAATTCAGAAGAGAAACAGAAAAGAGAAGATGCCAAAAAATTCTGCTTTAACGTACAGTTAAGCAAAATTTTAGCATGCTTTATTGTTTTCTTTCCACAAATTGTAAAGCATAAGACTCTGGCCCATTTCCTTACTCAATCTATAGCCTAGAGCTTCTTCTTCTGCCCCCCTCCACCCCCAATAAGGGTAACTACCCCCTGGAAAGCAAACTTGCCCTTTAGAAATCAAGCAAGGCAGAATGGACTATAAAAAATTACCTTCTTATTCTATTGTAGCTATTTTCATCCACTTTTATTGAGAAATAATTGACATACATCACTACGTAAGTTTAAGGTGTAAAGTATGATGGTCTAATTTACATATATTGTGAAATGATTATTGCTACATTAGGTTCGGCTAGCATCCACCTTCTCATACAGATACAATAAAAAGGAAGAAGAAAATTCTCTGTGATGAGATAATTTATATCTTTTTTTAACATTTTATTTTAAGATTTTATTTACTTATTTGTCGGAGTGGGAGGGAGAGAGCACAGCAGGGGGAACAGCACACAGTAGGAGAAGCAGGCTCCCTGCTGAACAAGGAGCCCGATGTGGGACTCCATCCCAGGAACCTGAGATCATGACCTGAGCAGAAGGCAGATGCTTAGCCGACTGAGCCACCCAGGCATCTCGAGACAATTTATATCTTGAGTGTTCTATTCATCTTCCCAACTATGGTTATTATGTAAAAAGAATAAAAAGGAAGGGGCTCTTTACCTTGTGCGAAAGCTCTGATCTTGGTGATCACTGACTCACCTGCCTCTTAAAGGAAAATGCTTTTTAAACAAAATCAAGAAAATTAAGTGACTTGGTCAAACTTGAGTGGCAGTATTCTACTCCATTTTCTCTCCCTTTCAACAGTCTAGACATCACTTACTAGAGTATTAAAATCATAATGTCACAGTTGGAACTTTACTACAATGGCAAACCATCAGGTAATTTCTAAGGAAAGGGAGGGTGCAGGATGGGGAGAGACAGAATAGAAAATACAACACAAAAGAAATTACTCCATGGCAAGCAAAGGTACTCCAGAAAATTTGTAATGAGATAAAAAGCAACAATAATGTTTTCTTACACTTCTACCAGGTGCTACGATTTATAAAGCGCTCTTGCAAACAAGTGTTCCTTGAACGACCGCACAAGCACACCTCCATTTGAGCAGGACTAAATCCTTTCCGGTGTGAGAAAACAGAGGGGCTAAGAGACCACTGTCACTACGTGCAAGTGCCAAAGCTGGGGACAAAGTCCAGCTTTTTTGATGTATTTGAGTCTAAAACTCTTGCCTTACACCACATTATTAAGATATTAGAGTAGCAGAAAGTATTTTAGACATGGTGGGCAAATGAAACCATAGCATAAAGGCTTAGGAGTTAGAGCTCTACAAGAGTCCTCCAATTCACCGCACTAAGTTACTATGAGAACATTTCCCCCAGCCTGGCCATTTAGATCATTCACATTTCTTTTCACTGAGGTTGTTTCATTGGTCGCTTAAAGGAAGGGAGAAAGGGAGGAAGGAATGGAGGGATGAAGGGGGAGGGGAAGAAAAGAAAAAGAAAAGGGAACTGTTCAAATCCTAAACTTACAAACTGGTTCCCAAGCGAAAAAACTAATAAATGAATTAGCTCATAATATTCTCTCCTAGGATCACTCATCAGAACATAAGAGTAGGCTACAGAATTCCCTTTGGTCATCATTTATTGAATACATATAAGATGCTTGAGATTTAAGAATTTAAGAATTTGAACAAGAAACAGTCCCTCTCTCAAGGAAACTACTTGTTTTATAAAAATATAACTTTAAAAAACAAAATATATAACTTTAACTTTTTAGATCCTAAGAGTCAGTATAAGAATATTATAGCCAATATATTTCTTACTTCTGAAGAAAAATCCATTTGGGGAAAAGTCCATTAGCTAGTGAGAAATTTTTTTTTTAATTTCTGCATTTCAGTCATCCTGTCTCAAAGGTCTGCATTCATCTGTTAATATTTCCTTCCAAAGTGTATGTGTCAGAGTGAGAGGGGAAATAAGAGAGGGGGGCACAGGGAGCATGTGTGTAGGTATGTGTGGGCATGTGTCCTTAGATTTGGCAATTACTAAAGAGATCACACCATAAGGCAAAAAGGTAGGATTGTTACTGGTGAGTTACTGCACCTTACTAAATCAACTTTTTACTGGGTATCTGGCTCTCAGCTTGATTTACCACTGGCTTTTTGAAAATGAAAATGTTAGACTAAGCAGGAGCTGAGACTAATGTCGTAGTCTGCCAAAGACCTTGGACTTCCAGAGTCAAGCTAAAGGCAGTAAACAATGCCTTTTTGGGGAAATAACTTCATGCAGTGAATAAACCAAAAGGCAGTTGTTTAATTGATAAATCCCAAATGAATAATAACATCTATTACAGTTTGTATCATTTGTGCCAATAGAATTTACAAATAACTTAGCCTGGGGTCTGATATAATAAATACAACGAATCCAGAAACGTTTGTAATCATTGTGGGGAGTGTTGTTTGGCTGTATGCTCTGGTGTGAATTAGCACAGACATTGGAGTTCGGCAGACCTTGGTATCCTTCCTGGCCATGCCCTAAACTTTGGGTAAGTTACCTAACCTCCCTGACCCCAGTTTCTCCAGAAAAAACAAACAAACAAACAAAAACAAAACAAACAAACAAACAAAAACAGAAAATAAAGGTTAGCTCCTGGAGTCATGAGAATTAACTGACGTAACACACAACACTTTCTTGCAGTACGTGAGTGCTGGTCAAAGGTGTGTTCTATACTCTTTCCTGGGATTCTTGAGGGACCACATTCAGTTTGGGTCTACTTTGAATTCCAAAGATAAAGAACTACCCTGCCTTGTTTTCTACAGTTGCTGAAACAAATCACCACACACTTAGTGGCTTAAAACAGTACAAACTTAGTATCTGACAATTCTGGAGGTCAGAAGTCTGAAATGGGTTTTACTGGGCTAAAATCAAGGTGTCTACAAGATGTCCTTCTGGGGGCTCTAGGAAAGGATCCATTTCCTTGACTTTTTGGGCTTCTAGAGGTTGCCTGTGTTCCTTGGTTCAGAGTCTTCTTCCCCTTCTTCAAAGTCAGCAACCCATTTTTTCAAATCTCTGTCTTTCTGTCTCTCTCTCTCTCTCTCACACACACACACACACACACACACTGACCTCTATGCATCATCACATCTCCATCTGACTCCCACTCTCCCCTCTTTCCCTTATAAGGACCCTGATGATTACATTATGCTCGCCTGGGTAACCTAGCGTCATCTCCCTGTCTAAAAACCTTTATCTTCATCACATCTGTAAAATCCTTTTTGCCAGGAAATGTAACTTCCTCACTAGTTCCAGAAATTAGGACGTAGACATCTTTGGGAGAGCTATTATTCTGCCTACCACAACTATTATAGAACAGAAGTTTTGTTCATTTTATAGTTACTCTGGTACTTCTGACATTAAATTCAAGGTACTGAGTGTAAAAGATAAATGGCAAGGGAATTAATAAATTTCTCCTGAGTTTAGATTTAAAATTCTTTTGCTTTTAGCACTTTGTCAGAAGTTCTCCTCCACATAACACAAGGTCTGTTTCAATGGTTATGAAATCTAACAAAAGATAAAAGATTGAATTGAGTGGGGTTATGCGGAATCTCTGCAAATGCAGAATCTGTATGGTATTATTTGAATGTATTTTAAAAATTACAAGGTACACAAATGAGAAAAAAAATGGAAGGATAGAAAGATGATAGACTACAGATAGATGGATAGATAGATAGACAAACAGACAGAATTCAATCAGTGGTTCTCAATAGAGGCATTTAGTCCCCCAGTGGACATTTGACAACATCTGAAGACACTTTCGGTTGTCGTAAAAGTCCTATAGGTATCTAGTGGGTAGGGACCAGAAATGCTGCTAAATATTCTATAATGCATAAGATAGGTCCCACTATAAAGAGTTACTCAGCCCAAAATGTCAGTAGTGCAGAGGTTGAAAATCCTGAATTAGATAGATCTTTGTAATTCAGCACTTGAAATATTGTTTGGCGGTGGGGGGGGGGGGTGCCCGGGTGGCTCAGTCGGTTAATTGCTAACTGTCGGTTTCGGCTCAGGGTCATGATCTCAGGGTCCTGAGATCAATTCCTGAATAAGGCTCCACACTCAACGGGGAGCCTGCTTCTTTCACTCTGTTCCTCTCTCTCTGCCCCTCCCCCTCTAAAATAAGTTAATTAATTAATTAATTAATTGAAATACGGTTTGGTACAGAGTAATCCTTAAATGGATGTTCATAGGTCTGAACGTAAACACTCAGAGATAATACTTATGTTATGGTTAACATACTGCCTCAAATGCTGCTCTTGCTGGTGGTATAATGCTAAGAAATTACTTAACTCTTACCTTGCCTCAGTTTCATCTTTTAAGAGGAAATATGAAGAGTTTCATGATGAGTAACAATTTATATAATCTATGTAATGAGGTCAGCACATTTCCTGTTCCACAGAATAAGCTTGATAGATGTCTCCCATTATTTTTTTCCCAAATCCCAGTCAGACCAGTCGCCAAACTGATGAATCATATAAGAGAATGCTTTAAAGATAAAGTATTTCCACTGTTATAGAAATCAAATTATTTATACTGAATAGGAGAATATAATTTTTCAGGTCATCATGGAAGGCAACACATTATACTTGAAAAAGAACATGGGATATGAGGGAGCTTGATCCTAAGTTTTGTTAGAGGAAAAGAGATTTTCTATTCTTTTCGAGCCCATTTAATGTATTAAGAGATGGGCCTACCCAACTAGAACAAAACTCACAAATTCCATTTATATATATAGTCACCAAAAATTATTGGTGCCAGGCTCCAGGCTGCAGGTCATGTTTCCACTCCCATCATCTAATTGACTTTATAGTAGGAATTGGCTCTTCCTCCCACTGAAATCTTTTTGGTGGGGAATTCCTAAAACCAAGGGAGGATTTCACAGTCCCGGCCATTAAACACAGAAGCACACAGTCCTGTGCGTATCTGAAGTCCTTTCTATGACCTAAGATTACATATCTGAAGGCCCTGGGGGAAGAGTGCAAGTTTGTGGGTTAAAGGTGAAAGTAGACTGGTTTTTGTCCATTTCCATTTGAGGCAACCATGTGGTGAAGGGGCAGCCCCTTTTTGCTCCCAGGAGACCTCCCGGGCTTCTCCAGGGCAAGAAAGGGGTAGATGATGCCACAGATGGTACCCATCAAAGACAAAGCTACCCTGTAGCCAGGACCACAGGAGCCAAGGGCAATGGATGTCAGGGGGGTTTCTGATGACAATGAGGCAGGCAGGATGGAGCTACGCAGCTTTGATCTTGGAGAACAGAGATCATGTTTCCACCTGCCAAAAAGCACAGATGCCACTAAGGAAAGTAGCGGATGACAGATCTTGTCTAGAAACCAGTGGGCTAGAGGGCAAGACAAGGACTGCCCTTAACTCCAAAGCCCCCAAATTTCCCTCTAACACAGGCCACGTGAGTCTCTTTTTTTTATACACCCAGATGGTATGTTGGACTGGGTCAGGGGCAAAGGGAGAAAGCGGAAGCCAGAAAGACTGAGATTTATCTAAATGAGTTATCTAAAGAGACTCTGTTATTGAATCAGGTAGACGTTATTGGATTGCATTAAATTATTGACTTGATGTGCAACCTAATATTGAGTTCTTAATACTCAATGGGATTAGAGCTTAAGGGATAAACTATAAAAAAAAAAAAATAAGGAAGTTGCATCTTCCCTTGCACATCTGAGTGCAGTGTGCGCAAATACGTGGCCAGCAACTCAAGGGAAGGCGTGTTTCTATTTTAGCTGACTTTATTGCTTTTATTACCCCAGGCACATTCTCAAAGCCTCCTCTGATTTTCTCCCACACTGAGTCTGGAAACTGTGCTACGTGCTCATGCTGGATGCTCAGTCATTTTTCTCCCATCAGTAATGTTACCTTCTCCAAGAAGTCTTCATAAACCCTCAAAGGGCTGATATATTCCCTGACTCCCCCTTTGTGCAATTTACAAGTGCCTTCTATGCCATTCTCCGGCTTTTTATTTACCTTATTATTCCTAATACTTAATAAGAGTACTCAAGTGTCTAATTTCTGCTTTTATTCTGAGTCAGTTCTTCCAAGCCTAAACTGCAAGTTTGCAGAAGGCAAGTGTGGTGTTTTTTTTATTCACTGTTTCATGCAGCTCTCCAGGCCCATACATGTTTTTCAATGGTCTTAGTTCATAAAGTTAAATTAGTTTTATTATGGATCAATGTTTCTGTGAAATGGAGTATTTTCCATTCATCATCCATTAGTTTTGGCAACAGAAGGATATTTGAACTATAGCTCAATAAATCTTGAAGCTTCTTCACCATTAACAGGTGACTTCTGTCCGAAGACTCAGTGGACATACAATGGTTAATGTACTTGCTGTATTTATAATTTGTTCTCTTCAACAAACTCAATACAAGTTGGCTTTATTATTGTATTAGGATTTTTATTGGTTATTAAAGACGTGTTTCTAGATCTGAGGCAATAACTTGGATTCCTCCCTCAGATTGCTCAGATTAGATCATGTGCCTAATGTTTGGTTGTGACTGCCAAGTGATCTGGAACCTTCAGGAATGTAGAATCTTGGTACATAGAGTTATACTAAAATCAAGTGAGACAGGAGATGGAGGACACTAAGATTTATTGATTGCTTTCTATGTGTCAAAAACCTTCACTGATTATTGATATTTTGTCCAATTTTATCTTTACAACACTCATTCATTCATTCTTTAAAATCATTCATTATTGAGAACCTATAATGGGCCAGTATGTCAGGTGCTGAGAATACAGAAATGAACCAGACAACTTGGGTACTTTCTTTCATGAAACTTCCAATGTAGCTATTTGCTGAGTGAAACATGGAAATAAGTCATCAAAGAGATAGACTCCACCAATGGCTAAGTGGGGAATAAATCAAGAATGTATAGCAGAGGAATGTAACTTAGACTAATAGCTTACTTAGGGAAGGCTTTCCTGAGGAGATAGAGAGTGTGCAGACCTGATATATGAGTGGGATCACCCGGGTGAAAGTTGTTCAGAAGGACTTTATGCCAAGGGGACCATATGCAGGGAGGGCGAGATATGAAAGAGACTAATGCATCCTTTAGAAACTACAGTAAGCAGAGTATGCTGAAATAAGGAGTATCAGGGAGAGAGTGGAGGCTGAGGAGGCTAGCAAGGGGGCAGAGACCACGGTGGACTTTGGAGGTCATATTAAGGAGTGAAGATAGGCACTTTTATCCTGAGAGTAAAGAGAAGACCCTGCAGGATTTAATTAGAAGAGAAATGGCATCCTCAGAGGTGGTATTGTTACTATTTAAGTCGGGCTAGTTACAACAAGGAAAATAGACTGAGAGTAAGAAAGACAGGGTGTGTTTTAGGAGAGCCTCATTGCAATAGACCAGGGAACAATGGCAGAGACTTGGACCAGGGTGGTGGAAAGGAAAACAAGTAGGTGAGTCGAGATAGATGGAAGAGGTAGAACTGACAGGAGGTTGGTGTCTTAATGAAGTGGATGATGGAGGTAGAGGGGAGGATCTAGGATGACTCTGGTGGCCTTCACAGAGACCGGACATACAGAGGAGGAGCAGGTTTGGAGAAAAGGTGATGAAGTCAATTTAGAAGTCCTGAGTATCAGCTGTCCAAGAGACTCGCCTGGAAATCAAATGCATCTTTGACTCTGGATCTTGAGAAAATGGTCTGCCCTGGGGTCATCTATACATTTGAGCATCAAGGGCACAGAGATAATATTTGGATACAGGAAAATAGAGAGATGATCTCATCAGGGGAGAACATGAGAAATGAGAAAAGACAAGGACCTAAGACATTGGCCTAAGGGTGACCAACTTTTAAGGGACAAGTAGAGGAGAAATAACTGGCAAAGTCGATTATTCTGAGCTCTATCTTAGAGATGACAGAATGAAACTAAGCTAATCTAATTAATTTAGTTAATTAGCAGGAAAGTCAGAATTCAGACCCAAATCTTTCCACCTTCTGAATACTTCATGTTTATGATGTGAGAATGATTTATTGAAGCATTTCTCTGAGTTAGGCCTCCTGTGAGGCATTTTACATTCGTTATTTTATTAATTTTCAGAGCAATGTCCTCATAAACTCAGTAGGGTTGTTATTCCTATCATAGAGGTGAGAAAACTGAGACATGGAGAAATTAACTAAGGTCCCCAAAGTTACACAGCTGGTAGCTAGCATGCATTTCCACCCATCTCTCTCTCTCTCTCTCCCTTTTAAGATCTTATGTTTTTAAAGTAATCTCTACACCTAACATGGGGCTCAAACTTACAACTCTGAGATCAAGAGTCTCATGCTCTACCAACTAAGCCAGGTACCCCATGCCCATTTCTTTCTCTTACCCTAGTCTGTGCTTTTAACTATAGTGATTGTACTAGTTAAGGTGAGAACCACACTTGAACACTCATCAGAATTACCTGGAGGACTTCTTAAAACACAGATTACTGGGGGCTCCTGGTTGGCTCAGTCAGTTAAGCACCTGCCCTTGGCTCAGGTCATGATCTCAGGTCCTGGGATTGAGCCCTACATCCGGCTCCCTGCTCAGCAGGGAGTCCACTTCTCCCTCTCCCTCTGCTGTTCTTCCTGCTCACTCTCTCTCTATCTCAAACAAATAAATAATATGTTAAAAAAAAAAAAACAAATATTGGGATTGCTGGAAGCCCCCCCCCTTGAGGTTCTGATTATGAAGGTGGGAAGGGCCTGAGAATTTGCCCCATTTCTAACTAGTTCCCGCAACCTGCCCCAATAATGTGCTGCCATCAGCGTTTTCACTTGTGAAGCAATCATCAGATATAAATTAGTTAACTTATACTAGATCATTATCATTCAAATACTGCATATTAAAATATACAACATAAAATTTTATTGAAAGATATTTTTATTTACCTGGCCCTATAATCTCAAAACAGAATCTACTTTTAATTCCTGCCATGTACTTCAAGCAAGGTTGAGTGTCTTCCTTGTACAAACTCTACCCAACAAGCTCTTCACAACCTTCACAATATTACGTATCATGCATTGTAGATATAGATATAGATATAGATATAGATATATAGATAGATCTATTTCAGTGAAGCCTCAGTTTGTCCTAACTTGATTATAGACTTATTTTCTTAATTTAAAATAATATTCAGTCTAGTTAACAAAATTGTGTTCTCTCTCTCTCTGCTTTCACTCCAGTTTCTCCAGTTCAGTCCCATTCAGACACCTTTTCATAACTGTTCTTGGACTGCCCTATGACATATCTGATTGTCATCCTTTACCTCTCACAAATGGCCACATAACCTTGGCACTACACTCTATAAGCATATTCGCCATAATCTAATTTTTTTTTTACCTCAGCAAAAAAATCCCATAACCCCTTTTGGGCTGTTGTGGGTCGTCCCCCAGGTGTGTCATGGAGGTGAGCTTTGATTTAGACTCTGTTTTCTGTCTCAGGGATGCATATGCTTAAAAGACTCAGTTTGATCACTGACTCAGCGACTCAGTGACACACAGGTAATGGGAGGCAGAGGGCGGCATCAGCTCGTTTCATAAACCACTAAAAATCAGCACGATTAGTGTTATACCTTTGAACTGGAGTCCAAATCCAGCTGAGAGCTGGGATGTAGAGGCGGTAAAAACAGCCTGGCATTGCTCTGGCGTGACCATCCGCAGGGCTGTGTCTGCAACCCCAAATCCCCGTATTTATTTGTCAATGTGTTACACTTGGAAATAACAATAAATCAACAGAAAAGCAAAGACCACCAGCTCCTTCTGGAACAAAACGCTACAGGTACAGTAGTAAAAAGTCCTGTCAGCCCCGGATGAGATGTGACTTTCTGAAGAAAGTGGATAATTTTTACTTGATGGTGAATCGTTAAAAGTGAGCCAGATGATTAAACTTAATGGAACAGCCACATTAAACTGAAATTAGTAAAAACATGCCTCGGGCAGCCTGCAACCTTTTATTTGTTGTTGTTTAACTTCTGGCTTTTACAGTGGCCATGATGAATGACATCACAAAAGAAAAAATCCAATTAAAATCTAAGTGCTCAATAAACCCCTAATGTCTGGTTGCCACCGCCACTTTCTCTAGCACTCATGTCTTCTGTTTCCTCTTTTCCCCAAGAAGACAGAAAAGAACTGGCCCCGGGGGAGTTCAGCAGAAGGAGAAGAACACACAAAGGCCTCTGGAGGTTTCTGCTCTCCGCACTCTCTCAGACACAGGCATTGCACTTCGAGGGGGATGAGGTTAAATTGTTTTATTATCAGACAACGCCTGGTTAAAGAGATGCATTTTCCCACTAGTTTTCAAATACTGATAAATCAGAATTGGGATCTGGAGAGCAATCCCGTTCGTACTCTTAGCTGGTGTCTCCACTGCCCTTTCATACCATCTCGAGTGTTTGTTCTATAAGTCATTGGAATGGTCTCTCCTGACAGCTAAAAATAAGTTTCTGATTACTTTTACCTGAATAAATCTTGTGGCCAGATGTGGTATTCACCTACTAAGTGTGCAACAATTACATATTGAGAGTGATGAGAGAACCAGGCGAGGGAAGTCTACAATCTAGCGGGAGGCAGAATATCATTCATCACGTGGAAAGACAGCACTTGCCACCCAGTAAAAGAATACTAGCTTTTGATGACAGATTTTGCCTTAGAGATACCATGTGTTTATAAAATTGGGTTTTCAAAGTCCTTACAACAAAGTTCTCAAAGTCAAAATAAGAGTCAGAACACGCTTATTATGAATGGGGAGCTAACAGGAATGGTATCTTAAAATGTGCTTTTACTGCATGTTTACATAGGAGTTAATATAGTATTTGTACATAGTCTCTAATTAGATCTTCCTGATAGCCTTGTCCTGTGCTTCTATTATCCTCATTTTATTGATAAGGATCTTGGCTCAGGGAGGTTAATTGACTCTGCTATGATCTGACATGTGTGAGGGAGAACGAATGAACACAGCTCCTATTTGGGACTCTGGTGCGTGCCCCTCACCCTCTGCCAGGTTTGCTAACCATGGTTGCCCGGAAGCCAGATCCAATGGGCAGTGATGTTGGTTTCATTACTCATGAGTTAATGAAATCGCTTTTTAAGAGCTCTCTTCAGTCATTAGAATTTGACGATGGAGAGTTAAACTTTCCCCAGTGGCTCTTTCTGTGTAATCACGGTTTCAACATTTCCTTAGCATATCACATTACACAAATCATGGAGTCCTCTTTTGTTTTACATTTCTTACTGCATTTGTCTCATTTCTAAGCAATTCCTTCTCTGTTTCCATTTATCTTCCATTATTTCCTGCCAAATTGCTTTCAAGGCTACTAATTGTATGAATAATATTCTCTTCCTCAAACTCTGCTTTTAACTAGCATTAGCTGTGTGGCGTTGGACACCATTTCCCGATCTCTAAAAACAGGGAGGTTGCACCGAAGAATCTATAGGGCCTTTTCTTGTGCTCAAGTTCTAAGCTTCTGACTGTCACACAAGGTATACAGTTTTGAAAACACTACATAAACCAGAGCCTTGGTTTTCTTGACTCAGTGATGATGGAGTCACTTAGCTCATGGTCCCCAAAGTGTGTTTCTTGGAAAACTGTCCTCGGGAATTTCCACATCCAGAAAGGATTCTTCACACAAGAATATTCAGGGAAGTTAGATTAAATAAAATTAAGTAGTTTTGAACTGTAGGCATTCACAGCCTTTAATACGTTAATGTACACTGGGTGACACCCAAGAAAAAGACAGAAGATGAAGTATTTCCAAAACTTATGGGAGCACAGAACCCCTTTTCCTTAGCATTTTGTAAAAATAAAAGTTCATGAGATACACTTTCAGAAGGGCTGGATTCGCTTATTTTCAAAGTCCTTCTTTGGCTTGAGAGTCTGTTTTCAAATGTGCTTGAAGACGCTACTTCAAGCATTTCATGTAGTGTTAATCAACAGGACACCAAGTTGGCTTACCCATTGCTACTATTGCCATTCTTGTTGTAACATGGCCCATATTCTGTCTAGACAGAGATGAAATAAGGTTTAAGGACTAGCTACCTTCCCAATAAACTATCTCCTCTCTATGTAGCTGATACTTATAACTAGGATTTTAAAATAGTTCTCTTCCATTTTCACTTTTGCAAATTTGTGAATAGGGTTCGCTTATCTGAAGACCTAAGAAAATTCCTTCTAAACTTTTTCTGAGATGGGAAAAAGGGAACCAAGGACACTATAGGAACTCAGTGCTCTAGAAATCATCTCTGAGAGAGGCAACGTGGGCACGTCATCAAAGTTATAATCATTCTCTTCCGTTTCAATGGTATATTAACATTCCCTTAATTCCACCTTTAACCCAGATGCATTTCACTGACAGTCTTACCAGAGCCTCTGCTTGATGATCATCAGGAGCGGGGAACCCACTGCTTCATAATATGCAGACCATTCCACTTCAGTCTGACTCCAGTTTTTAGAAGATCCTCACCTATATTCAATGAAATTCTGAGTAGTAAATATTCTTGTTCTCAGTGACCTTGTAAATTGCCTAGTCAAGGGATTTTTCAAGGCTCTGTTCCTAACAACACAATGTATCTCAAGTGCTTTGAGTTGAATTTCATATGTAATTAAATAAATATCACATCTTCCCAGAAAAGTGATTATAAACGCCATCATATAAGACTCAAGGAGAGACGCCTGGGTGGTTCAGTCATTAAGCGTCTGCCTTTGGCTCAGGTCATGATCCCAGGGTCCTGGGATTGAGCTCTGCATTGAGCTCTCTGCTCAGTGGGGAGCCTGTTTCTCCCTCTCCCACTCCCCCTGCTTGTGCTCTCTCTCTAGCTGTGTCTTTTTCTGTCAAATAAACAAATAAAATCTTAAAAAAAAAAAAAAAGATTCAAGAAGACTGGGTGGTTCCCTAAATTTACCAAGATAGGAACATACAGAGGTAGAATGTACTCAGGTCTCTGTTTCAAAAACCAAACCCCTTTTCTCAATAGGATATCACTTCTCTTGTATGTCCAGACGCATGAAAGAGAGGGGGAGAATGGATTTGTAAAATCTGAATGCTGCCAGGACAATAGTGAAATTAGTTTCACTCCAGCCAAGTTAATGTGTCCTTGGGCATCCCGCTATTACTCTGGCTTTTAGAATTCCCTTCTCTAAAACAAGGATTACTACATTTTCTATAAGAACCTTCCCAGTTTTGGAAATTCCTGTGATTGGAAGGAAACATTCCTTAATGAATGGCATGACTATTGAGAATTTAAGTAAGTGAGAAAAACAAAACAAAACAACACCCAAACCCGCATCCCTCAGAAAGGACTGAATGAAAGGTGATGTAGCAAGCAAGCATCATAATGACAAACAGTTTAGAATCACATGCTTGACTTTTACTTTCTTTAATTTTTTTTTTCTACACTAGTTACATTCAGACCAGGATAGAGGAGATGGATCACTTAAATATATCCTTTCAGGAGATGGAGCAGGAGATCTCTTCATTATCAATGAAAACACAGGGGATATACAGGCCACCAAGAGGCTGGACAGGGAAGAAAAACCTGTTTACATCCTTCGAGCTCAAGCTATAAACAGAAGGACAGGGAGGCCAGTGGAGCCTGAATCCGAATTCATCATCAAGATCCATGACATCAACGACAATGAACCAATATTTACCAAGGATGTCTACACGGCCACTGTTCCCGAAATGTCTGATGTTGGTGAGTGAGATGCGATTTCAACCATACAATGTTTCTCCTCTAGTACATCGACTGAACAAGGGATCCTAAGAGTGAAATTTACTGAGTTGAGTAAATTTAGATGCTAAATTCTTAAGCTATCCTATTTCAAACACTTCCTTTATGACCTTTTTGTAAGTGTACCTGCATTTCCTAATATTACTCTAGCCTCATTTTATCATTATCTTTAAGAAAACAGTATTTCCTATAATGATGAAGGGATGAAAAATGGCAGGCAAGAACAGGAGAAAGAAAGAGACATCACCTCAACCACTTCCTGCCCCCCAGGTGCCCACTCTGGTCCTCAGGCTGAGAGAAAGCAGCCCTCTCCACCTCTCTTAGCACATATTGGTACTGGGCCTGAAGTGAGGATCTTCCCATTGTAAAACAAAAGCCTGAATTTACAATCCAGACTGAAGAGTAATGACATTTGCTTTAATTAACTATGTATTTGGGGAAAAGACCCAAATAAAATTAAAAAAAAAAATCTTTAAAACAATGTGCAGATGATGATGTCTAGGGGATATATCTTTTACTAAGTGATGGAAATTAAAAGGTATTCATGACATTAATATGATGAATTAATATTCTGTGCACAATTCTACTACAAATTTTAAAGTTAACAAGTATGGCTTTAATTTGCTTAAGTTGGGAGAAGGTTAACAGAATTTAAATTTTAAAAGATCATACTGACATCACACTTAGCTACATTAAAATACTTCATGGGATCCAGTGACAAATTTTAAGCTACTTGTGTAAAGGGTTATTTTTATTTTTATTCAGTGTCAACTTCAGAAGGGCTAAATTACATAATAATAACTTTTCTATAATCCTGTGAGTCAGATATCAGAAACGTTTTAGGTCACAGTTCCAAGACTTGGAAAAACCTAATCCATGGAAATGATTGTAAACCCTCCAAATCTTTCTCATCAAGAAGTTGCTCATCTCATTACTTAAAGCCACTCAGTTTTGTTAGAAAAACCACAAACCATCAGCAAAGCAAGAGAGAGGGATTAGAATTTTAAAAGGAAGATTTGTTAGGAAAAAAGTATTTTTCTTCCACATAGTAAAAGGCAGGAAGAATTAATGAAGCATCTCTCATGGTCAGCACCAGCCAGTAAAACAGTTTCCAGAAAACAAAACTTGACATGCAAAGTGTCACTGCACAACTATAGGAGGTGCCATTCACTTTCAAAGCCATTATAGAATTAATATGTATTACAAATATTTGGGGATAGCTAGAAGTAACACGTCTTGAGGAAGGGAAGACTTTCTCATTTGTACACAGGCACAGTTATGTTCATATTAACCATTATCATGAATTAACACGTCATTGTGATGATATAAAAAGGCATCTTGGGGTGCTGGGTGGCTCAGAGGGTTAAGCCTCTGCCTTTGGCTCAGGTCATGATCTCCGGGTCGTAGGATCAAGCCTCGCATCAGGCTCTCTGCTCGGCAAGGTGTCTGCTTCCCCCTCGCTCTCTGCCTGCCTCTCTGCCTACTTGTGATCTCTCTCTCTCTCTCTTTCTGTCAAATAAATAAGTAAATAAATAAATATCTTTTTTTAAAAGACATCTTAAAGAAACTACATCATGATTGTGGGACAGCAGCAGGATGGTATAAATGGCCTTTGGTGTCAAGCAGACCTGAGTTTGAAAATCTACTAATAAGCAGCAACTTGATGTCTGATCCTTTGGTTCCATATCTACAAAAATAATAAAAGTCAAGTCCTAAGGATTATCATGAGGATGAAATGAGAAAACAAGTGCAGAGCCCCTGGTATAATATCTGGCAATGAACAGATGCTCGAAACATCAAGATAATCATATTCTAAACACATTTGAATTATATATTGATGTCAAATAAGAATGTGGGTGTTTGTTGACTTTTACTATTAGCTCTTGCTCTAAAATTATATAATGTTCTCATTCTCCCCACCTTCCTTCCCACATTATAAGGATGGGCGCTCTGTCTCATCAACATGCTACATCCAGGGCATCCAACCCTAACACAGTCCAATATATTCATTCAGCAAACGGGGTTGGTTAGATATTCCAAAAGCAATGTAAAGCTTCTAATACTCCCTGCATGTAACTTCCCTGTCCTTTCCATGGGCTGGAGTGCTTTAACAGTATGCTTATGGTTTATCTGATATGAATATCAAAAGTCAGCTATGAGATGATCTTCATCAGAGGGCCTTACCCTTTTTGGAAGTCACAGATCCCTTTGAGAATCAGATAAAAATCTATGGATCTTCTCTTCAATGAAATAGATGCGTAATCATACACATAAAAATCTGTGTGGAATTTCATGGGGGTTAGGAATACTTTGAAGGTTATTAGGTGACTGTGGTTCTTAAAACAAGAATGCTGATCTAAAATATCATAGCCTTCTTTGTGCATTTAATTATAATCCTTTTTTTTTTTTTTGGAACTATAGGTTCCAGTTATGAATGCTCTGGGGTTTTAATTAATTCTCTAATCCAACCCTACCTCTTTAAAGGTTCAAGGTCTTTCAGCCTCTTGAATTATCAGATAGATTTATTATTTAGGGTGCTTTAATTTGTAACTAACAGAAAACCCAACTCAAACTAGTTTAAACAGATAAGCAGTTTAAGTCATACTTAAGTCAAAAGTAAAATAGGCTGGGGTGCCTGGGTGGCTCAGTGGGTTAAGCCTCTGCCTTCAGCTCAGGTCATGATCCCAGGGTCCTGGGATCGAGCCCCACATTGAGCTCTCTGCTCAGTGGGGAGCCTGCTTCCCCCTCTCTCTCTGTGGCTGCCTCTCTGCCTACTTGTGATCTCTGTCTATCAAATAAATAAATAAAAATCTTAAAAAAAAAAAAAGTAAAGTAGGCTTTTGGACATGGTTTGATTTGGGTTCAATTATTTCTCTGAACTTTTCTGTCCTATTCAGCTTTGTCCTCAGGCTGACATCTCTGAGGTCACAAAATAGCTGCTGCATTGACAGGCCCTAGATCAGCATATTTCAGCCCAGGAGAAAGAGCACCCATGGCACAGAATTCCCAACAAAATCACAAGAGGCTTCTTGACAAGAGAACTCCGAAACTAATCCATATAGAAAAAGTAACGCAAGATGCTGACTGACTTAGGTCTGGATAACTTCCAAGGATGATCCTACCAAGAATCCAATCTCATCCTTTGGAGATTGATTGGAATTGGTTCCACCCAAGGTCATGACCATCCCCCTGCTTCCCTTTAACCTAACCCTTACAACATTTAGAAATATTGATCATCACACTCCTTCAGAGTGAGAAATCCAAGACTATTTAACCTAGCACTGTCCTGAAGTTCTCCACTCTTTGCCAGGAGAGTTTCGTACAAAAGTAAGATCATGCTTTCTCTTTCCATGTGTGGGTCAAGGATCCATATGGACCCTTAATTTATTTTCAATTCATGTTTCTGTCATTACAGGCACATTTGTTGTCCAAGTCACTGCAACTGATGCTGATGATCCAACTTATGGGAACAGTGCTAAAGTGGTGTATAGTATCCTACAGGGGCAGCCCTATTTTTCAGTTGAATCAGAAACAGGTTAGAATTCCTTTTTGATCTTCTTTTTAAATCTGTAATTTTAACTGACATGTTCAGCTGAGCTGGCATATTTTTTAATAAAAACAATCAGTGTAATTGAATTTTCTTAGATTCACCTGCCAAATACCAGCAATATACTGGTAAACACGATATCCACATCATTTCAATCAAGAAATCTGACAATGGATGTTTCATCCATTATGTTTATATATGGTAGATTCAGAAAAACTTCTACAAATTATTTTTTTCTTCCAGTTTGGGGTGAAGTTAAAGACCAATCCCTTCTGATAGCCATTGGGGCTATTTATAAAAATTCCAATTCTTTTTCTAGTTATTTGGTATCTCCTTCCCCTGCTCTGAAGCTAGTTGTAGAAGAGATTTGTTCAGGCCAATAAATGTGGCAGTGATGCAAGTCACTTCCAAGCAGAACTTTTAGACCTGGTGCACAATCTACATTCCTCTCCTCCTGCCCCAGAGATCACAGATGGAGACCATTGGTCTCCAGCCTGGATGTCTGTTATCCTCAGCAGAGCTTCTTGCTGGCCTACTCAGAGGATGAACGAAACATTAACGTTAGCATGTCAAGCCAGTAAGATTTTGCATTATTTGTTATAACATCGTTTAGCGTATCCTAACTGATACCATCCTAATAAACAAAGTGGATTCCTTAGTGGAATCCTTTTTTTAACATCTCATTTTTCTGCATTTTCTCCATAGAGTAGCATATTATCTTATGATGAATTGTTTCTTAGGAAATACTGCCTGTGCTGTACAGTAAATTCTACACAAATTTTTGCCATTATACTAGGAGTTGAGTTCCTTTCACACATGTTTCAAACACTCATTATTGTTAGTAGAAAACAAAGCATTTCTAGATTACTACATCCAGTTGGAAATCAATGTGTTAAGAGGTGCGATGAACTTGGAAAGAATCCCGAGGAGAAAGAAAACGTTGAGTTGAAAAACAATAAGGATGAAAAATTAGAAATATCCAACATAAAGGACAAAAGGCTAAGGGGATCTCCTGTATGTAAATGGAGGAGTACTGTGATTGGAGAACAGGTTGCAGCTGTACTTCCACTGAAGCCAGGACTACAGGAATAAAACTGACCTGTTGTCTGAGGTACTCGTGTTAAAAATTTAAAAAAAAAAAAAAAAAAAAAGATATTTTCAGCTTCATTAGTTGTTAAGCGCTGGAATGTGCTACCAGAGAAGGTTATAAAGCCTTTAAAGCCTTCAAAGCCTTTAAAGCCTATAAAGATTTTTGAAAGAATGTTGTTAATTTAAGCATAAAGCCTACATAGAGATTAGGCAAACTTTTAGTTCTTTCAACTACTTATTTTATAACTACCTGACAATAGAGATAAATGTGACCTAACATGAGAATGTTGGTTTCTGCTGGGACCAGTTGAACTCATGCTTACATCAGCTTTAGGAAAACTTCTATTCTCTAGGATCATACAGATGGTAATTATGGAAGAACTGATGCTGTGTTTTCTTAAGACCATAGTTTTGTGGTTCAGAAAATCCTCCAAACACGCATTATGGTAGGTATATTTGATGAGCAATTAGCTGATTCAGTAAAGTGAAACTCAAGAGTCAGTTCAAGGAAATGGCTTAACAATTTCCTCATAGTACACTTACATGTCTTTTATCAAGCAGCTTAGTAGGAAGCACTGTAACACATGCCAAGTTATATTTTACTGTGTTATCTTATACCACATGATATTTATACCACCTACAATCTCTACTACTACAGAATTGACTTGTACTTACTCACCACGTGTGATAGGTGTTTGTTTTTTTTTAATTGGGTCTGTCTCCCTTATGCGGTTGTAATTGCCTTCAGCATAAGGGCTATCTACAGTCATCTTTACATCACCCATGACATCTGTATAGTGTATTATATATTGTAGATGACAATTCATGTTTGTATAAGTAAGTGACTTGATAAAGTATTTTTAATACATCCCTTTCCACTTCTGAATTTCACACCCATAGGTATCATCAAGACAGCTTTGCTCAACATGGATCGAGAAAACAGGGAGCAGTACCAAGTGGTGATTCAAGCCAAGGATATGGGTGGCCAGATGGGGGGATTATCTGGGACCACCACAGTGAACATCACGCTGACTGATGTCAACGACAATCCTCCCCGGTTTCCCCAGAGTAGGAACATTTCATTGAATAAATTTCTTCAGTGCACTTTTGTAAAACTCTAACTTTAAGAATGATATTTATTTCCATTATTATTAATTATCAATATTAGTGATCTCAGTAAGAACCATACATTTATTAGCTAAGCAATTTCTGATATGGTTATTGGTTGGAAAGCTAACCCCATTGTTATATTTTTCCTTATTAAAAAGACTGCCACAAACATAAATTTGCTTGTGCAGAACATATGTACACAAGCATGCTTCTATTTGTTAAAAAAAAAACTGACTTTATGTTTTGTGAATTTAATCATTCATATAATCTCTTTTAAATCCTCACAAAGCTTTATAAGGGGAGGATTTATCATTTTACTGTTTCTAAAAATACAACTGGGGAAATAACTATGTACTTAATTCATTTGTAATCATAAATAGTTTTCTATATTATGGTTAATTGAGATACGAAAAGTCATCTCTAAAGTCATTAACTCTCGTGGCTAGATTAGAAAAAAAAAGAAAGAAAAACAACATTCTTAAATGTCCACTTTGTATCAGGCAGTACCCTAGAGCCCTTCATATAAAACACCTCAAGTGGGTACTGGCTTTAATATAATTTTTCTTCCAGGAACAAAATTCATTTCTGACCATGATCTAAGTAAACTACTTGAATCCTGTCTTCCACGAGAAAATAGGTGCCCACCATTAAAAAGAAAGCCCACTTACCCAATCATGGCATTTCTTTAAAGTTGGTCAGCTAATAGGGGCTTCTTTTATAATGGAGATACACGTGGATCAACAGGAAATCGTTAAATTTTCTTTAGTTTTTTCAAGTATTTAATCATAGCTAAATGCAAAAAACAGAGTATCAAACAAATTTCTGACTTAATGGGTAGAAGAAAGGTTTTATGAACCCTAAAATTTTCCCTCACAGAGGCCTGACATGACAAGATCAGAATCAGCAGTATGTTGCCCAAAAACCTCCTTTTCAATAAAGGAATGCCCCGGAGAAGGAAAACAAAAGGAGGCACCTAGAAAGCCACTGGGACCTTACCTCACTTTGCTCTCTCCTTGGCTAGCCTGTGATCATTACTGAATAATGTACCAAAGCTCAGGAGGGGAGAGTAACTCTAGAGGAAAACGTTGGCTTGTGTTAGCATTTTGCCAAGGATGAGCCCAACACTTACTGAATGGATGAATATTATTACATGACTCTATTCTAGTGGTGTCATAGTCTATGTCCTCTCCAAAATAATTTGCACGGATGGTTCCAAAATGTAACGGGTGAGAGTAAAATAAGTTTTGTGCCTTTTTTTTTTTTTTTTTGACCCTAAGTATGTGCTGGTCTGGCAGATCTAAACTGAAATTCACATGCAGTCTCCCTAAACTAATTTTGCAACATGAGGACATAAGGAAAGTGTACATCTATAAAATACAAGTTTTAAATCACCAATACAGATATAAGAATGGGAGAAACCTAGGCATAGAAAAAATACTGTACTTGAATTTAAAAGAAAGAAGTAGTCAGAGAAACAGTTAGGAGCTTTCTCTCTCAATGTGTCTGTGTGTTAGGAATCTAACTGCAGCCAGACCAGCTCCCTGTGTGAGTGACAGAGTGTCTGCTTGGATACATCCTCCAGATTGCTGTCATTTGTTTCCACCTCCAGTTGTTATTAGCAGTGACACAAAAAACCCTTTTAAGAACTACCGCATAATTGGCTTAAAGTCACAAGTCAGGTTAAATTCTTTCCCATTCTTTCTGCTAAGATTAGTTAACGGGGGCTTCGAAACCTTATACAGCCCCCCACCCCCCAAGCATCTTAGTCTTCCTTGGCATCACACCCGTGAACCTGGAGTCCTATTTACAGGACAAGAAAAGTGTTCTCCATTTGCAAAGAGACAGGTCATGACAGAAGAAATATTCTTAACAATCATGAAAGTAAGGATGTAAGGAGGATAGAGCTCCATTAATTATCGCAAGGAAAGTACAGATCAGCCTGCATCCGTAGTAATGTCTGAAAGAACTGTTAGAAAATAGGTTTTGTGTTTATTATGATAGAGTATCCTTCATCTGTGCTTGACTTATATCTGTCTGGTGATTAATAGGTACATACCAGTTTAAAACCCCTGAATCTTCTCCACCGGGTACACCAATTGGCAGAATCAAAGCCAGCGACGCTGACATGGGAGAAAATGCTGAAATTGAATACAGCATTACAGAGGGAGAGGGGCTGGACATGTTTGATGTCGTCACCGACCAGGAGACCCAGGAAGGGGTTATTACTGTCAAAAAGGTAATGCCGTTTGTTAACTACAATGCAAACGAGACATTCATTTTTCTCCAGTCCCCGAGTAACTGGGGTAATTACGTCTCACATGAGTGTTCCTCTAGATTCTTATTTTACTAATTATTTTTTTTAAAACACCATGTCTAATGGTTGGCTTTTAGAGATCCTTGATAATCTGATGCATTCATTAATCTCATACTGTTAATTAATTTTTATTAAGAACCTCCTAATAAGTAAATAAATGACACAAATAAATAATACACATTAAAGTACATAAAATAAATACTGTCAATGAATAATAAACAAACAGTGCCAGAAACTGTTCTAGATGCAGGAGGTGCAATGGTACATTCAACAGAATGGCCTCTGCTTTTGCAGAACTGCCAATCGAAGGCAGAAAAGAGACAAGGAAGCAAATAAACAAACAAACACTTGAATAGATAGAAATTCTGATCATGCTTTGAAGGAAGAGAGTAACACAAGCAGTGATAAAGAAGGCCTGAATCAGAGAGAGGATATAAAAAGACCACAAAAATAAATTAACACAAATTTCCTATGAGCTCTAGCTACTTTTTGGAACACGATAATAAGTTTTTTATATTTCTGAATTCCAATTTTTGCCCTATGTACTCACTCACTATTTATCCCCCCCCCAATATTGTCTAGCACCACAGAGCAGTACACAGAAGTGTGGAAAAATTTAAAACCAATAAACTGTGTGCCTCAAAGCTAAAAATACATTAATTTTGGCTATTTTTTTAATGATGGCACTACCTTCATGTATGATGTAATATTTTCTCTCTCCTTTAGCACACTGTTATATTCGCTGGTGAAGATAAGCATAGGTGGATGTAAATAACGAGAAAATTCTTTCCTCTTAAGCTTTGGATTACATGTCTTAATACCTGGAAACACAATAAAACATGTTTAAGCGACACTCAGACCAATGTTTTATACTGTAATATAATTAGGAAGCCCATTAGTGTGCATTAACCTTTTTAATTTTCTTAGTGCCTTATCAGATTCAAACTGAAATTTTGCCTAGCCGACTAAATCACATTCACTAATGTCTTGATTAATTGTGTTTCTAGTGAGCCTTGTCATATCATCATCTAAAACTAAAAGTCAGCAATAAGCATTTGGGTTCACTTTGTCTCCAGAAGTAGAGATACTTTTCCTAAAGACCTCTGACAGCAATGATCATTACTTTCCTTCGCAAGTAATTAGCCCAATGCCCTTATCAGGATATCACTTGGAATATTTTATCAACTCAAGTACATGCAAAAAAAAATTTTTTTTAATCTATTTTATCTGAATGAGGAAAAGGGAGTCATGATGTAAACATGTGGTTCTCACACTCAGTAAGTGTTCAAGTACAGCCAGATGTGACAGTACCTGAAACAGAATAATCTACCACGTATTTGCCAACTTGCCCCTGACGTGGGTCCCTCTAGTCAAATACAAGAATTTTTTTTTTAAGGGAGGTCTTACAAGACTCCTGCTTCCATGTTCCCTGTCCATTATACCTTGCACCCGTGCACCCACTTGCAAGGCCACAGCGGGCGTGGTTTCAGCCCACGCTCTTCATCAGGAGGGCTTGGCATCTGAACTCCCAATGCCTTTGCCCAATTTCACACTGCGTGGTGATGTCCCTAAGCAATGTGGTCATATTCATTCACCCAAGATTTGCACTAAAAATGGCTCATGTCTTTCTGTGTGTCTTGGTTGCTTCCAATATGTCTCCTCCCCCTACCCTCCCCAAGCTCTTGGACTTTGAAAAGAAGAAAGTGTACACCCTCAAGGTGGAAGCCTCCAATCCTCACGTTGAACCCCGCTTTCTCTACCTGGGTCCGTTCAAAGATGCAGCTACTGTCAGAATTATGGTGGAAGATGTGGATGAGCCCCCCGTCTTCAGCAAACTGGCCTACATCCTGCAGATAAGAGAAGATGCTCAGATAAACACGACAATAGGCTCAGTCACAGCCCAAGATCCAGATGCTGCAAGGAATCCGGTCAAGTAAGCATACTCCTGGGAACCATCTCTTTCAGAAGCTTTAGCCGAATGCTATGCAAGTATCACCTGAAAGTTAGAAAATTAATCCTTTTTTTCAATGAGACACTTGTGTCTTCCTGAAAAACTACTCTAAACAGCATCTTTACTCTCCTTGCTCAAAATAAACATTTTTTTTAGCAGCAGTGTAAATTTTAAAAACACAAAATATTGGGGGTGGGGGTTTTCAAAATGATCTATAGGAGTTGACTACTTAACATGAAAATGGTACAAGGAAATACAACAGAATGGCCTGGAATTTTTCTTTAAGTAAAGCTTTAGATTTGTCAAAGAGTAGCATGGAGAGAGTTCTGTGACTTTTAATAAACAAGACACCAGGATGAGTCTGTTTCTCAAGTATATAAGAACCTATCATGTAACACTTAGAGGCAGAATTATGCTCCATTTGGATGCATAATTTTTTCTTTTTCAGACGTGGATAAAAATAGGAACAATTTCATGATATATGTTTGCAAAATCTGGGGAAATTAATAGAGCTGAATCCTAATTTATACTGTGTAAGCAAGTTCTATTTTCTCTATACATTCCTTATACCTTAGCTGTAAATCATGCTGCAAGAAAGTCTCATTGTTCTTTGAAACCCAGATGCTTTCGTATTCTAGAATTTTATCAGGAGAGCAACGGAGTCAACAACTTCGAGCTTTGAGTCAATAGCTTAGTTGACCAGATGAGAAAACTGCTAAATCAGAATATCATTCTAACAATTATCCCCTGAAAAAAAAAAAAAAGTAAGCAAGCTGACAAGCTAGAGAAACTCTTGCCAGTGAACCCACAGATAAATTCTGATCAGGACACCTGCCATATGCCAGGTATGTTCTAGGCTTTAGATACAACAGAGAACACTGTCAAGTCCTGATCTCATAAAGCTTACATTCTAATTGAGACAGATAGAAATAGACAAACAACAAATATGCAGTATATCAAGTAAAATACACTGTAAGCAGTATGATAAAATGGAAATGGAGGGTTTATATAGTGTGATCAGGCTTGCCCTTGGTAGGAAATCATTTGAGTAGGGATTTGATTGAAATGAAGGGATGAACCATGATGATGGAAGAACATTCCAAGAAGGGGGAAAAATGAGGGTAAGGTCTGATACCAGAGTTTACTTGGCATGAAGAAGGAGTAGCAAGGAGGCTTATAAGCTAGTAGAGGACAATGTGGGGAGTGGTTTGTAAGGCAGAAGGCAACAGGGAGGTATGGTAAATGGAGAGTGTGGGAGGCCCTACAGGGCCATTTGTAGGCCTTGGTAAAGACTGGATTCCATTCTGATTGAGTTAGGAAGCCACTGCAGAGCTTTGAATAGGAGTATGGCCCAACCTGAAACTACTCATTAAGAGGATCACACTGGCTGCCCCATGAAGAATATTATCGCAGTTGAAAGAGTCTGAGTTTCTAAGGCAATCATTTTCTAACTTTTCAGCTATGAGCTCTTGGTTCAAATGAAACCTGATGCAAGTGCCACATCTAAAACACAAAAATGCCTGGCTTACTCTCAGGAAATAGTTTTAAATCATTGGGAAAATAGACTGTTGTTATATCATTCTACTGGAATACCTGTAGACTACTTGAACTGGACCATGGTCAGCCCAAAGTAGCCACACGTAAGCTTCATGGATCAAGTGTTCTTCCACATACATTTAATATTATTAATAAGGAAAATTAATGACAGCCTATGCTTGCACAAGAAATAATCTTAAGTATTTTCACAATGATTCTTTCAGTTGGAGTTTGTCCTAAGTGTGTAAGAGAAAAATCTTAGCAAGTCAATGACAGGACCAATTTAATGGTGTTAATGCTGGAAGTTTATATAAATATGAGCTTTGTTACCTCTTTGATCAATCAACATGTTTTTAATTGATAATGTCTCCTGGGAATTTAGGCTGTGTTTTTAAGTCTATTTTTTTTTGGTCTATTTTATTTTTTATAATGAATACCATTTTAACCCACTGCACTATTTTATGTTTTATTAAAGGAAGTAGTTAACTTGTCAAACTGGGTTGGCTCTCAGCCACTTTTGAAGTTTCTTATGCCAGCCTTTTCTTGGTACATATGGATTTCAAATACAGAAATAGTTTTAAGATTAAAAATATAAATAAGAGGCCGCCTGGGTGGCTCAGTTGGCTAAGCAACTGTCTTCGGCTCAGGTCATGATCCTGGAGTCCTGAGATCGTGCCCCACATCAGGCTCCCTGCTCAGCAGGGAGTCTGCTTCTCCCTCTGACCCTCCCCTTTCTCATGCTCTCTCTCTCTCTCTCTCTCTCATTCACTCTCTCTCATTATCTCTCTTTCTCTCAAATAAGTAAATAAAATCTTTAAAAAATATATAAATAAGGGGGCACCTGGGTGTCTCAGTGGGTTAAGGCCTCTGCCTTCGGCTTGGGTCATGATCTCAGGGTCCTGGGATCGAGCCCCTGAGTCGGGCTCTCTGCTCAGCAGGGAGCCTGCTTCCTCCTCCTCTCTGCCTGCCTCTCTTCTACTTGTGATCTCTCTCTGTCAAATAAACAAATAAAATCTTAAATATATATATGTATATATATAAATATAAAAATATAAATAATATATAGATATATAAATGTATATTCCAGGGAGTACTTTTATAGGACAAAAGTGATTCTCATATTGGGAAAGTATATCCACACATAGTTTTTGGTTATCCAAGATGCAAATATTGAAAAACTAGGCATTAGACAATATGTTAGGTACATAATTAATACTAGAGAATTCTCCCCCCAAACACTGATTTATTGTTATGCAGACACAAATCTTTAATTATTTAATTTCATAAAATAATTTTCTTCCAGTAACTTTATCACAGATGCCCTTTGACTTCCATGGAAGAGTCTTATAAAATGTCACTCTGAATAGATATTATGAAAAATTTACATGCAAACATACTTCCTTTCCTGACCTACAAATCTCCCTGACTTGAGAAGATACATTAGAAGACAAATTATTGAATCACAGAATATAATAAATTTCTGGGATGGGGGGGAAGAGCTACCTGCAAAATAATCTGCTATAATCATGTTAAGATTGATTACTTTGTTCCTTATCTGTTAAGACTACAGTTAATGTGACTGGGCAGTAAATATAGCAGATGTGAACTGAAATTACTTTGGAAAGAAAAACAACAAATAGACAAGGCTTCGTGTGCAAACCATCTTTCCTAAACAACGTAGACATTTGAAATTTCCTATTAATTTTTAAATCTCCCAACTAAGGGAAAAACTCTACAATTTGGGTATTTTCTAAGTGGTTTTTCTCTAAAATCAAAAGCCACCTTCAACTAAAAATTCTGCACCCCATATTCTTTATTTAAAGACTTGATGGGAAATATGATTATTTGTAAAACTTAAAACTATAGCAGGAATAAAACAGACAAAGAACAAGAAAAGATTACTGCTGTCTAAATTGTAACAGCTTATAAAGGCAATAAGTAGCATATCTTAAACTTGACATTTTTCATGAGGGAAAAAAATATTTGTAGGTAATCGTTAAATTTCTTACAAAGTCTATGAATATTGAGATTTCCTTTTTGGGTAATTAGTTATGTGCTATAAATATTTATCATTCTCAAATTAAAAATGAAGGCAGGTGATCAAGTTCAATGCTGTTGCCTAAATTCTTAATAAACATTGATCCATGAAATAAATGGCAAAAATAATAGCTGTTTTATCTGTAGGAGATGAACCTTAATAATAAAATATTAGGTTTATATAAACTAAAATTAAAATTCTAACCTGACTTGAGATATGGATTTTGGTTTTGAGCTTCTTAATTTTCTCTTTAATATCAGGTTTAAGTAGACTACAATGATCAAATATCTATTTTACTTAGACCCTTGATAGATGACAAAAATATGTTTTAGTAAAATAAAATACATATTATAATTCACCAGTTATATTTTAAAGCAAAATAATCAATTGAAATAGAATCTTGAACATGGTACACTATTACAAGTTAATAACAAGAGCTTATTTTTCTTAGAGTATTCATAATAAGTCTACATGTGTATGACTAGTGGGTCATTTACTTAATTGTATTTCTACTGAGCCAACATTTTTAAATATTCCATCATGACATAAATTTTGAGACTCTAGCTGAAATGGGCAATTTTTCCTCCTCATGACCTTAACATATCAACTGTCTCCAGAATTTTCTCTTTAATGTCCCCTACATAAAACAGAGTCCACACATACTTTTCCCATATATAGCTATTCCAAAAACTAGTAATAATTGATAAAGATAATATTTCTCAAAATCTACCAGTCATCCTTCAATTTCAGTGTTGAAAACTCTGTCCTCCTTTGATTTCTAAGGTACCTCATGGTTGTCTTCGAATTTTCTGTACTCCTTAAATAGTTACATAGTTCCTACTCTGCTCTGGGCAGTGTGGGTCTCCATTTTCTCCATTTAAGTGATTCTGTCTTTAATATTTTTCTTCCTTCACTGGACCTTCTCTTCCTAGACAAGCGAACCGGAAATCTAAGTTGTCAATCTAGATCTTTCCCTTCCCAGAATTTCCTTAAGCACCTCAGCTTCAATATATCAAAATGGGAACTTGGGATCTTCCCCAAATCCTATTCTTTTCTTCTGTCAGTTTGTGACCGCACCAGCCAACCATTCTCCTTAATTCAGTCAGTGACTTAGATCAGAACATTTCCCTGCTTAAAATCCGCAGGTAGATTCACACTGCTCTTAGAACAAATCCCATCTCCTTGCCATGGCCAGCCCATCCTTCTACAGTCCAGACTCTGAATCTCTCCCCAACCTCATTTTCTGTCTCCCTTTACCCACCTCACAAACTGCAGCCACACTAGCCAATTTCTGCTTCGTTCTACATAACAATTTTTAAAATAAAGTGGATAACAGCAAACTAGACAATCATCCTACTCATGCACATGACCGCCTGTGTACCCATTAAAGTTTTAAGGTTCTAAAAATGTGAGTTAAAATGTGACAATTACTATACAAACTTGATACAAATTACATGTAAAAGAAACTTTACTGGTGATTCTCAAACTCATGCAACTTGTCTAATGGGTTTACCATTAGGACCTCAATTGCAAAGAATTAATTTCCCAGAATATTTTGTTTAATATTAAGTTATAGATATGCAAATATGTGCTACAAGTAGATAAATTCATATAACAGACATTCTGGGAATAGTTTTAGAATGTGAGAATAACAAATACAAAGAAAACCTTTCTTGCATTGTAAGGGGACGGGGGTAGCTACACTTGTGGTAAGCAAAGCATACGGGTAGACTTGTCAAATCATTATGCTGGACACTGAAACGAAGGTAACTGTGTGTCAACTATATTTCACTTTAAAAAGAAAAGAAAATCATTCTAAATTCTACTCTGCATTTTTAGGTATTCTGTTGATCGACACACAGATATGGACAGAATATTCAACATTGATTCTGGAAATGGCTCAATTTTTACATCGAAACTTCTTGACCGAGAAACGCTGCTGTGGCACAATATCACAGTGATAGCAACAGAGATCAGTAAGTCAAACTTCACACCGCAGCTGTCCCCAATTGATGGAGTGAGTGTCCCGGCAAGGGCTGGTGAAGCAAGGCTGAAATTCATCACCATGTACTGATATCCTACTCGATACATATTGAGGGAAAGAGCCCTGTAATGGTTTGCAGTAATGCTTCTTCTAGGCAGGTGTTAATTCATTCACAAATGCAGGGGCACCTGTGGATGATCCGTAGTTCAGAAACAATAAAATGAGAACGCATCTCTCAAGTGAGGTTGAATTGCTACATATTGGATTTGATTCCAAAAAGCTTTATCAATCAGAACATTATAGAAGCAGCTGAAAAACATGGGCTCATGGTTGGAATTGGGAGGGGAGGGGAAGGAAATCAAGTATATTAAAAAATGTAGGCATTACTTAGAAATCTTTCAGATATCTATCCTCCAGCTTTCTAAATAATTTCTATTTCAAAATCATTATAGGAGTAAGAGATATAAATTTTAGCTTTTCCACTGTACACCAAAGTGAGCAATCCAAACCACCAAGTAATCAATAAAATGTTTAGAGCGGATTTTTATGGAAGTCCCCATGAAATTGAAGGCAAAGAAAAACAGTGCCAAATGAATGCTTCAAATAAAATGATTATACACAGTGAAAATTGTGTAATATAAACACAATGTGTAGGCCTAAGTACATGAAAGAAAAAGTATTTTTAAAATAACACTTAAATGTTTAAAAATAGGCTTCCAAATTATAGCTCATTTTTTAGTTTTTGTTTTTGACTTTAAAAGTTCAAATATTTTTAGCTCAGTTGGGTATCTAGTGTGAAATATACCATATCTAATGGTGTATTACAGCAGTATTCTTTGTCAACCTAACTCATGAGATATGAAATGGCTGAAGAATATTGAGTAGAATAATAAATAACTAATATGGGCAAACTGAAGCATTGCTTTGCGATAGCGTTGAGAACTCCTAATTACAAATTTGTTAGGTAGGAGTTTGCTCTCCAGAATTTATGTGGAGGGACTAATGCAGATACCGATGACAGAGCATACTTAAAGCTTTAAAATTACAAAATTATTTTTCATACTGAAAAGGACCATTTTCTAAAGCCTCATGAAATTGTATGTTTTACTGAAGTAGTTATTTCATGTGTATTTTAAGCTTTGTGCCTAATTTTTTTTTAAGATTTAATGTTTCCGTGATATATTTGAAAGTATTAGTGATAAAGACCTTTTAAAACTTTATCTTCGGCAGCTCCAACTTTGGAAAACTAATGGCAGTGACATTTTAGATGCAAAGGAGCTTAAGAATCGTATTGTCTAAACTTCTTAACTGTCTTTGATGCAACAGAAGCCCAGAGCTTACATAAAACCAGCCCACTCCCATTCCGGGCCCTTGGCACTTGCTGTTCCCTTTATCTGGAGAGCCGGAAATACTCACATGGCTTAATTCTTCTCTTTATTCATGTCCCTGTCCAAATGGCATCTCATCAGATGAGACTGAGCGGTCATCCCACTCAAACTAGCACCTCCACCTCTCTCCATCCCTTTCCCTGTTCAATTTTCTCCGTAGCACTCACCATCTGATGCACTGCTTATGTGTTTTCAGTTTATCTGTCCCCATTAGAATAAAGCTCCAGGATGCAGGCTCTTTGTTATGCCCCCATGTGTCCCAGTCTCCTGAAGAGTGGCTGGCACGTATTAGAAATGAGATGCTCACTAAATGTTCAAGACATGAACAAACAGATTTATATAAGTGAAGCGAATGAGGAGCGCTGAGCTCAGAGATTCCAATGCCTGATTCTTAGACCAGGAATCCGTCTTCCACACTACCCAAAATACTCATTCACCTCCAGTCCTCCCTCCAACATGGACGCTGCCCTCTCATTATCTGGGATGAACAGCCTGGGCTTTGGCGTCAGATAGACCCAAGTTGAAGTCTGGGCTCTACTTCTTACTTACCACCTCTGTGAAGATGGACAAATTACCTAACCTATCTGTGCCTCGGTTTCCTCATCTCTATAGTAAGGGGTGATAACTGTATTTACCTCAGAAGTTTGTAAGAATTAAATAAGATAATAGGGCAAAGTGCTGAGCACTACATCTAGCTTGTACTCAGCACGAGAACTAAAGAACTAAGACCAAAATAACCATTGGTCTCCTTCATTCCACCCCCACCGAGCCCCACTCTTTCTTTTGTACAAATTTTCCCCATCTCCCTGCTTCTTTGGCTTCTCTTAAAATCTGCCTCTAACCTGCCTTTCCTGGATAGCTTTTCTTTATTTTGTGTGACTCTGGGGTTTGCTATCCAGTTGTACTCTGTCCATACAAGTAGATTTTTCTTGTAGGTATGTCTAGCAGGTGTATTCAACTCCACAACTACCAATCTAATTCTTTTGGTGATTAAGTTGGCACATAATGCCCTGTGGTACTTAGAGCAGCCTCGGGCAATCTGTGTATCAATGAGAAAGGAGTGAGTGACCGTTGTCTAAAGGGGACTGGCGATCGATACACAAATGCCTATTTCTTTCTTTTTGGCATGTTGCAGATAACCCAAAGCAAAGCAGCCGAGTCCCTCTATATATCAAAGTTCTAGATGTCAATGACAATGCCCCAGAATTTGCTGAATTCTATGAAACCTTTGTCTGCGAAAAAGCAAAAGCAGATCAGGTGAGTTTCATAAAAAAGCAAATTAATTCAGTCAGATTAATTTAGATCTTCTAATACACAGAGCTGAGGGCGAGTTTTGAATTATCTATGAAGTAAATGCTAACAAAATTAATACTATAAATAAAAAGCAGAATGAATGTTTAACTTGCATAAGAGAACAAACAATTTTTAAGAACTGGAAGTTCATCACTCTCAGAGACTGATGCTGATTCAAATCAGTCTTAAGTTTTCATTAAAATAGATTAGTCACAGCTTTATTGGAAAAATCTTAATTGGTGAGCATACTTTTAATTACCATATATACTGGAGAGCAATAACGAGAACATATTTTACAATTGTCTATAACTCATAGTTTCACTAATTTATATCGCCCATCTCTACAACTAATCCAAATTCGTGAATGTTTTCCTGTTTTACACATTTGTCCCCACCTGAGATAGGTCTTTTCTGCCAGTGATATAAAAATTATGTTACAGTTTGTCAAAATAGAAGTGCACTGCTAAAATTCATGTTAAAGCAGGAAGCTGACGGTGTTTTTTGCACAAACTTTCTTTTTAGCTTTTAGGCAAGTCGATGGCCTATGTATATATCATGATTGCACTTCTGAACAGGCTCTGTCCAAAGAGGGCCTGAATTTGTTTTTAGTTGAAATGTTGTCATAGAGCTTTGTGGTCTTTTATAGCTTTGTATCACTCTAGGGCAGTGATTCCCAACCCATATGATTTTGCCCCCAGGGAACAGGTGGCACTGTTTGGGGACATTTTTGGTTGTCAACAAGAGTAGGGTGCTACTGGTGTGTAGTGAGAGGAGGCCAGGCTTGCTGAGAAATATCCTACAGTGCCCGGGACAGCCCCACAACAAAGTAGTATTCCCGCCTCTATTTCCAACCCATCAGTTCCTCGCATAAAGGGGATTCATTGTAAATTTTCTAGAGGCTATTGTTTTTAAATTCAAATTAGAAATCACATAGTCAAGCAATTTACTGCAAAACTGTAAGGAACACTTTTGAGTTAGCTGAACTTCAAAGCAGCTTTATGGTTTTGATTTTAGTTGATTCAGACCCTACGAGCCATTGACAAAGATGACCCTTACAGCGGGCACCAATTCTCGTTCTCTCTGGCCCCTGAAGCAGCCAGTGGCTCAAACTTTACCATTCAAGACAACAAAGGTAAATGCGCCCAAGTTATCTTCTCTATGTGTTAGTGTCTTTCTCTCTGTCTATCAGCATCACAATTGTTCCAGTCCACGATGTGGCAGGCACATGACATTCACCACTTTGCTTTCCTGTTGCAGATAACACGGCAGGAATCTTAACTCGGAAGAATGGCTATAACAGACACGAGATGAGCACCTATCTCCTGCCAGTGGTGATTTCTGACAACGACTACCCAGTCCAAAGCAGCACTGGGACCGTGACTGTCCGGGTCTGTGCATGTGACCACCACGGGAACATGCAGTCATGCCACGCGGAGGCCCTCGTGCACCCCACGGGCCTGAGCACGGGGGCCCTGATCGCCATCCTTCTATGCATCGTGACCCTACTAGGTAAACTGCTTCTCCCTGCATCCTATGTCCCCAAGCTGAGGGGCCCACACTGTTACTGTGACACCCTAGACTTATCCGCCTCCCCCAGTAAGGCATATAGCCTGATCTAGGTGAGTAGAGTTATATGCTGAGAATCTGTGTTGTTCAACCATGAACAAGTTTTTGCTTGAAAGTAGCTCTGGAGAATGAACAGATGTGAAACTTGCCCATGTCTTCACCTACCCAGGGAATACCACCCAATATTCACCTACCCAGGGAACTCCACCCAAAGAATCTATCAGACAGGGAATGAATCCCAGGGGACTGGAGGGCACCCTCAATATGCTCTTTTCATTTCATTTGTTGTCTCCTGTTTAACCTGGCCAGCATTGTTAAATTTTAAAGAGAGAAAGTCATCCAGCATGGAGAGTGTGCTGATGACCCTCTCTATGAAGGTAAAGTTTAAAGATCGATGGGAAAAGCGGAAGGAGAAATGTGATGACTTTTTCTCTCCCATACAGGGAAACAAAAAGCAATTAAGTTTTCTTCCACCCAGCTAACTTGCTTTGGTCTACCCATTTGAATCACTACCTTCTTAGCCTGCTCCCCAACTGCCACATACACAACGTCTATTATTTCTCAGACTCGTAATAATAAACAACTTCTGTGACTGAGGAAATAAATCTGGGACCCAAAAGAAATGAATGCAATCAAGGTGAAAATCAAGATCCAGCAATGATTCAAATGAAATTTTTATCCTCAACCCATGAATTAAGCACACAGGTTGAGCTCAAAAATGCTCAACAGACCGCTGAGTGTTGTGAACTAAGAAATCAAATGTTAGTTCATTCAGTCCTTCCAAAAATCAAAGTAAGCTTTTGCTACACAAGTGGAAGAAAGGTAAGAAGTGAAACGCCAACCTAGCTTGCACAGGCGGGACAACTCTTTTTAAAAATGACAATATAGCATTGAGAAGAATAAAGAGTAAAAGACCTACATTTTTCCAAGAGGAGAATGCCTAGGGATCCCTGCTTAAGAGCTGCACATTCCACATCAATTTTGCTAATTATAACAGAAGTCTTGAAAACTTAACTACAGAACTGTGATTCTCTTTGTCAACGAAGATTTGGGGAAAGTATTTTAAGATATGAGGATAAATAAAAGCTGACAGTATGCAAAGACAAATCAGTGTTTCTAATGGTGTGAGTCTGTAAAAATTGTTTTGGAAGAGAAGGATATGAATATTCTTTTTGATTTGTTGGGGGGAGGTTACTTTTAGAAGGGCTGAATTGGCAGGGCTGTAGTCAGGGAGAATTCCATGGACTCTTCTGTGGTCCATAGAAGGAGAGCTGACTCACACCTCAAACAGGTGATTCTTCCTCTCCTTCATCATCTACCCATTTTCTCTTCCCCGCCCCCCACCTCACCGGCTTTTCTCCTCCTCACCAACTCCCTTTATCCTCTCTTCATCATTTCCTTCCTCCAGTAAATTCACTGTTTCCTCATTGCTCTTAACTTGTCTCTCTGCTCCCTACATCTGGTCTAGTCTCTTTGGAATTCCATACCTAATAAAAAAAAAAGGAACTCAATGGGAATGACCCTCTACTAGGCTAACACCAGTGCAGGCTACACACTGGCCAAGATGCTTCACAACTGTTCTTCTCCTTTAACCCTCAGAACTACCCGGTATATATTTATCTGCATCTCAAATAAGAAAACCAAGGCTCTAAGAAGTGCAGCCTGTAGCCACATCACACAGCGAATAGGTGGTAGAACAGAGTTCCAGACTCGGGTCTTCTCCGCCTGAGCCCTGGTGCTTCCACACCGCAGTCTGCTCTCTTTGTGAGCTCAGAGAAGGCAGGGCAAGGTCCAGGCTGAAAGAGAGCCCGAACTGAAAATGAGACAAAGAAGGTGGAGGCAAACAGATTTCGTAAGAGACGGAAAAGCCACACCAATGTGGGAGGAAATCTGCCATCAATAAAGTGGATCCTGTGGCATCTCTTGTTTTATTTACAAAAATAAAACCACAGTGAAAACAACTACGACATCTCGTGTCTCCATGGTGCTTTAAAGTCTACAGAACTCACACATTGATGAACTCATTCCTGATGACAACACTGGGCACTGTATTATTGCCTCTCTTTCACAGAAAGAAACAGATTTAAAGGGGTCAAATCCTTTAAGCAAGTCTAGGCAGGCTGATTTCAAATGCCTTGCTACCTTCTAGCTTTACGATGGGATTTGAGCACAAATTGGTCCAAGCATTGCCCCACCCCAAATCTCACTGCTGTCCTCTGGCCTCAGGGGGTAGAGAAAAGAGAAGAGGTCAGTTACTAGAAAGAAAGCTATTACTCCCTCAGAATGTAAGTTTTTTTGTTCCACGTGCTTAGAACTCACATCTTTAGTTGATAAAAGTTAGCTGTGAGAAAGATCTACCTTCTAGAATTTCTGTTCAGATGTACACTGGGCCAAAAAGAAAAGATACAGGCAGTTGTAGCTGTAGGAGAAATTAGGCAGTGAATAAATGCCTTTAAATTACCCAGTGTGCCCTCTCTTCTAGGTACTGCACTTTCGAGTGTGCAAAGGACCAAAACAAAAAAATACAGATCACTTAAACTGGGGCGGAATTAGGTAGTGATAAACGCCCGCTATCTTGCCTTAAATGGTGGCGGGACCGTTGTACATAAGGGTTGAATGCTTTGGGACACATTCGTCTTGATTCTATTCGCTATCCCCAGAGGCCATCCTTAGTTACAATCCTCTGTTTTGCAAATCCTTATCATTGGTCACACTGGAATCCGGCAGAAAGGGTAGATGATGAGCATCCCCCTGCCCAGAGCCCTGCACCTCAGGGTAAAGTGAGGATGTACAGAAGCCTCCAGGCCCCACATGACATGGCCTTTCCCCATTCCCTTCCTGTCGGGGTGGGGGGTTGGGTGGCTCCCTCAGGTCCAGCTGTAGGGTCTCCTGGCTGTTTGTCAAACACTCCAAGCACCCTACCATCCCAGCGCCCTTCTTCCAGCTCTGTCCTCTTCACCCGACAGCTCCTTGGATAACTCCCCACCCCTTTGCTGCAATGGCACTTCCTCAATGAGGCAATCTCCTAAAACGCATAAGCAGCCTCTCCTACACACACAGAAGTGCCCTTCACCCTCCTCCTCTGCTCTGTTTTGGCTTACACTGTACATATCACCTTCTAATAATTTCTAATAATTGGGTCTCCATCCACCACCGCCACCACCACTCCTGCCCACCTTCTGATGAATGTTTTCCACTGAGAGTGCCTGGAACGGTACCTGGCACAGAGTAGGCACTACACATTTAGTGAATGAATAAATATAGGAACGCCCTGAATGGCCGGCACAAATGAGGCATGAGGATGCTCTTTGGCAGCAAGAGAAAATGTGTACGATTATACAACCACGCACTTGAAACAGCAATATTGGATAGCCTTCCAAAGTAGTCTATAATCCAAATGTGCTTGGCGATTAAAAGTGTTGGCTTTTTAGACTGACCCGGATTTGAGTTGTTTGTATAGTGTAACATCTCTAAATCTCAATTTCCTCTATGAAAAATGGTTACTATATTATATAATACATATAATACATATATATATTATAAAATGATGGTACCTACATTGTAAGGCTGCTGTGATACTTAAATGAGATTCAGTATGTAAAGCACTTAACACAGTGATTGGCATAAAGAACCCTCTCAATAGATAACCGATTATTATTAATACTATTAACATCCAAAATTATAAAATATAGATATCTGGGTATGCATATATCCATCATTATATAGGTAGATATACATAGCCACCCAAAGTTATTGTTCTGTAATTCTTACTACAATATTTCAATTTTTTATGGCTCCTAAAATCTGGACCACGTTATGGATGAGAAAATACACACACATTACCAGTACTTCCTGTAGTAAACACCCCTAGACCAACCCAGTTTAACAACGCATTTTCTGCTCCGGATGGCGGTTTCTTCTCTAAGCTGTCTCTGTGTTTTTAGTTTCCCACTCTTGTGTCCATTCATAGATGTGTCTCTCTACGGGTAGCCAGCTGTGTTCGACCCAGCTAGCTGTGAAGAAACATCAGGAGCTATTTAAGCACAAGTCTTGCTTTGCCTCTCATTTGAGTTAGGAGGAAAAACCCAAAGAACGAACATTCCTGGCAACAAACTTAGGAACTATGAACCTTTGAAAGATTTTTTTTTTCACGTTCCCTCTTAAATGTGTTTATTTGGTTTAGCTCAAACAGAAATAAGCGGGTGCGTGTCTTATAACCTGTCCCCTCTCAAAGGGGCTGAAGTCCAGAATGGTTTCCTGAATTGTATCTGGGTCTCTCCAGGTATTATCTGTAATCCTCCTCCTTCTATGTAGAAGGATGTAGACATTCACATCTCTGCTTTGGGTTTTAAACGAATTTTACACTTCTCTCAGGGAAAAAAAGAAGAAGAAGACAAGAAGAAGAAGGCATAGTGCAAAAGTTATTTTAGCTGCAGAGTTATGGAAAGCTTCAACACATCCCGAAGGTGCCAGCCTTGTGCTTATAAGCAGTTTCAGAGCATTTTAGGTGTTCAGCATAATTTGCACTCTGATTGCCGCACTCTCGCTGTTCGAGCTTTTTTATATTATTTTTTTATTTTTTCCTTACCTTGAAAACTAGCTTGCCGTTTCAAAGCAAAAGAGAAGTACTGGCAAAATATGAAGGTGTTTTATCCTCTACTTAAATCGTAACTCTCTTTCAAATATTTACTCCGTTTGGGGAGTAAATATTGGGGCGGGGTGGGGGGGGGGTCTGGTTTGATCATGCGTGGAGGCCAGCCCAGCCTCAAAGCAATAAAAGTGGAGTCTGCAGTTTCCTAGAGAAGTTTTCAAACTTTACGTTGGAGCACAGTGTTTCTTGCTGACATTAATTGGGCGGCGAATTAACTTTCCCTTCCCCGTTCTGCTTTGTTTCTGCTTGCAGTGACAGTGGTGTTGTTTGCAGCTTTGAGGCGGCAGCGGAAGAAAGAACCTTTGATCATATCCAAAGAGGACATCAGAGACAACATTGTCAGTTACAACGACGAAGGTGGTGGAGAGGAGGACACCCAGGCCTTTGATATCGGCACCCTGCGGAATCCCGAAGCCATAGAGGACAGCAAATTACGCAGGGACATCGTGCCCGAGGCCCTTTTTCTACCCCGACGGACTCCAGCAGCTCGCGACAACACCGACGTCCGGGATTTCATTAACCAAAGGTTGAAGGAGAATGACACGGACCCCACCGCCCCGCCCTACGACTCCTTGGCCACCTACGCCTACGAGGGCACCGGCTCAGTGGCCGATTCGCTGAGCTCGCTGGAGTCGGTGACCACGGATGGAGACCAAGACTACGACTACCTTAGTGACTGGGGCCCCCGGTTCAAAAAGCTCGCGGACATGTATGGAGGCGTGGACAGTGACAAAGACTCCTAATGCGTTGCCTTTTTCATTTTCCAGTATGACCCCGAAACTAGGTCAAGTGGCTCTTTCTTTCTACTTTATCCGCCGCTCCGTGAAGGGTTCTCTGTCCTACCCGTTCCAAACGCCGATGGCTGCCGTCCGTGTGGATCCAACGTTAGAGACTTTTTTCTAGTACACTTTTATGAGCTTCCAAGAGGCAAATGTTTATTTTTTAGCGCATCCAGTTAACCCCGTCAGTCCGCCCAACGGGCCCCGTGCTGGAGGAGAGCGCCAGGAGCGGTATCTTCCCTCGCTCTCTTAGGGCAGGCAAGTCGGGAACCTGCTCAGTTTCCCCGCCATTGACTCAGGTCAGCTGGCTGCTCTGGCTGTGCATTTCACATGTTAATGGGATGACGGACTGTGCTTTAATGATAAAAAATACAGTTTTAGTAAGAGAAAGGAGGGAGGCACCACTGTGAGGTTGGCCCTGGTATACCAGCTCCCGAGGAGATAATGAACTATATATATGGGTGTGTCGCAAAGAATTCAAAATGGCATTTGCCCGTCCTCTTTGTTCTTTAAGAACTTTATCTGGCACCGATAACTATTCAAAACATCAAATCCACCAACGTTTTAAGATTCGTGTTCCTCTTTTGGACTAGAAGCAAATTAAATGGTAACATTCAAAAACAACAAACAAACAAAATGTAGTAATACCTCATTCCTTGCCACTAACTCATAATCTGTTATATATTAAACCTGCAAAAGTTTGCCCTTGTACCATATAAAGAGAAAGGGAAAGTAGCTAATGATGTTAACAAAGGAAATACTTAACATATTTTAAAGTTCGGGCCATCAAATGTACCACAGATCACTTAAAATTATCTCAACCATCGGTAGGCTAATTACAAATAAGTCTAATTGTTTAAAATTCTTGAAGGAACTTTTCTGAGACAAATTTTAACTCCTTGTCTGTAGTTGTTGTCAGTATTATTCTAATATACTTGAAAATAGCAGCGTGAAGTACAATAATTCATATTCTTCAGATACTTCGTAAACAATTAAGTTGCATTAGTAAAGATAGATTAAATAAAACTCAAATCCCGCCCTCAGAGTTTAATGGGGAAATGAGAGCCAGCTACACTTGAACTTGAAACCCTGTCCTTCACATCTGGAAACATCTATATATTTATATGACATGATAGATATAGACATATTGTTGAGGTCATAGTAAAAAACTACATAGTACATGTTTGGAAGATGCTTACAAAGGGAAAATTTTAATTCCCTTCAATAAGAGTGTTTAAGATTGTATTAAAATGATAGTTCACTTTCAAGAGCATTAATATTTTTTCATTGTTTTTAACTTTGTTGCTATGGCAACTGTGCCATCCTTGTCTTTGAACTAATGATAAAGTAATGGTCTCAAACTACAACAGAAAAGTAATGTACAATCCATCCAATCTATTATTTCTCTAATTATGCAATTAGCATCAAAGTTATTATCCAGAGGACCCAACTGAACTGAACTAATCCTTTTGGCAGGTTCAAATCATTTATTTCATATGGCGGTTCTAATGATTTGTATCATTAGAATCTTACATTGTGCAGTCATCAAAAATTTCCAAAGTACTGTAATGAAAACATCGTTGTTTTGAAAACTTAAAAAAAAAGCAAACCCAGGCTCTGTGTGTGTATATATATACATATATATATATATATAAATATATATTATGTACTTAAGAATATGCTGACTTCAAGTATTAGTCTTAGGGATTTATTTTCAATTAATGTTAATTTTCTACAGATAATCTTAATGTTATTTCTATTTGGGGATACTGTCGTATCAGTACATACTTTCTATTTGGAAACATACAGTTAAGTTTTAAATAGGTGTTATTACCCAGGAAGTAAAGACGGCACCTTTAAAATAAGAGAAAGGTAGTCTTTGGGTTACCCAATTAGAGTGAAAAAGTTTTATATCCATATTCTACCTTGTGTTTCCTGAATGGTTTCCCATTTTGTAATGGGCTTCCCTGTGTACTAACAAGTATTTCATGTTTTCAGGGTTTTCTTTTGTTAGTTCTTCACACACACACACACACACACACACACACAGGAATGCAAACAAAATACTACAGGAGGGTTTCACTATAATGAATATCATAGTCACAGTTAAGTGTTGAAAAAAGATAGCTTAGTAAAGTTAATTGGTAAGAACTAGTTATTTATAGCAATAGAACACCACCTTAATCACATGACTTACTGTAAAATTAAAGAGCTCTCTGTCCTTATGTTTCATGTCATGTAATAAATTGTATCAAGAAAGATAGTCCTGTAAAAAGAAAGATATCATCAGAAGTCTTCCTTTTGAACTTTTGGGTTAATTGGAATGTCTGAGGGTCGACACTAGCAACTTTCAATGTTTAAGGGTAAGGTTTTTCTCTCCTCATAAGAGAAAGTAAGTAGTTCTGTAGAGGAATATTTGAGATATAATTGGCAGGGTATATTGTCCCACCTCGAAGATGGTACAGTGAGCCAAGAACAAGTTAATATTACTAAATATTGAAATAACTGCTTAATCTCTTACCACAAAACCTGAAGATGAATTGAATCCCTAAGAAATTGGATACTTTAAGACTAGAGCTGAATATTTAGTACTAGGGTCCTGTAAGTATTTTACTACAATTAATTTACTACCATTAATACTCTCTGATGTCATGGAAATAATGAGAGCCGTATTTCCATAATGCCGTGTGGGTCTCACTTCCTTCCCACCAAGATATGGCATCAAGGACCCTAGCCAACATGAATGATTACTGGAGAAAAAAATTAGTTTTCAGCTCAGTTTTCACAAAGTCTCTGTCCTGATATTAGATGTTAATGACAGGAAGGATGGAAGGAAAATGGGAAGAGGTAAAATTTAATATTTCGTTCAGTCACTATGAAACTAAAATTCCTTAATTATAAGCAGATCACTTTTGCGGATTGCTTCAAGGACTTTGAGGCCCTTCTGAAATGTTTCTCCCCTCCATTCAAAGAGGAGAGTTTCTTCAAGCCACTAAGATGTTCCCTAAAATAAGCTGGGATTTTTAAAATGTTGAAACTATCGTATATAAGTTGACAATCCCTTCACTTCCTAGCTACTTTCTGCTGAAAGGCATACATATTGTTTGTCTCCAAATAAAAAATGAAATCAAATGGGAGAGAAGAAAATATGGTTCCATGGAACCATAAGGCAGGGCCTGCTCTGGGCACAATAAATAAATGTTGTTGGTTTTTTTTTAATTTTTTACAGAGTTTTCTTAGCTTTACAGTTTAATTGCATAAAGGGAGTTTCAGATACAAATGGACTCCTTTTTCAAATGAAACAAAACCTGGCAATTCAATTTTAACTCATTAAAAAAAAAAAAAAATTCTGGCTTAGTTGTTCATTTTGAGCTCCAAACAAAGTTGTGCAAAAAATCTCTTAAAAGTTGAATCTCTATCTTAGAAAAATCCGAATTAACTTTAGAAAGTTTCCATTACTTTCATTTCTAAGTACATGAATATTAGATGTCCTGATTTGCTGAGCAAAACCTCCCATCAAATGCTTTGCCTTCAAATGGGTATTTGTTTCATCAGAGATAATAATGTATATATGTATGTACAAACCATGAATTAAGAATTCCTCAGTTCTACATACTTGAGGACCATAAAATTATGCAGCTGAAGGGGAAGAACAGAGTTGATTCTTGGGCACAAACTAAGTATTTAAATCAGGCACTCCTAAATTCATTTTCCCCAGGAACCAAACTACCAAATCAATTCTCTTACCCTAGCCACTACTTTTAAAGCAATATAATTCCTTTGGAAGAACGCTCTAGAAAGTCATGACCACCCCCCTGCCCCCACCACTATTTTGAAAGGTGTCCTCTAAAATGGATCATTTTAGTGTCATTTTTTTTTTATGATTTCATCTGCATGAAATATTTTTTGAACTGTGCCAGGGGATTAAACAGTCAAGAATTTACATGTAACACTAAAACCCAGCCCCCTCTATCAGATTACAAGAGTGGAAAGATTAGGACTTAGTGTATGGATCTTCAAGAAGATGAACTATTTTCTAAGATCTGACAAGCAGCTTTCTTTTCCAGAGAATACAGAATTACAGTATGGTCTCCTTAAAAGCTCAGTGACTATTACGCTTGCAGCATTTTTAATCTCCCTTTGGCATCTATGGAATAGTTTTCTAAAGGGGCAGTTCTCGACCAAAAAACATCAGACCCTGACCCTATTTAGTGTGCAGAGGAATACCCTCTTAGAAAGGAAATACATTGACTCACACACTTGTTAAAAGTTAATAAAGAGATAGCTCATTTTTAAAGCCAGAAGTTTATGGTCTCTGCATCGTCAATTTAATTTAAGCATTGCTGAGACAATCTTTAATCTACTCCCCATTTTGTAATACCTTATTTATGATGCATTTTCATTTTTTAATTTGGGGGGGAACGTTACCGACAAAGCCAGCAGATGAAAGTGCCAAAAGGAGGTCAAATGGAAACAAAGCCTATTACCCACTGTATTTCAGACAGGACCGAGGCACTTAGCCTGAGAGCCACTGGGTTATTAGATTAATTTCAAAAGAGCTTTTACAAGTTGCTTAATTCCATTTTTTTTAAAACCCATGGACCACAAACTCAAATTTCTCTTCAAATGGGGTTAATTTGACAAATGAGGCATGGACCCAGCGTTGTGGAAAAAGCATTCCGCTATAATGAGATCCTGGTCTTTCTTGCGAGACTATGTTATTTATGTAAATATGTCTAGAGGCACCTTCTATAAGCTTTTAGTTTTCTATGATCTATTAGTTTAGCGTTTATTAAGGAATCAAATGTATAGAACTGCTAAGGCGTTCAGGGAGAATGCTGTGTAGCAAACCAACCGATCCACTCGGAAGAAATGGAGGAACGCTTCAAAACCACCGTATTGTTTTGTTTGTGATTCTTTTCATGGCTTTGAAAGTAAACTGCGTTAAGAATAGGCCTTATAATAAATGCTACGTGCGTCTTCAGCAGTACCAAGCTAAGGCAATTTGGCATTCTCCTACTGTGATTTGTGATTTTTAAACCCAGAAAATAAAAGCTTTTTGGTATTGATTGTTTTTAATTAAAAATACCCGCAAGTATAAATTGAAGCTGATGCCACCCTGGGAGATTTCCTGGCTGTAACGCTCAGTCACAGGGTTTTTCTCACTCTCGCCCGTATCTCTGGCGATGAGAACACCTGATAGAAACAACCACTGCTCAGCTCTCATCAACATTTCTAGTCGGGGAGATTTTCCTAACTTCACAGTTCACATGAGAAAGTTTCCTGTATTCGAAGGAGAGGTAAGACAATTACCTTACAGCTCAGTGTGGCTGGGCCCTTTGTGGTAGTCAAATGGCAAAGACGTGCTCCTTGAAATGGCTTCTTTTCTTTTCCTTTGTTTTCTTAGACGTATACATTTGAAAAGAATGCAATTTAAAAAGTGATTTCTCACAAAGAGTAAATATGCCTTTTGCAAATCAATTTTTGTAACAAGTTATTTATATGATATTACTTAATAAACTGTTTTTTTCTAACTCGTTTTTTTTTCAATTCTCTCGAACTATTGTTTTTAATAGAGATTTCCCCCAAAAATGTACATGCTGATACACACTTTATCTTTCCAAATCTGCTGTTTGAACCTCTCAAATAGCTAACTAAAGCCAACTTGTTATACAATAATTAGCTTGTAAACAATAGTTTCTCCCAGCCAGCAGTATACATCATTGGTGCTGCCCTGCAGACTTCTTACTGCTGGGGCATCAAGAATTTTACTGTTATTTATGGAATTGCTGTATTAAGAAGAAAGCTGTTTTTCCTCATGGTAATTGCTTTAGATAAAAAAAGACAGCTCTATATTTTTGCCCACCCCAAATCTCCATCCTTTATTTCACTCCCATAGAAAAAAATGTCTGTGGATCACTGATTTAAAAAAGAAAAAGAAAAAGCAAGAGCCAGACCAGAGGGAAATAAGGATAAAATCCTTCCAGTATCCTGATACTATGAGTAAATAAAATGTTTTTAGCATATTCAGAGCTGTAATATTTCATATGCTTGTTCTCTTTGAAGCTGCCTCCTATTTCTACAGAGACTGTTTCATAATTTTTTAACCGAGAGAATTCATAGCTTTGCAAAGAAGATGTTTCATTTATTCACTCATTTGTTCAGCAGTGGGCAATCCAATGTGTGCCATGAAATATTTGACAGTAAGCCAAATAGATATATTTTCCCTTCTCTCCAGAAGCTCATGGTCCAGGAGGAAGGGCTAGCTGTAGTGTCCCCCCGAAGGTGGCGGGGAGATGCCATCAGAAAGATAGAGATGCCAGATTTCATAGGAAGGAGAAACTGTTTTTGCCGGGTGGAGGAAGATGTGGGAGGTGTAGGAATTTGTAAGACTGAGATAAAGGGAGATAAGAAATCAAAAAGAGGGTACCTGGGTAGCTCAGTGGGTTAAAGCCTCTGACTTCTGCTCAGGTCATGATCTCAGGTTCCTGGGATCGAGCCCCACATAGGGCTCTCTGCTCGGTAGGGAGCCTGCTTCCTGCCCCCCACCCCGCCTGCCTCTCTGCCTACTTGTGGTCTCTCTCTCTCTATCAAATAAATAAATAAAATTTAAAAAAAAAAAAGAACTCAAAAAGAAAAGCAGGCGAAAGAAAGAAGCGAGAGGGATGTTTAAGCAATGCCCCTCATCTCAACAGAGGTTCCCGAAAGAAGACTACACTTGGAAAAGTCGCACGTACCGGAACACAGAGGGTCACTAATACCACAGCAGCCAATTTGTGTTGTTTTTTTGTGGGGTTTAAAGTTAACTTGGTGGGAACCAGAAACCCATGGGAAGGAATGATGGTATTGAAATACGTGTTTTTTGAAGGATCTATCCATCGCACAGTAGTATGCATGGTGTGCTAGAGCTAAAGCCCTCTCCTGTGCCTCCAGCTCTTCATGACCCCAAGGCAAGCAGAGTTAGGAGGATCTAAGACACTTCCCTGACCTAATGATAGCACAGGCCAGGAAGGGCAATGTGCTGTCTCGAGGACCCAGTTCAGGAAGCAGGTTCCTGTATATGTTTAAATAGGCTAAGTCGTTTCCCATCACCAAAACACACCACTTCCTGTAGCAGTTAGTAGTAGTAGGTAATAGGGTAATTCACTCTAGCTGCTGCAACAAACAAAACCCAAAATCTCCACAAAATTTGTCTCACTCTTATGGAGCTCAGGGTGGTCATGAGCTTTTCTCCTTGTACCTATGCCATTTGGAGAACCCTGCCTCTAAGGTTTAACGTGGCAAGGGAGGAGAGTTTGCTGGATTATCATACGAGATGTTTCTAAGGGGACAGGGCCTACTCATGGCTTATACCACTTCTACTCACATCTCATTGGCCAGAACTTGGTCACATGGCCCCACACTAACTGGACAGAGGCTGGGAAATGAAGACAGACAAACACACGTGTATTTGGTGATACACTCTGGTGAGTGTCACTTACATGGAAGATATACATCATACATATCTGCCCCTTGTAGATTCAGTCTCTGTCAATCTTGCAATATTATTCCCAAATCCCGCCAGTTTTGGTCATCATTATAAGCCACATCTCATAATAATCATGAGGTTGTTATCAAAAGAGCAAGTAGGAAACCATCCACAAATTCAACCTTTAACTGGAAAACCCCCTTAAAAGCGGTTTGTCTACCATCCTCGATCTCAGCCCATGGCAGATACTCCTAATCAACTGACTCACAGATCTCCCAGATATAGCCTTAGAACCCGTAATAGGAATGCCCCACCGGTCATCAACAATAGAATAATATTGACCCATTTGCTCTCCTAAACCTAAGAGATTAAGTTCTCCGGTGAAAGACTAGTTTTCTTTCATTATAGGTTTTGTTGACTACCCACCACTGACGTTTGGGAAGAACACTCCAATCCTGAGGTTGTCAAAAATTTGGAATAATTAAGGAAGCTGAAAGGCTCAGCCTGCCATTATAATTAGTCCACATCTTTATTTCATAAATCTGAACCAACAAGCATGTGTCTCTTTGTTTGAACAGTTCAGATATTAATTTCAGCTTGGAAGATGCATCTCCCTTCAGTGATACTCTGGAACTTCTGCATTCATTCTGAAAAAATCATTTGCAAACCTATGAAGGGCCAGGCACAAATCAAGGTGATAGGGATACAGGGGTAAAAAGGCAGTTATCCTCCCTGCTCCGTACATACCCCATCTCTCAAGGACTGCCTCGATTTAATCTCCCATTATTAATCTTAGTTTGCCTGACTAAACATTTTGTACTGAATGACGCCCTGGTTCTTTAGATCACTTTCCTAGGTCTCATATTCCTGAATTCAATACTTTTCTAAATATGCTATGAATAGATATGGCTCTTTAAAAGAAGTAGATTGTCTCCTACTTCTGTCTGTAATATACTTATTCCTTTTTTTAAATGTCTCTCTTGACATATTAGATCATCTTTATTGCTTCCTGAGCCATTTGGTCTCAAAAACTAAACTTTTAACGGCAAATATGTCTTGTTTGCACATTGGTAAGAAAATGTCTCCTTATAGTCAGGAAAGGATAGGTTTTATTAAAGCTTTTAACTTTGCTTAGCTGCCTGATAATAATGCTTTACTGTTATATAGCACTTCAGAAATAACTGTTATATATATGACTTAATATAACTCTCACAAAAGCCCGGCACAATAGGCTGTATCGTTCCCATTACACAAACAAACAAAGTGGGGTCATCTGTCCTGAGGTCCCATCACAGGAATTAGAATTAAAATCACTTTTTCAACCCGGGCTCTGCAAGCCTGCCACTGAACCCTACATTTTCCTCTTTGTGTACATGGTCCAATCCATCCGTTTGAGAGAAATATTTATTGGGAGGAAAAAGGAATCTTTTTCCTTTACACAAATTCAGATGAGGTTCGATTCTGGTGATGGCTGTAGCCTCAAAGGCCTTCCTATCTATAAGATCAATCCAAATGCTCTGTGAAGAATAAAAAAAGCCTGAGAAGCAAAAATTGTGCCTATTGACCCCAATTTATCCAACTGATTTCCAGTGTAAAATTAGAAGTGTCCCCAAAGAAAAGTGTTCCCAAGAAATGGAAAATTCCACTCAAGACAGCAAGAGCTATAGTTCTTTATGTGATACTAATCTTGACAATATCGGTATTTCAGACATGAAATTGTAGTAAGCCCTCTGTAAGGGAGCACTGCCCTGCGACAGGGCAGGGAGAAGGCCGGGAAGGAGGACTTCCTGTCGCTCCTTAAGCAATTCAGATTCCATAACTAAAGCAGGAGCTGAGGAGGAAGGAGGGGGCCTTGCTCTGCCCGCAAGCACCCATTAAATCCTGGTACCCTCCCCAGTAACATGGTGTCTTCTGTGACACCATCTCGGGAGATAACCCAGCTGCCCAGAGGTGGTGTCTGTGTGGCCCCGTAGTAGCTACAAATCTTCGCTTGTAAGCTACAAGTAATGTATGTCCCATATTCTTGTATAACTGAGCTTACTTTCTGTTCTGAGCCTTGATTCCTGTGAGCAACAGAAAGTCAACTTTAGTTATTTGGGTTTTTTTTTTTTTTTTTCCACAAGCCCTTCTCTTATGATGGCTAATTCTAAGAGGCTGAGGCACATGAAGGGTTGGGGTAACAGGAAGAGGAGGTAGTCAGAGCTTAAGCCAACCTGCTCAGGGAGCTCGAAGAGTGGATAGAACCCAGAAAAAAAAAAAAAAAAAAAAAAAAAAAGGGGGAATTCTCTTAGCCCTCCCCGTTGGTCCTCCCACCCATCACAAAATGGAGAGGCTGAAGTTTATCGATCAGAAATATTTCTTTGTTATTGTCATGATTTCTCATTCTCAGAAGGTCAGGATTAGAAGCTTAAGAAAGACACCTGATTCTTTCCTGACTTATGGCTGCAGCAGAAATTCAAAAAGAGCTGAAAGTTATCTAGGAATGTCATTATTTCAAAGTTAATGCGAATTTATAACACTGTTTTCTTTTGCTTTACTGTCTCAAGCATTACAAAAAGTATTCATTGATAGTATTAAAATATATTAAATAATATGTTAAGACTGAGCCAGTCTTCAGTGATTTCTCAACATCTACGTGATGAGAACTTTCCTACCTACTTTATACATAAAATGTTTTTTCTTTATCATAAATCAAGAAGATCATGACAAAGTGTTTTTTGATTTGTGAATACATTTACATGAAAAATCTCACAAAGTTACAAAAATTAAGCCACCATTGAATATATATTTAACAAATACTTTATGTTGGAAACAATAAACATGTTAAATCCAGACTGTTTGGTTCCCTTTGGATCCAAAGAAATATATCTACCTTAAAAGAATTTGACAAAATGACACCAAGATTCAAATGATAACTCTCAGGTGAGAAAGGCTGAGAGGCTGATCGATTCCGATATTAAGACTTGAGCTGGGCCTCCAACAGGGCACTGGAAACTACACCAAGGTCACCCGGCTTCTTCACTAAAATGCAAATTCCCCATCCCACTCCAGAAACAGTGAGGGCTACTGTAGGTCCTCCACTGGCCTCAGACCATCCCAAACTTTGGAGGCTCCATCTTCATTACATGAAACATCAAAATGAACCCACACTTTATGGGGTAAAATGAATCCAGTTGTAGTTTACTAGTTTACAGAGTATTATTATATACACCATTAGACTTTGGGTTTTTTTGTTTTGTTTTGTTTTGTAATTTTCCTTCGGTATTTTGAAGACTCCCTTTTAAAAATTTCAGCTTTGGGGAGCTATAGCTCATCTGAGAGCAAATAGATACTGTGTGTATTGTGCCTAATGTGTTCAAAGACATCCTAAAGTGAAGACGGGACTTGGGAATCTGCATTTACAGCAAGTTCCCAGCAATTTTTATACACACCAGAATTTGAGACAAACAGACGTGAAGCTACTGAAGTAGTAGAAACAAAGACACACTTGAGGAACTGGAGGTCGATCAGTTTGACTAGCATAGAAGGTTCTGGAAGGGATGAGGAGAGACGTAAGTTCTAATATTCTTGCACATGCCTTCCAATTTTCCTTTACTTACTGGAGGCAAAGCATATACTTGTCTAACAAATGATAAAGGGATTAACACAGGTGCCCTCCCTAGAAAAGTCTGAAAGTTTCCAGTTAGAATACCAGAAGTAGTTCATACACATCCATTTAAAACCTCAGGTGAAGCTCTCCACTCCCCCACCTTTTTTTTTTCCAGAACTTTTCTGGCTACTTTCCCTGCGTGTGTCAGTCAATAAGTAAATAACTGAGATCCCTCTAGAGTTGATTCACCAGTCTTCCCAACCATTTGCTTCTATTTCTCTCTTCTTAAAGTCAGCTGTTATTCTATGAGCCTCCGCTGGGGAGTGCCTCCTCTCTCAGGGCCCAATCAGAGCTCCACTTCAATTAGCTTAATTGGAAGAAGACACAACCAAATTTCCAATTAAAGTTCTAAAGGAGCTATTAGAAGAGCTATTTTTGTCTTTTCAGAGCAAGCTCTCCTAATAGTCATTTTTTAAAAGGTAAAAAATCCTTAAAGGAGAAAAGGTGAGCATAATCAGATCAATTACCACTGCTAATCATTCCTGGAAGTAGAGTTGGGTCTTTTCACTTAGGTAATTTGGAAGTAAGCCACCTGGTCATTCTTTTATTAATTTTAATTATTATTAAATTAATACATGTATGTTGCCTAAAATGCCAAAGAGTTTTGGATAGCTTATAGCAAAAACTTACCACTCAATCCCATTCCCTTACCTGGAGGTAATCCCCTTCAACTTTCCCAGATAGTTCTTCCAGTATTTACTCCCTCATTTCTAAATATTGCTCACATTAGACTGAATCATAAGAAACGGTCATTTTTGTGGGTATAAAGTGGCTGGTAACAACCTCAGGTGGTTCAAACTAATGCTACTGTTTCTTGGGTTTACAGTTTTGAACGTTGTCTACTGATTTCCTGCTATGGAGAATAAAAATTTAGATTTACTACAACACCCTCAATGTGTACATGTGCACACATTCACACACATATGTTCACTTCTCCCCCATCCTTCCAGTATAGCTATAGTACAATTAGCAACTAAGAGGGAGACAAACCGTAAGAGACTCTTAATCTCACAAAACCAACTAAGGCTTGCCCAGGGGGGAGGGAGGTAGGGAGAGGGTGGTTGGGTTATGGACATTGGGGAAGGTATGTGCTATGGTGAGTGCTGTGAAGCCTAGCGACTCACAGACCTGTACCCCTGGGGCTAATAATACATTATATGTTAATAAAAAATTAAAGATTTTTTAAAAAGGAGTTTATGTTTACCCTACATAAATATTGCTCACAGTTGAGCCTATCCTGTACTATGACCTAACTTCCCTTCTCATTCAACTTAATTTTTTCCTGAAATTCACAATTGTCTCTTTTTTAAAAATTTGCTTAGTGTTCTACATACTTGTCATAATTCAGTCACAAACTTCCCGACAGGATTTGAATATTCCTCTTAACCATGTAAGGTAATCTCCCGTAGTTTTCTGTTGTTTGCGATAGCAGTCCAGAAATTCTCCATCCCTCTGGTATCATGAATAATTTCTTGAAATATTTTCTTCTGCTTTCTGCTGCTTACCTCTTCCTACTCAATTTCATTTCAATATTTGCTTTGGTCTTTTTTGTCTACATTAAAAATCTTCCTCAGTTGTCCAGTGATTGTTAGCTGTCTGCTCATACTTAAGAGCGAGGTCCTGAAAAGCTAATCAGAAGCTCTGTGCGTTGGGTGGTGGGTCTCACCATAGGGTCATTGAAGGACACTGATGGTTTCACTGGAGCACTCAGACGTCAGCATTCACGAACTCTTGTCATAGATCAGTTTCCACTGAGAGCATACTCAATCTTCTCCCTGGGGGTCCAATCCTGGCTGCCAATATTCAGAGAGCTTTACATGGTAAGGAACTGGGAGGATCCCAATGTTTATAATCTAGATTTGCACTTGATCTATCTTGAGGGACGCTCTTCCCCTAGCTTTCAACCGCACCTGCTGTTCCTACGTTGCAGAGTCTCTTTGATTCACTTTTTTTCTAGAGAGTAAATCTCCTGCCTTCTTCTGGGATGGAGAAACAACAGTCAAGAAAAGTCACCTGGATTTGCAGGGTAGGAAGAGGATCTGGGGTCCACCTGCTCCTGATCCAGATGTACAATCAGTCTGTTTTCAGCCGCACCCCGCACCCTGGCACTCAGAGGTCCCGGGCATCTCTAATTCCTGATCTTGCCTAAGGTCATTATGAAACTGCTTGCTTCTTATTGGATTCCCACCGGTGCTAGAAATTAGGCTTCCGTTTCTCCATTCTGCTGGGTAAGTTGCCACTCATTTATCTTCCTTTCATCTTTTTAAAGTCTTTTTTTAATGTGTTTTTCCTATATTCATTCAATCAGTAAATATGAATAAATATTTATTGTGATAAATATTTGGGACTACAACTCTGAACATGAACAATTTGGGGCTTAGAGTATAGCAGAAAAGGGATAAATAAGCAGTTGTAATAAAATGCCGATAGAAGTATGGGAGTATGGATACTCTAAACCATGGCTTCTGAGAGGAATAATGATGATGCTAAACAAGGAAAAAAAGTCATTTATGAGACACAGAACAACCACATGAAATGGACAGCCCATAAGAGGACTCAAAATGGACAGAGGCCATGGTACCTTTAGATAACTTCAAAAGTTTGGCATGATTGGAGCACAGTGGGAGAAGCCCACTGAGACAGGAAAGGCAAGGAGAGTGGAGGTCAGGTCATAAAGAGCAGAAAAAGACATTGTAAAGAGTTTGGACTTTATTCTCGAATGGAAGCCATGATAAGACTTAGAAAAGGGAGGAATAAGCTTTTCTTTCAAAAGCTACCTCTACCTCTAGTGTGGAGAAAGCCTTGAAAGTCAGATGGAACTACAAGCAAGCAGACACAATAGAAGGCTAGTGTGGTCCTTCACACAGGAGGTGACAACAGCTGGTAATAGTGGGGTAATAGAGACGTTATGTTTACCTCCAGGGACTCTCAGAGATTTAGAACGGTTTTGCTGCCTCACTGGATTGTGGGCCATCCCCACATTTCCAGACTGCACGTGTATGTGGCTTGTGATACCATCAGAGACAAGGTCCCATAAAGGGAAAGGATTTGAAGGAAGACAATCTGTTCAATGTAAGCAGGCTAAGTTTAAGGTATTCATGTGACATTCAGGAGAAGTCAAGCAGCAGTTGAATATATAGATCTGAAGTTTAAGAAAAGCAATTTGGGATACGGATGTCGCTTTGAGAGCCAGCTGTATACAGGTAGTGATTTCAAGGTAGAAATGGATGAGATTGTGCAGAGGAAGTCTGCAGACTGTGAGGGGAAGACAGACAAGACAAAACCTATCAGAACACCAGCAATTAAGGGGATAAACAAAAACAAAAGAACCTGCTTACGTAGGCTGAGAAATATTTTCTCAAGAAGTAGGAGGGAATCAGGGGAGTCAGTGTTTCCAATTTAGGGAAGGGGTTATAAAAACGATAGGTCAACAACATAAAATGTTACCCAGGGATTAACTCAATAAGAACTAACAAGTCCAATGGACATAGAGAAAAAGAGGGAGTAAATGACCTTGGATACAGCAGTTGCAGTGGAGATGGGACATTAGCCATGTTGTTGGATAAGGCTGTGAAGTCCTGAACTTTACTAACTCACTCCAGAAATTAAGAAGTAGCGAGAGAGTATGATGGTGGGGATGTGAGGTACCCATAAGATGGGGTACCCCATCTGTCTCGGTTACAGATTTGGGGTCAGGAGCTTCTAGAGATTCTGCAGAGAATAGGGGAAAGAGAGGACTAAAAAGAGAAAGCTTTCCAGGTAGCATTAAGGTCCAAGTTGTTCAAGACCATGAATTTGTAGTTGCTCCAGTCTCTAGCCTGATGTGATTAAAATTTGAACCATCTCCTCTTTTCCAAAAGCCTAAAAGATATAATGCGATATAAAGCCATTCACCTTTCCATTTCTAAAATTTAGGGAAATAGTAATACTGTATTTTACAGAACAATTCAGTGACATAATCAACAGTGTTAAAATTTCAGTCTCTTGACAATCTACTTCAGTTTGGAAGATCATGTTTTTTTAGAGAAAAGACCTTTAAATGATTCTCTTAAACAACCTATTTGATTATTCTTGCTCCCTCAGTTTCAAAGGCTATTCATTAGGTCCTTAGAGAATGAGCAGCTTCTTAGAAATGGCAAAATCCCCACTTCTTAATTTGGGATCCCAATGTTGCCCCACACTGACAGCTTTTGTTTTAAATCTATATGATTATCTCAGAAAGTAGATGACCTCTATAATCAAGTCAGGCTTATTTCATTTCACTTGGAAATTTTTTAAAGCATTGGTGCTCAGATTATCTATCCTCAATCAAATTTAGTTTATGTCTACTTCCATCATAAAAGAGTCTTTTTAAGATTCTCCTTTGTTACTGGTGAGTAATAGATAATGTATCTTTTGGGGGGACAAGGTTATTAAAGGTATGCCTGGTCATGTTATTGGGGTACGTAAGGAATAATTTTCAACACCATTTACAATACGTAATCAGTCCTCTTTATTTCTGCCTCATTGGTAAAGCCCTCTAGGAAATGATACACATGGTCAATATGATATGTTATATGTCTTTGTTACCCATCAATGTACCTGCCATGTTACATACACAGTAAGCTGCCAATGAATATTAATATTTGAATGAGTGAATTTTTATATCTTTGAAGAAGAGTTACTCTTTAATATCTATTCTTCAGGAATATCAAGCTGTGTCTAAAAGTAATCAAGTATGACAACTGTAATATTTTCCTAAGCTTTTGTACCTTAAATTCTACATGCTTTCACATTCACTTTCAGATAGCAAGTGCATAAAGCATCTTTTTCATGTTTGCAATGATCCCACATAGTCAAGATTCTCAGTGTTGGGCTATCACACATACTGACTTTGAAATCCCTAGGTACAATGTTGGATGGTGACTCAGGAAAAGACATTAGATTTTTTTTAATGTTGAATATTGCAGCTGGTCTTCTTACAAAAGAGAAAAGAGGTTGAATACCTGGGGAACAAGTGTTATATGTACACTGAAAGGCAACACTCATCTCTTCTGAATACATGATAATGGAAAGGAGAATGGTGCTGAATATGCAGAATGTTCAGGATATTAGTGTGGACCATGGAAAAATGCTGCACAATCAATGTTGATGGAGGAAAAAGTCTCACCTAGCAGCTTTGAAAATACTTTTTTGAAATTTCAAAAATTGGTTATTTTTTAAAAAGATTTGGGATGAATATTGTTTCTGCATTTGAGGCCCTTTGTGAAAAGAAAACATTGTTTTCTGAATTTTGCTACTTACATCTATTGGTCTATTGTTGGGAGAGCGTGACAAGGAGAAACAATTGAGGCACAACGCCAGGAAATTCAGGTCAGGAAAAAATGTTTTAAATCCCTGGTTTAGATAAAAATATTGGTTTTCCAAAGGAGCGTTAATGAAATGGGTAACTTTTTGCATGCAAAAAGTATTTTGTTCTAAGTTTACTCTCAACATCCCAAACACCCAAGAAATTTAATGTGGGTTTTGCTTTAAGCAAACTCTTGTACTAACTTCTCTTTGTTTCTGCATCCATTTATTCCATTGTTTCTAAAAGCATTTGTCATGCACCTGCTCCATGCAAAGTTCTTTAGAAAGCCATGTCAGAAATACAAAGAGAGTAGGATTCTTGTTTATCCTGAAAGAGCTGTTAAATATTTTCATGCTGGGAATGGGTCAGCTTTGTTCATTAAAAATGGCTGTATATACTCTCACCAGTTAGAAGAAAAAATTACTTGATACCTCTAGCTATTTTGCCTATAATGGATGCTTTTCTAACTGGTCTGTTAGGTGGCTTGAGTTAATAAACTCCCAAGGACAAATTAATGGGCTACCTTTCTATTTGTAGAATTGGATACATTGAATCATGCTTCTAAGTATTTCGAAGACTTTTACTTTGCATTATTTTGCTTAGAGTGAAGAAACAAAAAAGACTGACAAAAGGAATTTTTCCCAACTGTAGTAAAATTTTTAAGAGACTAATAATCCAAACCACTAGTATCCCTCCTTTATCATTTGAATTACTAATTTCTTTCTTAGAATTAAAGGAAAAATTATAACAGAAAATACACATTTAAGCATTTCTCATTGGTATAAAATAGCATTTGATGTAACTAAATATCATTTGGGAGTACAATAATTTTATATGCTGTTTTTATTGCTAACTTTTTCTGTATTTTCTATGGAAGAAAGCTTTGTGGTTTTTTTTTTAAATAATTTTCAAATTTGGGAGGAAAACAGTACACCTTAAATGTGTTAATAGAGCAGTGGTTTTTTTTATAACTTTCATAGTGTTCATTTGATTAAACAAAATTATGTTACCAACAAATCTGCATCAAATATTTTTCTCAAGTATCAAAATAACTTGTAATTAAGGAGCATACTTAATTATCAGAGTTCATGTTCCTTTGAGAATGCATGTTATATCTGTAAAACCAGGTATGATAATAAAACATATGAACAAAAATACATGATATAAAACCCTGCATTTTTAAAATTGGTTTGACATTTTTTGAATTGTCTTTCGTGAATTAGATACTAGAAATAGAGAAAAAAAAATAAATGACTTTAAAATGCTAATAAATTGGCTGGATAAACAAACAGGCCAACCAAAGACGATAGGGCGGTGTTCTTATAGACACCTGTTGAGACGTGTGCCCAGCCTTGATTGGCTGGGGCCTGGCAATCCACCCCAGCACAACCGGGGTATCCTAGTCATAGATGTTTAGACATTTGCTTTTTGGTAGCTCCCACTTTGTTTCTGTTACTTACAGAGTTACTTATAGAGTGAGGAAAGTAAAAGGGTTACTTTTGTTTCTGTTAACCAAACAAAATGTTACTAAGAAAACTGATAAAAGTGGTAGTTTGGAACGCAAACAGTAGGCAATGGTCACATGGCTGAGCACTGTGCTCGAACACCAATATACTGACAGCAGAGGGAAGTCCATCCGGTCTCCCCACCCGCAACACGGCTGAAGAGTAGAAACTGGCTAGGGCAGATCATGTCCACAGCACCACAGGTGGAACAAAGACCCTAAGCTACCAACTACCAAAGCAATGACAGCTCCACAAGACGGTCTGCCTACTCCTCAGTGTTCCCTCAGCATGAAGGAAACCAGCCAAGACCTTCACATCACACCCCTTTCATTCCGTTCTTCAGCCTCATCCACAGGTGTAAGGCTGCCCCTTCAGGCTCAAGAACCAGCCTTGAGTAAAAATGCAAGGGATGGCGGCAGCAGCTACCATCCTGTCTTAGGCTTATGTGTCTTAAGCACCCTGTACCCTGCTCCATGATGCTTGTGAGGACATTTTTCAAGAGAAGATGACTCGTATTGTCTACCACAGCGGGCCATGCCTTGCTGGGCCCGAGTTAGCAGTCCTCTCCATTCCCACATGACCCACACGAACCCTTTCAGGGCCATTTCAGCAGTACCTAGTAGACCAGAACCCCCATCTCTTTGTGTTAACCTTTCACAACTCTCTCTAGACTCAAACCAACATTATGCAAAAAGCCTAGTTCTTCCGTATCATTAGACGTTAATCAGGTAAATCCTGTAAATCCCAATGTCTCGACAAACCCAAATTTCAGTGAGAAGGGGTGGAGGAGTGACTAGGCCATCCTTCCCAACACCTCTGCGTTGCCTACACAGATTTCTCCATCTTGGCTCCAAAGCTGGTCATCCCCTAAGATAACAACAGAGATCGAGTTATACTCTCAGACCAGGACTAGACCCTATCAGACGCACATCTGCATGACCCTGGTCTGAATCCACGGTCTGTCTGTCTGTTCTGAAAGTGGCTGTCAGAATCTGTGAGTGAGGAAGGGAGGAAAGCCCCCTGTGAAGTCATCCAACTAGCTAATGAAGAAGACTCTGAGAAAGAAGTGTCCATATCTAACTCCTAAAACACTTTCTGGAAGGGATGATGTTCAAATTGAGTTTTAAGGATGAATAGCAATTTTCCAGAAGAATTGGCAGTAGTCTTCCAAGCATGGAATGGTGCAAAAATATGCTTCACTGTAGCAAAGGCGAGTAATTTAGTCTGACTACAGCCAATGATAAGTGTGGGAGAAATTCCAGCTGGCAGTAGTATGCCAAGGAGTTTGAATTTTCATCTGGAAGCGATAAGAGGTCCTTAAAGGAGCTGAAGGAGAAAAGTTGTGTAGTCAAATTGGCATTCAGAAACCTCAAAACAAGAGGGTAGAGAATTGAATATAGCGCTGAGTTAGGAGGTTACTATTCTAATTTAATCAAGAAGTAATGAAGGCTAAGAGAATAGATCATAAAGGTTCTCACTACAAGAAAAAAAGAAGTGTAACTATGTGTGGGGAAGGATGTTAATCAGACTTATTGTGGTGATCATTTCCCAATATACATAAATACCGAATCAGTATGTTCCACGTCTGAAACTAATATAACATAGCAATTATATCTCAATTAAAAAATAAAAAGTAATGAAGTTTTCTAAATTAGACCATTCAGTGAGAATGAAAATTAGAGGAAATATTTTGGGTGTACATGTGACAGAACCTGTTGCCTAAGAATGACGAACAGGAAGTAGTGGGGGCTCGGACGACTACCAGCTTTTTCTGGTCTCATGACCATGAGGACAATGGCCAGGCAGGGAGGAAAAGACTTATATCTTGGTTCAGTCACTTTTTGCAAAAGCATCACAGTATTCCTTTAACTCTTCCCATGTAGAATTTATCATAATATTTTTCTCTGAAAAATATTAAGCTAGTGAATGATGCTTATGTATCAGTTTTCCATTGTTGGGTTAAAAACTATTACAGGCTTGGTGACTTGAAACACCCACTTATTAGCTCAGAGTTTTGTAAGGTCAGAAGTCTGGCGTGGTGAGGGGACCTGGGCTGCTCAGTTGTTAGGTGTCTACCTTTGGCTCTCGTCATGATCCTGGCGTCCTGGGATCGACAGCTGTCATTGGGCTCCCTGCTCACAGGGAGTCTGCTTCTCCTTCTCCCTCTGCCCTTCCCCTAGCTTGTGCTCTCTCTCTCTCTCTCTCTCTCTCTCACTCTCGCTCTTGCTCTCTCTCTTTCCCTCTCTCAAATAAATAAATATATATATATAAACACATACATACATATATACACACATATATACATACACATATATGTACATATATACATATACATATATATATACACACATGCATATATATACATACACACACACATACATATAATACACACACACATACATAAAGAAGTCTGGCATGGCATCTAGGTTCTCAGCTCAGGCGGGGCTCTTATATGGAAGCTCCGGGAAAAATGTGCTTCCAAGTTCATTCAGGTTACTGGCAGAATCCCGTTCTTGTCTGGGGAGTTGACATTTATCTTTATTCTCCTCAACTGATGTTGATCGACTGATGGGAGCCGACTCCAGGCACACTGCAGAAATGCAGCAGAATATAAGGGTTGAAAGTACAGGCTTTATAACTGATGAGTAAAACTGAGATACTAAAAGTACCTTCAGAAGGTTACTGAGGATTACCTGAGTTGGTATATGAAAACCATTTAAAGTAGTGCCTAGCACGTAGTAAGCACTCAATAAACACCGGCCATTGTTATTGTTGATATTGTTATTTGTAGTATTATTCCCATTATGTGCCTCTAGGATGATTCCTGCCCAGTTAATGGATTTTTTTTTCCTTTTCTGCCAATTCCATTTGGTGTGCAGTGCCTCGGTGTGGGATGTGGAAGAATTGATGGCTTCCAGGAAGGGATAACTGGTGAACACTTTCAAGCTATGACACCTGCTGTCGGAACGCTCCACAGACTGTGCGTAGACTGTCAAGTGTGCATTCGCTTTTGGCATCCTCCTGGAATTGGGGCCAAATGGCCCTATATTTAGAAGCAATTCTTCATACTTTGGAGTTTTATCTGTCTCCTGGTTTCATTAAAGTCGGACTCTTTTGTTAGAATTTGTGTTGCTTTCGGTTGATACTAGAGAGTGGAGCTTAATACAATTATCTTTATGCTGCCATCTCCAAGCAGCCCTTAATATTTTTAAATCCAGGAGTATTTTTAAATAAGTGAGAGAATGGTGTGCCCCTCTCTTTCTCCACTGAAGCTTAAATATGAAGACATTATAAGAAGGATTTAAGAGTTAATGCAGTGTTCATAAAAGGACAGTTTAAAACCTGAAAATCAGTTCCTAGAGGAGATTATTAAATCTTATTCCAATTTTGTACTTGTGACTAAATATTTTTTTATTTAGAAAATGGTTTTGCATTAGAAACGGAAATGTATTTATAATATAAAATCTCGGCAAATACATCTCATGTTATTTAAAACTTCTGTGAAATCTCAACTGACTATAAATAGATATATTTTTTATATTTCTATGTAAGTATCTATGTATGTGTCTGTGTGTGTGTGTGTATATATATATATGCACACATGTATATGTATATATGAATGTGGATATTCAAGAGATAGATTCCAAATTATATTAATCTAGTTTCAATCCATTTTGCCCAGCACAGAGATTAAATTTTATGGATTTTATTTTCCTTTGGGGTCTGTCTCCTACTCATTATGTTAAGGGAAATAAAGTAATTAAGCCAGTTAATGGTTATTTGTTATTTTCATGATGATGATGATGATCTCACATTTATAGTATGTTAGGCACTATGTTTGTAAATTATTTTCTTTTCTTTTCAAACAACCACATGAGGAAGGAGCAATTGTTATGCCTACCTACAGATATGGAAACTGAGGCTTAAGGGGTGAAGTTGCATGCCCAGGATCATCCAACCAGCAAGTAACAGATTTACCAAGCCACACTGGCTCAAAATCCATGTTCCTAAATAATAATGTGCTAACCTACTTCCCCCCTTTCTCCAGTACTGTCTGCTTACTAATATGAACACCACAATGCTCATTTTATGAGGGGGAAAAAGTAAATTTCCAATTTAGTAATTTGCTCAAGGTCATCCAATTCAAAAGGGAGAGAGAAAAAACATGATCTTTTCATGACAGCCCTTAAAAATTAGAAAATTGAGGTTATATGTCCCAGAATACAGAGCAAGTAGGAAACTTCTAATCAATATTTTTAAATTCATGTATAATTTTTAATTTTTTATTCTTTTTAAATATTTATTTATTTATTTGAGAGAGAGAGAGAGAGAGAGCGCACTAACAGGGAGAGGGGCAGAGGGAGGACTCCCAACAGGGCAGGGAGCCTGATGTGGGTTCTCAATCCTAGGACCGGAGGTCGTGACCTGAGCCAAAGGCAGACACTTAACCAACTGAGCCACCCGGGCACCCAAAATTCATGTACAATTGTTAGAGCTATTGTCCCTGTACTAAGGCAGTGGAGGAGGAAAAAACACCCTCCAAGAACGTTCTTTTCCATTGCTGACCAAATCTTCCAGAGCATGAATGCGTCTCCAAAACAAATGACCACTTGGCTATTAAATGTAGGAAGAAAGAAATTGCTCTGAACAATGGTGCGTATAAGCTGAATTTTTGAGGTATAAAAAATATGATTCTCCTTGAAGGTGATTTTTTAAAAATTCAGGTTGCTGAAGTCAAAAGAGACAAATATAGCTCTTTGCCTCTATATGCCGAGGTTAATCATAAAATGCATCTTTGTTTTAAAATCCCATGAATGTCAGAATAGGAAACCATGCAGTGTCAGTTCATAAATGGACCATTCTGTTTGAAACTCTGACAAATGATGCCTTGGCTTTGCTTCTCTTTGCTGAGGAGGGAAGTAGTGGCCTTCTGGGGCAGCTTCTTAAAGATATTTCTATGAGATTTATGTGGCACAAAGCGCTCTCAAAGACAAATCAATATATCCAAGTTGAGCATTCTAATATAATCACACTGATCAAAAAAAGTGCTTCCTCACCACAGATCTGTCATTTCTTCCTTTCATTGTGTGAAGATGCCTAAAGGTTTTATGTCCCTGAAACAAAGCTCTGAATGACCATCTTCAGTCACTTAGGATATTAACAGAATTCCATAAAATCAGCCATCACTCTAGATGCGTAATTTCCCTTGGGAAAACCATTCAAGCTCAAACTTGGTGAGAGAAATATCAAAGAACAAAACTAATGGAGAAACACAGTCTTGGATTACTGCCTTATAATTACTTGTGAACCCAAATACGCTCACAGCGTTGACCTTGGGTATATTGGCAAATTGTAAATTCCATAGGGTTATACGAACAATGATCTCATTGCTCTACACTATTTCTGAGGGAAGACTTATAGATGCCTTGATTATAAGGGTGTCAGGTTCTTATCAGGTCTTGTTTTGAACCAATTTGGGGTGACACACACCCCAGCAACCCTCCCCCTACTGGGAAAAAGCCTTTGAGCATCACAGCCCTGCTTTTTCTTTAATGAAACTAAATAGTGCCCTGACTAAAATTTTCTTAGTTCTTGGCACTGAAATAAATGGAGTGATGGGGGGAAAAAAAGAATCTGTCTTAAAATTGTGTATGAGACTGTATTTAAGAAAGCAGACAGGATAGGGGCAGTTGATAGAGCTTTAGAGGGTCAATAAATACCGTTCTCTCTTTGTTTGGGGCTGAATTGTGAACCACCCCCCACCATGCCCAAAATTCATATGTTGAAGCCCTAACCCCCAGTACCTCAGTATGTGACTTTATTTGGAGGTAGAGCCTTTACAAGGGGTATTTAAGTTAAAATTAATTCATTAGAGTGAGCCCTAATCCAATGTGACTATTTTCTCATAAGAAGAGGAAATTTGGACACAGCAACCACAGAGGGAACACCACATGAAGACAGAGAAAAGACAGCCATCTACAAGCTAAGGAGAAAGGCCTCAACCAGGCAACAACTTGATCTTGAACTTCCAGCCTCCAGAAATGTGAGAAAGTAAATTTCTGTCGTTGAAGCCACCCAGTGTGTGATACTTTGTTAGAATAGCCCTAGCAAGCTAAGACATTCTCCCCCAGAGCTCTGAACCAACCGATAAACAAGAGACAGGAAACAGAGATGGGATCAAAGCTATATTCCTGAGAAAACTGATTGAAGAATGTGACTTTGGATCAGGAGTCAAGAGACCCTGCACTGAAACCGAAGCAGCAGGTCTTGCTTGCAAACATATAAGACGGAGGAGCTGAGGAAGCAGCGTGTGGAGGGGCAGACAGGTCTGAAAGAAAGAGGACACAGATCCAGTTAGGAAGAAGAAAGATGCCTTGGGAAGGTGTTAGGTGTTGGAGAGAGGTTGGGAGTGTTCCTTTTTCCTCTGGGTGGGGCAGTGTAACTCCCTCCTCTCTGTGGAAATGTGAGAAGTGAAAAATAAGTGTCTCCACGCTCCCACTTCGAGCTGATCCCCAGCTTTATTTCATCTGTACCGCAAAAAGAAGCGAAGTCATCTCTGGTCATCTTCATTTGGAAATACCATATGCAACTAAAAGGCCACAAAACGAAATCTCACTTTGCCCCTCTTCGGTATGCTCATCTTCCTATAGTTTTCTTGGGAATGACATCATTGTTCAACCATGGGCCCAAGGCAGTCACCTGGGGTTATCCTATGGTCTCTTTCTGTCTACCTGTAGTCTTGTGCATTCCTCTTCTTAAACACCTCTGGAATCTGTTGCCCCTGCTCTGATCTCATGGTCAATGCTTTGGTACATCTCCTCATCACCTTCCCTCCGGATTCCAGCCCAATCACCTTTATATATATATTTTTTTTAATTTTCAAAAATATTTATGTATTTCTTAGAGAGAGAGTGTGCGTGCACGCGTGGGGGGAAGAGCAGAGGGAAAGGTGGAGAAAGAGAAAGGCAGACTCCCCACTGAGCACGGAGTCCAAAACAGGACTCAATCTCACCACCCTTAAGATCATGACCTGAGCCAAAATCAGGAGTCAGATGCTTAACCAACTGAGCCACCCGTATGACCCCCCCCCGCCCAGTCCAGTCTCCTTAACTGGCCTCTCTACCATGTGCCATTCTCCTACATTGTCACCAGAGTGAACCTTCTAAAACTTCAATCTCACCACGACAGGTCATAAATTCAAATCTTTCAAGTTCCTTGTGCAGTCACTAGGAAATCTGCCTGACCTGGTCTCCTCTACATCTCTGTCAAGCCAGAGCCAGGGGCAGTCAGAATCCAGAGCCCATCATGAATCGGGGACACCAAGCTTTGTCAATGAAGAAAGGGAAGACAAGTTCTGCACATGGTCACAACAGAGGCCCATTGTCAGTGAGACCAAAACCCCAGGCCTGCCTCTACCCCTCTCTCTCATTCCTCCCAGGGGAAGAGGAAGGACCTATTTGAATAAAAGAAATGGGCCAGTAAGTCTTTCTCTTCTCTCTGGGACCTGAGGTAAGTCTCCATTCAGACGCTCCAGCCCTGCAGGAGAAAATGGGCATCCCAAGCACTGACAGGAAATCAGCCGGTTGTTTTAATTCTAGGGAAGTCCATTTGACCCTCACACTGAGCCTCATTGTCCTGGAGTTTTCTCAGCACTGGAGATAAAATCTGGTCTCCATCTACTGAGTCTAGACTTGCAAATCTGAACCTGCTTGGGGAAAAAAACTGGATGTCATTCTAACCCGCTCAAACCCCAACACTTCTGAAGACACGAAATTCTGCCCCTGGGTTATGGCTCTGTGATGTTAAGAGCTAATGAACTGACTCAGTAAAAAAAGGTCAGAGTTAACTACTTTTGCTCATAAAAGAGGTAAATTGTAGCAGCAAGGCCCTTTGCTTTTCAAGCAGTTAAGGATCTGCCGGCACAGGGGCAGGTGGTCTTGTGGCTCCCTCCTTGGTTGTTGCTCAGCAAAACACCTCATGGTTCTGCGTTCTCCATTTTCATGAACGATACCACTGTATTGCTAACCCTGGTGACACCAGAGCTCTGTGTCACTACTAGTCCTCCTCCTTTAGCCTTTTACGATGAATTTATTAGCAAGTCATGAAGATCCCACCATCTTAAGCCTCTCATGCCCACCATGTCTTCCCACCATCCTACTTCATTATTTTCATCAGAATACTACAAGAGCCTCCTAACTGCTCGCCATGAATTGTGTCTCTCTCTGCTGCAATTCGTCCAATTCACTCCTGGCAGATTAATATTTCCAGCAGGCATATTTGGTTCTATCTTTCCCATATTTACAACCTGTCAATGGCTCCCCTTTGGTTTCTAAATTAAATATGACTCCTCCTGCTGGAATTCAAGGGAAGTCCTACACAACAAGGCTCTGGCTTCCCTTTTCAGCTGTCTTCCCATGTTTTGTATTGTAGTCATGCTGCATTAATTAGTGTCACCATAACACAACTCTACAGTTTTCTGCCTCCTTCCTTTTGCTGCTGTGTTCCTACTTCAAAGGATGTCTTTTTTCCCCTCTATAAGATGGACCTTTAAGGACAAGTAGGAATCAATAAGCAAACCACAACTATTTAATGAAATCTTTTCTTATCTCCCCAGCCCTGACAAAAGATTGAGCATTTCTCTTTTTGATACCATAGCATCACAGCACTTTGTGCTTATCTAACTGCATCTTGTTTACTCTACCCCGTAGACATACAGTGATTCACCTCTTCCCTCCAACAGCACCCACATTCTTCCTTGGACGATTGCTCCTGTCCTATTCTCAGCCATGTGACTTTGGTGGAAGTTACTCCTCATTTGTTGTCAAGGCAGAACATAGATGATCCACTAGTCCCACCCCGCCTCCCCAACCCCAAGTCTTGATATTCTGTTTAGAAAAGAAGATACGATCCAGTTAAGGGCCATGAGGCAGAAGATCTATTTGCTGGGGCTTTGAGAACAGAAGTCTCCCTTATCTTCTAAAGGAACTCCAAGAAGACATATTCTCTCTTTCTCAGATGGTGTGCTGAGGGTGTGAGGTCTAGAATTGTAGAAGTCATTTTGCTAACATGAGGGGAGCCAGCCTGAAGATAAATCTGGCACAAAGAGGAGGGACAACTAAAAGAATCATGAAGAAAATGTGATATTTTGAAACTCTGGGAAGACAGTGTTTGGAGCCAGGCCTAATTTTATACTTTTTAGTTAAGTCAATAAATTTCTAAATTTGTTTAAGCCTATCTGAGTTTGGTTTTCTGACTCCAGCAATAAATTTTTCTCCCTCATACTAGACATATGGTATCTTCTCCTTGGGCCAGGTTTGAAGTTGCACTAGTGGATCTCAGAGTACCTCACAGAGCAGCTTTTTAACAGACATCTTTTAATGAGATCGATTTGTGCAATGGGAAAAAAATGTTCTCCTGAATTTCCGGAGACAGAAATTTAAAAGAGAACACAGCACAAGTATCCACTAAAGTTTTGCTGAACTAAATTGGATACGCTGATACTTCGCAAGCCCACGTTCTATCAGGCCCAGGAAAAGCTATGGAGAATAGCTTTCAAAACCATTTTTTAAATTTCTGGTTGTTTAGAAAAGTAATCAGCAGACTCCTTTTGTTCAACCAGAGATTTTTAAAGCGGAAGATAATCCTCAGACCTAGTGTACAACAGTAACCAATTCTTAAAATCTGACTACCAATAGCTGGAAGTTTGTACCTTTCACCAACGTCTCCCTATTTTCCCCACCCTCCAGGCCCTGGCAACCATTTTTCTACTCTCTTTTTCTGAGTTTGAGTTGGTTTTTTTGTTTATTATTATTATTATTATTATTATTCCATATATAAGTGATACCATGCAGTATTTGTCTTTCTCTGGCTTATTTCACTCAGCACAAGGCCCTCAAGTTCCATGTTATTGCAAACGTCAGAATTTCCTTCTTTCTCCTGACTGAATAATACCCCGTTGTTTAGACAGACCACATCTTCTTCATCCATTCACCCACTGACAGACACTTAGGTTGCTTATTATCTTACAACTTTCAAGGACAGGAATCCAAAATGGAACAGCAGTACTATGATCCTGCCGGAGGCTCTAGGGGAGATTCCATTCCCCTGCCTTTTCTAACCTCTAGAGGCCACTGGTCGGCACCTTCTCTGGTGGTTCCTTCCTTCCATCTGACCTCTGCTTCCATCATCACACTTCTTCCTCTTACCCTCCCACCTCCCTCCTATAGGGACTCTCATGATCACACCTGACCCCCCAGATAATCCAGAATAATCCCCCCATCTCAAGATCCGTAATGTCATCCCATCTGCAAATCTCTTGCCCTGTAAGGTAATATACCCACAGATTTGGGGGAATAGGATTTAAATATCTTTGGGGGGGTCCATGTATACTGCCCACCACACTCTTTTTTTCAGCATAAAACTTTGTATCCCAAAATATACTAAATAAATAAGCCATAAGAATTGATATTTTGAAATGACACTTTCAGGCAAAGACACGTTCACTAATTTACTTAAGCCAATAGCTTCTGGTTAGAGAATATGATCTGGAACAAATGTGAATAGCACGCACATTTGGGTGCTCTGCTTTGTGTGCCTACACGGAGCAAGAAAAATGGAAAGGTGGCATCTGCCTATCTTTACTCTTTCATACTTTCACGTCTTTCAGAGTGCTCTCATATTTAGCCTTTATTCCTCCCTAAAGAGAGTGTGGTTTGAGATCCAGATAACCATGAGCTCTAAAATGGTTGAAAAATTGGTGAAGAAAATAGTGTGGGAAGAAAAAGTGCAATAAACCTCCATTACATTACCTTTTGCATGTAAATGCCCATGTATTTTATAATGGTTGTGCACTAACTACTGAATCTTATTGTCGTTATCCGACTGACACATTTCTCTCTCTGAAGAAATCGTTTGAGAACCTCAGGTGAGGGACGGAATTCATTACAACTAATGGAAATACTGCTCGTACAGCAGGTTTTCACGTAATGGCAGGGGTTTCTGGAAAGAATCCGAACCGAGAGAAGAGGGTTAGGTGTATTTGCGCTTCATAGTCTAGGCAGCCCGTTCAGGTGGTTCACCGAGAACAAAAGAACCATCTTGCTCAGAAAGGAGCTCTGACGCCTCCACTGAACTAGACAGCTGCTGGCGGTTTTTAAATGACAGGTTTTCCAACTCCTACCCATCAAGACTTCAAAAATCCTAGGGTTGAATTTCAACCAAAGCACCCTGTTGTAGGTATAAAATATGTGTACGGAGCTTGATTTTGATTAAATCTTTCTGTATTGTCAGCTGTGAATAAGCCCTCTCCTAGGTGGTCGAATGAATGGCCAGAAAGCAAAGGCCAGTTTTCAGGTATTGCATTCTGGGGAAAGCAATCCACCCCAGTGCTTCCAGGATGCTGTTATTGGGAAAGCAAAATTGCACTGTTAGAGGTCAGAAGTTCCCATTCACCTCTCTGTAGCCACATGAATAGAATTTTTCTTTGGTGGGACCATAATACAGTTGTGAACAGCATGATTATACCCTTGGTGTCAAGAGTTGAAATCAATTTTAAAAAACAAATCTTGGCTCATTCTCTGATTTTCAAGAGTTTCTGCAAATACTTTCAGGAAATTTGTCAGGCTGAAAATTTTAATTAGTCCCACTAATTGTTACCAGCCATAAATCAATTTGAACTGATTTGGGATCCAAACACATATAACCCTTACTTGCCTCTTCAGACCCCACAAGAATGAACTTGGTAGCCTGCTGAAGGTGCTACTTCGCACGTACTGCCCAAAGAAGCAAGCAGACACCATCCACATCACTAATTCACCTGTCTCAGAATGTTTCTCTAGTTTTATGGCTCCATCAGCCCAAAAGCAATAATGAAGACTACTCACCAGAGTTATTGGTACAAAAGTTATTGGTACAAAAGTTTTTTTCCCCAAACTGGGGAAAAAAAAAAAAAAGAGTGGTTTTGATGTGATTGTACAAGGGGGTCATGCGCTTAACACTACAAGGAATTGCTGGTCTGTTTCCTAGACCGCCATGAAGACTCATCCTTTGTTCCGGGGACTGCATATTTCAGCTTGGGTCAAATGACCACTGATTTCAGTGCTGACCCCATAGCCCCTGTCCATCAGGCCTCCGTCTGTGTGGGGCCATGGAGGAAGGAGGGAGATCAGAGAAAGTCACAGACTTACTTCTGAAGCCTCTAATTGGCCTCCCAGGACCCGATCTGAAGGCCAAGTGAGAAAAAAGTGATTAGTGGGCTAGAGCGCAAGCTAAACCCAGTATGAGTGGGGGGGTGGGGTGCATGTGCACATGCGTGTACTTATGCCTTAAAAACCGCTCCTACTACATTTCACACAAGACCATTCAAATTCCACATTCGGTACCTCAGATCTCCAACTGCTAGGACACAAGCTTTGATACAATCTCTCTCACAATAACTGTTTTGAAAAGTCTCCCTAACTAAGCATCACATATATTTGGGTTTTTTTTCTCTCTCTCTCTGTTTTGACCCACAGTATCCATTTTCTCGTGGCCTGGTGATTGCCATATTTACCCACAAAGTCCAGGAATTCTTACAGGGCTCTGCAAAGCCATTTTCTAGTGCATGATATTCCATATACTTAGAAAACTTAAGGGTACTTTTAGCTTTATTTTTTATTTATTTTTTTATTTGAGTAGAGTTGACACAACAATGTTGCATTAGTTTCAGGTTTGTAGCATAGTGATTCAACTTTTCTGTACATTCTGATAAGCTCACCGTAAGTACAGCTACCATCTGTCATCATACAACACTATTATAATACCAATTGACTATATTCCCTATGCTGCTTTTATCTTCTGTATATCTATTCGATTACCATATAGTAGTACAGCATATAGCAGAAACACACATAGGTTCATGATGATTTTTTATCTAGTTTAATTTATATCAAAGTAACATGAGTATGTTGTAAGAATAAAAATGAAATACTAAAGCACAATTAATGATGAAAAGAAAGTCTCCTGCCTACCCCCAGTCCCTTTCCCAGGAAACAACCTCCAAATTGATTCTTTTTTTTTTTATTCTTACACTTGTTACCTTCAAAATACTAAACAACACAAATAGGAGATTTCTAAATGTATCAAATTTATATTTAGCCTATTGTCTTCCAGAAATGAAAGATGAGGATTTCATTAACTTTTACAACCATTCTCTCTTCTCTCTCACCTCTTCCTCCTTACAGAATTTTATGTATAATTTTTATTTATTTACATGTTTATTTTTAACTACTTTAAATAATACACTTAAGCCTCAGTTTCTTACGTAGCAATTGCAATTTTCTCAAGCCACATTCTTGGGCATAAAAAGGATTAACTTCATTCTATAACTAAAAGATCCCATTGTACCAGCTGACAGAAACCTTAATCGTTACCAATTCCAAGCACACTTCATCATTTTATATGTAAACTCTTATGTTGTCCGATCTCATCACTCCTTTCCCTCCGTTCATGGGAGTAGAGGTTGTTTCCGAGGTATTTATGTGATGCCAGAGCATAGGTAGGTAGGCTTCCATCTACGGTTGAGCTCTGTCCTCCTTGGCATCTCCTGTTCTTTGGTCATCAGCATCTCTTTGGAATCCACTGAGCTCATCCAGGCACCAGCCTGATCCCTGATCACTAGTTCACATGGATTGTACATCTGTGTTCTGATAAGGGATCCCTTTAGATCCACTAGCCATCCTAACCCTTTTCTGACCCTCTTTCGGGCCATGAGCAATTTTCTGAATCTATGACGTATGAGGACAGAGCAAACTCAGCTAGGCTGTCTAGCACTCTGCGCTCACCTGTCCCCTACAATTCCCATTGTACAGTGAAGTCATCTTTCCATTAGGCGGTGAGAGGACTTGTGTGAGGTTTGCTGTTTGGCTTGCTGCCTGTCGGGATTTGAATGGAGAAATGCTTTGCTCCTTTTTACTCTTACATTTTCAAGCCCACCCTCTCCTGCCGCAGGACTGGGGTGAAGAGTGCTGGGCAGAGCACAAGTGAATTCCTGAATATTTGCTTTCCTCCTAACTCCCTAAACCTCTGGCCTTCTCCCTCACATCAGGCACACCTTCCTTTATGTCCTGATTTCTTCAGAGATTTCTTTTTTGGGCTACTTAAAATCCACTTCTGGAATTTAATGACATATTCTTTCTCAAGAAACCTGGCTCTTACAAATTGAAAATCTTTGGGTTTCAAGAACATGAATTTCAAAAGCATACTTAGAATCTCAAAAGCCAAGACCTTGATGATGCATGTGGCTATGTCAGCCTTTGGGTAATAAGCCCAGAATGACTCAGCCAAATATACTATAGGGAAAAGATCCTCAGATTAAAAAAAAAAAAAAAAAAAAAAAGGTGAGGGTAGATGGAATTACCAAATATTATCGTGGACCAGGTTCCAAAGACAGAAGTCAGTATTTCAATTCTACCGTATATGAGGTAACTCTATTAGCATCCTCTCCTTCATTCCACCCTTTCTCCTTCACTTGACTTTCTTTTATGTTATTAATCGGTTGTTGTTCAGTTTCAAATGACAGAATACCTGCCTCAAATATCTGATTTATAAATCACTCAATTATCAATAAGTCCACAGAAGACAAGCCAGAACTGATAGAGTAGTAATGAGATCATAGAAAATCCAGACTCTGTTTTCCCATCATGCCATCCTAAGCACATTGGCTTGCTGTCCCATGGCTGCAGCAAGATTGCAGAGCCAGGAATCACATCTGGGATCCAGGCAGGAAGAAGTGGAAAAGAGAAGGAAGGGCTGGGACCATCTGCAGCTGTTTCCTTTATCAACAAAGCAAATGCTTCCCTAGAACAGTCCCCTCCATAAACTTCTGTTTATGTCTTACTGATCAGAACTGTGTCATGTGGCTACCACTACTTGTGTGGGTGATTGGGTAAGTATGTACATTTACAACCTCTATCTAAAGTCTATAAAGTGGAGGAGGCTGGAAATAGATGTTGAGTAATCCAATTTACAGTGTCTGCCAAAGTCCTCCCTTTGGCTCGTCAATATCCACATATACTAGAACACACTCATCCCTTCACACACACAGGGAGATGCACACATAGTCTCATTCAGATGCTGCATCAACCTTGAAGTTCTCAGTCCCTAAGTGATTATCATCTGCCAGGTGTAGATGGTTCTCCTTGGGGTCAGATAGTCCATGCTAAAAAACATACATCTGATATACAATGGAGGAGAAGAAACAGAATAACTGAAAAACAAAAACAAAACCAGCAAACCAAAATATAAGACAACATAGGGCAAACACCACCCATCTGGAAAATGGCAGAACGGGAGGTGTGCAGAGATCACTGTTTCGTTGTGTATATCAAATCCCAAAGTTGATCTTTGGCTCTGGTTTCTGTATGTAGCTCTGATGGTCCTTCTTCTACCCCTGGTTCTGCTCTCTAGGAAACTCATTGTTAGCCATTGTCTTTCATGGCCTACTTGAGACACATCCAGAGTCCATTCCTCTAGAATAATACAGGACTTTGCAGTCCACTTCCTGTTGGTACAAAATCAAAGGTATGGGAATTACTGTCAGGTAGTGGTTCTCAAATGGAGTGGCTTTGCCCCCAGAGGACATTTGGCAATATTTGATTGTCACAACAGGATAGAGGTACAACTAGAATCTAGTGGGTAGAGGCCAGGGATGCTGCTAAATATTCTACAATGTATAGGACAACCCTCTACGGCAAATAATTGTCTGGTCCAAACTGTCAACAGTACCAAGGCTGGGAGACCCTGGTCTAGGCTATTCACAACAGTCTCCTTCCCATTTCTAGGAATTTAATAGGAATAGGTGTGAGACCCAATTCATGAGATCCAATGTGACCCTAGCATAAAATTTCCTTCAACATTTATGGGAAAGGTACTACCACTAATAATAAGCATCACATGGTAAAAAAAAAAAATTAAAAGCAATTTTATTCATATAATACCTCTGTCAGCCATAACCATGAGGAAAAAGATCACTAACATGCTGAGGAGAATGGAGTAGAAAGATGAAAATCCCAAGTCCTTGATGACATTGTGGAGGTATTCCATTTAAGAACCCTCCCATCTCCAGATTTTCCTTTATATGAGAAAATAAACATCGTCCCTGCTCAAGTCCACTTTACTTGGGTTTTCTATTACTCACAGTTGAACGCATCCTAGCTGACACAGGTTACTAGGTCTTTCTTTTCCATGTGACTGGTTTTTGTCCAGGACTAATGATTCATCCTATTTTGTCCTATGATACTATAAATTCATATTTGAGAGCAGAAATCTGCTATTGTATAAGTAGATCTATATCCTCAAACGCCCTCTCCTTTTCTGAGAGAATTCTGATTGGGAAGTCTGTTCACATGGATGAGGTATATCAGCTGTCTGTTTTGCTTTACAACAAGTGAAAGGTTAGCCTCTGTCAGGCTGTAGGCCAGCCAGGGGTCGAATGAAGAGGGGTCTGTCTACTCTAGACACTAACACAGCTGGGATCTTGACTTCCTCTCACAGTTCATATTTGTTTTAGAAAACAGCCCTTTGTTTTTGCTGATTGGTTGGTAGGCTGGTGGACTGGATGGTTGGTTAGCTGGTTGATTGGTTGGTTGGTTGGTTGGTTTGGCTTACAGGCAAGTCCTAGCCTACATACAGAACTGTGGGACCTACCTGTGCAGTTGTTCCATAATATTATGTTTGAGTAGTGGCCTTTGCTCCTGTTTTAATGTACAATTGGATGCAGAACATGGAGTCTCTTCAAGATTCTTGGCTCCCACTTGCACCGCTATCTTCCATAGCATGTTCTGGGCTTCCTTCCGTCCATATAGTTCCATTCTCTATCTCCTAGAAATTCATGAGCTTTCGTAACCATTGGTTACCCATCTTTCTTTCTCCTTATCCTGGTCTTCTCACTATGGGTTAACTACGTCTATCCTTTTTTCCGCAATAGTATTTGGGAAATGTCAAAGGGAAAATATGTGTTCAATCTTGCATCTTCAAACTAAAGCACATATGTTACAGAGTATATCCTATAACACCCAGCATATCACATCAAACTGAGAATGGGGTCAAAGTCAACTCTGTGATTGGGATTTAATTTATCAAAACTCCAAAAGGTTTTAATATATTGTTTTTCTTTTTTTTTTCCTGGACTGGGGAGAACTAATAGCCTCTGTCTTCATAACATGGCTAAGGGCAGGATTTGGAAAAATTTTACCCCTAAAACTTGTATGAACTCAACAAAAAGAACACTGACTACGTACAATGATGACCATGATCTTTCTAATTTGTCTCAAGTAGATAACCTATCCATCATAGTACTTTATTAATTTTTAATCCAGCTACATAGTTTGCTGCCCACCTGTAAAAATAATACATGAATCTGCAGAGGAGGAATAAAGTTGAAGTTGTCTATGAAGCTTATAAATCCAGCCCTTGTCTTTGGAACAGAGTTTGACAAATGGGTCTCATGGAAACTCTCTTTCATTAGCAATGTTACTACAGCAACATGAACATTAAGCCTGATTTTAGGAGAAACTAATCTCTAAATTTGAATTCCCATGAGACTCAGGTATATAGAGGAGATGTAAGAGATTTTCTGAATAATTATTTTTAAGTTTCTGGGACTGTAATCTATGAGTTATTCCAGCTTCAGAAGTCCATTTCACAAATTAAACTTGGAAGAAATCTGAGCATTGGACCCTGACCGTGGAGCACAGAGGTCAGAGAATGCCACAGACCACATGGCAGCTCTATAGGACACGTCAGCAGGAAGCAAAGGATAGTGTCTGGAATTGTAGGTGGATTGTTTTACCTCCTGCTCTTATGAAACACCTCCCAACAACATAAGATGTAGAAGGCCCAGCTGGCAGCCTGCCTCGTCCCTTAAACTAAACAGTGAGCCACAGATGATTCCTTCTACCCTAGAGGGTCAGGTCCCCAGGGGAGATTTGCACTTCCTCCTTCTTGCAATGAAAGCCCTTGACGTGGCAGCAGCAGAGAGGAGACAAGTATAACACCTCTGCCTTCAACCACACCATTCCTCAAGTCTCTGAGCTGAGCGGCTGGCTTCCCCTCCAGAAATCTAGCATGTCCGGGGCACCTGGCTGGTGCAGTGGGTTAAGTGACTGACTCTTGATTTCAGCTCATGTGGTGACCTCAGGGTCATGAGGCCGAGCCCCACATAGGGCTCCACACTCAGCCCCAGAGTCTGCTTAAGATTCTCTCTCCCTCTTTCTCTGCCCCTCCTGTTCTTGCTCTCTCTCTCTCTCTCTCTCTCTAAAATAAATAAATAAATCTTCAAACAAACAAACAAATAAGAAATCTAGCATTTCTGGTCACTTTGATGTTCTACAACCTGCATGAAACATGCCCAACAGGTAAACCATTTCATGTTCACTTTCTCCCTTCTATCAACACCCACGTGTATCCATAAGTAGAGTTTTAACAAAGCTCCTGTGAGAACAGTGTAGATGCAAAACTAAGTAAAGATTTTTTTTTTTTTAATCAGCCCTTTGAAACGTCTCCAGTGTGGACATATTTTAAAGCTCTCCAGGTGAGAGAGCAACCACTTATTTGCAGGGTTATGCTGGGCACTTATTCCCTCTAGGAACTTGCCGGCACCTATTTATCTCATTACTCTTTAATGGATAATAAGACATATCTAAAAGAGAAAAGACCACATGAGAGGAAATTCTGCATGGGACTGTGTCACAAAGCAACCTAGGCGGAAAATAACAGACTATTACTGAAATGCTAAAGTGGAAAATAAGTACCTGAACACCACATTCGCAACGTACATAGATAGAGAACAAACACGGACTCTTTAAGCTCTCATCAATCTAAAAAGAACACTGAAAATATCCAAAACAAGGCTGGAGACCCATTAGCGTTTAAAAGTGTTTGCTTTCAGTTAGTTGAAGTATTTTCCAGTCAGGCTTAGATTTCTTGTTTTTTGCTTTTAGTTTTTTGTTTTTTTTTTGGTTGGTTTGTTTTGCTTTTTTTTTGGCAGATTCTCATTGTGAGGGAGTTTTCACAGCACCCAACAATTTTTCTTAAAGTGTGTGAGCACACGTGCACGTGAGTGTGTGTGTCCGTGCACGAGCCTTGCAAAGTGAAGAGCTTGTTGTAGTTCATGGCCCTGCTTACACATGATCAGGATGGCAACAGCACATTCCTGGAAGGTCTCTGCTAACTACTGCCTTTTCACACCCATGATGCAAACTGTTCAGTCAGCTAAAATGGATAACAAGTGACCTGGTGCAAATTACAGGAATTTTCAGGACAAGCTCCAGAAAGCACTCAGCCAAATGCCTGTGCAGTTCTATCAGACAACCCACAAATTCTTCTGGGAATGTTCCAGAGGCCACTTTGACAATGAGCATTTCTGGTTCGGGGCACCTTTAAGCCCATCTTGAAGTGAACGCGGAGCATTACTTGAGAAGTGAGTCACTTCCAGGGCTGAGGAGTGGCTGTGTTTTTAATTTATCTATTGAACTTCAGTCATGATGAGTAATAATCCTATAAAAAAAATATCAGTTCTTCACAGGAATGTCAATACCTAAAGCCGGGTGAGTGGTCTGTGGACTTCCTCGGAGGACTCAGACACGCCAGATTTTAAATGCCAGACGAAAAATACCTATAGACATTTTCAGTCGTGATAATACAAGAGAACAGTGAGATTTTGTACCTGTTTTTTCTGTTTGTTGTTTTCATTTTCTCTGGTAAGCACACTAAAATATAACTCATAAATATGTTCTTGATTTATAAGAGTCAAGGAAAGTGGAGTGTTTCTTGATTGCCTTTCTTCTCCCATAATTGAATTTCTGCTCGTGGTGATGCTCACAGGAAAGGGAGGGAGGGATCTGAAGTCCTCTGAACACTTAACTATGTCTGATCGTACGTCCAGGGCTTCCCATAATTCATCTCATTTAACTCATAAGCTACCCTATGAGATATCTGCCATTATTACTTCAATTTTACAGACCACAAGGCTGAAATTCAGAGAAGCCATTTAGCTTTCCAAGGTCACAACATTAGCAAGTTTTATATAATGTCTGACTTCAAAGACAATGCTCCTCCCTTGACCTTATTTTTGTGAACCAACTCAAAGTCTTAACTAAAAATGGCGAAATGGTGATTTTTCTTCTTGACCTTCCTTAAAGATGAGACCAACATTGGTTGTACTCTTATAGATGACATTATATTACATTAAATTGTGAAAAAAATCAAAGAAACGCATTGTCTCCTTTTGGTTTTGTTTTTTTGTTTTTGTTTTTGTTTTTTGTAGGTACAGTTTGCTTCTTTATTTTATAGATTGAATTCAAGATTAATTCTCAGTCTACTACCAAGATAACCTGAAGTAATTTACCAGCTGGAGCATAATGTAAAATAGGACATTTGTTACAGAAATAGAACTGAGTTGATCAGAAGGAACTAATCCATTTATTCAGTAATTCACCAAAAATACTACCAAGCACTTACCAGGACTAAGATTAAGCCATTATTACATCTAAGTATTGAGTAATGCTCTAGCAATAAGAGGAAAGGGGAAATATGTTACAGTACAAAGTTTGCATTTCCTGAACAGTTAAAACTATAAATTACACACTAGAAATAAAATATTTCCAGAACAAAAATCATGTAACAAATATCTACTCAGTGGAGAAAATTAAAATCACCCATCTTGCAAAAAACAGGACATGCTGTTCAAATGGACAACCCTGAATCAATCTTCCACACACGTCTGCTTTATAGAAATTAAAGTCTTGATCATCAAACAGTGTGGGTAAATAACTGGTACCAAGAAGAATTTCTGAACTGTCGGACAATAGTATAAGTTTCTAGTCCCAACATGACATGGGGAAAAATATCTTCACCCTAGAAAATATATTTTTCAAAAGTGAATTCAATGGAAGATGACACCAATCTATTTTTTAATGCTACTATAAGCATTCAAAAACAAATATGCAGTAGTAGATCTAAAATATTTAATATAAAATAGATGTATTAGGTATTGATTATTTAGTTTTTGTTTTGTGGGGCTCAAGTGACAACTTCTTAGGAAGAAGAAAGAGGAAAAAAATGCCTCAGACACACCCAAGCAGCGCCATTCGTTTCTTTGTGATAGACCCTGATTCTTCCAGCAACCTTCCTGACTTCACCCACTTCTTTTCGATTTGGAGTTGAGAAGGAATTGAATGTAGTGAATAGTTCTTCACAAAAATAAGGGAGATACCAAACACAGAGGTAGTATAGTGCTATCATGAGCTCTCTGTTTCATGATCCTTTTCTTCTTAAAGTAAGACTCTCTTTTTTGGCCCTTTCCCAACTTGATATTCCAGTAGCACGTGGCATTTCTGACAACCCCACTATTTTTTAGAGCCCATCCTCACTGCCTTTAGGATACAAGTGTTTTAGTGATTATCTCCTTCCCTTTGGGACCACTCCTTCTCACTCTTACCCTGGCTTCTCTCAACCATGTATGAGGACCATTAAGGCTCAGTACCTCCATCTAAAACAAAAACATGTAACCCTCTGCTCTGCTCAATCTATACTCTTCTTAAGGGAACCTCATTCATTTCTCTTGTTCCCAATGTCACCTCAATTTTTGTATGATCACTCTCTTTCATGGAGTCGCAGCTGAGACTGTGCCATCTGAGCTCAGATATTTGCTCAGGACATGTTTAATGGGCTCTCACCAGCATCTCAAACACAACGTGATAGAAACAACACATTTTCTTGCACTGTTGCCTCACGTGCACATCGTGCATCAGGCAATGGCACCCCCACTCTTCTAGTATGCAGAAAACTACCTGCATATATTATTAGCTTTACCTCAACATTTTCTAAAAAGAAAATGTTTTAAGCCTATTTTGGTATACACCTCTTTGGGACTCCAGTAGAGGTTGTGTGCCCTTGTGGTCAACTTGAGAATGAACCTCTCAGACCTCCAACTGCAGAAGTGCCACTGACTAACCACCCCAGCTTCTGGGCTTGGAAACAGAGCTGCCACATTTGCCATGCTTCTGACAGGCTGTTCCCAGAAAATTACTAAACACAGCAGGAATAATAAGGTATGGCATTTCTGGGAGAGTGGGACTCCTTAGACCAGTTATTTGGCTGGAGGATTTGCCCATGGCTTTGCCGAACCTTCTTTAGGTGGCTTAGCATTCTGAAAAGCTCCACCAACGCTTCCTTCCTTCTTTCCTTCTCTGAGGGCTCTCCCAGCCCCTGCCAGTTCCCTTCCCATTTCTCCCACAGGCATTTCCCATATAAACATTCTTAAATGTTTAATAGCATGTTGTCAACCACTTGTTGGGGGATGTGGGCTAACAAGAATCCTTTCCCCAGTTAAATTCACTTTTGCACTCCCACAAAATTTGACACACAGTTTTTGAGGTTCATGCATTCCCTGAGGTCATCGTGGGGCTTGTAGGAGCCCCTCAGCCACCATTTAAAACTCTGCCCTGAAACCTGCCTTTTTTTTTTTTTCTACTCCCACCACTTTCCCTTTATACCTGCAGTTCGGGCTTTTCTTCATCTTTCATCTAATACATAACACAGTCTTATAATGTATATTTCTCCTCCCAAATGTCCTTTTCAAATTTATTATTCATAATCCTTTAACATTTTTCTGAAAGAAATACAATCTATTTGCATTACTTGCCTGTTCACAAATCAGCATTACAGGATAGCCCATTGGTCAAGGTCATCACTGTTCCACCTAGCCTTTCTCCTCTCCATGCTCATCACCCATCTTCAGACACAAGGGGTTTTTGTCATCTTTTAGGTTGCTCCCATATCTTAAAATGGCCTTTCTCCTAGTCCTGCCAGTTAAAGTTATCCTTCATCTCTAAGGTCCAGTTTGGAAGCCACTTCCTCCCTGAACTCTACTTTCTACCTTTATCTCAGTGTTCATCATAAATGGTTTTGTGAGAATCTGCCTTCCCTTCTACATCATAGATTCCACAGATACCGTTTATTAATGCTTCCTCCCCCCCAGCAGAACCATGCCTCTCCGGTAGCAAGAGCTCAGGAAGTATTCATCGACCTGAGCCACACCCAAATGCCTGTAGAATAAACTCATTCCTCATCACACTGTCACTTAACACCTTTCATAATCATGCTGCACGTTGCACTTACTCCACCCATGGCAAGGTTATCCTCAAGAAACCTCACACAAAGATGTTTTTGTGCCAGCAAACTGACCACCATCCAGTGTGTGACAGCCTCAGAAACCAAAAGTGGATCCTTTCTATTAGCCAAACTCATGAGTTTGGCAACCAGAATGTCAGTTTATTATTTTACAGTAGGAAGTTCTTGGGATAGAGACTAAAATACTTAAGACATCTTTGATCAGTCATTGTCTCTCTGTAGACAAATCTAAAAGGAATGCCAAGTTATAATTTTAAAAAATGCTTGGTGAGTATAAAAAGAGAAGAAAAAAGTGAGGAAGAATCAGATTAATCGGATATTTGATAAGATCATTCAATCACTTATTTGTTCATCTGAGTAGCTTATCATGTCTTCTGAAGCTGACATCTGCCCATACGATGCTCTTACCAAGAACACCAGAAGACTAGAAATCATTTGGATAGAACTCCCCTCCTCTTGACAGGCTTTGATGGAGATGACCAATTTTCATTTATTTCTTTCAGAACACCCATTCATCCTGAATACCACTTATTGGTCACTTTACCCTATGCTGCTAGATTTTCATTTAACCCTCCATTGAGTGAATATGATAGACCATCAGCCAGACTGTAAACTCTCTGAAAACAAGGATTTTTCCTTACAGAGTAACAGTTCAGATAGCTGTTATGCACCTACAGAGATGGGAGAGGATGAGTCCCCACATGATTGCAGCCCCACCTGGCCAGCTAGAATTTATAGAGCCTACCAAAGCAGCTCTTCTTCTCTGGAAGGAGAGTTCTTCAAAAGGCAGTTTTTTCTTTCTGCTCTTGTCTTTCCCCAGTAGTCTCTCCCTGGGACTCTCTGCCAAGTACGATATTGCAACATCTAGAAGACTCTTCCTGGCTGAGTATCCCACCCCTAGCCCTGATATTCATTCCAGTCACTATAGGTTTTTCTGCCATAGTCCAGGATTAAACACTGCTGGACCCATTCCTTGCCCTCTGTCTTCCACCTCTGCCTTACCTCCATTCTTCAGCCTTGTGCTCCCTTGTTTGTCTCTATGGTCCTTCCCAATCATCTGACTCCTGTGTCTTAACCCCTCATCCTCTACCCCATCTGTGCCTCTACCCAAAATGAACTCCATGCTCCTGCTGAATGTGCTACCATTAGAGCACCTACCCCCGCTCTCCCTCCCCAACTCCACCTCAAGGGGGAATCACCACTGGAGGCCCCAGAAACATAGTGATAATTGCCCTTTCCCAAATAGTAGGAGGTTACTAGCTCATCTGATCAGGACCAGTGTCCAGCTCCATTCCCTTGCAGGAGATGCATTTGTGGGAAGACTTTGGAGTTCTGCCCTCCACGTGATCAGCACCTTGGCCAGCAACAAAGGAGCCACTGGCTAAGTAACATGACCATGTGGATTTTCAAGGCCAGTGCCATGGGGTTCAGACCAGAGATGACCAAATCATGAGATGTGAGTTCCAGGATGTGAACAGAGTCATGGCAAACCACCTGGTGTTCCCCAGGAACAGGTGTTCTGTCATGCAGTGCAAGGAGAGGCTCTAGGCAGCCCTGATTCTCACATGTCCATCCACTGGTAGGAGCTGAAGAATGTACACTAGTTCTGAAAGGGCCACTGAAAGGTCCAGCTGCCTCCTGGTTCTGCTGACTCTGGTAGCAGCATTCAAGATAATGGGTAAGGAAAGGACAGATGAACTCAAAGAACATGGAGGCAGAAGGGAAAGTGGAGGCTCTCTAGACCCCACCACAGAGGAAGAGAAACAAAGTAGAAGATTGTTCACTTCAGCCCTACTTACCTCAAGAAACACCCTCAGTCATGCCTACTCTCCTAACGGCTCTAATCTGAGAATCCAGGCATGGTTGAATCAAAAGAAGGAAATCCACAGGAAGTGGTCCTTATTTCTCATGCCCTAAGATCAGTCTCTCTAAACATAACTGTTGTGCTTCTTGGCCTTTTTCTCAGGGAAACTGAGACAGAGAGGATGAGATTTCTTTTTCCTTTTTTTTTTTTTTAAGATTTTATTTATTTATTTGACAGAGAGAGAGAGGGAGACAGCAGGAGAGGGAATACAAGCAGGGGGAGTGGGAGAGGGAGAGGCAGGCTTCCCGCTGAGCAGAGAGCCTGATGCGGGGCTCGATCCCAGAACCCTGGGATCATAACCTGAGCTGAAGGCAGATGCTTAACAACTGAGCCAACCAGGTGCCCCAAGGATGAGATTTCTGAGAAACAGCAGAAAGAAACAATGCCTTTTTGAGGAGTTATCTGCCCACAGAAGAAGAGCTGCTTTGGGAGATTCTATAAATTCCTGCTGGCCAGGCGGGGACTTATCCTCTGCCTCTCCAAAGCCTGTCTCCTACTTCCGAATCCAGATCAAATTCCAGTTTCTCCGTGTTGCCCCCTCCAGTCACTCCATCTCATGGGCGAACTCTGCCCCAAAAGTTAGATAAGCACTGAGAGGGACCTGACACACACTAAGTGCAGAACTTCAGATTCAGGGAAATTGGCAAACAATGGGGTCGCCAGTGATGCCCCTCAGGTAAGACACAGATATTCTCAACCACACCTCTGCCAATAGGATTTATCATTTTAAGATGGTCTATTTCTTAATTTAAAAAAAAAAAGGTAACTAAAACTTGTCTGGAGTCATACAGCTGATAAGAGGCAAAGCCAGAACTTGAAATTGTTTTGTGAGACATATAACCACTATACAGTATTATCTCCACAAAGGTCCAAGTTTTTTTTATTATTATTTTAATGCAACCCTTTCAGAAATGGAGCATACATTTCCACAGATTAAAAAATAAGGGAAACTAAACATGGCCTTTTACTTGTCCTCCTTAGTCACTGAACAAAAACAGTGGGTATCATGGCGTATTCACATTGGCCTTTGTCAATGGGTGAACATGAAGAGGAGGAAGAGGAACGTTAGTCAGCCTGCACTGCTCTCTTTACACTGACTTGGTCCCCCCAAATGTTCACAACCACATATATTTGGATTTGTATATTTATACAACTGGTTTCCACCCAGCACATCCTCAGCATAGCCTATACCACCTCAAGGAGTTCCATAGTGCCACTGGCTTCATGCCCATATTTCATTGTGCAGGCCCCTCTTCCTACAAATGCATCTTCCCAAGAGTGGCGTTGTGTCCTGAGCTTCCTGGTTTGTGGCCTGGCAGTTCTTTCTTGACAGAAAGCCTAATGGCCAAAGATCTCTTCTACATAATATGTGCCAACCACGTTGAGCTTCTGTGACCCAGATTTTGTGAGAAGCCTGATGTTTGCTTTCTGTAACGTTCTACAGAAAGCAGTTGCTGTTAAATCAATGTTTTTCTTTTCTTTTCTTTTCTTTTTTTCATTATTCTCTTACTGTTGGGTCTTTAGTGCAAACTTGCTTTCCTTCATAGGGTAAAATTTGCTTCAAGATAAAATATTTTATTTTGAGCTTACAAATATATTTTACGGTCAATTTTAACATTTATTATTTTATGCCCTGGAAAATAGCATTTTGGCCAGATCTTGATTCAGGATTGTTATCATGAATACACAATATTTTATTCTTATATAAAATATGGTTCCATGTCTAGATTGGTTTTTTTATTGTTATTACTCTGAACTTCACATTTCACTGGCTCTGACCACATCTCTAGCTATTACTGAGACATTTGCTTTCTCTTCCCGTCTTAGTACACTGCCTTTCATCTGAAGAGCAGGATAAACCCGTCTCGTGTGTTTGTTAAGAAGCCCTCATCCAGAAGATCCAATAAATCTGAGAGAAGGACTAAGGAAGTAAATACATGGTTTCATTTGGGGCAGAGATTCTGAAGTGAGGCTTTTTAATACACACTTCTGAGTCAGACCTGTGTCTTGAAGTTGATATTTTGAAGTGGAAGATGTGAGGCAGATAAGTAGGATATTACATTCCTTTGGTAACCCCATAGCATCCCAAAGGATGAAGACAACATTTGTTTATTGACCACAGACCGAGCTTCCTGAAGGCCGTCCTCTATCGGAGGCTGTTCCTTGATAAGCTCTCCCTTCTGGGGTCTGAAAATTTTCTAGTCTGAAAAGACTCTCTCATTTCTAGTTATGCTGGTAGTATCTTTGCTGGGCAAGAATGTGGGAACAAAAAGGACAGAAACATAATATGTAACTATTAGAACCAGAGTCCTGTGAGCAGAGTGCTTATTGACGTACTTGGAAAGCCTATACATGCAGACTTACTACATGTTATTCCAATTCATTTGGGTAATGTTGGGCCCAGGAGATGTTCCCTCACATTTCTTTTTTGTCTTGGTCAGCCCTGATATCTTTTCTTCACGGGTCCTGTCCAAGAATGCTTGTCATGCAATGTAGAGGCAAGGGTTTCATATAGGGCAACCAATGCTCCGAAATATGGCAACTCCAGCTCTAAAATACCACGACCAAAGTTGAATAACCCTCACCGCTGAGGATTTGTGGCCAAAATTCTTCCAAATTATACTTGATTACAAACAAACCCTTCTGATTCAGAGGGCCTCTAGTTAATTAATTATAGGGCCCAACTAAAATCATTTTTGGCAGATGTTGTCCAAAATGTAATTGGTTCATATTCAATTATCTCATAAAACAGGTACATTTATTTAGAAGCTAAAATGAGTACATCTTTCAATTAATGCATCCTGGCAGTCTCACCAGAACACTGCTTTGATCAAAACTGTGTTTATTTGTGGACACATTATGCAGGTTTTATGTGGTCATTGAGGGGAACTAGTAACAACTGCTCTAACAGTTTACAGGCCCAAAGCTTCTCTGCGTGTTCTATACTGTAAAATTTTCAGGACTTAATTAATCATTTTCTTCAAGTACCAGAGAAGCCCCAGAACTATTTCCTAGAGCTTCACTAGTTTCCTGCATTTGGCCTCAGTGCAGTGGTCCAATAGCTACCGATTCAATTAGATAGCATATTTTGCCGACTCGCGTTTCATAAATTAGTGTAAAATTGCCATCTGTTTATTTTTCATTTCCAAAGAACATACTTCCATCCTCAATCACCATACTGTCTCTTTTTAAAAGACAGTGTCCAAAAACACAACACCAAACTGTCAACTGTCCAATTCTAATCAAAACTTCAGGTTTAGAAAAGCAATGTCCGTGGATAGTTATTTAGAATATATGACCCAACGGCACATGAAGTCTATCCTTTGATCGAACTTGACAGCAGAAGGCAGAGAACAGAATCAAGTGATCTTGGCTTCTGCAGGAGTGTTTTCCCAACTGTAGGTGCCAAACCCTTGGCTTTGATCAAGAGACCGTAGAGGGGAAGTCTTACAAGACCAGACGCCACACTTACTGTAGGAATATTGCTTGAAGACAGTGCACTCTCAGTCACTCAGTGCCCCTTTTATGAACCTACCACGAAACGCATTTTGGAATCCATGCTAACGTAATCTAAGGCCACCTGAAGAGATATAAACCTTGTTAAAATCGCAGGTGTTGCTGACTCTGGACTACAATAATAGGTGGGTTCCTCCAGTCCAGATATCAATACGATGGTGCCTGGAGGAGCTCCTTAACTCAGGACTTTATGGGTCTATTAAAAAGACCAGTGGGAACTATATACTTTATACTATATAGTAAACTTGAACTTCACTTATTTACAATGACTGGGAATTCTGGACAACAGAGTTGTGGTATCAGTTACCAGACCTTAATAAAAGGCTCGGCTGCTTGGGACTTTGAGAATCACTTTGTTTTCCTCCTCCTCTTGCCTTGTTCCCATTCTGTTGACGAATGTGCTCTACATGTTTCTTACCCCACTCTGGGCTGAACTGAAATTCTCTTCCTTGTTTCTGAGCACTTTCTTGTGACATTCTGTGCTGTTGCTCATGTTTATGTCGCATGAGCCTTCAGCACTTGCTGGCTGAAGAGGGCACCTCTTCAAGTGCCCTTTGCCAAGTCCATTTATGAGCCCGAGAACAAACTGCCTCTTTGTTTCCTCAGTGTCTCCACTCCACACCCTCCACGAAGGCTGGTTCTGCTGGCCCAGCACTAACACAATGAGGAGGTTTACTTTTGCATATATTGCCTCGCAAAAGTAATTTTCTACTGAGTCGCACATTGAGCAGAAAGCTGGGGCACCAAGACAGACTCCAGCTAACTCCCTAGGAAACTCCCTTGGCTGCTACAGCATAGGAGGGATCCTGCCAAACAACTTTACTTCTAGTATAGAGGAAGGAACAAGGCTTTTGGTGCCTTTGAACTTGAATTTGAATCCTTACCTTGCCTATTACTAGTTGTGTGATCTCAGGCAAGCTAGCTAACCTCTCTGAGCCTTGGTCTGTTCATTTATAAATAGTACTCACCTTGACAAGGTTGCAGTAAAGGTTGCAAACTATACCTTCTCTTGAAGAAGGGAGGAGGTAGGGGAGAAGAAAGGAGGAGGAGAGCACAGGGCACGAACAGTTGTATTTTTTCACTAAGAATGAAAAACCATATCTGCCTCTTTTCCCTTTGACTTTCAGAAAACTTAAGAGATAAATTGGATATTCAGTTTGAAGAGCAGATAAAAATCTTCTGACCTACAATTTTGAATGTTTATTTCTCCTGGATCTTTTGTTCCTACTTTTACCTATTCCTGAGTCCTTATTTTTAAGTCATGTTTACGGTTCATTATTTTGTGTGGATTCTTTTTATTGATGTGGGCTTTGAGCTTTGCTTGAGGTTTGCAGAACATCTCAAATCCTTTATGGAATGAGATGTGTTATACATATATATAAATACCTATACATCACTGCATTGTGAGATCCTGTTATGAACATTTTTGTGAAACTATAGAATAATATATAAAGCAATCCCTTGTCACACTCAATCCTCCCAATGACCTTGTAAAAATAGACATTAGTAACTCATTTCCAAGACGGGGCAACCCGGGCTCTATGAATGGCTCTCCTCGGATTCCTTAATCTCTGGCAAGGGTAAGAATTTGACGTGTAAACCAAGTCTTTGAGATCTCAGTCTAGTGTTTCATCCTTCTGCCTCTGAGCTGCCTCTCCAGAGTATTAGTCATTTCAGGTTTGCTGGTGGGCCTAAATAAACACACATTTAATTGTGCACCTGCTATGTGCCAGGCATTTCATATGCAGTATCTCAAATGGTGCTCCCTACAAGCCATTGTTAATAGGGTAATTAATACTCCCTTATAAGCTATGAACAACACAAAGGCAAGCTCCCCAAGGTCAAGGCCAGCAAGAGGAAGACTTGGGATTTGAACTCAGGCTAGTGCAACTCAGGAGCTTTCACTCCTACCCACTACCCTCCACATGCATCAGAACTATCACCGAGTGACACTTCCTCAGGGCAATGTTCAAAGTACTCTGGACTTGTGTGATGTCACCATGTGGCTGTGGTAGAAAGCAGACAGCAACAGCAGGCTGTCCTTGCCTCCTTGACCTCTCCCCAGAAGGGAGCGGCTGTAAGTGGGCAGCCGGACAGCCTACATCACTAACCTGCTGCCGCTCATTAAAGTCTCAGGCTCTGTGATCTCATTCGGTTCTGAGAGAAAGGGTCATGATCACCACCTTTGTGTCCCCCAATTCATGCTTTCCTTTAGGGTCAACCTGTGCCCTGTGATTTTCTTACCATTCTCTCTGCTGCCTGCTTTAAGACCAACATATATGGTAATAACAAAACACACGTTCTAGGGGCCAGCCCTTAGAAGCATCCTGGGACTGTTTTTTGGAAGTATAATTATTACCTTGAAGCCTGTTCTTTTTATCTTTGGAATTCATTCAGCTTTACAGCCTCTTGCCTTAAGATATGCTTTCAGGTTACAATAAACAAGGTTAAATATTTCTGGAAATATTTAAAGAGGGAGTGTTTTTTTCATCTTAATATATGCTTTTAATGTTAGTAGGGTTATTTTATTTTCTCTCCTGCTTGTTGCTCCTCTCAGCTGAAGCTCCAAGCTTGTCTTTGTTGTGCTGTCCCCTGCTCCTAGCAACACATGAGGTCTGATCTCCACCCTCCACTGGATCCCTGATCTTAGGCAGCTCCACAACTTCTAGAAGACTTGATTTTGTTTAGCTTCTTTTCAATCATAAAATGAGGATAATAACCACCCTTTCCACCCCTTGGGTTATTAAAATCTGATAAGACTTTGTAAGTTAAAGCGCTTTGAAAACCATGTGTTATTGCCATCAAAATCGCCACCATGTCAAGCATCATGCCTGATAAAGAACACACGCTTAAGAGATATGCCAGCAGTCATTAGAAAGGCATTTGGGCCTGTGGCAGTTATCTGGAAGGACACTAGGAAATTCTTTGACACTGTCCCTTTGCTTACCTGTCATGAATCACAGACACCGATTTTGGAACTGAGGTTCTGATGACCAGCATTTTAACCCAGATCATCACAAACAAGTCTATAGAGATGCAACAGGGTGTCTGAGTGCAGCTTCCTTTTTTAGTGACATTTTTCATTCTTCTCAAAACAGGAGTCAGTGAACTATATAGTCAGTGGGCCAAATCCACCCCATTACCATACCTCCCATAGGCTAAGAACAGATTTTACAATTTTAAACAATTGGGGGCAAAACAAATCAAAAGAATAACATTTGTGCCATGTGAAAATAATATGGAATTCAAAGTTCAGTGTCCATAGTTTTTCATTTGACCAATAAAAAAATTCTGTGAAAATTTATTTTTTCTTATTCTAGAAGTACCTACGTCATTTTCTTGATTTTTTCCTGTTGGTGTACAAAGCCTAAAATTGATACTATTGGGCCCTTTACACAGACGGTTTGCTGACCACTGTCTTAAAGCACTCATTCTGCTCTGGAGTCCAAGGGACTCAAAGGTCCTGCTCAACTGGAATGCTGCCATGCCACCCGGAGACTTCATTTGTGCTGAGACTCTGCAGGAGAGATGTTCTATATACAGAGAAGACTAAGGTTTGGGAGTTGAGAGATCAGATGGGTCCATTTAGGACTCAATCAGGATGGGAATGCCCCCCCCCCCCATAAAAAAAGAAAAAAAAGGAAATGTGACTGAGAGGAGAAGCGAGAAGAGAAAAGCTAGCAGTGGAAGAAACCAGTTCATCAGTCCCCTTGGAAATGTGACCCAGATGCAAGGAGGTGGTGTGCAGGGTCTCACTGCCCTGCTTGAGCAGTCTGGGCACCAGACCCAACGCCATTCCCTCGATTGCTCTCGTCCATTACTGAGCAATGGGTGTAAAAGGAGCAACAGGGGGCTCTGATGCCCCCTCCAGGCAGACAGGAGGGATCTGCAATGCAGACCACACAGCACTTGGCACCCCCTAATGCTCCACTGGAGTTTTCTCCTGCATCACCCTCACCCCTCCCTGCCCCTGCTCCGCTCAGAGGCTCATCTTCCTCTCTCCCGGCAGGTTGCTCCCAGACTGAGAACTGCGGGTCCCCTCAGTCTCACCTTCCTTCCAGGCCTTTGGTTCCTGTCATCTCCTGTGCGATTTAGCTCTGTCCAGACCATCTCGCATCCCAGCACTCACACCCTGACTCTTCCTTGAGGTCTGCCAGCAAGTGCCCTCCTGGGGGGAAAGGAGGGGATGAGGGCAGTGATGGGGTCTCCTGGCCCATGGAACACTGGGGACCGCGGCAGTGCCCTGAGCATCCCCACCCGCAGTCTGGAAGTATGGGCAGGTACTTCTGTCTCAGTATGGATTTCATACACAGGGGAAGACAGACGTGGCTGAGGAAAAGTGGGGCCAGACCCACGCCAGACAGGAGAGATCAAACCAAGAGGAATAATCTTCCTGGCACCTGCCAAGACCCAGGGCACAGAGCTGAGTTCAACAAAACTGAAAAGGTGCCCCAGGAGTGACCGCCACTGAGCCAGATTGGACAACGAACAGACTCGCTGTGGTTCCGGGGGATGCTCACCCCAAAGCCATCCAGTCGTTATCAGAGCTTTACCTCCCCCACAGCCTACATTTGCTAGGCACGGTGTGCAACGTTGCAACACCACTGAGGTTGCTGAACACAGCTCTAGCTCTGCAAAGGCCGATGGGCCCAGGAGACCGAAGGGGAGGGTGGCACACAGGTCACCCAAGCTCCGGCAGCTACCGACCAGCGCAAACGCCTCAACGGCCTTTGATTAGGGAGGAACGAACTCCTGGGGGGACCCGTGAGGTCTGAGCCACCTGTGGAACCAAGGACAGAATGTCACCGAAGACTTTCCGACAAGTGCCCTCTCCTGGGAATAGGCTATTGTAAGAAAATGAAAGCTTATTTTGCCACCAACTCCTTTAAGCAGAAATGAAGTCTTAGCGAGTAAAATAACCCTGATTAGCACAGCACTGTGGAGAAGCCTCAAGGGTCTGATTTCACGGCCCCTCTGGACTTCCTCTTCAGGCAGTTAAGCGTTCACAGGAAAAATCCCTCTCTTTATGAGGCTTCTTCAGCCGCATCACTTTGTGAAACAATTTTTAAAAGACGAAACACAATACACCCCCCCAACCCGTTCTTGTACTGCTCTTATCTGTGATGCCTCTTGCAAGTTCCAGCTAATCTTTAATATGCTTAATTTCTCCCCACCCCCAAACCTCAACCATTAAATTAAAAATAATAATAATAATAATAATAAAGACGGAGGGGGGGCGGAAACAGACGTCCCTTGTGTTACTCAGCAAGAGTGTGTGATTTGTAAGATTCTAAAAAATCCTTCCAGCCCTGCTTATTTTGACAAAACTACTTAACACTTCAAGCAATGAACTACAGGGCATAAAAGTATAATCTGCAGAGAAAACCTTAATCCTCTACAGTAACCTATTTGAATCTCCTCAAACACATTTCGGTGTGTAGGCCTGGAGAATTAAGTCAATTGTTTGATCTGAGAAGAAAGGCAATTAGGGCTCTTTCTTGATCTTTCTGGTTGAATTCTAATCAGGGGCAGCCACTGTTCTCAACAGCTCCATTTGAGACCCCTATTATTATAATAATAGAGGTGAGCATTAGCACTGCTACAGTTAAGGGTCTTGCTGCATTTTCATTATGAGTTGTTTTATCTGGGAGTTTTCTATTGTGATGGGCTAATATTCAGCATACAAATGATTAGCTAGCTGTGTTTTTTGTTTTTTGAACTTCATTCAAAGCCTCTTCCCTAACCAAATAGTTGAGTAGGAATGAGGGCAAACTTCGAGAAGCAGCTATTTGGGTGACAGGACACTGTGTTCATTCACTGCTGGGTTACTGGCAGAGATCGGATGGGGGTCTCTGCAAAGGGATGTCAGTGGGGCCTCTGACGGTGGAAGACGGAGATGCAGAATCTAGTTGGGGTGGTCTTGAGGGAAAAATGGGGCTTCCGCCCTCATTTGCTTACAACAGCTCCCCAATTCCCAAACAGGAGCTGCAACCTAGTTGGAGGCGCCTGCCGGAGCGGTTTACATAGTGCAATTACATGAAATTGGGTAGGGTCATTAGTCCGTAGCAAGGGATATTGGAGAGGGAGTTGTTGCTGGAGATTACGAGGCCAGGTGACCACAGCCTGCCCCAAGCCACCCCTTTGGTGACGTCACCGATGACCACGCCTCCCCTCGGGCTTCCTCGGCTGCAGCTCATCACCTAGAATAAAACTCCTGGAGCTATTGTTTTGTCTTGTTCATGTATATGAGCTTCCGCCTTGGAGAGGAGTGAAAGCAGCAGCTCCAGGAAGACAAGAGGGAACAAGTTAGCTTCCCTGCTTCCGGCAGGGTCTCCCTGGGCTCGTGCTGTCTTGTTCTAGCCTCCGGCTCCTGACCAAGTCCAACTGTAGGAGGTCCAGAGAGGGTGCAGATGCCGTCTCCAATGAGTCGTTTTCTCTGCCTTGGCCTCAGAGTTCCTGTAAGATGGTGCTTGGAGCAAGCCAGAGTTTTGCTTTAGGCTAGCTGAGGCTTGTGGGAGAATGGCAAGGAGGAGTCTGGTGATTTTTATTGCATTGATGGTGACAGAGAGTCCATGGTTCAAAGGTGATTACGACAGTCCCGCCAGCCAGGAGCTGGTGGTCTAGCAGGGCAAGATGGGTGAGTCAAGAGATTAGAACAAGATGGCATGACAAAGGTGATTCAGGAAGGAGCCCAAGGATGTACACTTAAATTTAAGGCCCCAGGAAAGGCTTGCAGGAGCTAGTTCCTGAGCTGATGCCCAAAAAGTAAGTGAGATAATCAGCAAGGAGGTGGCCTATTTCAGGCCGTGCAAAATCCTGGAGGGGAATGTAAAATGTGTTTAAACATCTGCAACCTTTTCAGTCAGGATGGAGTCAGGGGTGGGGGGAGGCAGCAGAGCGCCGATGTCTGGTCGTGAGGGAATTTAACAGCCTTTATCTTTATCTTAGAGGCAATGGGGAATCCGTGAAATATTTTAACCAGGATAGTAACATGAAGAGATTAATCCTTTAGAAAGAGAAGAGAATGTATTTATTTTCCATTGCTCTATAACAAACAATCATAAAGGTAGCTGCCTAAAAAACATCCCTTGCCTAGCCAAAGTGACACGTAAAATTAACCACCGCCACCAACCTATTACCCCTAAAGAATCTGAGAACCAGCACTGCTGAAATTGTTATTCCTGGGGGAAGGGCTAAAATTACCATATTTGCCACAAATTTTGAACCTAAACCTAACATCAAGCCTTTAGATGTAATTTGGAGAATAAAGGGAAAAGGAAAACAATACCACAAGAAAGCAATACATCACATCCAGAAGGTGCGACATCTACAGAACAGCTGACAGGGCTTCTTCAACAAGCTATGAAAAGAGAAGGGGAGGAGTGTTCTAGGTTAAGAGTGACCTAAGAGACATAAAAACCAAAGGCAATGTATGGACTCTGCTCGAATCATTACTTGGACAAACCAGCTGTACATTTGAATACAGACTGGTTATTAGGAGTTATTAAGGAGTTTTGGATGATTTTGTTGTCACAGTGGTTGAAAAATAGAACAATTATATTTGACCTGAAAATTGACTTTTTGTCACGGGGAAGAGTCAACAGTCACGGGGGCCAACTTCATCTCCCAAGATCAAACTGAGGTTCCTCCTCCTGTGACTCCCACCCTTCCTCCAGAAGGAATGAGTCACTCCCTCTCTCGGATCCTCTGTCTGGTACCTTACACACATGGGTGTATGTGTTTCCTTTTCTAAATAGACAAGGACTCTGCTTTAATCTTCCATGCTTAGGATATCGTAGATGCTACAAACACTAATAAATCCTGAATGAGCATTCCCCAAATCCCTAAGTCAAAGGTAAGAATTTACTCTATTTCATGGTTGCTCCATTTTAACATCACAAAATGGAAGAGTAGAGCATTTCTGAACCATAAAGAAACCTGTCAAAATTAAATAAGGAATATGGCCACACTGGTCCAGTGGAGTAGCCAGCAATAGGCCAGCGAATGTCTTTTTGATGTGGCCGGGCTGGCAAATACTGGATTTGGGTTGTTCAGTGCCTGCCTTAGAAACAGTTGTGTCAGTTGAGGTGATGCTAGCTGCTATAACAGATCAGCCCCCAAATCTCAGCAGCTTAACACATTGCTGCTTCTCACTTACATGAAGTCCAAGCAGGAGCCCCCTATTAAGGGAGGGCCAGTGGTGGGGTGGGGGTAAAGGCTCTGTTCCATGCAGCCATTCCCATTCTCACTGATGGTGGCTTTCAAAGCCACCGTCCCTGGATATCAACATCTAGTTAGTAGAAGAGCTCTTGACATCTGAGGGGTGGGAACCAGCCACTCAGCCTCACGTGAATGCAAAAAAGCTGGAATGTGGTCCCCAGTGAGGCAGGAACTTCCCGACAATTCTTCAAGAACAAAAATCCGTGGTGGCTGGTTAAGTTTATCTCTTCCACAGGTTTTTCTCTTAAATGTTCTGACATTTATACAAAAGAAGTATGCTTATTTCATCCCTCATAAAATAGAAAAAGTGATAAGGGTCCAGTGAAGAACCTGGGGCTAGCAGCTATAGGGAACTTGGCTACAACGCTTTAGTAACTATGTTGTTATTCCCAGTTCAGAACATCTCATGAAACCTGAGTAATTCACAAAAGGCCTTCTTCACACTGCAGAAGGTAACCGTAGAGATATGTCACAACAACTTTACAAAACATAAGGAAGATAGAAATAATTCTGAAACAGCCTACTGGTTTAAGAAAATCTCATCTAGAGATGAGATTGGATGAGCGTTGGATGAGAATTCCTTCTCCCGTATACGTTTATCTCATGTGTGAAGCCTGTGGTTTCAAAGTGCTACGTCACTGGAAGGGTGCCCTGTCTCCAACATGGGAAAGCCAGTGTTCTTCTTCGTAGATATACAAATGCCAGTGAAGGTTTTGAGTCCACATCCAATCTGTACTTCAGCTCAAATATCCTGGGCTACAAAACCATGTGTCCAACTGTGTATTCAACATCTCTGGAGACATTCCGCATGCCCTTCAATTTCAAGAGCCAACTAAGTTCAACATCTTTCTTTCTAATTCTGCTTTTCCATAAACAGTTTGCAACTCGATTATACAAAGATTAGCCTGATGTTCTCTCATTTCATTTCTCCTACCTCAGCGATTCTTAGCCTGGGGTGATTTTGCTTCCTGAGGATATCTGGCAATATCTGGAGACATTTTCAGTTGTCACAACCGGGAGACAGGATGCTACTGGCATCTAATGGGTAGAGACTAGGAATGTAATTAAATACCTTACAATGCACAGGACCGTTCCTCCTGCCTCCAGTGAAGAATTATCTAGTTCAAAATGTCAACAGTGCCAACAGTGCTGAGATAGAAATATCTTGCCCTATTCCATGTCCTGTAGTTCTACCACCTCTGTAACTTTCAAATCTTCTGTCCCAGCAGCCCATTCCCAATGCCATGTTACAGTCCTTCATCACATCTCCCATGGAATACAAGAGGATCCTAACCCATTTTCTTGCCTCCCAATCCTGTTGTTCCTTTGGAAGGACATGTCCTCCCCTATCTTGCAAGCTCTCTCTCATCTTTAAGGTTTCCAATATTAACTCTTAGGTGAACCTTCCTGTGTGACCTGCTCTTCCTCCTTCCCCTCCAGTCTCAGTTGGAGACCCTGACCATAGACACACCATCACTTGTTTCCCAAACTAGACCCAAGTGACTTGTGAGAAGGAACCTTTATATTCAACCTCTATGAGTAATAAACAGCACAGTTGAAGTAATGTAAGAATGTACTCTCTCACTGGCACTTCTTGTGATCAGAATTATAAGATAAGAAGGCTGGGCTGGGTTGGGTAGGACATAGGGCAGATACTGTGGTCATAGTGGCCTGCTGTTGAGTTGGCCTATGTGCCTAGTTACAGAATTTGGCTGTTGGCCTTATTATCGCTCTATAGAGCCCCTGGAGCTAACCTGCTCTGATGGTGCATTTGCTGTTTCACTGCGAGGTACTCTAGTGTCTCAGGGACTTAATTCCTTCAGGTTTCAAGAACTATTAATACCGAGAAAGAAAATGAAAAAGGCCAGACTACTACAGAGAGAAGAAGTCAAGGTCCAATAAAAAGTCTCAAGCAGTGCATCGGCTTTGGCATTATTTTGAATCATATGGAAGACTAGTGAAAGTGCTTATTTAAAAAAAAGTTCAGGGGCACCTGGTTGGCTCAGTCAGTTGAGCGTCCAACTCTGGATTTCGGCTCAGATTGTGATCTCGGGTCCAGAGATCAAGCCCTACATTGGGCTCTGTACTCAGCATGGAGTCTGCTGGTCCCCCTCCCTCTGCTCCTCCCCCGACTCATGATCTGCACACATGCTCAGTCTCTCAAATAAATAAATACATAAAATCTTCTTTAAAAAAGTTCAGGTATTTCCCCTTGTAACATTTTCAAGGCCATTGTTGAATCCAGCATTCCTTCCCTTCCAGTCTTGCTATCTGTAGGGAGGAGGAACATCAGAACAACCTTTTCATACAGGTACTTCCTTACATTTCATAATTAAATTAAGAAACCCTAGAGAGGTCTTCTCTCACTCCTCTCCATAATATATGTGTATACATGTGTGCAGCATTATTTATGACAGCAAAAAATTGCTTACAACCTATACATCTTTCATCAGTCAACAAATCACAGTGCACCCGTAACTGGTACTTAAGATATGCATTAATATGCAGCCATTGATGTAAATGTCAATATGAATTCAACACCGAGAGATATGCATGATGTACTAGTTAATAAAAAAGAAAGGATAAGGAAACCATATGTACGCTAATTGTTAAGGCACACTTGAGTGGATGTGTGTACATGTGTCCATACACAGAAGGTCTGATGATATACAAAAGCTCCAGGTGACGGAGTCATGGGTGATTTATTTTTCTGCCCATGCTTTCTACTTTCTCCACAGTATTTCCAAAGTAGCATTTGTTTCTTTCTCCTGCTAATAAAAGTAATATGTTCCCCCCAATTTTCCGTCTTGCATAGGTATCATTTAATAGTCACATAAAGAGGAAACCTTCCAAATACCTGAAAGGCTCATTCCGTCTCCTGCTTCATATCTTAACTCAAACGATACCCTTTCAGGGGATCTCTCGAACCACCTGACCGAAAACTGCACCCTCCCCACCTCCCTGCTCTATTTTCAGCCGTCATCTACACCACCATGTGCCATACGTTTTACTTCCTTGTCTACTGAGTGCATTTCTCTACTAGCACATTAGCTCTCTGAGGACAGGAGAGGGTTTCATTTTGTTCACTGCTGGAGCCCCAGAGCCTAGAACAATGCCCAGTACACAGAAGGTACTCACTATGTATTTGCTAAAATAATGAATGAAAACACATTTGTTTAAAAAAAAAAAAAAAAGAGGTTTTGCCTTTATTAATAAGAAACAAGTGATATTCAGCTTAAAATAACATTTTTTAAAATGTCGTATCTTTTAATGTATTGTTAGCCCTTTATCGCAGGGACCACTTCAAGCTGATGAAAGCTGTGAAGACTCCTCGTCTTGCTCCCCGCCCGCTCCCAACCTTCCCCTCCCGTCCCCACACACATAAAATCCAGCACAATTTCAGGAGGTTCGGAGACTTCCTTTAGGTCTGTCTATAAACTTCTTAAAGTGTCCACGGATCCCAGGGTTAGAGTATCTGATTTAAAGTGCCACCTGGCTTAGAATCATGATTTCTTCCCTATTCTAATGATACAAAGAATATTTGTGACTCAAATGTGTCTTTCCCCACTCCCACTAGCCAGCTAAACATTAAAGGGATCCCTTCTTCAAAGGACTCACTGCTGAGCAAGGGGTAAGTTCAGCATTTGCAGTTGAGAAGACGATAAACATCCAGATGAAAGCTGAAAAATCTAGTTAATAATCCGGAGATTTCCGAAAGTACAGTTGTTAATAGAGTGTTGCTCAAGTATCTGGTGAGGTGGATTTTTCACTTGTCAGCTGAAGTCTTGTGTCACAATCTCAGATGGAGAGAGAAAAACAGGATCTATTCCACATAGAAGATGCTTTTTGAATTTTATTGTTTAAAGAACAAAATAGAAGGGAATATGCACATCCACCAAAGTGAAGTTTTCCATTAAATAGAAGAGAAATCAAATACTTTGCAACAAAGACCAGCATATTAGATCAGTAAAACGACAACAGCGATTTGACTTTGTGTTTTATTTCAACGGGCACCCTTCGTTCATTGTCTGTAGGAAAACTAGGCTAGATCTCGATGGGCAACAGTCACAGTTATTAAGCAAGGAAATACGCCACCACTTCCGTGCCCTCCTTTATTTCTTTATGTCTTCAGTCTCATCTGGCTCTTTCTCTTGATGCTCTCTTTCCCACCTCATTTCTTTTAACTCTTGTCTGTACTTCCGTTCAATGAACCGCTTCTGATGGGCCATCTGGGGAAAGTTATCTGACACGAGGAGATACATTTTATACTCAATAAAGGGTAGCCTCTGGTGCAAAGAACGACGCAGACTAAACACACACACACACATTCACGAGAAACAGAGCTGTACGTTCCTAGGCAAGAGGCAAACAACTGCTCGGTCTCTTCCCTCGGCTTTTGTCATTCAAAACCCACTGGCAGTCGGCACCTGCACCCTGACGCTAGACTGCGATACCTGATGTGAACTTGAGTATAAAAGGCACCAAAACATATAGGAATGTTAAGACAGATGCGTGGCTTCAGGATGGTTCCAGGTAGGCAGGTGTTTTAACACGGTTCTCCTAGTAAGACGTGATTGTCAGGGAGAGATTACACAATGTAGTCAAGTGGACCTGTGTACTTTTGCAAAGCTCAAACCAAAAGCTCCAAACAAATAATGGTATTATCACCCTGTTAGTTACCAAGAATTAAAATTCCTGAAAAGAAGAAAAAGGTCTGATGGACAGAAGGCATTAAGTCATTATTTCTGATCATCCTATTTTTATAGTTTACCATGGGATACCCAATGCTTCGTCAGCAACAGCAACTCAGGTAGAGCAATTTTATTTGGTTAAAGGAAACGTTTCACTCAATGGTATAGCTTGAGCTATATTTCAGTTGATATTTGACCCTGTGCAGGAATGCTAGACACAGTGAAAATCTTGGTTAAGATCTAAAAATTGTTATGACTCCGTTGTCATTTGTGGCATATAACAAGTACAGAGACAGAGTAAGAAACCAAGGATGGAACGATAATAAAAGTCACTTTATACACTTAGTCAATGAATACATACTTCAACAGCAAACCTCACGAAGGGAGGCGTGCATGAAGGGTGAATGAGAGCTACCCAAGTTACCTGGTAACACGAAGGGAAAAGGACACTCTTCTCCCTAACCAGTTCAACAGTTCCTGCTTTGTATTTAAAAATAGGAAGATTCAGAGATGTGAGAGAGCATGGCATGTTTGGGGAAGAGCACGTTTGTTTTTTGTTAAGAATGAAACATAATAAAAGTGGATATAAAAATATAGCAAATTCCTAAATTACTCCCCCTTTTTAATATAGTGTCCCATCCTCCCCCCCAGGTGAGAGAAGGGACAGGAACAGGGTGGTAGGAAAAGCATCTGAGGCGGGGGGTGAATCAGTAAAGACCCTGTATATCTGAGTCACCGACTAATTATAAACAGAAGAGATACACAGTGACATCTGTATTTTAGAAATGAAACAGGAACAAAATCCTATTCCCTAAATGACAGCAAGTTGATCTTATGCATTGTATAAAACACAGGTTTCAAGTATTCTAAGTACTTTTTAAAAAATAAATCAAAATCCAAAAAAGTTAGCTGTAAAGCAATTTTCTCAAAATGAACCCTACTTCCTCAGTAAATTCTATTCTAAAACCTAGTCTGCATTAAAAAAAAACACCCCCACTCAGATCTGACCACTGATAAACTTTTAGAATGTATCCTCCTAGTTTCCTACGAAGTTATGCTACACACATACGTACACATACACCGTGTAAATGTGTATATATTACATGGACATTTGAATATTTAATCATTTCTGCACCCACCCTCACTTTGGGAGACAACAGCACTGGTACCTCTTTATGGGTACTTTTTAAAACATTCTACTGTAAGTATTTCCCTGTACCACTAGTCTTCAAAAATACTGCTATAATGATTGCAACATACTACAGCATTTGGATAAAGCAAGAATTGGTCAACCACTGCCCACCACCTACTTTTGTACATACGGTCTCCTGGAACACAGACACATCGACTCATCTGCAAACTATCCATTCCTGCCTGCTGCAATGGCAGATTCGAGTAACCGTGACAGACTGTGTGGCTTGCAAAGCTTAACATATTTCCTATCTGGTCCTTTACAGAAAACATTTGCCAACCCCTGGGCTATAGTATCATTTATTTAAGCATTTCCCTACTGTTAATCATGCAGTTTGATTTACTTATGTGTTTTCTGGCTATTATATATCAAGCTGTCACTATTATCGTGGCGTGTGAACTTGAGCTCATAACTCCAGTTGTTTCCTTAAGTTTGGTTCCTAGAAATGAAGTCTCCGGATCAAGGAGGACGGACTTCTTTAAGGACCGGATATAGGCAAACTGCCTTCCAGCAGCTGAAACGATTCACTCTTGCCACTAGGTATGTGGAGGTCAGTCTCTGAACAGGCCCTCTCTCCAGGACTGTTTTATCATTAAAAAACAAACAAAAAAGTTTTGGATCCAGAGAGAACCTTCAGTAACTTTACAGGTAGAAAATGGAATCTCACTTTTATTTCAGTATGTGATCGTGCATTTGTAAATAATGAGTGGAAAAATTCCCTAACAGTGCTAACTTAAAACTTTCAGTGTTTTAGATTCCATGGCCACGGGAACCTAGAAATACTAGCTACTGCCCCCAACCTGTCCTCCCTCCCCCCATCCCAGGAAGCTACCGTTTGCTGATTTCCACTTGGCTGCTGCCCTCTTGCCTTCCCTAGAATCTCCCACAGCTGAGCATCCTGGGCCTCGTGACTTTTAGCTTCCCGCGCTTTGCTCTGTCCCACGTTTGGCTGGTACTTGGAGCGTAATGGAACTGCACTGTGGTGTTTTGCTCACAGACTCTGCTGCGTAGCATAGCCCATCTCAGAAGAAAAATTCTTTGCTAAGCCTTCAACTTACAAGAGACTATGTAGTTTCCTACGTGGCCAATTATGTAATTGAAGTGTTTTCCACCCAGCCATCCTGCTCTTGGGAATCTATCCCACAGAACCAAAAGGACCAACATATAGACATTTACTGTCAACAGTGATTAAAAAATAAAAACAAAAACAGAAAGAATGTCCACCAAAACTAAAAAAGCTAAATAGAATATGGCAAATCCACAGCGTGAAATACTATGCAGCCATTAAGAATGAACTGGGGGCCGCCCCTGATACATTGGGCCGCCCATGATACATTGTTGAGCAACAATAGAAAGATGCAGAAAAGGACATAAATATCTCATACTCGTGAAACAAAAGCCAGAAACTAAAAGGAAAAAACCTTCACTTGTATAAGATTTTAGAAGTATAGAGAAACATATAGAAGAAGATACACTGGGTTCTTCCCATGGGCTACCTGAGCTGAGTGGGACTCCATGCAAGAAAGGAAAATGAAAATCAAAAAGCATTCGGGAATACTTTTCAAAAAAATTATGAGCCCATTTTATACATATCTTACATTCTACTATACTCTAGGAAGTGAGTAATTATAAAGAAAAAAAAGATCACATTTTATCAGCACTTACCATTTTTATATTTCCCCATTTTCTTTCCATAAAACACACATTATGAACATATCATTATAGAAAAAGGGATAGGCTTACATTTCTCCAGTGCATCCATTGCTGCTCCCATTTCCGCTTGCTGAATACTATTAAATAAAATAAAGGTGCAGTTTAAAGATTTTTTTTTCATCAGCACAAGCTATGGCCACACATTATTCAGGTCGATTTTCATGTCTGGTGCATAAAATTTATCTGATTACTTCTGTCACGTACTGAATCGCACAAGTTAGGAATGTACACAAGGCCATGCAGAAACATCATTTATTTGCACAAAGACTATTTATGTTATTTGTTCCACATTTTTAATGGTATAATAAAATGTCTTCCATTTATGTTAGGTCTGAAGTATTTCTTACTTAAGTTTGAACATCTTTAGCATAAAGTTGAGAGAAGAGTAAAAAAAAAAAATGCACGTATAGACAGACTTCCAATCACTTCTCAGTTTAAGATATAAATTAGGGGGTTCAAAGAAATAGGCTAAAATGCATATTTCTTTCTACCTGAGAGAGGATGTTAGTTAGCATTTCCAACAAAGCTCAAGTGAGTGGCAGTAAGAAATCAAATGTCTAATGGCTGTGTCACGCACGTGTCCTATAAAATGCTTGCAGCCATGCTCGGTACCCTGTTGGGTAACTGACACTGGACGGCCCTTACCTGCGTACCAGGTAATGTGGTTTTCTCAAGGTAGCCAAAGCCCCTTATACAAAGGCATTCCCACTGTCCAAGGCAAGGTGGGGACATTAATCCTAGGATTTACTTTGCTACCACCCTTGAACATTCTGTACTCTGAGTTTAAAAAGACAGACTACACAGTTTGGAAATACCAAGCAGGGACTTCTCGGACATACAGAATGTTCATTCAAAGAAATCAGAAGGTTCTCTTCTCATACCTTGGTCCTTTCCCACATCCTATTCTTTCTCCCTTGAAGTACACTGCCACCGTGTAGGTTCTAGCATGGGAGGGTCCTACCGTCTGCAGAGTCCTGAAAGGAAAAAAAAGAACATTAATTATGGTAAGGTGTTATTTCATTCTCACTGCTAACATTTAACTCTAAGAAAAGCCATGTACTTATCACTTAAGACAGAAAAAGGTAAAAATAACAAGAAAATTTAAAAAGTAAGTTTATTTGCTATGCTGACAAATCTGTAGAGAGCTTTTAAAGTAGGAAATTTTAAAAATTCTACACTGGATTTTTACATATCTTTTCCCATTCCCAAAGCATTATAAATAGCATCTGAAGGCTAGCAGTGATGTGTAAAATGTCTTAAATAATTTCAAAGTGTATGTATTCCAAGTATCCTAAGACTAACAAACTTCCAGCAGTGGAAAGTTAACCATTTCAGTCTGTTCATTGTTCTTCAGTGCTAATCACAACCAAAAATGTAACTGCTTGGGGCAATACATCTCAAGCCACATCTGAATGGTTTCATCCTTCATGAATTCTTTCCAATGCCTAGCATCTTATCTAAAAGATCAGAAAATGTATTTAATTTCTGAAACATCCGAGATCATTTCAAAGGTACGCTATAGCTCCAAGTACACAACACAACTGCCAAAAAACAAAACTCCAGGTAGTCTGGATTTTAATGACATGGTGCAGATTTCTAATGCAGTAAAACTGATAACTTTATGGAAAAGGGAAATTAAAAGTAGCCAACAAAGATAATGGAACACACACAGTAATCTTGAAAAAAAAAATGCAAAACAACCCTATCATCTTGATAAAAAAGAACAAGCTCATCGTGTACTTGCATTTGGGGGATTTATGAGAAGGGAGCAGAGTCATTTCCTTTGTGTTTTGTACACTCCGTGGGATGAAAGCACACAGTGGCCACTCTAAGGTAGCACTTATGACAGTAAGCATGCCTGTGCTATGAGAAGTTTATCGTCCTCATTTTATTTATTGGACCTTAATTATCACTTTGATGAGGAAATACTTTGAGCCTTTCATGTAATACAGTTCCGATGGTCATTATGCTTATTAGGTACATATTAAAGTCCTATTTCTAAACATTTGGGGATTTCTCCCAATAAGTAAAGGAAACATTGTTTTGCAGTGACAGCTTCTTGGGACAATTTATAGTAGCTTGCTGTGGGGTGACTCAAACTTCTCTTGGCCTCAGTTCCTTTAGCAAAAAAGCCTATAACGTGTTGGGACTATTAAACAAACACATAAAAAAGGATTTAAAATTCCCAGCTGCCACTCTGGTGTTTTTCCTTTCAAAGTTTGAGAAAGTCCACAGAGAAGGGCTTTTCTTCCATATGGAACACTGGCACAAATGTGTGTGCGTGCCACCACGTGTGTGTAGAGACAAGGGGTAAACCAGCATTCAAACCAGATTTTTAAACATCCTTAAAAACACATACCCAGATAATACTTTGGGAGGCAATCCACCCATTTTGATAATCCAGTCCTTTCTTAACTCCTCTTTGAAAACACCTTCTGAAGCAACAAAGGAGAGTCTCAAGATAATTGCTCTACCTCAGAGTCAAATCTCCTATTTTCATCAAAACTGACATTATGTGTGCCGTGACCCGCATTCTTCTTGCACGACTTTTGGCTACCACTCAGAGGATGACGATCTGTCACTAAAGATACTCAAAAGTACACCGCAGTTTCTGACACACATTCTGAGAAGAAACACTCCAAATCTGTGACTAACACAGGGCCAGTGGAGAACCGCCTGCTGCCTACAGCGGCTGCCTGACAGGGCGCGGAGCTGTCAGGCAACAGGGACAGAGGCCAGCAGGCCTCAGGGCGCAGTGGAGAGGGACGCCCAAATACTGTCACAAACAGCTACAATCTTCTAACCTAGATGCACAGCCCAGCGGAGATTACGAGAAATGAGACAAACATAAAAAGCGCAGATAATCAAAGGCGACCCACTTACTTAGAAGAAAAGACGGAGATGCCCAAAGAGACTCCATGCTGGGCCCAGAGTCGGTGTCAAGGAGGCCCCGGCCAGGCCCCTCGTCAGGACTCCCCCCGTGGTTCGACCTTCCTCCAGACCCCTGGAGCATCGACTCGAAACTCAACAGTCCGATGCCTGCAGGAGCAAGTACTCACTTGTACAGAGGAATGTCTGGCTCCTTTCCTTCAGTCCTGAGCGTCAAGCAACACTGCTGAAGCTGGGATTTGGGGTCATTCCAATCCTGATTCAAAATGAACTCCTGTGGCAAGTCCCCGAGAAGTATTTAGTAATGGGTTCTGGAATCGCCAAGCATGAAGTATATAAGTAATTTAAATTTTATATGAGCTTACTTTTAATCGTGGGAAGAAGCAAACATTCATGAAAGTATGAACATATTCCAAATCCTTATCAATGTACAGCGCTGCAATGAATGCTGAAAAAGAGAACATTTAAAAAATAAAACCACAATGCATTGCCATTTCCTCAAAGAGTAAGATACTAGACTTTAAATAAACATTGTAATGAGGTTTTCAACTCCCAGACCCTCTTTATTTTTTAGAATTATCCTATCCTCTTTCTTCAAACAAGAATCTCCCTTCATCACTAATATTAGAAGCAACAGTATAGATGTGTGAATAAAATGCAAAAATCAAAGAGTACAAAGACCAAACTACGTTTGTCTAAAGGCTAAATAAATAGTTAAGTGGTACACAAAATGCTATTGTACAGCAGGGAGAGAATGATATCTGGGAATACAACCATGACAACAACAAATCGAAAGAAAACCTGAAGATCAGAAACGACCATGGAATGAACATATTCTTGTGGACTGCCATTCTCCATACCAGTCTTGAGAAGACTAGCCATTTACAAGGGTCTGTGTTATATTTCACGTACAGAAATGGGACAATTTGTAAAGTCAATCTGCCCAGAGAAAAACTTAATACTAGGCTTAATGACAATATAACAATATATCAAACTTTGCATTAAGAAATGGTGACCCCAAAGATGACTTCATGAAAAGGCACTTTAACCAAGGAAACAAATGGTGACTTTTTAAAAGAAGATAATAAAAATAGCTTTCACTGAGGTAACAAAACAAAAACCCAAACAAACCTGCCAGTGAAACTGATCACTTAACTTTTTTTGTAACTTTAATCTTTAAGTAACTTTTTCTTAATTGAAAAAGAGGTCAGACTGCCCTTGTACTTTGTCAATGAGCTGGTTTTGCATGGTAGACTTTAATATTTGTATGTAATTCCAACCGTCAAAAATACCATAACGTTTTTTTAAAAAGTTCCAAAGCCCAGTGAATGGCCCACTTATTTTAAAGTAGTATCAGATACAATAAAATTATGCATATAATCCTTTAGTTAGCCATAATAGGATTATTTATAATGCTTCCAGACCATATCAGAAATTGCCAAAGATGACAATATTTGTCCATAGAGCTTTGAGCTCGTTCAAAACAACAGATAATAGTTTTGGTATTTAGTGAACAAATTATCCTTCTTTCTCCTATGCCCCTGTACAAAGGCTGCTGGGTGGCAAGAAAAGCTATGAGTCACTCTTACCAATCTTCGCATTCTGCTTCTGTTTCCCACAAAGGATGTGATGGTTAAGCATTAAGATGGGGAGGGGGGTAGAGAAGCAGGGATGGGGGGCGGGTGATACCACTGAACAGAGACTGAACATAAAATTCATTATTCACATGTCTTAATTCCAAAATATTCTCCTTCTAACGAACTTCGGAGAAAAGCATAAATAAAAATTAAAATAGAAAAGGTTTCTTTATTACAACATAATAATAATGAGAAGTAAGAGAAATGTGGGAGCATTTGATTTACATTCTGAATCTGCAGGTTAAGAGAAAACCTCTACTCTAAGACTCACATTCCAAAAGGTCTGCCAAGGTCTTGGTCCTAAGGGCCACAGGTCTCTTGGTCTTGTCATTGGTGATGGCATATTCCTGCATGCCCAGCTCCTCAGCTACCTTGGCTTGAGTTCTGTTATTCACCAAAGAGCTTCGCAACAACTGGCCAAAAGGAATTGAGGCATGTTTAGAAACCATTTCACGGGGCACCTGGGTGGCTCAGTAGGTTAAGCGTCTGCCTTTGGCTCAGGTCATGATCCCAGGGTCCTGGGATCGAGCCCTGTGTCAGGCTCCCTGGTCAGGGGAGAGCATGCTTCTCCCTCTCCTCCCCTCTTGTCCTCCCTGTCACTATCTCTGTCTCTCTCAAACAAGTAAAATCTTAAATATGCACACCACACACACAAACACACACACACACACACACACACACACACACACACACGAAAAAAGAAACCACTTCACTGCAATCTCTCTCCCACTCCAGTGTTGGGCCCAACCAGACTGAGACCACGTTACTAACTGGGACACCAAGGTGAGCAATGGTTTAAGTCCTCAACCACTATACCCAGGCTGCTGTAACAAACTCCATATGCTTCTAGCTTCTCCTTAATAATTTACTCTGCTCCTGGATTTTACCTATCCTTTAAATAGTTTATTTAGTTGTTTAATAGCAATGAGCCATGTTGGGGAGATGGTACTATACCATAATTAAAGATCATAGCTTCCACTAAATGTAATGTAACTAAGTGTAAGGAGCATTAACATTTTTAAAAATCAACTGTTCTACAGTATCATTTACAGACAATAAGACATACCCATTTCAAGTACAATTAGATGAGTTTTGACAACTTTCTACATTTTTGTCATCGCAAATAAGTTCCATGTGCCCCTCTGCAATCAATCAATCTGATGCACCATCCACAGATAAACTTGACCTGTTTTCTGTCACTGTACATTAATTTTAAAGGAGTATTTTTAACGTGTCTAAAATAAATTTCAAGTTTCACAGCACTGATGGTAATTTTGATACTCTAGGATTTGGGGAAGTAATGTTTTAGTAAGCATTACTTAAAATATTTGAATTGTTTATTTATATTTTTATTTTTTTTTATTTTAAGGACATAAACTATATATCCTGAGTCATAGTTTATCAAATTGGGACTCCATCTCTAATCAAACTGAAATGTAATTTTCACATTTCAACTTCAAGAATTCAGAACAAAAATCTCTAGCAAAAATTTCAGTCAGCAAAGAGTCCTCCAAGCACCACCGTAAGTATTAACGGTAAACAGGGCATGAAAATTATACAACAAACCCATCACAGAGGTGCCTGTCCAGCAAGCACAGTTTAGGAATTCAGCACTTGGGAACCACTCACGAGAGGCAGTGAGGACGAAGGCTAGGGGCAGCAGACAGATAATGGACCAAGCATGTTATTTTGGGGAATAACATGCCAAAAAGTAGAACTGTTCTTACAATAGTTATAACAAATTCTTGGTCTCCTACAACAATCCCTTCTTGCTAAGGAACAGCCCTGACACCAGGGCCCAGGAGCACGAAGCAGCTGTGGGCTGTGCTAGCGTTGGACCCCCTGCTGTTCCACACTGCACTTTGTTTATTAGATGCAAGTTTTATGCTCTGTGGCTCCAGTGTCAACTGAGCTTATGAAAATCAAGATTTATTCTCAATGCCTGAGATTGCATCCTTGACAATAGATAAATAAGAAACAATATGTTCTTAATTTGTCTGACAGTGATGCATGAAGCAGAAATACAACTTGATCTTCATAAGCCATGCTTGCTGTTGAGTTAAGACTATTATTCTTTGCTTGTCTCTGCTCCCATCCTCCTCCTATTTCCCCCAACTCTATCTTTTTTCTCAATATAGTGAATGTTTCATTAAAATTAATATCCACAGAGAAGCTCAAAATTAAAAAGGCCTACCGTGTAACATTAATAGAAAACCCAACCAATAGGAGCCCATCAGCCTAATATCTTGTAATTACAGAATAACTGAGCTAGAAGGGAGAGATCTTTTTTCATTTGGATTCTCCATGAAGAGGTGGGGGAGGCAGTTCTCAAAGTTGAGGCCAGTGGGGGAATAGGAGGGCTATTTTGAGTATATGGTTACGCTGAGCAAGTTGGGTTCTTTCTCAGTATTTGCTTTGGTGAGAACACAAAACTCTAATTCAGGCTGCCTATTTGGGGATTTCATGCCTCAAAATCAACAAGCTCGAAGTACACCACATGAGCCCACACAACACACCATAATACATCACAGGCTACCAGGCCCTTGCAGCTGCCTTCCAGTATCAGGGCTCCTTTGTTAGTATTACACAGTAATGGTGATGGACAGAGAAAGAGGAAAGCAATGAGAATGGAAACAAATGCTTCTGGTTTATTTAAGATACGCCCTGACGGGTCTTGAAGCCGCAGGGTGGCCGGCAGAAAGCGATCTTGAAGTTCTTGCCAAAATTCAGAGCCTGAACCAAAACTCAGTGGGGAAGAAGGAAGCTATAAACCATCCATATTTGTAGAGTCCATTTAAACTGAGAAGATGAACTGAAAAGAAGGAAGACCTGCTCTATACCTAATCAAGAGAGTCCGCATGGCAGTCCTTTAAATGACAGCTTCCTCCCTTGGCCTTTACTGAATTCTAGTTCAGAAGGCATCACGCTGTTTGCCAATAAGTGGGAACAAGAGGGGGTCACAAGGAAGAAAACCCCCTCAGAGTTATAGCAATTCAGTTAGCATCTGTGGAGCCCAATTCCGTGCCACTGTGCTGACAGTGGATAGACCCTAAGATGACAGACACCCCATGGCTGCTAATCTCCAAAGGAAGCCACACAAAGTAGCCACTGTAGGTGCCAAGACAGCACGGAGGACACGGGGCACGCAAGTGCCCCTTTCGACCCCAGCCTTCCCCAGAGGCCTCGGGGACAACCTGCCCCTTGAGGAAAAACAGTTTTTCCTGACCTGGCTGGTCCATCAGAATCATAAGGTGCTTCTGAGATACTGGAGCTCAAGCCTCTTCCAAGAACCAAGGCGTTAGTATTCCTGGGGATACAACTTGGACACATGCATTTAAAAAAAATTCATGTAGGTGGCTTCTGATGAACAGAGTCAGAAATAAGGAAAGGAAAGGAAAAAAAAAGTCTTCGAAAAGGGTGGGTGCTGTAGTCTGAATGTTTGTGTCATTTCCCCAACCCCCACCCCCACCACCCTGGCCAAATTCCTATGTTGAAGTCCTAACCCCTAAAGGTGATGGCATTAGGAGGTGGGGCCTTTGGGGAATTAGGTCATGAGGGTGGAGCCCTCAAGAACGGAACCAATGACCTTATAAGAGGCCTAAGAGAGATCTCTAGCCCCTTCCATCGTGTGAGGGTACAATGAGCAGTCTGTGACCTGGAAGAGGGCTCTCACCAGAACCCAAGCAGACTGGCACTTGATCCTGGGACTTTCAGCCTCCAGAACTGTGAGCAGTGTATTTCTACTGCTCCTAAGCCACCGAGTCTGTGGTATTTTGTTCCAGCAGCCTGAACAGACTAAGATGGTAGAAAGTGGTTTTCTAGTTAGAGGGAACAGCTTTGACAAAACAAGGGGCCCTGACACAGCAAGGTGATCACAGGGAGGCAGGAGAGAGGGTCAGGGGGTGCTGAATAGTGGAGGACAGGTCAGAGCAGAGTCGATGGGGGGGCTGATGCAGGCAAAGGCGAGGCTGGCTGGTCTCTGGGCAGAGTTCTGCAGGTCATGTAAAGAGGTCTGTACTTTCCTATAGGGGAGAAGGAACCCCAAAAAGTGTCAAGTGGGAGAAGTGGCAAGATGCCCAAGGCCCTGATGCAATGGCAGGACCGACCTGAGTGTCACACATCTCCAATTCTGACTTTGAGAATCCAGGGTGTTTTCTACTACCTAGCACAGCAGTCTCTCATGACTACACTTAAATTTTAATAGGAAAAAGGTTTATTGGTTTAAAACAGACAAAGAAACATACTGGCATTCTTCCTTTAACTTCTCCATTCACTCTTGATTCTAAAGAGGAAGCCATGGCTGCGGGACATGAGCAACCAAAGAGGGCCACCTAGTGTAAAGTAAGAAGACTGTGATTGATTATTTTAAGGGCTTCACTATAAGAGCACGGGGTGAAAGCAGAATATCATATTAAAAGTGACAGTGATGTGCCACACAGGGCTGTTACACCAAGAGTGGTAGCCAGATGGTCTCCATTTCCTATGATAACTAAAGAAAAGGAGCACAAATGTTGGCAGGTGAGTTGCAGGTCGGATACAAAGAACCCAATTATGTCAGCGACAGAGGAATTCTCAAACAGGAGGCTGTGGAATCTAGAGATCTTGTAGATGAGATCTGCGTTTGCCTAAATGATTTATGTTTAGTGCTGTCTGGAGGCAGCAGGGAGGGATTAGATCACTGGTTCTCAAACTTTTTATTTGTAATCCCTGCTTTCTCATTATACCAAATCATTCCTCTATAAACAAACACAAATTTCTGCAAGTTCATCTCACCGATGCACACACAGAAGGGCATGACACATCACGCATATTAGGGGCATGGAATTAGCAACTATTTTTAGCTCCGTAGCACAACAGTAAAAGCTAAGAGGGAGGAATGATATAGAGGGAAAAATGATATGCAGGTGTTAAAACCTGCAAGTGTGACAAGACAAAGGCATCCTGGTCTGAGCTAGTGCTCTTTGGGACTCTCTCACTACTTACCTAATCCCTATAGGGTAGGTTCTAGGTTCTACCCTAAAAATAAAATACTTCAGTCTATGAAATCAACCTCAGTCATCCTAGAACAATCATCTATACCTGATATTCCTTCCCAAGCAGGGCTTTCTGAATATCCAACTCATACAACAACATGTTTTTCCCCATCAGCATTCAAAACTTCAAATCCATGATTTCATTTGTTCAACTGTCCTATTCTCTGTAAGACAAGTGCACAAAGGAAGGGCTCAGAGCTAAATAATGCCTCCCAGTGTGAATTAATGTAGTTGTGTGTTCTTTAATTATAAAAATGAATAATTTGCCACCCCCTCATACAAATGCAGCTGTAGTAAGTAATCCTCCATAAATTTTCAATTAATTTTAATCTTAGACATTAATAAATAAGTTCGCAACCTTCTTCTTTATACATAAAACAACATGGCACTTCCCTCCAATGCCACTTCTACTTCCTTTTCCATACAACTTAGCTGCCTGTAAAACTCTTTCTTTTATTTATCAAATATGTATTGAAAGCCTACCATATGGCTGGGCACAAAGTGGTAAATAAATACACGCTCTCACAGAACTTCTAGGTTAGTGGGTCAGGCAAACCGAAAAAAGTGAGTGCCGGGAAAGAAAAGAACATGGATTTCTGACTGGGTGGGGGTATGTGGGAGGGCATGTGGAAAGTTCTCCTTGTATCCAGAAGTCAAGCCAGAACTGACGTCGAATGGAAGAGCAGGAAAGACCAGGCCGATGAGAGTAAGGGTTGGAAGCAGAAGGTTCTCCAGGAACAAGAACAGCACGTGCAGGACCTGACGGCCGGAGGGGGCTTGGAGGAACATGAAACAGGGCACTATAGAGATGCACAATGAAAAGATGAGTACATGGCATGAGGCGGGCAGGTGCACAGGCCAGACCAGGCCAGAACTTCCTTGTTCTTTAGTCACTATCCAAAGAATAAACAAAGAGGACTGGACTGGGATAGGACAATCATTTATTCAGCATATTTGTGGAGCACCGATATGCTAGGAATGCCAAGGACCCGGGGAATCAGGAATGAAGAAAACAGACAAAAACTCTTGCCCTCAAGGAATTTATACTCTAATGAGAGAAGACTAACTGTAGACAAGTAAAATACATAGTATGTGCTAAGGAGAAAATGGAAACGAGGTTCCCAGCTGGGAGAGGGGAACTGGGGACAAGGGGAAGAGGTCACAATTTAAGCAGGGTAAGTTAAATGCCTCACTGGTAAGATTTGAACCAAGACCTGAGGGAGATGAAGAATTTGGCCACAGCATGTGCAAAGGCCTGGAGGCAAAGGCTTACTTAGTGCCCTACAGGAAAGGCATAGGATCCAATGTGAAGAGTCTAGGAGGTAAAGACAGACAGCATCAGGGAGATAGGTCTTGTAGGCAACAACACTGTTACCGCTGAGACACGAAATCTTTGGAAGGTTTTTCACAAAGGAGGGCTGTAATCTGACATCCCTTTAAAAACAGTCCCTCTAGATGATGTGCTAAACAGACTGAGGGCTGGGGGGGTATTGGTATGGACCAGTTGGGACGCTATGGCTGTAATTTAGGGAAAAGATAATAGTAGCCTGGACCAGGGTAGTAACAGTGGAGCTGCTGAAAAGTAGTTATGTTCTGGACAAATTTTTAAGGCAAAATCAATAGGATATGCTAGCGACTAATGGTGTGACATGAAGAAAAGAGGAGAGTTAAGGATGACTTTGAGGTTTTCAGCCTGAGCAACCCTGAGAATAAATGAAATGATCCTTGCTGATATGGAGAACACCTAGAGAAAAGCAGGTTTTGAGGTGGATATCTGTTTTGGTTTGGCCATATTATGTCAGAGATGCCTAACAGAAATCCATATAGGGATTGCAGTATATCTTCTATCTGGGTATTCAAGTGTATCTTGAGATACAAAGACACAAGTCTGGAGTCAGGGCGAGAAGTACAGGCGGAAGACCTACATGACGAAGTGGTGTGTAGAAGTACTCAAAGCTGTGAGATCACTCCCAGAAAGGAGGTCAGGACAAAAGAGAAAATGTCTGAGAACGGGGAGTGTTCCAACACTTATGAATCGGGGAGATGAGAGGAAAAAAACCAAGTGGACTGAAAATGAATGGCAAGTAGGGTCACAGGAGCTCTGCCGTGAAAAGACACCACCGGCCGCCGAACAAAAATGCATCGTTGGATCAGGGGGTAGCGAAGAGAGGAAGACCAGTTAGGAAGCTACGATCTGGCCAACAGGCCTACAGCCTAGGCCAATGGGAGGGTCTCTGCCTGAGACAATGTCCACTGTGGGAGAGTACAGAACTGCAAAGGCCACCTTTGTACACGGTAGCATACTTCTCGGGGATATCTAACACGCCGCATTGCCTAGTGCTTGGCACAAACACAACCTTAAGATCCTATCCTGTGCAATTTAATAAACGCCACCCCTTCTAATGGAGGTTCTTTGTCAAGCATATGCCTGTAACGTTTTGCCAGCAACAAAGCCATTATGGTGGTCCAGGTGACCCAGTCTGGTTGAGAGGATTTGGGTGATGAAGATGAGGTGTTTACTCAAGAAGAAACAATGTCAGAACTTGTGAATGGTCTAGAATACAGGGCAATGGGTGGAGGGAGGAATCAAAGATAACTCCTGTATTTCTGACTTGCAGGATGGCTGCCGCTGCCGCTCAATCACTCAGGGAGCACTGGAAGAGAAGCCGGTACCAGTCTAGGTTCAGTTGTGGACGTGTGGAGACACCGAGGGGGCAGCTACCTACTAGAGCGCAGGAAGAAATGGGACTGAAGAGATCTGTTTGGACATCATTGTCTCTAGAATGAAGCTGATAGTGTGTACATGGAAAAGACCACCTAGCAGGGGCTCTCATGAAAAGAGACAAGGGCCTAGGAGGGAGCCTTTCAGACACCAGAATATCCATCAGTTGTACAGAATACAACGAGCCTGAAAAGGAAGCTGAGAAAGAGTGGCTGAAGAGGTGAGAGAAAGACCAGGAGTGCAGCATGACAGAAGGGAAAGAGGTGAAAGAAACTGACAGAAGCCAATGAAGGACAGTGTTTCAAGGAGGGAGGGAGCAACCATGCCAGGGCTGACGAAAGTTAATATCTTTTGAAGTGTGTACTCAATGGATGACAGATCATCTTTGTTTTACCAGCAGATCTGTCAGTCCTATTGATTTCTACCAAAGCTTTCTGTGAAAATAGTTAAAAATAGTTAATAAAACCATCATATCATAATTTTGTCATTTACCATCTTTCTAATAAGCTATTCAAAAATTCTCTAATTTTAAGACAACAAGGCTGATCAACACATTTTGGATAAAACTACAGCTATGGCACTGAAGCAGTTTTGGAAAGAACACACAACTAGAGTCTTTAGCATAGTCCTGGTTTTCCCTCTATCTAGCCCAAGATGGGAAGCAGTAAACTTGTTGATCTATAACATTCCACCTCCACAAAATCCCAGAGTTCACAATTAGTTTTGCAGGAATACAGGGTAAATGTGCGTATTTAGTCACACATTTTCAACAGTGGTCTCTATGTGGCCAAAAAATGAATCACTGTTTCAAGCCACATGGCTTGGTTTGACCACTTCTCAGACCAACCTGATACTCTGACAGCAATGAAGTCTACTCCCTAATGGAAGATACTTAACAAGTATTTATCAATTCCCTAATGCACAGGAAGATACTAGACGCTAGTTTCTTTTTGGTTAATACTCCTGTGTTCTTAAGATTTTGGTATTAATTCAAGAGAAAATACTTCCCTGTCCATCCAAATGTAGTCAACATTAAATGGTAATCAACTGTTAATTTTAAATTAAATTTAAAGAATAGTATTACTGATTTCCCATATAATAATACAGGGCATGGTACGAATACAATACTCATTGAGTGAGTGAATAAAAGAATCATATTTTGTTAGCCTTAGAAATTTCACTGAAAAATTATATCTCAACATAATCAAATCATCATATTCTCCTTAATTCCAATATTTGTGTCTCATGCAAACTATTTCCAGGGTTCACAGTTGCAGAGATAAGATTCAATTCTATTCAAAGTAAAACATGCATAAAAATCACAGAGATGCAAAGTATGAAAGACTTATTATTTGCTTCAAGTATAATAAAAAAGGAAGGCTATACTAACAAAAAATCTTCGAGCACACTACTATTTTTCTTGGCCCAGGAAAGTATTTGCTTTCTCAATGTCCAACTCTAGAGGGTCTTCTCAAAGGTTATTCTTGTGCCTTGAGAGATCATCACGACTGGCTTCCAGATACGCTTTGTTCACCATTCTGGCTGTATTATTGATCAGTTTCAGAGTACAAACAGTATGCAACAAATAGAAAAGCTCAATGCAGTTTTATAAAATGAAACAAAAGTGAGAGACATGGGGACTGTTTCACTTTGTTCATAAATCAAACCTTGTCTTTCTAAGTCCCTTTCAACTCTGCCCTGGATCTAGCCAAACTGACTCCCTACCGTCTCTCTATCTTCTGGTTTTTCATGTTGTGCCTTTGTTTCAGCAGGCCCAATGTGTGGCATGTCTTTGCATAGAAATTTCTTCCCATTAATTCCTAGTGGCCAAATCCTACTCACCTTTAAAGGTTCAATCATCATCATATCCACGAAGCCTTCTGGGAAATCTACAGCTAAAAGAAATCTTATCTTTTCCTAAACAGCACAGGTGCCTCAATTTACCTATGCCTCTTCGTAATATTTCACATGGTTCTCTCCTGTATTTAGTTACAATTACTTACTTATACTTTCACGTACACATGACACACACATAGTGTGTGTGCATATATACAGAGAGAGAGAGAGAGTATTTGTAGCTATGTACTTATATTTTTCATTTCTGCTAATAGTTTTTAAACTCCTTATGGATGGGTGTCAACTAATATTTGCTCTTCCCATGAAGCCTAGGCTCAATTCAATGTCTCGCACAGAGTAGGGAATCATTAAATGAAGGAGTATAAAACAAGTTCTTCTTCTATACTGCTTTGTATACAATTTGCATAATGAAATGAACAAAACCATATGTATACTGAAGTCAAGAACTAAGTAATTAATTACATAAATATATATTTGGCTACTCTCATCTTCACTCTATTAAACAGTAATCTTACTGGAGAGAATGACTTAACACAAACTCACAGTTAAGTGTCCTTCATGATGGTCTGGGAAATGAATAAATAAGTACTCAGTGGCTACCAGTTGCATTATGGAGTCACCTAGGAACTCCATCCTCTGATTGTGGCCTCTGGAAAAAACAACATCAATGGAAAGAGATCAATAAGCATTTGTATATTAAAAAAAGAAACAGAATTTTTAAAAGGCACAGTTTTAAAAGGCACTGTGTTCTCCTTGCCTTAAAGCACAAAACTAAATACAAGTCCCTAATGCCCCTCAATTGGGAGGAGACCTGAGTCAATACAGATTGAGTTTCAAAGAAGAGTACAGGGACTACTATCTAAGGATTAAATAACTGATAAATGAAGACTGGTAAATAGTGCCTGGTCAGAAGTTAAGAAGTATTAGTTGAAAAATATAGATAACAATCCCGTACAGATAACCGCCATTCAGACAAAACAAAGCAAGATGGTCCAGGAATTTTCTTTTTTTAAATCTTTACTTCTTTATTGAAATATACACTCTCTCCTTCAAAGCTGGAATACAGTTTAAGGACACTATTAAAAAAAAAAAAATCTATGACAAGAATCTTAAATCTTTGTACTCCAAAGAGAGCTGTGAATATTTGTGATTTGTGGGAGAGAAGCCAAGAACTAAACAAAAAACAACAGGCAGGTGCACCTGGGTGGCTCAGTGGGTTAAGCCTCTGCCTTCAGCTCAGGTCATGATCTCAGGATCCTGGGATCGAGCCCTTCGTCGGGCTCTCTGCTCAGCACGGAGCCTGTTTCCCCCCTCTCTGCCTACTTGTGATCTCTCTCTCTGTGTCAAATAAATAAAATCTTAAAAAAAAAAAAAACAGGCAAAGAAATAACATTTTGGTTATTTTCCTAATTATTATATTAGCTCATCTCCAAATCATTTATCTTGAGCTAGGACAGAGGGCCAACTTCAGCCCACAGTCTGTTTTTGCAAGTTTATTTGAGACAGAAACAGGCCCATTCATTTACATTTTCTCTGTGGCTGCTTTCATGCTACTAGAGCAGAGTCGAATCACTGCAACAGAGACCACATGGCCTGTAAAGCCTAAAATACTTAATATCTGTCCCTTTGCAGATAAAATTTTTACTTTCTTCATGCTTCTCTTATACTTTATGAAGAAATAAGATGCATGACAATGAAACCAGAAATACTGGATTAGAACCTATCCCCTGATCCACACCAGCATCTGGCTACTCACCCATCTCATGATGTGACTTTCCTGGAAATCTGTTTGAAATCCCAATTCCCTTGAAAGGCACACAGTAAAGGTTTGGGACTGCCTGTCTAAAGGGTCACACTGGGATACACCGTTAAATCTAACTTACAGGGTCAGATGGTTAAATCCCACAGTTCTCAACGTGAACGCTCTTGCCAGAAGTCGAACATGAGTAAAAATTACTCCAATTGCTTCTTCAAACTCAGTAAGTTTCTGTAGAACTGGAGAAGTCTCAATAAGTTGTCGATCAGTATTCGGCTCTTGTAGCTGCAGGAAAAGAAAAGTAAATAAAAATCACGTGCACTTTTTGGTTACAAGAGTAATGACCAATTCTAGGATAGTGTTTTATAAAATTCCTTCTCCCACAGCAGAAATTTCTGAAATGCCAATAAAACACGGAAGCTTCTTTCTCATCCCTTAGAATGGCAAACAAGCCTAATATTTAAAGAAGGCTCAAATAATATTTTCCAATCTTCCATCAAATTTCAAGGCCAAGTACTGTACACAGATACTTCAAAATCCCAAATATTATACTAACTCTCCAAGGAAGAGGCAAACTGAAGAACTGCTGGTGGAGAATATGTGTATCTAGTATGTAGTGGTTCCAAACTCTCACATTCATCAGAACCCTTGTAGGGCCCATTCATCCAAATGGCCGGGCCCTACCCCCCAGAGTTTCTGATTCAGTATATCTGGAGTAAGGATTCTGAAAGTGCCTATCAGGCAAATTCCCAGGAGAGGCAGATGCTGTCAGTATGGAGACCGTCCTTTGCAAACCACTGCTTTAGAGGAATATGACCTTTGTGTGTCTTCTGGGGACCAGCCTATTTTGCCAAATGAACATGATTAAAGCCAGATTCAGCTTATATTGGAGATTACTGTACCACTAGGCAGGGGCTCCACATAACAATAAGCCTTGAACAACTCAATGCAAAAGCGAGAGCATACAGCAAATATGAAAATAGTAATTAAAGTGAACATTTTCAACAATTTTGGACAATTTCACACTAATGTTTCTAAAGTTCTTTGAATTAATGATATTTATTACTATAAGCCTCAGTAGAGTTCAGCCACTAGTGGTTCTCATATATATATAATGTACATACACATACATGCACATAGGAAAATATGTATATGAGAATATATATATACATATGTATACATATATATGTCTCCAAGTAAAATAGAAATAAAAGAATATAAAGAATTTTTAAACCAACTAGGAAAAAGGGTTTCACCACATATAGATCTTTTAAATACCAAAATCTTGAGTAAAAAGTCATCACATTGTACTAAAATTTTAATTTACAATATGTTTTAAGCAATCTGAGTCAAAGCCTTCAGTTTCCAAGATCTAAATTAGGTTACAATTTAGCAATGTTAATTTAGTATTTGTTCTTTTTACTAAGCGCATACTCACTTCCACATTATTTTCTCTATAATCGCAGCCAGGGAGCTCCAGTAGAATTGATCTATTAAGCTTTGAATATCACTTTTTTGGGGGAGAAAGGGCACCACACCACAACCGTACAAGCAGCTCCTCCTGCCTTGTGAGGGAAGATGACCGCCAGTGCTTCCCCGACCCCACCCCAAAGCACAAATGCAATACATGGGTTCATTTTACTGTTTGTTCCAAAGTTTTCCAGTTCTGCCTGACACCCCAGCTTAAAGTTATAATGCCACTGAAGGGCATCAAAGGTTGATAAAAGAAGGAGGGAAAAGCGGGCAAACTAAAGTAACGTGACTACCTAGAGCTATAAAGCTCACTGCAGACAGGAAGGTCACACTTACTTGGAGTGGGTGGAGAGGATAATTGAGCCAGACTTCGCGCAGGTCCTGGAAAACAGAGTGATGCCTTTAATGCTCCAGGGAGCCATTTAACACACTTTGGAGTACTAAATAAAATGCCATTATTTGAAATAGTGAACTATTTCAGATGCTGACTCCACTTATTGCAAATTCAATAGTGCTAGCAAACTAATTTTTTTTAAGTGAATTCAACACTCAAACTGCCTGTAGTGACTCTAATTAGCCTATTAAGCTGGGGAGGAAAAGAGCCACCTCCACACCCAGAAGTCAAAGATACCTTTTAAAACTCAGTTACACATTTGCTTAACCTAATACACGGGATTAAGATGCTGTTTTAATCATATTTTTTAGTTTACCATTCCCCAGAAATGTGCATCAGCTCTGCCTTTTGTAATTAAAACTCATCTCAGATGTCTTTTATTTTAGGCACTCATTCATTAGCATTTGAGTGCTTTAAGATGGGGTGGAAAATACCCAAATCTAGCTCCTAAACTCTCAGATCTATAAGACCACACTTTTATCGCAGGTCACTACAAATGTTTCCTTGAGACATGGAAATGAGTGAATTTTATGGAGAAGCCCAGTACCTTATTTTATCCACTGAGCTAAATCTAGAGGCAGTTATAATTAGAGCTTCCTCAGGATTAAAGCATTTTTCCTTCAGTTTTAGACTCTAGGGAGCCTCTGAATGAATCTACTTTCTGGCCTTGATGTTAGGTTTTTCAAACAAATAACAAAAGATTTTTTAAAAGAGAGAAAAATATTTTTTAAAAAATTGGGGGCAGGAAGTTAGAGGAATATTTATTATCACTGTGACATACACGACAACAAAATGAAATAAAATACCGAATATTTTTGGACAACTTGCATCCCACTTAGAGGGTTTTTTTGTGGGGGCAATATTAAAAAATAAAGCTTAAATATCAAATTGTTCTTTAAAGGCACTTTAGAGAGCTTGTCTTAACCAATTCAGTAACCTTTCCCTTGAATTCTCTGTAGCATGAATTACGCTTTATGTCACTCCCTTCTTGTAACTTTCTCACGTTCTCTCGTGCTTTTTTCCTCCTCAAAGCAGTGAGCCCAGTGCTGGCACACAGAAGACGCTACTACTACTGTTGGTCATATCAATAGTTAACAATAAACAGCCATTGCTTCCAGCTAACTCCAATCTCCAAAATTCAAAATTCTCAGCAACTTGATTCCTCTTTCTCCCTTCTCCTATGTTTTTCACTCAGTGACACTGTGATTTCTCCTTAGACGTCTTACATATGTAACCATTCAACCCCTCACAACTAGATTATTTCAATTGCCTCCATTTCTCTTCATCTACCCTACTCGGAGATCAGGTTCTGCCACACCTCGGTGCCAGAGAAAATATCCTGTAAAAAATCCAGATTGGAATCCCAGCTCCAGCATTTACTAGCTCAAGGCAAAACCTCTACCTTCAGTGTGTTCTGGAAAATGTTCAGTGACTGTTGACATTTATTAATGCAACTTTTTTTCCTTATTTTATTTCTTTCATCATGATAAGTGTAACTCTTTAATCCCCATTATCTACCTGACCGATCCCTTCACCCATCAGCTTCCCTCTGGTAGCGCTCAGTTTGTTCTCTACAGTTAAGAGTCTGTTTCTTCGTTTGTCTTTTTATTTTTCTTTGTTCATTTGTTTCTTAAATCCCATGTATGACTGAGAGATTATATGGTATTTGTTTTTCTCAGACTGACATATTTTGCTTAGCCTTATCTCTCTGGTTCCATCTACGTTGTTGTAAATGACAAGATTTCGTTCTTTTTAATGGCTGAGTAATATTCCTGTGTGTGTGTGTGTGTGTGTGTGTGCACGCACGCACGCGTGTTCTTTATCCATTCATCTGTCAAAAGAAAACTGGGCTGCTTCCATGGTTTGGCTACTGTAAAGAATGCTGCAATAGACACAGGGATGCACGGGTCCTTCAGAATTAGTTTTTGTATTTTGGGGGTGAATACCCAGTTGTGTGATTACTGGATCATAGGGCAAATCTATTTTTAACTTTTTGAGGCCCCTCCATACTGTTTTTCACAGTAGCTGTGCCAGTCTGCATTCCTACCAACAGTGCACGAGGGTTCTTTTTTCTCCTCATCCTTGCCAAGTCTTGCTGTTTAGCAACACATTCTTGTTGAATACATATTATATACTAGCTTACTAAGACAAATGAGATACCACCCCTGTCCTCAAAGGAGCAAGTGGGGAAAAATGAAGGTAAGTATAATTTAATGAACTGAGAGAGGTTCTATAATAGCAATATATACTAAATGCAAGGAAAACTCTGCTTGGTGGGTGTTAGATGAAGCTTCAAAGAAGAGGTAGCTCTTCAGATGTACCCTGAAGAACACGAGGAATCTGGCAAATCGGCAGGGGGAAGGAATCAAAAGCAGAGCACCATAAATGCAGAAATAGTATGTCTCAAAGAACACAGGCATAAAAAGTTAACTCCTAATAGGCAGAACACAGAGGATGTCAGGGCCATGAAAATACTCTATGTGAGATTATAACAGATACACGGTATCATACATTTATCCAAATCCACAGAATATACAAGGTAAACTATGGACTCTGAGTGATGATATAGGCTCACTCTGATGGGTGATGTTGATAAAATGGGTGAGGCTGTGAATGTGTGGGGGCAGGAGGTATAGGAGAAATTTTTACTCTGAATATGGCTGTTAACCTAAAACTGCTCTAAAAAAATCAAGTCTTAAAAATTTTTTTAATTAAAAAAGGGAATTCCTAGAACGGCATAAAGGGGGAGTGAGAAGATGGTAGACGAAAAAATAGATAGGAGGTCAGATTATGAAAACTCCTAAATGCTCTGTTGTATAATACAGACTTTGGCAGACAGTAAAGAAATCAAAGACCATAATCAAATCCATTCATTAGGGGTGCCTGGGTGGCTCAGTTGTTAAGCATCGGCCTTCAGCTCAGGACATGATCCCAGGGTCCTGGGATTGAGCCCCGCATCGGGCTCCCTGCTTGGTGGGAAGCCTGTTTCTCCCTCTCCCATTCCCCTGCTTGTGTTCCCTCTCTGGTTATTTCTCTCTATCAAATAAATAAATAAAATCTTTCCCAAAAATCCGTATATTAAAAAGAAGACAACCTTAAATGTAGTATGAATGAGAGACTGGAGTCGTGGGGAATCACAACCAGTTCAGTATTTCATGTGAGAGATGAGGAGGGCAGAAACTAAAGCAAGAGGACGGCCAACAGTGAACCAATTCAAGAGATACTAAGGACAGAACTGACAGGAGTTTGCAACTGAATGGAGATGGGGAGAAAAAAGCTTCCGGACAAAAGAAGATCCCAAGGTTTGGGTTTAGATCATAAAAGCAGGGGAGGTGAAATAAGTTTTGGTGTTAAGGTGATGAGCTGAAATGCTAAAAATGTTGAAATGAGGTGTCTGTGGAACACCTGCGTGAAGCTGCCCAGGAGCCATCTGAAAAGACAGGTATTCCAATTTCTGGAGTGCCAGAGAAAGGCCAGGGTCAGAGATACTGGGACAGATACATAAAGACTAAAAGGGGTTGGGGAGGGAGTGGGAGAATATAAAAGATTACATAGTAATCTCTCCCTGTCTTTCTAAGAGGCCCATTGGGATGATCAAATTGCAACAATGGGATGTTGTTGCAATGGATCTGAAGATACTGGGAAACCATGAAGGGTCACACAGAGATGAAAACCTGGAACCAGGAAAAATGGTCTGGGCTGGAAGAGTGAATGAACAGCAGACCAGGCTGGGAAGGAAGAAAAACAGCCCTGCTGTGAACGGGGCTGGGGGGACGACACAGGTAAAGCTTGCTGCAAGGTTAGCAGGAAACTGTTTCCCTCAAGGTCTTACAGCAGCTGTAAAATGTCAGAACAGATCTCTTGGAGGGACTCCTGCTTTCCTGCCAGTGTTGCCCTCTGACCTGCTTTGCTATGTCTTATCCTCTAAATAAAGATTACTGGGGACACTATGCTCACCTGCCCTTAGCTCCTGACAGCTCCCAATCCCAAATTAATCCCTGGCTTCTTCTAATCCAGCCTCAGAAAAGGCAAACAACCAAGAACTGACCCCGCTTTCCTGGCCCCTCCTTAGGCTCCGCCAGCACCAGCCCAGGCCTCAGAAAGGACTCTCACCTTCCTCACTACATGGGTTCAATCAATCAAACTTTGTGGGCCTACAGATTTGTGTCAGGCTGCCTGTGACTGATTAGACTTTCACACTATCATTACTCAAAAAAAAGTTCAACGATTCACCAGTGTCTCTGACACACCACACCAAATAGATGCAAACCAATGTGGAGATGTCAAATGCGTTAGAATGTCCTAGTGTGTGTACTTGAAAACACTGAAACAGAAAGACCATATATTACTAAGCACTGTTAAGTTTCATAAGAGATACAGTAAAATGAATTCTGAATCTCAGCCGTTCCATTTGTAAGACTGTGCTCAGACTCTGCTTTTTCATTCACTCACTTATTCATTTCATTCCTTTAACAAATATTTATTAAACACTGCACTCGCCAGCATTGCACTTGCTACTGGAACTATAAGATAAGCTTGCTAAGTAGACAAGTGGGAGAAAAGCAGTTTAAAGAGAGGAAAGAATCTAAACAAAAACTGGTGCAATTAAGAACCACAGGGTATAACTGCGTATGATTTAGGAAAAGAACACAGAACGGATGAGGGGCAGGGAGGCAGGTAAGATGGGAGAAGAGGGTGGGAGTGCTTGGGAGGAAGGGGGACCAGTTTAAGGCAAGACTGGAGGAAGGAAAAAAGTAAAGAGGTTGCTGAAATTGCCAACAAAAGATAAAGGCCAGAACAAAGATATTTTAAGATTTGAGAAAAAGACTTAAAATACACGCCATCTGCTACAGATATAAATCAAGATGCACACTCATTTATATGTGTAGGACAAAATGGGGGACAGGGAACATCTGTAGATAACATTCCCCGCCGGAGAGAATTCACACACATAAAGTCATCACATATCCCTATAAAAACAAATATAAAAAAATCAAATCCTCAGATATCATCCAGGTCACATTTTTCAAAACTATTGATTCTTTTTTTTAAACTATCCTAAGTAATACAGTAATAACATCTGACAGCCACTTAAGCTAAAGGTTTCAGAAAGGCTTCAAACACTGGCTTCCTGTGTTCTTTATTGCTCCATGAGGGCTATTTCACTCAATTATAATGACATTTCAATTTGGAATACAGAGTTGCCTCTCCCTTTAAATGTTAAATTGACTTGTTTTGGTACAAAAAGCATCTAGTATGCTCTATTACATGCAGGATTAAAAAGGTAGCTATAGCAATATTAATAGCTTAATACTTTAGTAACAACAGAAACTATTTTAGAATCTATCATTTGTTCTTAAACTATAATTTGCTTAAGAAAAAAAAAGTACTTCCATACTTTTTATTCATAGCCCATAAGAAACTCCCTATGAACTGACTTTCTAAAATAAATATACATTTATCTAGTCTACATAAAGACAAATCATAAAGAGAAAAGCCAAAAGGCGATAGCTTCAAGTAAGCCTGCATGGGGTAGGTACCCAACGATTATAAAACAGAAAATCATAATTAACCTCAAGATACTTCAAAATAAAACAAAGTATTCATATGGAATTTGTAAGTGGCCACGAGGAGAGACAGAGTTTCAGGTAGAAGACAAGCCCCTCCTATAAGTGGACACAGCACTTTCCCATTTGCAACAGAGCCAAGTAAGCTATTCTGATGTACTTGAACTCTACCATCTACGGCAGATTCGGGGACTTTGTTTTTCCTACACTCTCTTGAAACATAATCACTAACTGATATAAAATCTTCTGTAATAATATATAACTGAGAAAAATCAAATGAGTCAAGATAAATACCGGATCATTAAAGAGTAAGCGTCCAAATAACTGTTTGGCTTCCTCCAAGCTTCCCTCCAAGTAAACAGCTCCTAGATAAAAGGATGGGAATGTCAAAAGGAAGGCTGCATTAATATCCAGAGAAAATTACATATCTCTATAAAAAGCAAAAGGCAAGCCAAAACCCACTTACAGAAAAAAAGTCGACAAGTCCAGAAGCAACTGTTTTTAGCCAGGATTTGTATTATAAATTAGACTGAAATATGAAAATCAATTTAGTAAAATCTAAACCCAATATTTTAAGTAAAAAGAGGTCTAATATGAGCTATCATGAGGGGTATGGGTATGAACTTACTCAGGGAACTATGCACAAACCCTGGCTTTATGAGCATGTTAGGTTTTATTTTGCTTTCTATTTATAGTTTATGCTTCACACCGTAAAAAAAAAAAAATCTGATAAAATCTGAGTTCAGATCAATGAAGCCTTCTACAAATAAGAATCAGGACAACCTTTTCCTTTAATTTGAAATAACTATTTAACATTTAAATTGGGTATCAAATCAAATGACATTTTAATTGGGTATCAACTCCAGAGTAAGGCTGTCATATAGTTTTGAAATCATATTTTTATATCTGTCTTCAGAAAGGAATTTTTCAATGTAAAATATTAAGACACTTCACCGGGGTTTTTGATGAATAAATACATTTATTATTTATCAGTAGCTGTAGTTATAATAAAAATAATGATGGGCGCCTGGGCGGCTCAGTGGGTTAGGCCTCTGCCTTCGGCTCAGGTCATGACCTCAAAGTCCTGGGATCGAGCCCCACATTGGGCTCTCTGCTCAGCGGGGTGCCTCCTTCCCCCTCTCGCTCTGCCTGCCTCTCTGCCTACTTGTGATCTCTCTGTCAAATAAATAAAATCTTAAAAAAAATAATAATGCTAATAGTAATGATGATGATGATAGTAGTAATCATGGTTTGGAGGCCAGACATGCCCTAGGCACAGTGCAGAGCATTTTCACATCCTTACCTTTACCTTCATAGGCACCTCAGTAGGAGAGTATTACAGAAGATTTATAGGATTTGGGTTCATAGTAGGTGATTTGGGGAAGGGTTTGAGGAAATGGAACTCTGAATTAGATGCTGCCAGGCCTGGATATTAAGATAGTCACAACAATTCTGTGAGGCAGTGACACTACCTCCATGTTACTGATGGGGAAACTGAGGCTCAAAGAGATTCAGTAACTTGGTAAAGACAGTGCTGATAAAAAAAGCAAGAAGGAATTGAATCACGTCTGCCTGGCTCAGGAGCCAACCATAACACTACCTGTCAAAATTATTATGTGTACAGAGCACAGTAATTCCATGTGACAAATTCTCTGAAAATAGACATATTTGTGCAAAATAGACATAGCTGTGAAAAGACTGTGGATAATAATTATTAAACATTCTCCTGTTACCACCATCAGCACAAAACTATAATGGGATGCTTTTATATTCATTTTCAAAGGAAGAAGGAAAATGGATAAGGAAGTACAAAGGCCTTTGAAAAATAAAATGTACTCAATCATTTACTTAAAAAAAAAATCAAGGCATTGTCAATCTACTGTAACATTTCATTGTAAAGCATACTTGCAATCACCAGCTAATTAACTCTTCAGAACTTTCCTGTACCAACAGCTGACTATATTCCAGTTACAGTAAGAAAGAAACCGAGGAAGTAAAGGGCCTGCTTCAGTCTTGCTTCGAGTGAATAAGTTATAGTCATACAGATTCAGGCCCTAGGATATAAAAGATGCAGGGTTTTCAAGATGCTTAAATGAGAAAATCTTATAAATGGTTTAAAATGAGAGAAAAAAAAACCCATATTAGGGCCTCATCAGCAACCTATTTACTGCTTATTTATGCATGTGATCCTGAATCAGATCCGGAAAATAATCCACCTACATATTAACTCACTTCAGTTCAATTCAGCACATACTAAATACACATGTACATGACATCAGACATCAATTCAGGCATTAGGAGTACAAGAAAAGAAAGAATGACTGCTCGCTCTGGCAGAGCTACACTAACCACAATACAATGAAACTAGGGACCTCACTTGCTTTGGAAACAAGTAATTTTGTCCCAAGTGTCCACACTGAATTTTTTTTTTTTAAGATTTTTTAATTTATTTATTTGACAGACAGAGATCACAAGTAGGCAGAGAGGCAGGCGAGAGAGAGGAAGGGAAGCAGGCTCCCTGCTGAGCAGAGAGCCCGGTGTGGGGCTTGATCCCAGGACCCTGGGATCATGGACCTGAACTGAAGGCAGAGGCTTTAACCCACTGAGCCACCCAGGTGCCCCATCCACACTGAATTTTATACGTTCTCCAAACATTTTAAATACGTATGAAACTAGATTATAAAAAGAGAAATTACCTATTAATGCTTCAAAACAATTAGCCATTGCATGCCGAAGGTCTGATTCTCTACAAAGGTCAGGTCCATGAGCATAAAGCATAAATCGATCCAGTTCAAGTTTCTACAAAATTCAAAATGACAAGAAGAAAGAATTTGGCAAAGTCATAAATGTAACAGTTCAACATCTCCTGGGGGTTAGGAGTAATGGTTACAAATTAATTGGCCTTGTGTCAGTATATTAAGAGTTTAGCCTGCCATTCATTGGGAGTCAATGGCTCAGATTTAACCCTCCTTAACCTTTCCCCAAGCAGGCTTCTATGAACTCTGATGTTTCAACTTTGCTGGTTCAGAAATGATCACATCTGAGTCCAATTCCAAATTCAGACCAAGGACTAGTCTGAGCTGGAAAAAGACTATGCTATAGGATCATGGGCCTCTGAGTTCACCCAACACGTCTAGAGAGATACAAACACAACCCAAAGTTTGATGTTCAAGTTATGTGGTATTGATGTTTCTGCTATACAAAACAGATTTCTATGTGGTAGAATAAATGGGGATCCTCAGAAGACTTCAAAATGCCTTATATCTCTAAATCTTTTTTTTAATTTGGTAAGGATTTCTGTGGCTCTTTATCTTTGTACTTGTGTCACCTTAATGAGGTCTCTGTACTTACCTTTCTGAAGGCTCAGTGAGATCTTCTGAGCAATGGGGTTGGATTTATCCTTCAGACTCCAGGAATATTGTTTGTAATGAATTATGCTTCTTTTTTTTATTTGGCATCAGAAAAGTTTAGAACCAAATTTGTGGCCAACATCCTGAAACTGTGTAGGACTTAGAATATATCTGTGTATAGTAACTTTACCTCTGGCTTCCTTTTTCTGTCTTAACCATATTTTCTCTTTACTCTGAGTTCAGTACCTGTTTATTTTTTATCCTACTATATTATAATACACAAATCATGTCCTTTGAGAACTAGACACAGTATGAATGATTTTTTTAAATAAAACTCCTGAGACTGAATAAATGGAAATCATAATTCTTTCCATAAAAGGAGAAAAAATACAAACACTGCATAAGGATGCAATAAATTTGTTTCCATTACCCTTAAGTCAATTCAATAAATTCTTACTAAGCTGTAACATGCTACGTAATATGGAACAAGTCACAAGTCAATGAACACCCTAGGACAATATGAGTCTCATCAGTCCTCAGATACGATATTCAGATTTTTTGCATCTCAGTATGCATGCTAAAAATATCCATATCCATTTATACTGGGAAAAGATAGAGACAATAAAAACAAGACATAAGCGCTATCAGTATTCCGTACTGCTAGGAATTCATGAGTACAAAATATATTTAAATGAGTTTTGACTACCACAAATGCAACAGCAGAAAACACCTCTTTTAAAAAAATTGATCCCTAAGTGCAAGAGCTTATGCTAGAATACGTAAATTTCAGCTGTTTCACAACTACACTGGGAAAATCCAATTGTTTGTTAATCTCTGGAGCCCTGTTTGAGAATAGACTGCAAGCCATATTTTATATTACAAACAACTATTCTGGAATGTTATGAATTTTCCAACTTTTCATAATCCTTGCTCTACATCTTTACATTTTCACGTAGGCATTAGTGAACTTTTAAAAAGGAGAGCGATGTTCAACTGGTACATATATTGTGTTCATTTGTCTGGAGAGCTTGAGCTTTCATTAGATTCTCAAAGATTCTCAGCAATCCTCTGTCAAGTGCCCCCCTCCCAAGTGGTTAAGAGCCATAGGCTAGACCAAGGGCAAAGCCACCAACTGCCTTCTACTGAAGCAGATGGGTGTTGAATGCCATAGGAATGTCAAGATATGGAGGAAGATCATATAGACAGCTCAAGGGAGAAACTGGCCAAAATAACTCTTGGCTTTGTACATCACCTAATGTGTCACATAGCAGTTTCTGTTTTCCTGTTATGGCAATATTCCATGCTTTGTAAACAACCTCCCCACAATTGCTTGAAAAATTGCATTATATTTTAAAATGAAAAAAAAATTGGGAGTGGGCTGACAACTACTTATTCACATGTATTTCCAGTGAACATTTATGTGCTCTATCAGGAAACATTTTGACAATTAAATCAACTGCACACGAAAGCAGTTTTAGGTAGAGTTGTGGAATTTCATTCACGGTAAAGCTGCTAAAACCAAGAAGCATACCTGTTGCCTACAGTTTTTCATTAACATGTCATTATTTACATTCTCAAATGCTATCACTATGATGACGATGATTTACCTAAAATAATGTACTCTTACAAACATAAAAACCAGAGTCTAAAATTAACCATTTTGAATATATTTAATGCCTTAGCAAGATCAAGTTAAGAACTAGATTTTATCTAGTCTATCAAATTCCAACATTTATATCAAAATGAAGGAAAAAAAAAAGCTTAAAGGAAAACGCAAAAAAGCTCTTCCAGTGAATCTGGTATTGGGGGACTTAAGAGCCAATTTCCTCTACTACTGAATAAACCCACAGGTCTATAAAATGTAATAATTTATAATGAGTACAGTAGCAGCAGCAATAAAAACAACCAACTCCTACTAATTTATTTACCTGTTTGTGTGATTACTACAAACAGGGAGGGTGCCAAGCACTTTATAAACTGAATTATTAAAACTCGAACAATAACCTCCCTTGATTCTCACAACCACCCTGTGTGCCAAGTGCTAATGCCACCACCATTGTGCAGATGAGAAGGCAGAGACTTGCAGGAGAGACAATTTGTCTATGGCCCCGCTGTTTGTTAAAGGGGCGTGGACTGAAACCCTGATGGCCAATCCAAGCACCTGTGTTCTATTTGCCATAACTCACTCTACAACTTACTATACTAAAACACCACATAGAAACAGGAATATCAAATGAGATCATTTAAATAAGTAAAATGTCTACCATGAATCTAAATTGAGAAAAGGTTCTCTTAGTCAAACAATAAAGCCAATGTGGCTAACTGGACAGCCTAAACCCTAACTCTTAATTACTGGGATTTGTGATGTTTGGGGATTCTCAAAGATCTATAAAGTACCCCTTGTGGGTATGAATGGGCAGGCATATTCTATTCAAAGCTATAATGCTGCTTATTAATGTAAATTAAAGACAAATATAATGCAGAAATATTACACAAAGGAAAATACAAACTATTTCATTTCTTTTGCTCTGTTCTTGTTCTCTTCCCCAAATGTTTAACTCTGTTCACATACATCTGTCAAATTTTTCCTCTTCTGTTATCAAGTTACTTCACCACGGTGTTCATTAGCTGCTGGTAAACCCACAAAGGTAACAGAACTAATAAGGTTGAATCTTTAAAACCGAAACAAAAAAATCCTTCCTGGTCTATAAAATATTAAACTCTTAATACACCTTAAAGAGTTACTTTTTCAAATGCAAAATTATGCATGGACTGAAGAAGAAAATGTCAGACTTTACTACAAATGCGTCAGATGTTTGACATACCTTTGCTAACATGGCAAGATGTTGATTCTGAACAATGGCAGTGCGATAAGTTGCTAATCCTCCTTCTTCCAGACTAGGAAACAAATAGTATAAATGGACACTGCAGAAAAAAAAAAAAGGCATATAAACAAATATGCATCACAAGATTCTGTCTGTAGCTCCAAGTCATCAAAATAGGCCTGGCACATAATACATGCACAGTAGATATCAGTTGAATTGAACTAAACTGAAGGGTTTGATCGGAAGTCTTTGAAAGTAAACTAGTAAGCACAGTATCTGCAGTCAAATGCTCTACCACTGAGCTATACCCCCAGTAAGCACAGTATCTGAACGTGCTAAAACCCAAACAGCACCATTCACTCATATTTTCACACTCACTTCTGTTTAAACACTACTGTGACAAATCTGGCGAAAAAGACCTGAAGGGCTGGTCACATAATGCTGAGAGCAAACCTATGCTCTGGACACTCAGAAATCGGGCCTGGAAACAAGTATCTTTGCTCGGGCTGCGTTACGTGTGGCCTCTGCAGAGAAGCCTGGGCAGGGGACCAGTGGTGGTGTGCCCTTGACAGAGTTGACGGGGACAGGAACAGAACTGAGAGTGGCACACCGGGTTGCTCATGCCCTGAGGAAAGTGCGGGGATTTGGAGGAAGACTGCATGGAAAGTCAGTTCGGACCATGACAACAACAGCCTCCCCTAAATCTCAGATCAGTGTTTAAGCTCTACTGTTGATCAGGGCAGCTAAGCTTCTCCAGTCCTACTGTGTCCAGTGAGGACGGTTGTGGAAAGCCGCCCCTTTGCCTCATTATGTCCTTCTTGGGAAAAGCAATGACCCAGAGAGAATATAAATAGCTCAAGACAGCTCCCAGAGAAGCAAGTGTGGTCTCCCTTTAAAACAGAAATGATATGGGTATGAAAACACAAAATGCACTTTCCTACCCCTACCACCAAATTAGGGACACGAGAACATTTCTGGGGAGAAAACACATATAAATGCATACATACACACACGCACACATACACAAACCAAAATCTTGTCATTAATATTACTTGTAAGTTTTACTTCTCTTGAGATTGGAAAGAGTGAGAAATGGATCAAAGACAAATTCTAGAAAATGAAATGACATTTTAAAATATCATCCCTTTCTCTACAAATAGAATATAAGCTCTGAAGCATTTAGACCAAGACAAGCTGATCTCTTGTGGCTGTGGTAACTTGAATATAAACTTGACAGGACAAAGACACTGGCCTTTCATCTTGTAATCTTGTGCATTACAGCGTCAGTGAGTACAAGTTATCAGGGCAAGAGCCACAGACATGTGGCTTTCAAGCTCTACAGAGGGACAAAATACATGGTGTTTCAATGCCTTATTTAGCTAATTACAAAGAAAGTAATATAGTAAGTATGTTACCTATAAGATGTAATTATTGGGGGACAGCAGAAAAACATCCTTACCTGGTCAGAAATTCAACAACAGCATCACCTAGGAACTCCAATCTTTCATTGTGATTAATCCTACAGGAGAATTAAAAAGATCACTTAAAATAGGAAACATTTACATGCCTTCCATCTCTTCTCAAAGAAAGGACACATGAGAGTCAGCTCCTTTTGTAATCAAAACATCCCACCTTATTCCCAACCATCGAAAGCACTGACCGTCATCTTAGCTGGAGTATGAGACACACACTGGGGAAGGGAGGGGGCATTCTACCCTATCATGTGGTTCAGGCCTTCTGACCTGGGGGCTTCCCTCCCGAGAATCAGATTTAAAGTGAGGAGATATGACCCTAACAACTGAATCTTTCCACACTGCTCTCAGGTAGGTGAGAGAAAGGAGAATGTATTCTAATGAGTTACAACTGAACACTGAAAAATCCGTTTGGTACAATGTTCCAAGAATAGCTTCCCACTGCCCAAACGCTAAACTTAACTTAGCTTCTCAAGCCCTTCAGAAGAGGCCTAACCCACTTTTTCAAGTCCCAGTCCCCACTGCTATCCTCTCCCACCTATATTTTGGGCTCCTGTCCCAAAACTGCATGGTACTTTCCGAAAAGGGCATTCGCCCTGAAGCTTTCCACCATCTTCCTGTGCACAGGGCCACAAAAACCTACTCATCCCTCAAGGTCTAATGAAATGTTGCTTCTCTACAAATCCCTGATTCCTCTCATCAAAATTAATACCTCCCCTCAGAGCCTATCACACTACTTAGACCTTCAATGTGTGGTGAAGGCACATCTCAGAGGCTGAGTTCCTCACATCCAAGTGGAAGGCTGAAAGGACCAAGAAGGTGATCCACAGACAACCTTCCTCTGCCTCTCAGGAGTCCAGCACAGCCCGCTTCCCTTGATGCTCAAGCAGATCACTACCTCTGGTTGGGCAGTGATGTGACATGACCCGGTTTAGGTTTTTAAAAGGCCACCCTGGCTGCTGTGCAAACAATGTGTGCAGGGAAGACAAGCACTGAGGAGGGTACTATGGCCATCCGGCAAGACATGACAGAGGCTCAGGCTGGGGAGGCGATGGTGGAGGAAGGGAGAGAAGAAAGAATGAAGGTCAATGCTTCGATTTTGGCTTCCATAGTTGGGTGAAAGGCAGTGCCATCTACTGTGCAGGGAAGATCAAAAGGGGAACAGGTTTGGGCAGAAGCAGAAGTTGCATTTGAGGCACATTGCTTTGAAAGGTCTATGAAACAACCAAATCTAGAAATCCAGTAATATATTAACTTGCTGTTCATGGGCAAGAACAAAGCTGGTAAAAAATCTTTAAGAGTGGTCAATGTTCAGACAGGATTTCAGGTGATGGAACTAGATGATACTACCTAGGGAGAGAATGCAGCTAGAAAGAAGGGGTACCAGGACTGAGCCCAGGGGAGGGTCACACCTGAGGTCACGCAGAAGGGGAACCAGCAGAGAGAGGACTGGCGGGGGCTGGGGGATTGCAGAAAAGGAGGCAAGTGTCAAGAAAGAGACAGACTCAAGTAAGATGCAGAGAGAGCACTGATGCAGCAGTGCTGAGGACGTTGTTGAAGCCACTGGGGGCCAGCTCTGTGAAGCGGAGAAGACACACCGGATTCTGGTTAGAGCAGACTGTGATGTGCATCCGAAGCTACATATGGAAAGAACCCGAGTGCCTGTTTCAGGGCCGACAGTCGAGAGACAAACCACAGGAGGAAACCAGAAAGGATGGTGACAAAAATGACAGGGAAAGGAGAGCACACTGGGCCCCTGGGACCTAAGCAACAAAGGCAAGGGACAGGCCTGGGCCTGAGCAGGATCTCACCTTACTCCAGGGACTTCTTCAAATATCTCTGACACTGAACCTTATCTTCTCCAAAAATTCAATAGCTGACTATCAAGTCCAAACCTGCCTAGTTTTCAAGGCCATTTTTTATCTAGTTCCACAGTAGTCACCCATTTCATCTACTTTCTTTTTTTTTTTTCTTTAAAGACTTTATTTATTTGACAGAGAGAGCACAAGCAGGTGGAGCAGTAGCAGAGGCAGAGGGAGAAGCAGGCTCCCTGCTGAGCAAGGACTTCCCTCTCCCCCACCGCCCCGGCCCTCATGTGGGGCTCTATCCCAGGACCCTGGGATCATGATCTGAGATGAAGGCAGACGCTTAACCAACTGAGCCACCCAGGCATCCCCTCATCTACTTTCAACAGCAATTTATAACTCTTAGCAGACCAACCTCTGCACTGTACCAGACACACTGCCGCTTGTCCTTTCTATGTTACTTCTCCCAAACCCTACTCATTCTTAACGTTAGCTGGGTACCTGTCGTAACTGCTGGAGCCCCCAGCGATGCTGGCACACCCCCACACCTGCATCCCCACCCCCACATGATTTAATGTTTGTCACTCAGTTTATTTCAAAATTATATACTATCTTTTATTGTTCCCTGCTTCTTGGGTGCCAGTTTAGTTTCCATATTTAAAGTCACCTTATGGTTTCAGTATATGTGGAAAATAAAAAAATATTTATTTACAAATTAAATGACTCTCGGCTATAAATTATCTACTTGGTAATTTGAGTTCAATTTTATATTAGCTCACATATCTCATAAGTTAATTCTTCCACCCTAACATTCCTTCACAGTTGAGAATTTTAAAGGAAAATAAATGTAATAGGAGAAAACAAGAAAGACTTGAGCAACAAAGATGTGATTCAAACCCTTTATTTATGTGAAAAAGGCATTCTGGAAAGCAGTTAATAGCCAAAAATGGAAAATGAGATAAAGAAAGAGTGAACAACTTATGTCTGTGGTAAAGAATTCATAATCCAAAAGCTTAACAGAGAAGGGGAGGATGGAGAGAAAGGGAAGGAGGAAGGGGGAGAGGAAGAGAGAGAGAAAGAAAAAAAAAAAAGAAAAGAAAAAGAAATTAATTAGGCCCTCAAACTATTTTTCTTAGTCTTACCTAATTTATATTAGCTTTTTTTTTAATTTTTTTTTTCTTAATTTATTTATTTGTTAGAGAGAGCGAGCACAGGCAGACAGAGTGGTAGGCAGAGGCAGAGGGAGAAGCAGGCTCCCCGCCGAGCAAGGAGCCCGATGTGGGACTCGATCCCAGGACGCTGGGATCATGACCTGAGCCGAAGGCAGCCGCTTAACCAACTGAGCCACCCAGGCGTCCCTTTATATTAGCTTTTAAAAGACTTTTTGCTGCTACTCCATTAGCCAAGAGTGACTAAACAGTATATATTTTTAAAAGATTTATTTTAGAGAGAGAGCACAGTGTGGGGGAGCAGGAGACCAAGAGAGAATCTCAAGCAGACTCCCCGCTGAGCACAGAGCCCAACACAGGCCTCGATCCCAGAACCCTGAGATCACAACCTGAGCCAAAATCAAGAGCCAGACGTTCAACTGACAAACCACCCAGATGCCCCTGACTAAACATTATATTTTAAAAATATATCATTTGGAAGCTACTTGATACTGCACTTTGCTTTTTGTCAAATACCGCAGAACTCCAAAAGTGTCTGTCATCATTCTTGGAGAACGCATCAAGGAATAGAGGCCCTAGTTAACATGGTAACATGTTAATCCCTCAGACTTCTTGCCAACTTAATTTTGTGAAACCTAATAAGCTGTTGTCCTGAGAGACGGGAACAAAGAAAAGAAATGGTGAGAGTTTTAGGTCTTTTTTTTTTTTTTTAAGATTTTATTTATTTATTTGAGAGACAGAGAGTACAAGCAGGGATAGGGGCTGAGGAAGACGAAGAGGCAGGCTCTGCATCCAGTGGGGACATGGAGCTCAATCCCAGGACCCTGAGATCATGACCTGAGCCAAAAGCAGATGCTTAACCGAATGAACCACCCACGTCCTCTGAAATGGTGAGTTTTGTTAAAAAGAAAGAATTAGAATCATCCTATTCTTTTCCAAATGTCAGTAAAATGAAAGTAGTATTTTCTGTGGTAAAGACTTTATTTTCTTCCCAACAGTTTAAAGTACTATCCAGGAAAATCTACTTAACATGGAAAGCCAGAAACCGTACCTGGGGTGAAGACAAACCATAGCTGGATTGTCTTATGCTTTATTAAAAAATAGGACATCTCATCAAAGAATAATAGCTGCTTTGAGTCATATACTATGTGAATGAACTCATACTGGCATAAGCTATACTTTAATTTGTTTTATAAACTTTCAGGGAGACAAGAACTATGTCTAGGATTTTAATAACCACAAAGTTAGACTATTATTCAGTGTGCTAAAATACAAGGTCACAGTTCCACACAGGCTTATTCAATAGTGAGTCTGCCATCCACTAAATAATTTCCCCATATCCAACACATGTTTTTCTGTATCCTCACTGTGACTAAACACTGGCAATGGGCCACAAACAGAAATGGGGATTAAATACCACTTCAGCTTATTATTATACTGGACAATTCCTAATCCAATGGTTTATCCAGAAAAAATGGACAGAGTGAGCTTCTAGTCACTGCTGAGTACAGCAACAAAGCCTTTGTTCCTTCTTCTATTGTTCCTATACTCATTAATCACTCTCTTTATAAGTACTAGTAAGCTCCAAGAGGAAATGTTTACTGAACAATAAACACTCCATTTGTTTCTGAGAACTGAATCAACAAAGACGTTAGGAAATCCAGATTAACTGTAACATGTATAAAGCACATTTGGTCTGAGGAATTCAAAGCACTTTATAAAACATAACAGTCTCCCTGTAACAGGAATCACTGGAAGGTAACCTTTATGCCATGGAAAACCATCTTGGGATGGGTCAAGTCCAAGGGTAACTGCCACGGAGAGGGTGTGGACATTTTTTCACCTTTCCTTCCAGGCCTCAGCCAGTGACAGGTCAACTAAAGCTAGAAAGGGTGGCTGGAGATCAGGTGAACCTTCCACCCCGTTCAGGAATTCCTTCTATTCACTACATCTACCTGGACACTTAGTGGAAGGGAAGGTCACAGAGCTACCAGATCTGAGACCTGCTGGACCCAGGGATCCCAGGGTTAAGCATCTCTGGACTTTAACCTGAATTTTTAAGCCAGTAAATCTACTCAGTGGAATTCATATATACTCCAGCATGTTTTATTGTCTTGAAGACCCTTATGTATAACTAATTGAAATTCTAACTACCATTTCCTTAAACACAGAGACATTAATAAATAGTCCATACGTGAATCACTCTTTGTTCCAACACATTCTTAAATATGATGTCTACCAACGACTCTACCAATCAAAAAACAAAATGAGGGGGAGGAGTCAAGATGGCGGAGAAGTAGCAGGCTGAGACGACATCGGGTAGCAGGAGATCAGCTAGATAGCTTATCTAACCATTGTGAACACCTACAAATCCAACGGGAAATCAAAGAGAAGAAGAGCAACAATCCCAGAAACAGAAAATCGATCACTTTCTGAAAGGTAGGACCTGCGGAGAAGTGAATCCAAAGAGACGGGAAGATAGACCCCGGGGGGAGGGGCCGGCACCCGGCAAGCAGCGGAGCGACGGAGCACAAAATCGGGACTTTTAAAAGTCGGCTCCAGTGGGAGACATCGCTCCAGAGGCTAAACTGGGGGGAAACCCAGGCGGGGTCAGCATAACCCCAGGACCCGCAGGGTCACAGAAGGACTGGGGGTGTCTGAGTGCCGCAGAGCTCGCAGGTATTGGAGCGGGGAAGCCGGCTATAGCGACAAAGCCGAGGAGTGAGCTCTAAGCCCAGGGTTACCTTGTGCCGGTCGCAGGCTGGGTGGGCTCGGAGCGCGGCCGGAGGCCACAGAGACAAAAGCGACCCGGCGCTTTTCTCCAGCTCCAACAATTGACTGCTTTCCTCGAGGCGCGACCGCAAGCCAGGGAGGCGGGACTGTTGGGCGCTTTGCTCTGAGAGCGCACTGAGGAGCGGAACCCCAAGCTCTCGGCTCCTCCGGGCCGAGAGATTGGGAGGCCGCCATCTTCATTCCCGTCCTCCGGAACTCTACGGAAAGCGCTCAGGGAACAAAAGCTCCCGAAAGCAAACCTGAGCGGATTACTTAGCCCGGCCCCTGGCAAGGGCGGTGCAATTCCGCCTGTGGCAAAGACACTTGAGAATCACTACAACAGGCCCCTCCCCCAGAAGATCAACAAGAAACCCATCCAAAACCAACTTCAGTCACCAAGAACAGCGGAATTCCACAGCAGGAGAAAGCAAATCCTACCTGGACAAAATGACAAGGCGGAAAAACTCACCTCAAAAAAAAGAACAAGAGGACGTACCGAAGGCTGGAGACCTAATCAATACAGACATAGGTAGCATGACAGATCTAGAGTTCAGAATGACAATTCTCAAGGTTCTAGCCGGGCTCGAAAAAGGCATAGAAGATATTAGAGAAACCCTCTCCGGAGAGATAAAAGCCCTTTCTGGAGAAATAAAAGAACTAAAATCTAACCAAGTTGAAATCAAAAAAGCTATTCATGAGGTGCAATCAAAAATGGAAGCTCTCACTGCCAGGATAAATGAGGCAGAAGAAAGAATTAGTGACATAGAAGACCAAATGACAGAGAATAAAGAAGCTGAGCAAAAGAGAGACAAACAACTACTGGAACACGAGGAGAGGATTCGAGAGATAAGTGACACCATAAGACGACACAACATTAGAATAATTGGGATTCCAGAAGAAGAAGAAAGAGAGAGGGGAGCAGAAGGTATATTGGAGACAATTATTGGAGAGAATTTTCCTAATATGGCAAAGGGAACAAACATCAAAATCCAGGAGATGCTAAGAACGCCCCTCAAAATCAATAAAAATAGGTCCACACCTCGTCACCTGATAGTAAAATTTACAAGTCTTAGCGACAAAGAGAAAATCCTGAAAGCAGCCCGGGAAAAGAAGTCTGTAACATATAAGGGTAAAAACATTAGATTGGCAGCGGACCTATCCACAGAGACCTGGCAGGCCAGAAAGAACTGGCATGACATATTCAGAGCACTAAACGAGAAAAACATGCAGCCAAGAATACTATATCCGGCTAGGCTATCATTGAAAATAGAAGGAGAGATAAAGAGCTTCCAGGACAAACAAAAGCTGAAAGAATTTGCAAACACCAAACCAGCTCTACAGGAAATATTGAAAGGGGTCCTCTAAGCAAAGAGAGACCCTAAAAGTAGTAGATCAGAAAGAAGCAGAAACAATATACAGTAACAATCACCTTACAGGCAATACAATGGCACTAAATTCATATCTCTCAATAGTTACCCTGAATGTTAATGGGCTAAATGCCCCAATCAAAAGACACAGGGTATCAGAATGGATAAAAAAACAAAACCCATCAATATGCTGCCTACAAGAAACTCATTTTAGACCCGAAGACACCTCCAGATTTAAAGTGAGGGGGTGGAAAACAATGTACCATGCTAATGGACATCAGAAGAAAGCTGGGGTGGCAATCCTTATATCAGATCAATTAGATTTTAAGCCAAAGACTATAATAAGAGATGAGGAAGGACACTATATCATACTCAAAGGGTCTGTCCAACAAGAAGATCTAACAATCTTAAATATCTATGCCCCTAACATGGGAGCAGCCAACTATATAAACCAATTAATAACAAAATCAAAGAAATACATCGACAGTAATACAATAATAGCAGGGGACTTTAACACTCCCCTCACTGAAATGGACAGATCATCTAAGCAAAAGATCAACAAGGAAATAAAGGCCTTAAATGACACACTGGACCAGATGGACATCACAGATATATTCAGAACATTCCATCCCAAAGCAACAGAATATACATTCTTCTCTAGTGCACATGGAACATTCTCCAGAATAGACCACATCCTGGGTCATAAATCAGGTCTCAATCGGTACCAAAAGATCGAGATCATTCCCTGCATATTTTCAGACCACAATGCTCTGAAGCTCGAACTCAATCACAAGAGGAAATTTGGAAAGAACGCAAATACATGGAGACTAAACAGCATCTTTCTAAAAAATGAATGGGTCAACCAGGAAATTAAAGAAGAATTGAAAAAATTCATGGAAACAAATGATAATGAAAACACAACAGTTCAAAATCTGTGGGATACAACAAAGGCAGTCCTGAGAGGAAAATATATAGCAGTGCAAGCCTTTCTCAAGAAACAAGAAAGGTCTCAAATACACAACCTAACCCTACACCTAAAGGAGCTGGAGAGAGAACAACAAAGAAAGCCTAAACCCAGCAGGAGAAGAGAAATCATAAAGATCAGAGCAGAAATCAATGAAATAGAAACTAAAAAAACAATAGAACAAATCAACAAAACTAGGAGCTGGTTCTTTGAAAGAATTAATAAGATTGATAAGCCCCTGGCCAGACTTATCAAAAAGAAAAGAGAAAGGACGCAAATAAATAAAATCATGAATGAAAGAGGAGAGATCACAACCAACACCAAAGAAATACAAACAATTATAAGAACATACTACGAGCAACTCTATGGCAACAAATTTGACAACCTGGAAGAAATGGATACATTTCTAGAGATGTATAAACTACCACAACTGAACCAGGAAGAAATAGATAACCTGAACAGACCCATAACCAGTAAGGAGATTGAAACAGTCATCAAAAATCTTCAAACAAACAAAAGTCCAGGACCAGACGGCTTCCCAGGGGAATTCTACCAAACATTTAAAGAAGAATTAATTCCTATTCTCCTGAAACTGTTCCAAAAAATAGAAATGGAAGGAAAACTTCCAAACTCATTCTATGAGGCCAGCATCACCTTGATCCCAAAACCAGACAAGGATCCCACCAAAAAAGAGAATTACAGACCAATATCCTTGATGAACACAGATGCGAAAATTCTCACCAAAATACTGGCCAATAGGATCCAACAGTACATTAAAAGGATTATTCACCACGACCAAGTGGGATTTATTCCAGGGCTGCAAGGTTGGTTCAACATCCGCAAATCCATCAATGTGATACAATACATTAATAAAAGAAAGAGTAAGAACCATATGATACTCTCAATAGATGCTGAAAAAGCGTTTGACAAAGTGCAGCATCCCTTCCTGATTAAAACTCTTCAAAGTGTAGGGATAGAAGGCACATACCTCAATATTATCAAAGCCATCTATGAAAAACCCACCGCAAATATCATTCTCAATGGAGAAAAACTGAAAGCTTTTCCGCTAAGGTCAGGAACACGGCAGGGATGTCCGTTATCACCACTGCTGTTCAATATAGTCCTAGAAGTCCTAGCCTCAGCAATCAGACAACAAAAAGAAATTAAAGGCATCCAAATCGGCAAAGAAGAAGTCAAACTATCACTCTTTGCAGATGATATGATACTATATGTGGAAAACCCAAAAGGCTCCACTCCAAAACTGCTAGAACTTATACAGGAATTCAGTAAAGTGTCAGGATATAAAGTCAATGCACAGAAATCAGTCGCATTTCTTTACACTAACAACAAGACAGAAGAAAGAGAAATTGAGGAGTCAGTCCCATTTACCATCGTACCCAAAACCATAAGATACCTAGGAATAAATCTAACCAAAGAGGCAAAGAATCTATACTCAGAAAACTATAAAGTACTCATGAAAGAAATTGAGGAAGACACAAAGAAATGGAAAAATATTCCATGCTCATGGATTGGAAGAACAAATATTGTGAAAATGTCTATTCTACCTAAAGCAATCTACACATTTAATGCAATCCCTATCAAAATCCCATCCATTTTTTTTAAAGAAATAGAACAAATAATCCTAAAATTTATATGGAACCAGAAAAGACCTCGAATAGCCAAAGGAATATTGAAAAAGAAAGCCAAAGTCGGTGGCATCACAATTCCAGACTTCAAGCTCTATTACAAAGCTGTCATCATCAAGACAGTATGGTACTGGCACAAAAACAGACATATAGACCAATGGAACAGAATAGAGAGCCCAGAAATAGACCCTCAACTCTATGGTCAACTCATCTTCGACAAAGCAGGAAAGAATATCCAATGGAAAAAAGACAGCCTCTTCAACAAATGGTGCTGGGAAAATTGGACAGCCACATGCAGAAAAATGAAATTGGACTATTTCCTTACACCACACACGAAAATAGACTCAAAATGGATGAAGGACCTCAATGTGCGAAAGGAATCTATCAAAATCCTTGAGGACAATGCAGGCAGCAACCTCTTTGACCTCAACCGCAGCAACTTCTTCCTAGGAACATCGCCAAAGGCAACAGAAGCAAGGGCAAAAATGAACTATTGGGATTTCATCAAGATCAAAAGCTTTTGCACAGCAAAGGAAACAGTAAACAAAACCAAAAGACAACTGACAGAATGGGAGAAGATATTTGCAAACGACCTATCAGATAAAGGGCTCGTATCCAAAATCTATAAAGAGCTTATCAAACTCAATACCCAAAGAACAAATAATCCAGTCAAGAAATGGGCAGAGGACATGAACAGACATTTCTGCAAGGAAGACATCCAGATGGCCAACAGACACATGAAAAAATGCTCCACATCACTCGGCATCAGGGAAATACAAATCAAAACCACAATGAGATACCACCTCACACCAGTCAGAATGGCTAAAATTAACAAGTCAAGAAATGACAGATGCTGGCGAGGATGTGGAGAGAGGGGAACCCTCCTACACTGTTGGTGGGAATGCAAGCTGGTGCAACCACTCTGGAAAACAGTGTGGAGGTTCCTCAAAAAACTGAAAATAGAGCTACCCTACGACCCAGCAATTGCACTCCTGGGTATATATCCTAAAGATACAAACGTGGTGCTCCGAAGGGGCACGTGCACCCGAATGTTTATAGCAGCAATGTCCACAATAGCCAAACTGTGGAAAGCGCCTAGATGTCCATCAACAGATGAATGGATAAAGAAGATGTGGTATATATACACAATGGAATACTATGCAGCCATCAAAAGACATGAAATCTTGCCATTTGCGATGACGTGGATGGAACTAGAGGGTATCATGCTTAGCGAAATAAGTCAATCGGAGAAATATAACTATCATATGATCTCTTTGATATGAGGAAGGGGAGATGCAAGGTGGGGGGGTTTGGGGGGAGGTAGGAAAAGAAAAAATGAAAAGATGGGATTGGGAGGGAGACAAACCATAAAAGACTCAATCTCAAGAAACAGACTGAGGGTTGCGGGGGGGAAGGGGGACGGGAGAGGGTGGTGGGGAAATGGACATTGGGGAGGGTATGGGCTATGATGAGTGCTGTGAAATGTGTAAACCAGATGATTCACAGACCTGTACCCCTGGGGATAAAAATACATTATATGTTTATTAAAATAAAAAATTAAAAAAAAAAAAAAAAAAAAAAACAAAATGAAACAAGGCAGCTTCTTTTTCCATTACCAATCTTCTAGTCCCTTTCCCAAAGGTCTTACTGATAATACATGGATTACTTGAATGCCCTCAAAAGCCTAATCCTTCAGATATCCTTTCTGTGGTAACAATTCACTGAAATTTATATAACTTAAATATAATTATACAACTGAGATTTATGCATTTAAACAGTGACACTTTAAAAAATTATGGGTGGCAAATTCGCATGAGATGATGCCATCATAAAAGTGAATTATTTTATAGTTCTGACAGACGGATTTTTGTTTATTTAAGACTTCATGCCTTTTTGTAAATCCTACCAGATGCGAAATCAGATTAAGTAAGATACTAATCTGCCATTTAAACCTCTGCTTATGGTTCTTAACCACCCAAGTTTTCCTATTTCTTAATATCCAAGTTTCCCTATTTCTAGGGAAATGTAAACAATAACCTGACATGAAAATAATATCATGAATGGCATTCTTTCCTTTAATACTTGTTTACTGAGATTTTGCTTTGTAAAAGTTACTATTTAAAAAAAAAAAGAAAAAGAAATAGTATGACCAAAGACCATCAAGATGCTTACAGTAAAGAAAATCAGGCCATAAAACAGGGTTCCGGGGCATTCCAGGGAGAGATGTACAATGACTGTTGGCGTTTGAGGAAGAGAAAGAGTGAGCCTGACAGCAGTGGTAATGGTGTGTAAGCAGCCACAGGGAAAAGCAAGACATGCCTGGAAAAGTGGCCCGGGGCCTGGTCTCAGTTGCTGGATGCAGATGGGGAGGTTTCGGCTTATCCAGTAGGTGATGAGACATCACTGAAAGCTTTCAAGCAAGTTATAGCTAAAAACTAGAATTCAGGCTCCAGAAATAGCAAGATGACTGAATGCAAAGGCAGCGTGAGGGTAGAACTGGCAAAATGTTGTCACTAACTGTAGAGCAGGAAGGGCAGGGGTGTGAGGAGTGGTTTCCAGGAGGACCAGGAAAAGAACAGGATCGAGAGCCCCTCCCCTCAGCCCTGCCTCCTGCCTGTCTTGTTCCTGCACATTCCCACTCCCGTTAGTAGCTCATTCCCGCTGTCCTTTCTCAAGTCTGAAGCTCTGAGCAAGCTCGCTTGGGAGGAGGTACAACCACTGACACTTGCAATTTGAGAGTGTTTGTGTCAAAGATCTACGAACACTTCCAAGGAGCAGGGATAACTGCATCCCATTTTAGAACAGCAAACCAAGACAAAAAAGGGAGAGGGCAAATCACTTCAAGTGAATTCAATCACTGAAGTGTACAATAAAAAACTGACCTATAATCCCTAAACAACCACCAGAGCTATCAGCCCCACAGCAGACTATGTATGTTTTGGTTTTGACCTTCACTGAAGCACTTACCAAAGGACCCCTTTCATGAAGTTATTTAGGCTTATGGCACTCTTGGTCACACCTCCTGGTAAGTGGGGGCTTTGTCTTACTTGCCTTAAATTCCTCTAAAAGACCTATAAACTGCCTCAAACTCAAAAGGCACCAGATAAATGTCCCATCGAACTGAATTCGCAGGAAGATTCTGAAGTACAGCTCCCACAGCTGTGCACAGGGGGCTGCTGGCCAGCAGCAGAGCTGGCCACCAAAGCGTCGAGGAGGCTCTTCCTGAACAGAAACGTGGGGTCAGCTCTGTCATCAGCAGTAAGATCAGGTACACAGCAAGAGGCGCTCAACACAAACGGCAAAGGACAAGAGATATTTGTTTATTCCCTGTCATTTTCAATATGAACACAGTTTCTCAGAATTCCTTCTGCCACAGTAAGAAAGCCATCTCTTTGTGACAGAGCAAAAGAAAACCTAAATCACGACATCTGAACAGCACTATCAAAAGACAATTTATACCAACAACTATGTTTGGGATAGATGAAACAAAGATAATTTAAGCTCATGCTTTTATCACTGAAAAGTACACGTGTAGGGCATGTGTAGCCTTGCTAACGGGGCTGTAGGGAACTTAGGGTTCCACTTATTAAAATAAGAACTGGTCATCTGAAGACTCTACAAGATAGCAGGGAAAATGAAACCATGGCCACACTGTCCCTGAGGGTGTGATTAAGGGCTCTTCTAATTAGACAGTTCTTTTCTGATCTTAGACGCTCACAGAATACCATAGTAAGGCATCTGATCATCATCAAACAGGAATTTAAAGTTTCATTCTGCCTTTCTTTTTACCTCTTGATTGAAGAGGAAGATAGTATGGTCTATGATAATTTCAAGAGAGCAACTCAAGGCAAGCCAATTTAAAAAGAAAAGTGGCAGATGAAAAAAAGGTAGAAAAGGAAGCTATGCTAACTATGGCTGGTCATTCTCTCGGCTGTGGAGGCCAGTTTGGAGCTGCAGCAACTGTCAACTCTGTCGCTTCTAAACCCGCTCAACCCACCTTTAATCCACCGAAGCCTGGAACCCAAGAGGGACAAGCCTGGCTATTCAACTTTTCAACTGCCTGGTAAAAAAAGAAATATGCCCTCAAGCAATCTCCTCTACTGCCTTTCAGAACATAACCTGCTTGTTTCACACACACAGATAAGCCTCCTGAGAGCAACATCAGAGCTTCATCAGCCTTGCTTCCATTCAGTTTTCCATGGGTGTTTATGAGTTTAGAACCAGTCCACTTTCTTCCCAGATTCTCCAGGGGCTCAAGTCCTCACAAAAGAATGTTAATATAAGAAGGTATCTCCAACCCATTATATAAGACCAATGTTATCTTAATAATAAAACCAATCAAAACATCACAGAAAAGGAAAACTACAGACCAATAACTTACGAATATAGACACAAAATCCCCAACACAATACAAGCAGACTAAGTTTAGAGGATATAAAAAGGACTATATACCATAACCAAGTGGGACATATCCCAGGAAAGCAAGGTTGGTTCAATATCCAAAAATCAATGAACATAATACACCATATGAATAGAATAAATGATGAAAAAAAAATGATGATCTCAACAGACACACAAAAAAAGTATTTGACAAAATTCTACATTTTCATTAAAAAACATTCAGCAAACTAGGAACAGAAGGGAGATTCCTCAACCAGATAAAAAACATCTATGAAAAATGCAGAGCTAACACCATTCTCAATGCAAAAGAATGCTTTCCCCTAAAAATTTTAGGAAGAAGACAAAGATCCACTCTCACCACTTCAATTCAGTATTATACTGGAAGCTCTAGCCAAGGCAACTATGTTCAGAGAATGAAATGACATCCAGACTGGAAAGGAAAAAGTAAAACTATCTCTATTGGTAGGTGATATGATCATATACCCCCCCAAATTCTAAGCAATCCACTTAAAAACTATTAGAGCTAACAAATGAGCTCATTAAGGTTGCAAGATAGAATATCAATATAAAAAAATCAATTCTATTTCTCTACACAGGCAATGAACAATCCAAAAGTGAAATTAAGAAAAACAATCCCATATATAACAACAACAAAACAACACAAAACACAAAAAACCCCAGGAATGAATTTAGCAAAAGACATACAAAATGTACACTTAAAACTATAAAATACTATTGGAATAAATTAAAAATAACTTGAATAAATGTAAAGATATTGAAGGTTCAGAAACTTAATATTAAGATGGCAACTGTTCACAAATTGAACTATAGATGCAACATGATCCCTATCAAAATCCCAGCCAACTTCTTTGCAGAAATTGATAAACTAATCCAAAATCTCACGTGGAAATGTAATGGATCCAAAATAGTCAAAATAAACTTGAAAAAAAAAAAAGAGAGAGAGAGAGAGAGAAAGCTGGAGATCTTGCATTTCTTATTTTTAAAGCTTACTATAAAGCTACAGTAATCAAGACAGTATGGTACTGGCATAAGGACAGACACACAGATCAGTGGACTAGAGCTCAGAGTCCAAAAATAATCTTCACATATACCACCAATTAATTTTCAACAAGGTGCCAAAACAATTTCATGGAAAAAGATTAGTCTTTTCAACAAATGATACTGGATATCCACAGCAAAAGGAATGCACCTACACCACACCATAAACAAAAATTAACTCTAAATAGACCAAAGATCTCAATGTTAAGAAAAAAACTATTGAACTCCTAAAAGAAAAAAAGATGTAAATCTTTGCGATTTTTTTTTAAAGATTTTATTTATTTATTTGACAGACAGAGATCACAAGTAGGCACAGAGGCAGAAGCAGGCTCCCCGCCTGAGCAGGGAGCCTGATGTGGGATCATGACCTGGGATCATGACCTGAGCCGAAGGCAGAGGCCTTAACCCACTGAGCCACCCAGGTGCCCCAATCTTTGTGATTTTATATTAGGCAATGGCTTCTTAAACATGATGCCAAAAGCCCAAGCAACACAAGTAAAAGAGAAACTGGACTTCATCAAAACTTTTTTGCTTTGAAGGATATCTTCAAAAGAATGAAGAAACAATCCATAGAATGAGAAAAAAATGTTTGCAAATTTGTATCTGGTAAGAGATTTGTATCTGGAATATATAAAAATGATTATAAATCAATAATTTTAAAAAGCTGGTCTCAAAGGACCACATATTTGTATGATACCATTATATAACATGTTCAGAATAGGCAAATCCATAAAAACTGAAAGCAGCCTAGGGCTGGGCAGACTGAGGGGAAATGCAGAGTACAGGTTTCTTTTTGGGATGCTGAAAACATTCTAAAATTAAGTAGTGATCAAGACTGCAGCACTCTGTGAACATTCTAAAAACCATTGAATAGTATACTTCAAGTGGGTGACTCGTATGGTACGTGAGTGACACCTCCATAAAGCTGTTATTAACAAAAGCCACTTTACCTTGAGGGAGTGGGGTCATCTTGGCCAAGGCGTGACATAATATTTATTAAAGTGTTAATTCCTATTTAAAAAGTAAATAAATAAGGAAATACTGTTAGAAGCATTCTAGGACCATGATATGATACATAGAAAGGCAATTATCTTACCCCAGTTTGATTTCAAAAGGTTTGATATCTGCATGTCTACAAGTCTGATCAATTTAGTTACTTAAAACACTTGATAGTAGCAAAAAATTTTCCTAAAAAATTCATCCATCCTTATAATAATGCTCAAAGTGAATGCTGTTACGTAAAGCACTACAAAATGAGAATATGCAACAGTCACCAGGAAACTCTTCCTGGTGGGGACTTAATTTACAACAGGGAACATAGACCAAAACACAAGAGTAGAATCCAAACATACCTTTTTTCCTCATGTGCATGTGGTGAACTTTTCTATCTCCATATTTGGGCTGTCGAATTCCACAGTTAGATAAAGAATTCCTGGCATGATCAGGATTCATTCCAAAATTTAAGTGATGACTAGGATGAGTCATGGCCAGCTAAAATTTCAACAAAATAAATTTAGTCTGAAAAACTCAGCATAGAAGTGCCATCTTTATATTATCTCAAATGAAATAGTTGAAAGAGATCTATACAGTCGAATTTTAAGCCCTGATCTTTCCATCTTATCTTCTTCAGGGTCAAATTTCCAGAGCTCTAGTGCAAGACCTTTTCTAAAAAGAAACCTAAAAACCCACATCTTTCAAAGGAGAATCAGAATAGTTATCACCTGGAAAGAAGAGCCATAAAGAAGGCAAGGCTTAAAGAAAGGACTCAGGTTTGACAGACAAATTTTAGCTTTAGTCTATTTCTTTAGGGATAGTGTCAAAAAAATTAAAATAAAATAAAATGAAAGGTGAGAAAAAGTGTTTGAAAGTGTCAACCAGAGTAGAGTAATGGAGAGAGCTGTGTTACTAAACATCCTCATCATCTCCCAGAATGGAGACTCTCAATGTTCCATTTGTAACCTGCAAGATGAATTACTCCTATTTTGCTGTTATGTGAGTGTACAGGAGAGTATGTCTTACCTGTAACAGACAACGATCTTGGAAAGTATATCCTATCAACTTGTCTAGATGCATTAGGCATTGGTGGTAGCGGATATGATGGGTCAAGACAGGCAACATCATGGCATGCTAGGAAGAAAATTTCAATAAGTTTATCTCGATAAAAACTTGTAATAATCCTTCATTTATTTTACAACAAACAAGAACCATTTTTCTCATCCCAGATTTCAACTGCCAAAGTCTTGAAACGGTTTACTGGCCACATGGCATCCTTGCCAATCCCCTCTTGAGGGGTGATGGACTACAGTTGCTTAGGATATAGTCTCTGGAATCACAATGCCTCGATCTGATTTCTGCTTCACTCATTCATTGTGGAACTTGGCAGGGGAATTATTTGATCTCTCTCTGTTTCCTCACCTACAGAATAAGGATCATCAGGAGAGCTATTTCCAAGGAGGGGAGGGTTAAAAGGATTAAATGAGCAAATACCAAAAAACTGCTTAGTACAAGGCTTCTTAGCCCTCATTCAAGTAGGAACAACCCTGCTTTATCAGCACTCAGCAGGGTGACCTCAACGAAGCCAGCAGAATTTCTGTGCCTCCTTGTCTATCTTTAATGCTAAGAGAATGAACTAGAGTTCATAAATTCTGAAACTTTGTCAGGGTCAAGACACTTTTGAGAATCTAAAGAAAATTACCCTTTCCCCAGAAAAATGCCTATGTGCATAAACATGCAAAAAATGTATGCAATTTTAATAGGTTCACAGACCCCTAGAAGCCCATCACTATCCTCCAGGTAAGAACTTCTCAGTCTGGTGATCTCAAAAGGCCATTCTAGGTTTAATACTTAATGATCTAATATTCTAAGGACAACTCTTATAAAACTACCAATACAGTTATGTCACCTGAGGACATGGAACTTTTACTTTCATTTCAATCACTTTTCATTTAGCTAAAGATTCCTTATTGGGAGATAATTTCATAAAAGTCATCGCTTTTTCTTTTTTTTCATTACACTTCCCTAGAACGCAAGAGAAAGAGGGAGTCATTCTTATTCATCAGAACCTAGAGGCTGGGCACAGCCCACAGAATGACTGACATATGCCTTATATCATTTTAGTCTTTGAAGTATTTTCAGATGGCATTGTTTAAAAATACATGATAACGGATTTGCTTGTAACTGCAGAAATCAGTTTCCGGTATTAACTTATAAGGAAAGATTCGTGCTCCCAAGTAGAAATTCCAATCAACAGGAAGTCCTTCTTTCCAGTTCAATTCAATAAATGCATATTGAGCACCTTCACGGGCAAGGCTTACTACAGCTGTGGAAGAGAAAAACAGTAAGGACATGCTCTTTGCTTCAAGGGCTTCCCAGAAATATGCCATTATGACCTGAATCACTGGCATTTTGTCCACTTTGTTGTTGTAAGTGCTGCATTAAAAAACACAGTAATATGGAAACAAAATGTGTGGCAAAAGTTTAGTATCACTTCCCAGGCAGTTAAACTGCAGAAAGCTCAAGAAGAAAAAAGCTTTAGCAGAAAACTGCTAAAAATTCAAGGTAGAAGGTGCATGCAGACTACGCAGTCCACCTATCTTTATGGAGTGTGAACTCAAACTGGTAAATTGGCTATTTTTTTTAATATCTCCAGGGAGGGATGGATCATCACCTATCAAAAAAGGACACCCTCTTCAGGTTATTATGCTAAGTGAAATAAGTCAATTAGAGAAAGTCAAATACTGTATGACCTCACATATGTGTGGAATCTAAAAAACAAAACAAACAAAAAACAGAAGCAAACGAAATAATGTAAAAAATACAGAGAATAAACTGGTCGTTGCCAAAGGGAAGGGGAGTATGGAGAACAGACAAAAATGGGTAAAGGAGGTTAAACGGTGCAAATTTTCAGTTATAAAATATGTAAGTGAAAGCAATGAAAAGGCAGGCATTGGGAATATAGTCGATAATGCTGTAACAGAGTATGGTGACAGATGGCAACTGCAATTACCAAGGTGAGCACTATATACAGAGGTGTTGAATCACTATGTTGTGCAGCAAAAATAAATATAACATTGTATGTCCACTATACTTAATAACTTTTTTAAGATTTTTATTTATTTGAGAAAGAGACAGCAGGAGTGGTGGGGAGAGGCAGAGGGAGAAGCAGACTCCCTGATGAGCAGGGAGGTCAATGTAGGGCTCCATCCCAGGATGCTGGGATTCCACCCTGAGTCAAAGGCAGACGCCTAACCGAATGAGCCACTCAGGAGCCCCCTTAAAAAATTTCTCTTTAAAAAGGAAAGAACACCCTCTTTAGGGTATTCTGATGATTAGAAAATCAGCCCAAATCTGTCTCTTTTGAAAGTTTATCTCTTTGAACCTAGCTGTACCCCAGGAGAAAAACAAGCTATATGTAACAATAATATCTCCACATTTTCTCTTTGTTAACCTAAGTCTTATTTCTTTTAACTTTTACTGGTATGAAACAGCTTTGAGTCCCTTCACTACACCAGTATCTCTTTCTAGGTAAGTCTACTTCTTGTGAATACCACTAAAAGGCATCTATGACCATGTCTATCTTGTAACCCAGACAACAAAGTCTCAATGTTATCTACAAGACTATTAACAACTCTAGCTCAGTTTTTTTTAAAGTATCAATCTTTGCAATGTTGAAATACATACAATCACTGAGCATCTCCCTCCAACCTGCCAATTCAAGTCTCGCAAATGTTTTCTCCTTTAATGACTGTATGGGAAAAAAAATAATAAAAATTAAAAAAATAAAAATAAAGAAAGACTGCATGGAAATGGCTGTATGTGTAAAGCTATTTAAATTCTCTCATAAAAACTGAGCAACCAGGTTAGCAAAACACACCTATAAGCAATATGAACAATAAAAACTAGACAACAAGGTACCCCCATGAACACCTAAATAAGACAGGGTGAGGACAAAGATCTAGGAGATCTCAGCATCTGTGAGAGAGAAAAGACAGGGAGAGTAGCAGGGCTTCTGAAAGCCCTGAGAATTGCAAGAACCCCCAAATTAACATATATTCATAGAAAATGTGACCAAAACTGGAGAGGGCTCTGCAGATTCCAATGTACTAGGTGAGTACAAGAGGACAGTGTAAAGGCGCCAGAGTGCTGAAGCCCTATAAATGCTCAATGAAAAACTGAACTTCCCTTCCAGGGTAAAGCCCCATGGTGTGAAGACAGACAGTGCTGGGGGTAAAAGCCACATTTAAGCAAGAGAGGAACAATAAAGAGCAAAAGAAAGAGGGAATCTAGATAAAATAGAGGAGGAAGCAGTGGGGGCAGGTCTCAGGTATTAAAAGTCCTTTTTTTTTTAAATCACTTTGCAAAAACAGTAGAAGGAGGGGCTAATTTGGCTTATACCGCTTTCTTATTTTTTTTTTAAGATTTTATTTATTTATTTGACAGAGAGAGAGAGATCACAAGTAGGCAGAGAGGCAGGCAGAGAGAGAGGGGGAAGCAGGCTCCCTGCTGGGCAGAGAGCCCGATGTGGGGCTTGATCCCAGGACCCTGAGATCATGACCTGAACCAAAGGCAGATGCTTAACCCACTGAGCCACCCAGGTGCCCCAACTGCCTTCTTAAAATACAGGAAAATATTTCACTTACTTATTTAACATTATTTAACTTGAAGAGCAACAGAAAAGAATCATGATCCAATACCATCCAAGGATTTTATCAGAAAATAGAGAAAAGGAACAGAATAAGATTCCTCAGATAATTAAAAGAAAAAAAGCTATGACCTAACATTTCAAAACAACCTAAACAAAATAAAGCAATTGGAGCTGTAAAAGAAAACTACAAATAAATATTATCATAACTCAGAAATGAAATGACTGGATGAAAGAAGATTTGAAAAGAAGTGACAAAACTCAGGGAAAAGACATAAAAGGAAATAATCATTTTAAGAACAGAGACTAAACAGAATGAAGAAAAAAACAAATTAACCAATGAACAGTGCTTTGAGAAATAAAAGATAGGAAAAGGAGAAATTTTAGAGAAATAAAAAATCAACAGGAAATGAAGGATTCAAGAGAGAGCGACAGATACAGGAAACAAGCAAAGAAGATAGAAGAAGCATATAACAGGAATCCTTAAAGAAAACCAAAACAACAGGACAGAATAATGAGATGTGTAATTCAAGGAAACTTTTCTGAGAAAAAAGACGACTTGTAAGTATATAATGAAAGGGTACACAGCATATCTGAAAAAATTAACCAAAAGGACTGACAGCATTGCTTTATGCCAGAAAACAATGAAAACATATTTAAGATGTTAATGAAGGAAAACATAAACCATATTTAAAGACAAATGGTTAGGAACATGTAGGACCTCAAGGATCATTCTTTTAATAAGCCTTTCTTTTTTTTTTTTAAATTTATCTGACAGAGACAGAGATCAAAAGCAGGCAGAGAGGCAGGCAGAGAGAGAGGAAGAAGCAGGCTCCCCGCTGAGCAGAGAGCCCGATGCGGGGCCCGATCCCAGGATCCTGAGACCATGACCTGAGCCGAAGGCAGACTAAGGAATCTACTAGAAATGAGCTCAATTGAAGGAAAAGGTTGGGGGGGTATGGGATAAAGACTAACATATAAACTAGCAATTATCTTCAAATATATTTTTACCTGTAGATAATCATAAGTGAGTTGATATTATAGGAAATGCTTAATACTCTACAGAGTAGTACAAATATCAAGAAAATGAAGGGAAAATGTGAAGTCCATGAACAGCAAGGACGAGGCTGCTGTGTATCTCATAGATACTAACTTTCAGCAAGAGGATAATCACTTCAAATTAGATGCTGGATAAAAGGAGCACAAGAAATAGTGAACAGTAGTTATTTTCAGTAATGGGACAATGAGACAATGGGACACACACACACACACACAGGAGCAGAGGGAGAAGTTTCATTAGACTACAAAGGTGTTAACATAAAGATAACCATTAGAACAGAATTATAAACCTCCCTAAATACAAAGAGATTAAAAAAAAAAAAAGCAAAGAAAATGGACCTCATAGTGATCACATAACAAAAACAGTTTGACAGAGGGGAGGCCAAACAAAGAGCATGTGTGTGTATGTTTTTGCTTATATTAAAAAGGAAAATTAAATCATTTTTAAAAGACAGCTATTCTTAGGGGCTCAGGGTGGCAAGAATGGGGTAGAAGAAACAGATATAAATTAGATTTTTAAAATGAGACTTGGCTTTGTAAACCTAAGTTTGGAATTACGGTAACTATTTTACAGATTTATAAAACAATATTTAAAAAGAAACACTCAAAATCAAAAGTCAAATGAAATAATTGAATCTAACTGTGTAACTAATTTGTGGTCTAAGCACAAGTGACCTAAAAAGAGTAATGAGTGCGCAGGCCTTGTGTGATCAATCTGCAGAGAATCACAGACCACAAGGAATACCCCCAAACAACCAACCACTTCCCATAGTCATTTTGTTGGTGATGCCATTAATATTGTTATTCTGGGACTACTGTTTCCTGTATTACAGAATAAATCAAATGAGTAATTTTTTGGTATTATATGGAGTCCCTATATGGGACCAGTACTGAGGGGAAGATTTTTTTTAAGTATTCTAACTAATAAATGCAGAAAGAAAGACAGAATTAAAATATCACTTTGGCAGCTCTTAATAAATATGGGTCTAGGTCTTAATTCATCGGTGACTAGTAATGTCACACATAAAAAAGAGGCCATGGATGGATCTAGAGGGTATTAAGCTAAATTAATAAACCAGACAGAGAAAGACAAAAAAAACTCTTATGATTTACTTATATGTGAAATCTAAAAAATAAAGCAAATGAACAAACAACAACACAAGTGAAACTCGTAAATACAGAAAACAAACTGGAGATTGCCAAAGAGAAGGGAGTTGGGGGAATGGATGAAATGGGTGAAGGGAATTAAGAAATATAAATTTCCAGTTGTAAAATAAGTAAGTCACAGAGATAAAAAGTATAACACAGTAATACTGTAATATACTTATTGTGGTATTTTGTAATGTAAATAATTTTTAAATCACTATGTGTTGTACACCTGAAACTAATTTAATTTTATATCAACTATATACTTCAATTTAAAAAAAAGGCACATGATTGAGGAGAAATACATTCCAATTTGAAGACTTATCTCTTCAACTGAAAAATGGTCAGATTAGGTCTGATTTCTATGAACAGAAATTACTTTCTAAAAGAACTATTAAATGTTTGGATTATCACTTATAAAAAGACACGGAGAGAGAGAGACACACACACACCACACTACCACCTATGAAAAAGTTGTGCAAAAAAATAAACTTAAATCTGATCACTGCCATCCAACAGAACTTTCTATGATGATGGAACTATTCTGCATCTCTACTGCTATAATAGGCACTAGCCAAATAGTCTTAATAGTCTATTAAGTGCTTGAAATATGGCTAGGACAACTAAGAACTGAATTTTTAATTTCATTTAATTCTATTTAATTTAAATTTAAATAGCCATGTATGGCCAGTGGTATTCTATTAGACAGCCGTTTATGATAATTTATAGGAAATATAAGGAAGAGATGCACATGTTAAATGATACCACGAAGTTCCAATTAGCAAAACCCAGATTAGACCTTAGGAACACTACAGAACACAAGATCCAGGTTCTTCAACAACAAGAATTTGCAAGGAAAACAAAGGGAAAAATGGAGGGAGAACCTAAAGAGACTTAAAACACACCAACTCATGACAATGTACAGATCTCATCTGAACGGCCATTGGAGCAGACTGAAACAGATGTAGCAGACAATCAGGAAAACAGAAACAGTGACTATGAGGTTACAGAGATGCCACTGGTAAGGGCTGAAGCTGTGTGAGGATGGCACAGAGCTCATCACACTCTTCTCCCTCATCTTGTAGAAAATGTTGGAAATTTGCATAATAAATTGTAATTCTGACAGCTCTCTATCAGGTCAGTTAGCCTTCAAACAAAATCTTGTTCTCTTCCTTTACAAGAAGCACTACATCTCCAGTTTTTAAAAAAAATCAAGTATCTCACATGGTCCAAAAATTTGTTAATAGTAACTGTGAAGCCGTATGTCTCTTGGAGGTATAAATCTCCATTTCCACCCCAAGTTCTAACTTAGAAAATGAATCCTTGAATGTGTTGTCCAAAACCTCCTCATCCTTGGAGATACTTATTTTCACTATTCAGTCACCCCTTGATAGATCAAGGAGCGAGAATATCAGTTAGTGTGGTACTGCACGGCAGCCTTCCACCCCACTCCAGAGTCACTGTGGGAAAACCGCACAGCAATTAAGGAGTCCAAATACAGCCCTGCGTCTACTCAGTACAAATACCAACCACCACAACTCAGCTCCTTCTCCCAGCAATTCTCCATGCACCTGGGCCTCCTTAGTTTTCTCAAGGAGTTAGCACCCCCAAGTGCAGCATAAGCCTTATGCGGGTTAGAGAACCATAATGGTAGCAGATTCCTTGCTCCTTTTTTGATGTCTCTGTCACCTTTACCCATTTTCTGTTCTTATGGCTCAGTTTATTGATCCCCATGAGTCACCTCCTTACCAAAGCAAAGTATCTATAAGATACCAATTCAAGCTCAGTGGGCAGAACCCCACTCTTAAAATACAGATCCTGCAGCAACATGTTGACTTTCTACCTTTTCTGAGGCATACTGCTGAATTTTTCAGCCTCAGTTTCAGGTTTTACTTCCTGCTCCCCACACCCCCGTATTGCCCAGAAGTCACTAATAAACAGCAACACAGAAAAAAACCTTTTAATAGTCTGTCTCTAAACATGGCTTCAAGTTCTGCATTTAGCCCACATGTAATTACAGGTTCCAGGCCCAGTCCTAGAGTTCCATTCCTTCTAACATTGGACAGGGTAACAGGCAGAATTCTCTAACGTCATAAAAACCCCAGTAACGTCTCTGGTTGGGAAATTATACTTCTAGAATGAGAGGCTGGTACTTAACGTTTCTCCACCTTAGATTTATCACAACAGTTTTACCTCCAACAGCAGCCAGATAACATCAAAAGGCTCTTGCCAGCAACCTACCAGCAATTATTACTGATGAACAATAGGTTCTGCATCAATGAATTACCAAACAGAGAATCCCTCCCCCATCCCCACCCCCAAGGGTTTTAGAGAAGTGATTTTTGCCCTTAAAATTACGCATGAGTCTATCTGTTCACAGGCTTCAGGATTATTCAAAGTATTCATTTAACTCCTATTTCTCAGATTCTTATTCTTCCTTAACAAACATACTAAATGCCTTTATTCTGAATGTTTTAAACTGCATTATTACATGCCACCTGCTATCTTATTTGAGGAACACACACTAAAAGAAGCATTTATTCTAGGTTAAGGAATTAAGTAAGGCCAACATTACTTGTAAAAAAACAGGAGGATTGGAGACTGGAAACATGGCTTCTAAACAGATGGCAGTTGTCTTTGGAAGAGGGGGTCCTACAGAGGAAGGGACTATTATTAGATCAAGGAGTAGTCACCTTGGCAAGAGTTTGAGTTAGGATCCAATTTCTCTGACCAGTTAGTCAAAGGAACTGAGTGCTTTTGCCTGCCAATATCGAAAAAGAATGTGAAATCTAATACATGAGGAGATGAGAACCTCGTCCTCCAGCTGCTTCTAATCTAGCTGAGAAGCCAGACGAAGGTATTTGTGACACAGCTGAAGAACACGGAACTGCGGCAGAACAGATTATTCCGCACCCGTGTGCAGGCATTTCTCCAAAAGAAAGGGGGCAAAGGGCTCAAGGCTTTAAACAAAATTGTGTTCAGTGCAACAAAACTGCCTTAGGGCCCCGCTACACAGGGTGGAAATCCAGTACAACTAGATACTCCCTCCATACCCACCACCCACCAATCAGTTCTTTTTTATCTTTTTACAAATTAGGGCTCTACGGGGTTTTGTTTAAAAAACGAAAAAAGAAAAAGTTCAAAGTTAACCAAAAACACAAGTGTAAAGCCCACTGAACTGAAAGATCTCTAAGGTCCCTTCCAGTTACTAATGCTCTCCAATTTTATGATGTCTCTTTCAACTCTGACTTATCACTGACAGCACCAGATTTTGAGCAGATTGCTGAACATTCTGCTCAGTGTTCTTATGACGTCTACCTTAGGATGACATTATGTCGGTTTTGGAGAAACAGAAAAACTGGATAATATAGCTCCAAAGCCCTAAGAAAGAATCAGCAGAAGATACTTCTGAATACTTACAGTAAAAAAACAAAAAAACAAAAACTGCTCAGTTAGCAAAATAACTGAAGATTTTGTAGACACAGATGGCTGCCATGGTAGAGCATTATTCTCGAACTATCTAGTAACATGGCATCAATAGCAGTCCATCTTAACATAAAAATATGTAGCTCTGGACATCACAATGTAAATGAATCACCTAGAAATCCCTTTAATAATAAGATTGAATCCCACTGTTCAATATAATAATTAAATGCTAACACTGATTTAAAGAAAAAACACCTCATTGTGATGAAATAAATACCTGAGACAGCTTGAACTTATTACCATGCATGCTGCCATCAAAACAGTGAGTGGAGGGGCGCCTGCGTGGCTCAGTGGGTTAAAGCCTCTGCCTTCGGTCATGATCCCAGGGTCCTGGGATCGAGCCCCGCACTGGGCTCTCTGCTCAGTGGGGAGCCTGCTTCCCCCTCTCTCTCTGTCTGCCTCTCTGCCTACTTGTGATCTCTCTCTGTCAAATAAATAACTAAATAAAAAAAATTTAAAAAAACAAAACAAAACAAAACAAAAAAAACGGTGAGTGGAAGCCTGTAAGTATTCTTCCCAACGGCTGAATATGGCAAAATACACTACCTGACCCCTGCCTGGGTACTCACTGCCTTGACTGTAATTCTCACGAAATGTAACAGTATCGATCATAACAAAAGAATGAAGTAAAGACTCAAAGAATATGCTCGGTTTTAGGGGTCTCTAATCTGGTATAAATTCCACTCATAGGTAAAACAAAAATAGTTATCAGTGAGAGTTATATACAGCTGAAAGGTTTCTCTATTAGTTCACACAAGGAAAAACTATTATCATTTGGCTCAAATAGGAAATTTATACTGATTTTGTTCATGAATGCCTTCTGTTCTCCGCAGTATAAGTTTGAGTCATCGGTCTGGAAAGTTCAGACAACACTGTCTTCCTGAGTCTGCACGTAGAACTGTTGGAGTTCTCTCTTTGGACAAGCACCCACACATTCGCTGCACACAGGCAGGTGCATTTGAAGAATACACTTGCCTTCACTCAATAGGCAGAGACAGAAAGTATTACTATGTAACTGCCTGCCCCCACCACCATGCACACACGTGCATGCGCACACACACGCATGCGTGCGCACACACACACACACGTACACACACACAACTAAACAAGGCAACATGAAAACTGATATAAAAACAAAACCAAAACAAGAGCAAACAATTTATGGTTGGTGTTCCATTTAGCTATAAGATAGTATGTTCTATAGAAACTTAACAGAATTAGGAAAACTTTCTTTTCAAGAAAGAGATATATAGGTATAAATGTGTTCTCAGAGGTGTCATCACCTGACAGACGTCAGAACGGATGCCAGTTTTCCAAAATCCTTGACTGCTTAGCTCCACTGTTACTTCTCGCCTCATTGTATTCTTCTGTCGTATTTTTTGGAGCGCTTCCTAGAAAAGAACTCATTATGATGAGTAACCTGACAGTTGGGAAGCAGTATTAAGCCAAACATCAAGCATTAGAAAATAAGCTGGATTCATTCAATATCACCTTTACATTCAGGTATTCAAACCTCTTCATGCCAAATTACAGTATTTTACTTGAAATAAAGGCTAGGATACTCTAAGCTTTGGGTATAAGCCAGCCTATCCTGGTAACCAGATAAGAAAAAATCTAAGCCAAATCAGCCATTCTGGTGAGCTCAAACAAAAAAAAGTGCCCTTTTGCTGATAAAAGAGATAAAGTATGATGTTTGGGACTTAAAATCAGAATGCAAAAATTATATTTATATCAAGCCTTATGCTAAGCATTTACATCTAAGAAAGACAATCAGTAAATTAATCTGCAACCCACATAATTCTAAAAGTTGCCTTCTAATTTGCAAAACCCTTACAAAACCTCCTGTAGCAAAGGTATATTTTCTTTAAAAAAGACAATGATTTAAAACTTCTGCAAGACATGATCAGGAGCTGACTCTTCCCTTCAAATAATTAATTATAAAAAAATTTTATATCTGCACACTTATTCAACAAAAATCTCACAGGAATTCATAACAATAGGAACTATCACACACCCTGCATCATTGATTAAATGGCTACTACAGATCAAATACCACTGAAGGAAAGTTAAATGGAGTATTTCAGAAGTCCACACAACCACTTTTCCTCCCCGAATCCAACAACAGAGAGAAATTTCAGTCAGTCTCCCCAAGCCTTGGTTCCCTCTTTATAATGAAGCTATCTGGCTCAAGTCACAGGAAGTGACAGGACCAGAATTCAAACACTTTTCCCAGCTTCAAAACCTTGCTCTCTTATACCCAAGGCAAAATAAAACATCAATGAGACAAAATTTATGTTGATACTGAATCCATTTATTCTTAAAATTATGAGTTAAGAACGAAAACATAAATGATCCTTGAATACAGGACAATACTACCCATTAGTAAAAAATATGAAATTCGGAATATAAAACCTTATAAGTTTACCCTGCTGAACTAACAGACCTATGGAAGACACATGAAAGGCAGTCTTTTATGACCGTAAGACCAAGAACTTTGAGTATGACCCAAATTACATTATGTACAGTCTAATCAATGATAAAAGGTTGACCCAGCAATTGTAAAATTTGAAAAATTTCTATAAGTTATTTTTATTCCCAATGGTAGGAATCCATTAAGAAACAGCCTTTTTAGTAGGGTAGTGGAGGTAATGTTCTCTTAGATACTAAAAGACGAAAAAGAAATCCATTTGTCTACTAATGTGAGGAGAGAAAAGTATGTTGTTTTTTTTTTAGAAGTGTTTTTGCATCTTATTCTAGAAGCATGGTGTAATGCGATAATCTTGAAAATAAACCTGAAGCACATCATTATTAATCCCAGAAGATCAGGACTTGATACCAACCTCCCTCTGCGCCAGCTTCTGTTTGTCAGTTTGTTTAACTTTGGGACTATTTGCTAGGAGGTGGCGAAGTTTCACATAACTCTTCCACAGTTTCTGGTACCTAAGGAAAAGGACAGACAGACATCTCAGACAAAAAGTAGGAGAATCTGAAGTGCAATAAAACCAGCTGTTTCAATAGGCCTGCTGAATCACAAATTACATTCTTTTGGATATCCTTAATGGCAACAAACCATCATTCTAAGGAAGGATCTGATCTGGGGGCAGTAGAGCAGGATGACCAAGAGTCATCTGGAACCAGTGATTAAGTTGATAATTATATGTCTGTGTTGAAAATGAGGTGTCACTACATACGCTCGAATCTCTCGGGAAAGAATTCCAAAGACACATAAAAACCAACAGAATCTCTCGGGAAAGAATTCCAAAGACACATAAAAACCAACAGAAACGTATCATTTCTCATTGTTACCTATTTTATTTAAATATGTACTTTCTGAGGTTGTTGAAAGAAAGACCCCTTATTAACAAGGACACGGTTGGTCTCTGAACTGCCTACACTGAAAGTAAAAGTTGGAGAGTATTAAAGAGAACGCCGTTTGTGCCCATACCCAAGCTACACAGCTGTATCCATTTCTCCACTGGAGAGGGAAAAAGACAAATGGTGTGCACCAATTTGTATTTACCACTCAAAAACAAATATAGTTGTTGAAGCCAAATAATGTGATAAGCTAGATCAGTCTAAAGGAACCTGTTCAAGCGTCCTGGGAAGGAAGAGAAATGCAGTCCTGTAGCAGCACACAGTCCTGCCATCTGAGAGTCCACGAGAGCCTATCACATTCTACTAACATTTGTGACAAGAAGGGACTTTCAACGAATTTTCTGTCATATTCAAACTGCTCCTTTCTTGGCCTTAGCTGGGTCTCTCCTTTTTGGTAACAATTTTTTAGAGAATGGAGGAAAGAAAGAAGTACTTACACAGTGCCTGGTTCACTGCTTCATACTTTTATCCAAAGGGGGAAAAAAAAGAACAAAACCCTTTAGCCTCTTCTAATGTATCAGCCAGAATTGTATTTATGAACTGAAAATCTCCCATGCCCTTTTCTCCCATTATGAATCCTTAAAAAAAAAAATTAAGTCAGGAAACTGTTTGTTTGTTTGTTTGTTTACCGAGGTAGGAAATCCAAATACTTCTGAAGAATATAATGGTACTATTTCCATTCCCACACATCCTCATCTTCTCCCAGAAAAACACTAACAAGCCAGTTGGAAAAACTCAACTGTGGAAAGTAACATCAATTCTAAGAGTCAGAAGTCATGCCTTCTTACAATGCAACCCTTGATTTTGCATGGGATCTTGAGCTCTTATTAAGATGCCTCCCAAATTAGAATTCTGCATAAATCCAGCAGTGCTAGGAACATGGTGCTACTTTCCTCTAGAGTGCACTGAAAAAATAAATAATAATAATAACAATAAATATTGTTATGATGAATAAAGGAAAAGTTCCTTAAAAGTTAAAAATATATGGGACTCATGTTGACCAAAATTGCCAAGGATAATCTACTGAATAATAATTTCCTGCAGTCAAATCAATAGAGAAAATAATTCTTCAGGAGCTACCAAAACCTGTTTCATTTGGTAACCTAAATTTGGAAACATGGCTCATTTCAGGTCTTAATTTTTTAATAAGAAAACATCCACTAAAGGATATTCCTCCGCTAATTCAGCTGTTAGTAGAAGGTGAAATTGGCTAAGACAAACACCGAGAAATATCTTACTGTGGGTCTCCTGCATAACTCAACTGTGCAGGGCGTATCCCAAAGTGGACGATAATCGGAAAAGTAATCACATCGGGGTTGAACTGTTCACGATCCAGTTGATCGATGCGGACAGAGCTAGGTTTCTAGAGAGAAAAATCAAAGCCATTTATTCCCATAAGAAGTCTTTCAGTATTGACTTTAACCTAAGTAATGAAGAAATTAATCGGATTTTTCCTGGGAAAGCCTCATCCCCCAAGGGAAAATGTCATTTAAAACCCATTAATCATAGCAGCTATAGTATATAAAAACTATAATGTCATCCCTGTAAATGAGTCTATGCCACTTGGCATAACGAACAATGATTTTGTCGTTTTTTGCAGTCCAAATAGAAACCTTTAAAAATTAAGCTTTTAAAAGGACACCTAGTCGGATACAACTTTTCCTTAACTTCTCCAAAGGCACAGGGGAAATATTCCACATCATGGGGAAGAAGTGTGCTGGCTTAGTCTGTTTCATTTCACATTTCAAATGAATGGCTTACTTCTATTCAGGATGCGCAGATGCCTCTCTATATACTTTTTTCCATTAGTTCTTTGTGTACCTGTTTTTCCTTTCTTTTTTTTTTTTTAAACAGTCGTATAATTCACATATAACATTATATTGGTTTCAGGTGCTGGACATAATAATTCAATATTTGTATACACTATGTAATGATCACCACAATAGTCTAATTAGCATCCGTCACTATACAAAGTTACAAAAATTTTTCTTATGAGAACCATCAAGATCTACTCTCTTAGTAAGTTCTAAATATGCAACACAGTACTGACTTACAGTTAGGACATTATATGTATTGATCCCCTTTACTCATTTTGCCCACTCCTCTTCCCCTCCCCCTTCTGGCAACCACCAATCTGTTCTTTGTATGTGAGTTTGGTTTTGCTTTTGTTTGTTCATTTGTTTGGTTTTTCGATTGCATGATTTCAGTGTTTGTCTTTTTCTTATCCTACTTAGGGTAATACCTTCAAGTTCTATCCATGTTGTTGCAAATGGCAAGATCTCATTCTTTTTTATGGCTGAGCAGTATTCCACTGTGTGCGTGTATCCATTCATCTACTGATGAACACTTAGATTTTCTTCCATATCTTTGCTATTGTAAATAATACTGCAATAAACACAGGCAGGCCTATCTTTTTGAATTAGAGTTTTTGTTTTCTTCAAAATATCCAGAAGTGGAACTGATGGATCATATTTTTTAATTTTTTGAGGAACTCCTATACTGTTCTCCATAGTGGCTGCACCAATTTACATTCCCACCAACAGTGCACAAGAGTTCGCTTTTCTCCACATCCTCACCAGTACCTGTTATTCCTTGTTGTTTTGATAACAGCCATTTTGAAAGATAGGAGGTGATCATTCATTGTCTTGATTTGTATTTTCCTGATGATTTGTGATGTTGAGTGTCTTTTCATGAGCCTGTTGGCCATTTATTTCTTCTTTGGAAAAATGTCTCTTCAGATCCTCTGTCCTTTTCAGTTGGATTTTGTTGTTGTTGTTATTGTGCTATGAAAGTACTTTATGTTTTGGATATTAACCCCTTATTAAATATCTGATTTGCAATTATCTTCTCCCATTCATTTTGTTGATGATTTTCTTCACTGGATGGAAATTTTTTAGTTTGATGTAGTTCCATTTGTTTACTTTTCTTTGCCTTTGTTGCCAGATACAAAAAATCAGCGCCCAGACCAATGCCAATGAGCTGCCACCTATTTTTCTCCTGTAAGTTTTATGGGTTCAGATCTTACATTCAAGTCTTCAATCCACTTTGTGTTAACTTTTGTGTTTGGCATAAGGTAGTGTGGTCCAATTTCATTCTTTCATATGTGGCTGTCCAGTTTTCCCAACACCATTTATCAAAGAGACTGTCCATTCCCCATTGCATATTCTTGCCTCCTTTGTCATAAGTTAATTTATCATACATGCAAGAGTTTATTTCTGGGCTCCCTATTCTGTTCCACTGACCAATATGTCTGTTTGAGGGTTTTTTTGGCTAATATCGTATCATTCGATTACTATAGCTCTGTTGTATAGTTTGAAATCAGGGAGTATGATGCCTCTAGCTTTGTTCTTCTTTCTCAAGATTGTTTTGGTTAATCAGGATCTTTTGTGATTCCACACAAATTTTAGGATTGTTTATTCTATTTCTGTGAAAAATGCCATTAGAATTTTAATAGGGTTTGCACTGAATCCATAGGCTGCTTTGAGTAACATGGGTATTTTAATAATATTAATTCTTCTAAGCCATGAGCACAGAATACCTTTCCATTTATTTGTGTCTTCTTCAATTTCTTTCATCACTGTCTTGTGGTTTTCAGAGTACAGGACTTCTATCTCCTGAGTTAAATTTATTCCTAGATATCTTATTCTTTTGATGTAATTATAAATGGGACTGTTTCTTCATTTCTCCAATAGTTCACTATTAGTGTATTATAAAAATGCAACAAATTTTTGTGTACTGATTTTTTACCCTGCAGCTATACTGAATTCATTTATTAGTTCTAACAGTTTTTTGGTGGAATTTTTAAATGTTTTCAATATATAAAGTCATATCATCTACAAATAGGGACAGTTTTACTTCTTCCTTCACAATTTTGATGCCTTTTATTTCTTTTTCCTGCCTAATTACTCTGGCTAGGACTTCCACTACAATGTTGAGTAAAAGTGAGCATCCTTGTCTTGCTCCAATGTATTCCTTTAATTCTACACCTTTAGAAGAGAAGGTATGGTGACACAAAAATCAAATGGGTAAGCTTCTCATTATGTCCACATAGGCCATTTTTAAATTTTAACAGAAAGCCTCATTTTTTAAAAAAATCTAATACAGGAAGAAGTGAACAGGTGGTTCCTTCTTCAGTTAACAAAATACCTTTCTTTCATCCTAAAAGTTTCTTTGTAAAAGGATGATAAAATCATAGTTTTCTCAACCTCCTTGCTTATTCTCAACTCTCACAGCAGTCCCTAATTAGAAACTAAATTCTTACCAACAGATTGTGGCATCTTTGGCTCAGCTACTTTAGAGCCAAATGCTACAGAATCATTCCACATGGAGGCCAACAAGCTTCATTTTGTCATAAAGCAAAGCCCACAACCAGAGTCTGGATGGTGGCCTGGTTTGTCCAGGACAGAGGGATTTCAATGGAAACCTTCCAGCAACTGAAACAAGCTGGTTATCCCACCCCCCCGGCTGTAGCCCCAGTCAGCCATCCAAGAAATCCAAGCAGGTGACAAAGTGAATAGATTTGCGTAAATTCATGCATGTTAGTTCACAAACAACTTACACTTAAGTTTTAAAAGAATATTTGAAAGTCACTTAATGGTCAAAAGGTCACTAGGTATCTGAAAAAGTTGACCTCTGCTCTCAAAATTAATAAACTAGAGAAGATTTTGGTTATAGGTAACCTAATAAGAAATTATGTTAAACGCCCATCATCAGTAGCAACATAGTATTTAGGTCTAGGAATTGTTGCTGAGATTTTGTGTATCAAACCAGCAGGACACAGTTTTAAAAGAGGAACTGCACAACTGAAAATGCTAGTGAATTATTCATGTTTTCATGATTTTAAACACCATGCTATGGCATCAACCAAACAAACAAGTGATTTAAAATATCTGGGAAGAGATGAAATAAGTTCTAGACTTTGGCCACACCTTACAATATCCATCATACCAGCTTTGAGGAAGAATAAAAAATACTCTCTCTAGTGACCAAAGTATTCCCTGGCAGAGGCAAAGTGCCTCAGGAGGAAGATTAATTCTTTTAAGTTCTGAAGCAATAAAGTACTTAATGTGACCATAATGGCTTGAAAAATTTAATAAATTCCCCAATATTCCTACAACTGGGTAATCTTTCAAAGCAAGTACTGCAGAGGATGAATGTGGTGCCATGTCTACTCTGCTCTATTCGCAAAAGATATAATGAAAGGATGTTTTTGTGATACTCAGTTTCCAGGATATTTTCCTCCTTTAAACATATTTTTTTTTTTTTTCCTGAGGACAAGTATAGTAATAGATTACTTTTTTTTTTTTTTTAAACATATTTTTTATTGACTTTAACATATTGCCAAGTCTGGCACTCAAACTTACCTTTCTTTATTTCTGATTACTTTTCAACATAAATCTTTCATCCAGACTAATCTGGTTTCATTATCTTCAAAATTGGCCATATATCCTCCCAAGTATATACATTTAATCATGCCAATAAGTTATACAATTTTTCGATTCCTTAAAGACCTCCCTGTAGCATTTATGAAGTACCCCTGGCAGCCTGGTCAAGTGATCTCGCCTGAAACTACAGGCTTTCCTGATTGGCTTTTGTATTGACTGGTCCACAGATTCAACAATTCATCACAGATTCCTTTCACATGGATATGTCATTAGTCTGCCCCTGGACAAACAGCATATAAAATCTACAGACTTCACTAGCACCTGACTCATATAGTAGTCCCCCAACAAATGAGTTAAATGAAATCATTGTAATGGAATAAATGTTTTTCTATGCCAATGGGTCAAAACCATGAATGTGTGAATCAGAAAAGCACATGGCGATTTTTTTTTTTTTAACAGCAGATCCTTGGGTCCCCCTACTTGGGAGTATACATGGGGTGGGGATGATCAGGGCATTCTTACATGTTCAAAAGCTCTCCAACTTATTCTAGGGTTTCAAGAAATGTTAACCATACCATGGAAAGAAGTCCCAAGGTAAAAGTATTCCCAAAGTGTGCATGCATTGTAGACCATGGAACTCTTCAAGCAGACCCACCAAGATGAAAAGGTATGTCTCTCACCACCCTCACTCCCACCCATGTTCTAACCCTGCTATAAAACCAACAGGAGAAATGTAAATTTATGCAACTGTTTAAGAAGAAAAATCAAAATCACAGTTACACTATCATAATGCTATGATTTGTATATTTCTTTTAGAGTTACTTTAACAATTAGTTATGTGGCTTAACAATATAATAGCAAAAACTGTATGCTTTTCTTAGTTTTATGTTTGAACATGCTTTTATTAAACACTTTCCCTTTCTAGATTTGTTTGAAATAATCAGTATTAGCTGGAATATTTGATTTGCAAATAGTAACATTTTGTTTGTGCAGATGTTACTGTCATGCTACAAAAAGTTGATCCAGAGTTTTTATTTTTATGAATCAAGGCTATTAAACAATTTGGCAGCCTTCTAAAAACAACAGCTTTGTTTAAATAGATTATTCTGTTTCTTTACATAAAAATATTTTAATTCTCCATTTCTGGAAAACTTTATTCTGATAAGATGCCAATATCTAACTATTTTATGAAACAATAACATACTTCAGAGAAAAAATTATAATTCATACAAATATATAAAGCAGCATTTTCTTTATAAGAGAAATCTACTTAACTTTTAATTCTCTGCTCTTAGTTTTTTATATTTTTACTTCAAAAGTTAATATTTGAAGCTAATTTTAATATAAAACACTTAAGGAACAAAGAAATGGGAAATATTTGTAATAAGTATGGCAAAGGATCGATAAAAAAGGACAATGATATCACAAAAGAAAATTAGACAAGGGATATTAATAGGCCATTATCAAAAGAAAACAGAAAAGGCCAATAAACATTTAAAATATCAATTTTTACCAGAAACCAAAATAAATACCAAACTGAACTATATAAAATTTTTTCCCTTTTCCCTGTTTTTTTTCCCCTCCCAGTTTTTTTGTTAAACTAGTACAGTATAACCAATATGAACAAATGGGAATGCTCATATGCTCTTGGGCAAAGTGCAAATTTTACAGCCCTTCTAGAAGGCAGTTTACATGTATCAAAAGCCTTAAAAATGTGCCTATCTTCAGTCTATTAACTTCACTTATAAGACTTCTTCCTAAAAAATTAAATGGACACATATTCAAAGACATACATGTTCATGTATACATGTGTTTATACACACACACATACAAATTCAGTACAGCAATATTGGTAATAGCAGAAATCTGAAAGCAATCAAGGTGTCCAATAATACGGGGTTAATTAAATAACTTAGGAGCCTTTTAATTACACTTGTAAAGAAATTTAAGACTATGGAAAAAAAATTTTGTGATTGTTGTTCCTGGAAGAGGATGAGAATAAAAAGGTCTAAAAATGAATATTTAATTGTATAATGCCAATTTTAAGATAATATGAAAATCTCTAAAGAGACTAGAAAAATGAATAGTAACATCTATGGAAAATGGAATTATGGACACCTTTTAGTGTCTTCTTTGGGCTGTTTCTGCTTTCTTAACTTTTTATAATGAAGATATATTACTTTTATACTCACAAAAAAATCAGATCTGAACATATCTAAAAACTTCAACATTTCTCTGCAATGGGCAGAATTTACTAATCAGATGAACTTACTACTAAAATATGATTACATTGTAGCATTTTTTTATTTACTAAATATTTAAAAGGAAAAATTACTCAAAGGACAAGAATGAATACTTAAAACTTTTAAAATGTTCCGTTACTGTTTTTGTAAACGTTCAAACTGGAAGGAAGATGGTTGAGTCTCACAAAGTATAAGCACCAGAACATACCGTTCCAGGGTTGGTGACAATCATGCCTTTGCATTCTTCTGCGTATTTCTGCCACTCAAGTTCTTCCCACTGAAGCATATTGGCAATCTCCTCTTCGGGGACCAGGGCTTTGCTACACCGTAACAAGTAAAGGAGAATCTGGTGCATGGACAGCACTTCCTTTCCTCCATCTTGGGTGGGAGTGGAAAGAGAGGAAAAAATACAGCTACTCAACAGTCAATCATCAGCCCAATAAGGAAAAACAAGATGGTGAGGGGAAAAAGAGCATTTATAAAGAAGTAATTTAGAATTTACATTGTTTAACCAGGTGCCAAATAACACAAAAGCCATTTGTTTCATTGATGAACAGTGCTCATAAACCATCTCATTTACTAAAATGGCAACAACAACATTATAAATGATAGAAGGTTCCATTTGTGAGGTATGAATATAAAAAAAAGTGCCTACCTAAATAAATTTAAAACCACCTAGCATAAGGAGCCACAGTTCATAATATACAGAACTATGTTATGTCTTAAATATCTTATCATTCTTTCTAAGGTAACAGATGAAAGCTCTTTAGAAGTGATGTTACTGTCTTAAGGAAATTCTAAGCTTTTATGAGATATTTATGGATGTTTCCAATAAGCTATTGTTGCATTATGGTCTAATTTTTTGGTGCTAATGTGCTGCACCTGCCGTGATGAATAGTGCTAAAAAGCCTGTACTAATATCATGAAGATCATTATGGAGTTAGTACATGGAAAAAATACCAAGTACTCTGAGGCTTACAGAAGCATGTATTACCAAGTACAGAGGATAAAAACAACAAAGGACACAATTAAAGTACCTTGGAAAGAGCCAATTTAATCTGGTACTTGATGAACCAAAGGCATAATACTGGGTTCACAGGCTTCTGCATTCTCTTTGGGCTTAACTTCTTGATCAATATGTGCAACCACCTTGATCAATATGTACCATTTTTCTTTGCTTAATCCCGACTCAAGAAAGGACAAGAGCTCTGAAGGTTTGGAGGTCACAGACTACCCCCTCAGGTCATGAGATATGCTAGGAATACCAATATATGGCCCAACACTTCATGGAGAAACAAGGGACCAAGATGGTAGGGATGGGTTGGCACAAATGAGAGTGTCCTATTTGTGCTAGAGGAATTAATGGCACCCAAATAATTTGGGGTACTAGAAAGAGGTTGAAAGATTTTTTTTTTTTTTTAAGATTTTATTTATTTATTTGTCAAAGAGAGAGAAAGAGAGCACAAGCAGGGAGAGTGGCAGGCAGAGGGAGAAGCAGGCTCCCCACTGAGCAAGGAGTGCGATGCAGGGCTCCATCCCAGGACCCCAGGATCATGACCTGAACCAAAGGCAAATGCTTAACTGATTAAGCCATCCAGGTGTCCTGAAAGTTCTTTAATATGAGTTGTTGGGGTTAAGAACCTGGATAGGACTACACATCTGAGAAAGAAGAGAATAAAGATCAAAATTTCTTTCTCATCTGTGTGGCCTTTTTTTTTTTTTAATCTCACACGTTGTTATGGAACTAAACAGCATTGCTGCTATAGAGCTACCATATATGCAGGCATGCATTCATTCATTAAATACTTGTTTATATTTCACAAATATTTACTGAGCATCTATTATGCAGCAGGCACTCTTCTAGACCCTAGAAGTGCAGTGGTGATCTAAAAATCCAAAACCCTTTATATTCCAGAAGGGCAAGACACAGTAAAAAAAAAAAAAACAACCACAAAACAGACCAGGCCAAGATAAAGACTCTTCTATAAAGAATCAAAATGGCCGAAGGACTGCAGCTGTATTTAAAATGGTGGTCAGGGAAGGAATCTATGAAGGGGTGCCATGAGAGCAAAGACTAGAAAGAAGCAAAGGAGCCCATTATGCAGCAATCTGGGAGAAGAGTGTCTCAGACAGAACACACAGCAGTAGTCTACGGTAAAGTGCGGTTTACGTGTTCCAGCAACTGCAAAGAGGCAACGTGGATGGAATGAGGTAAGGAGGAGAGTGTGAGAGAGGTGGCAGGGAGGTTGGATCTTTTAAAGCTTCTACAGGGCACAGGAAGAGCTCTGGATTTTATTCTCTGATGATCAGTTTTATTATCATTATGTTCCAGGCACTAGAGTGGTCCCATGTCACAGTCGTGTAAAAAACAAACACACACACACACACACACACACGCACACAAACACATTAGCATGTAGGCTAATGATGATTAATCAGAACTGTTCCTAGAGGAATCTTTGTAGATAACACTCTGAAAACAGAGTTCTTAGTCAAAGCCAATCTCCAAAAAAAAAAAAAAAATTGTCCAAGAAGTGACTAAAATACAATCAACCCACATGAGGACATGTTCTACCTACTGATTCAGATTATTGCTCACAGCAGTGAAATTTTTTATGCCTCATTACAAAGCATCTGCTTTAAACCCAAGAGTCACCTTTGATGAACAAACTTCCATTGTAAAGGGCATATTTCTCAAGAGTCTGTCTCAAAAGACATTTCAATCTCCCTGCGTATAACATGCTTTCCTCAA